>NW_026712300.1:5484360-6225315 GCF_030504385.1 Musca domestica
TTATTGTCTCTAAAAATAAACAGATTCGAATGGAATTTCTGAAAGTATTTATTAATATACAGTCATAAGACAATTTCACGAATTCAGCAATAACAATACTAAGCAAATTTGCTGTTTTACAAAAAATACCTTCAGAAATTTATCTGCAGTTACTGCTTTTAAAATGGACGACAATGAAAAGAAAAATGAATTAATTTTATCTGTGTGTAATTTAATACAAGCAAGCCAATTAAATTCAGAATACAAAATTCAAAACTAAAACGTAGTAAATTATTATTCGATATTGAATATCATAATATATAAGATGAAATTAATGAATGTATGGACTTGGATAATTCAGTTATTTTAACAAAAATTAATTATACTGTAGAGATATTTCCTTAAATATTTTTTGGCGTTCTTTTCAATTCTACCCTTTTTCTTCGCGACATTATTTTATATTACCAAAATTTGTTGATGACACCATAAAAAACTATGTTCAAAGTAATCACTGGAAGAAAATAATATCTAAATATCCAACATCGAAAGAAATATTTTATTTGCTTTATTTATTTTCAGTGATGACTTTGAACCGAATAATGCTCTAGCTTCGCACGCTGGCATCCAAAAAATTTGTGGTGTGTATGTAAAATTCGCGTGTATGCCAGACCATATGGCTTCGAAATTACAAAATATTTATACAGAATGCTTATCCTTAGTGAAGGCAGGAAACAATTTGAAAATTCCCGTGTATTCACGCCATTCATAAATGTCTGAACATCCTAGAGAGTGAGGGAATAATTTTAGATTCAGAATAGAAGGTTCTAGGCGACAATTTGGGGTTGAATACTGTTCTCGGATTTTCAGAAATTTTTCAAAGCAATTTTTTGTAGATTTTGCAAAATGAAACGTTGCCATACGCAGATATCTTGTGAAAAAAATTCAAGTTTGTTGCGAAATGACATTAATTATGCTTATGATGTAGAGGCGTCAGACGCTAGACAGACAGGTATAAAAGAACATTTTAATGTACTTACCAACTTTGCCATTGATGTTATGCATGATTTGCTGGAGGGTGTTTGCCATTACGATTTGATATTCATTTTAAAATCATTTATTACAAAATAGTTTAGTTTTTTACTTTAGAACAGTTAAATTATCGCATTTTGGTATTTAATTATGGTCCTAACAGTAAGAATAAGCCACCCATTTTAAATAGTGATCCTCTTCTGAAATTTAAGTTTAAAATGTCTGCATCTGAAATGAAAACATTTCTTCTAATCTATCTTTAATGATAGGCGGCTTAGTCCCAGATTGCGAAGAATGGCACTTGTATCTACTGCTAAGAAAAATTTTAAACATATGTAGTAACTCTGACGTTTTACAAATTAAGTCAAACGTAATACTAACAAACTCGATAACTGAGCACCACAGATTATATTTGAAACTCTCAAATTCAACATTGAAACCTAAATATCCATAATTGGACTCACTATTGACGAAGTGGGTCCACTAAAACACTTGTCATCAATTCGATTCGAAGCGTTCCACCAGCCTTTCAAACACTGTGGCAACTTCCTCCATTCTAGAGTTAATTTAATAAAACATTATTCACAAAATATCAGCTTAACATCGCCAATACTGGTATTAACCTTTAAAGAGTTTTATACTAACAAAATTGAAGGAGAGAGATTTTTTAGAATGCGACATAGAAGTATTGTAAAGAAATTTCATTCACAAATCCTATTTCAATTACACAAATCTAATTAGCAACCGGCATTTACTATAAAAAAATGGTTGTACATATCGGATATATGAGACGGTTGCCGGAATCGGCCTTATTTTCATATTTGTAAAGAACCACAACCAATTTTTTGTCTGCAAAGAATATTGAATCATGGATTTGATTCCCATTTTTATGCATTTCGAGTAGAACTCGACGATTTTTTTTCAACCATCCAGTGGATTTATGTTTACAATTACAAAAAATCTGATTATCAATGGCATTTACTATAAAAAAAATGGTTGTACATACTCGGATATAGTGAAGACCAGTTGCGGGAATTCGGCCTTATTTTGCATATTTGTAAAGAACCACAACCAATTTTTTGTCTGCAAAGAATATTGAATCATGGATTTGATTCCCATTTTTATGCATTTCGAGTAGAACTCGACAATTTTTTTTCACACATCCAGTGGATTTATTGTTTACAATTACAAAAAATCTGATTATCAATGGCATTTACTATAAAAAAAATGGTTGTACATATCGGATATAGTGAAGACCAGTTGCGGGAATTCGGCTTATTTTGCATATTTGTAAAGAACCACAACCAATTTTTGTCTGCAAAGAATATTGAATCATGGATTTGATTCCCATTTTTATGCATTTCGAGTAGAACTCGACAATTTTTTTTCACACATCTAGTGGATTTATTGTTTACAAATGACACATATATTTATGTTCAAATTTTATTTATAAATTACCTTTAATACATATGTATATAACATGTATATATTTTTTAATTCTATATATTATAATATGTATATTTATCTCATTGAATTTCTTTATGTTAAATAAAATGTGCATATGAAAAAGTGATTTTAAAACTAGTTTGCATTAATAATTGAATTATATCTGCAGTAAGTATACAAATGGACCCAATCATAAATTTATGTTTGCACCCAAATATATATTATGTTTGGACCCAAACATAAATTATATTTAGGTCCAAAACAACTTATGTTTGGACTCAAACATAGTTTGTTTCCAGCCAAATATACATTTTGTTTGGATCTAAACATAAATCATGTTTGCACCCAAACATAAATTATGTTGGATCTAAACATAAATTATGTTTGCACTCAAATATCAATTATGTTTGCACCCGAACACAACATATGTTTGGACCCAAACATAAATTATGTTGGACCCCAACATAATTTGTTTGCAGCACCCAAACATAGTTATGTTTGGGAAATGTTTGCAAATAATATTCGTTTGCTGCAAAATATGTTTGGGACATATGTTAGAGAGGCTTATATTTTTGCGTTTATAATGCTGCCGTGACTTGGGCTAAATTAAGTTACCGTATAACCATTGCATTGCTATTAAAAACTCGGCACTCATTAAATTGTGTTGATTATTGAAATTGTTGCTCCTTTGCATAGGAAGATAATTATATTAATAATTATTGGAACAATTGTTAACCTGGGTAACATAAACATATCATCAAATTCCCAATTTTTAACACTTCAATTCGTTTAATTCAATACGAAAATATGGGTTAAACTGTTGCTATGCTGTGATGAATATCTTTCTTTTTACTTTTGCTTCATACTGATGTTTGATTTAGCAATGTGATTATCATCTCGTTGCAGCACAATTCTCATATGTGATTAATTATATGTGGGTGACTCCATGAGTACTATTTAACGTATTATAAATATTAGATGATTGTAGGATCTGATGATGAGGCTCGATTGACAGGGGGATTTTAATCAGTTTTGGTTTAAAGTTGCGTTGATACATCAAAAATTATGTAGCAACTGCACGTCTTACAACTTATTTGATTGAATAAGCAGACTTCAATTTGGAACTTCGGAATTGTAGATCTGCCTGCCGCGACTTGAGGTGATTTGGAAGTTTTGGCACCACTTCTCGGGAAGATTTACAAAAAAAACTGTTCAAGATGTTTGTCTTGATGGTTGTTTAATTCCAACCAAGCTGGACGTCCGGAAGATAAACAGCATAGACATGTTCATACCATTTTATTTTTATTTGAAAATCGAACTTGCCTTAGATTTGTGGGAGTGCCGTGTAGGTGGTGGCTCCTTAGAGACGCCAGCACAGTATAACAACTTAAAAACAGTAAATTCGGACGGGCCGAGTTTTAAATATCTTCCACAATTTTGAACGAATTTGGAAATTTTCAAAGAATAAAATCCATTAAAAATTCTGTTAAAATCTTAAAAATAGCGAATGTACCCTAATGTTGGCATTTCCACGACGTGAACTTACATAGGCTTTGTGTGTCATAAGCCATTACCATATTCAAAATCGAAACTTGATTATAAACGGTGAATAATGTTGCAAAAAGCATCAAAATACCGTATATAGGGAGGTACTGATATATGGGGCCTATACGAAGACCTGGACCTGCATACACAATTTTCTGTCACAGACTGTAGACGTGGACCTGCACAGAAAATTTTCTGTCACCGGCTGTAGTATCCGTTACAAACTTCGAGTATAAAATTTGAAACAATTCCGGTGAGTAATGTCGCCAAAATCATCAAAATATTTGGAGTTATCGTTATATGGGGGCTATATGAAACGTGGACCTACATGGCACATGGCATTACACATAGAACGGTATTTTTTCAGGTAACTAGGAGTACCAGTCCTTATAAAGCGATTGACCCTTTCTGACGCATTTTGCTGCAGAGAGTACAATGCTGTATATGTATGAGAAAAATAAATAAATAAATAAATATTCATCATAGACCCCATAAAGACGTAGAGCGTCAAAATTGAGCAGAACAATTTGTATTGTGCCTAGGATGGTTGGTATTGAAAATGAGATGTATCGGTCTACGTTTTGGTATAGCCCCCATATAACGGTACCTTTCGATATTCGGTTTTAGTTAATTTTTTCCCAAAATTTTTACGGATTTGTCTAAAAAACGGTATTTGTAGGTAATAGTGGGTTCTAGCTTTTGTGGCGAAACATTGTATTAATAGGTCACGTTTTGGTATAGGCCCATATAACGGTACCTCCCAATATTCCATTTTTGATGATGTTTGCCGTTTTTTTCACGGATTTATCTAAAAATCGCTATTTCTAGGTTAAAATGGGTTCTAACTTGTGCGGCGAAACATTGTTATAACCTTTCGATATTCGGTATTTTGATGATTTTGCCGCATTGATGGGTTCTAGCTCCGGTGGCAAAACATTGTATGTTTATGCCCACGTATTGCCCCCATATAACGGTACCTCCTGATATTCGGGATTTAATGATTTTTGCTAAATTTATTTACGGATTTGTCTAAAAACGGTATTTGTTGGTCATAATGGGTTCTAGCTCGTCTGGAAAAACATTGTATGCATAGGCACACGTTTTCCTATAGCGTACAAAAATCGATACCAACCGATAGTCGGTATTTTGAAAATCCTAGTCACATTTACCAATGAAATTGTTTTAAATTTAGTATTTTAGGTGATTGGTAGATGACAATCCTTGAAATATAAAATTGTGTGTAGAGGTTTCCGTTTTTGGTATTGCCCCATATAATGGTCGCACTCTATGGTTTTTTTTTTTTTTGATAAGTTTAACTGCATTATGCAAAATTCTTACTGGTATTTGTGGTTTAAAGTGGAGCACGCTTTAATTCAGATACTTTTATATAAAAATGTTTCCATTATCCTCAGGTGAGGGTATTAAAGTTCAGCCCGGCCGAACTTAATTTTTTTACTTGTATTAAAAAGAATTCTAAATATTTCCATCATCCATCAATTATATAAAATATTTCCGTAGTAAATATTATTGAAATGTTTTTTTGTCATTTATTTTATTTCTTCGTTGTATTATATAAAGGCCCAGCATTCTTAGGCCTTGGAGGGGCAAAACTTTTTTGACTTAGGAAAAAGGTGCTTCCATTTAAATATATGTCACAAAGAGGTTATATTATTTACACCCTTTATCTTTAACGACAATTTGTAGTAAGCAGTTAGTCCAGCAAAACCAATTTTCTATTTTGAAACTTCACGGCTGCAACTTGTGCGACTTTATGCTGATCATGAATAAATATACGTTGTGGGGTAACAAATGTATATTTAGAAGTGTTACAAATGGAATGACGAACTTAATATACTATAATGGGGGGTATAAAAATGGTATGTGCAGGTCCATATTCGTAATTTTGATGATTTTATTATTGACAGAATTTTTGATTCAAGTTTCGCATTTGAATATTGTAATGATTTATGACAAAAGTTACCTATGCCTTACATACCTTACATACTGATGTTTGATTTAGCAATATGATTATCATCTCGTTGTAGCACAATTCTCATATGTGATTAATTATATGTGGGTGACTCCATGAGTACTATTAACGTATTATAAATATTAGATGATTGTAGGATCTGATGATGAGGCTCGATTGACAGGGGGATTTTAATCAGTTTTGGTTTAAAGTTGCGTTGATATTTCAATAATTATGTAGCAACTGCACGTCTTACAACTTATTTGATTGAATAAGCAGACTTCAATTTGGAACTTCGGAATTGTAGATCTGCCTGCCGCGACTTGAGGTGATTTTGGAAGTTTTGGCACCAAGTCTCGGGAAGATTTACACAAAAAACTGTTCAAGCTGTTTGTCTTGTGATTTAATTCCAGCCAAGCTGAACGTCCGGAAGACAAACAGTATAGACATATCATACTATTTTATTTTTATTTGGAAATCGAACTTGCCTTAGATTTGTGGAGTGCCGTGTAGGTGGTGGCTCCTTTGAGACGCCAGCACAGTATAACAACTTAAAAACAGTAAATTCGGACGGGCCGAGTTTTGAATATCTTCCACAATTTTGAACGAATTTGGAAATTTTCAAAGAATAAAATCCATTAAAAATTCTGTTAAAATCTTAAAAACAGCGAATATACCCTAATGTTGGCATTTCCACGACGTGAACTTACATAGGCTTTGTGTGTCATAAGCCATTACCATATTCAAAATCGAAACTTGAAATAAACGGTGAATAATGTTGCAAAAAGCATCAAAATACCGTATATAGGGAGGTACTGATATATGGGGCCTATACGAAGATCTGGACCTGCATACACAATTTTCTGTCACAGACTGTAGACGTGGACCTGCACAGAAATTTTCTGTCACAGGCTGTAGTATCCATTACGAACTTCGAATCCGCTGAATAATGTCGCCAAAATCGGGAGGTACCGTTGTATGGGGGCTATATCAAAACGTGGACCTCTACATACTCTGTTTCGCCACCCAAGCTAGAACCCACTATAACCTACAAATACCGTTTTTTAGACAAATCCGTGAAAAATTTGGAAACAAATTAACAAAATAGCGAATATCGAAAGATGCCGTTATATGGGGGCTATACCAAAACGTGGACCGATGCACAATACATATTGTTCTGCTCAATTTTGACGTAGTATCCATTACAAACTTCGAGTATAAAATTTGAAACATTTCCGGTGAGTAATGTCGCCAAAATCATCAAAATATTTGGAGTTATCGTTATATGGGGGCTATATGAAAACGTGGACCTACATGGCCCATTTACGAATTTATACTGCCTACTGGCAAAATAAACATGTGCGCAAAATTAGCCTTCTATCTCAATTCGTTTGAAAGATAGCGTGATTACAACAGACCGACAACATTTAATCGTTTGGTGTTACGTATTTCGCAAGGAACCACTTATGGTGCTAAGGTGTGCATTACACATAGAACGGTATTTTTTCAGGTAACTAGGAGTACCAGTCATTATAAAGCGATTGACCCTTTCTGACGCATTTTGCTGCAGAGAGTACAATGCTGTATATGTATGAGAAAAATAAATAAATAAATATTCATCATAGACCCCATAAAGACGTAGAGCGTCAAAATTGAGCAGAACAATTTGTATTGTGCCTAGGATGGTTGGTATTGAAAATGAGATATATCGGTCTACGTTTTGGTATAGCCCCCATATAACGGTACCTTTCGATATTCGGTTTTAGTTAATTTTTTCCCAAAATTTTTGCGGATTTGTCTAAAAACGGTATTTGTTGGTCATAATGGGTTCTAGCTCGTCTGGAAAAACATTGTATGCATAGGCACACGTTTTCCTATAGCGTACAAAAATCGATACCAACCGATAGTCGGTATTTGAAAATCCTAGTCACATTTACCAATGAAATTGTTTTAAATTTAGTATTTTAGGTGATTTGGTAGATGACAATCCTTGAAATATAAATTGTGTGTAGAGGTTTCCGTTTTTGGTATTGCCCCATATAATGGTCGCACTCTATGGTTTTTTTTTTTGATAAGTTTAACTGCATTATGCAAAAATTCTTACTGGTATTTGTGGTTTAAAGTGGAGCACGCTTTAATTCAGATACTTTATATAAAAATGTTTCCATTATCCTCAGGTGAGGGTATTAAAAGTTCAGCCCGGCCGAACTTAATTTTTTTTACTTGTATTAAAAAGAATTCTAAATATTTCCATCATCCATCAATTATATAAAATATTTCCGTAGTAAATATTATTGAAATGTTTTTTTGTCATTTATTTTATTTCTTCGTTGTATTATATAAAGGCCCAGCATTCTTAGGCCTTGGAGGGGCAAAACTTTTTTGACTTAGGAAAAAGGTGCTTCGATTTAAATATATGTCACAAAGAGGTTATAGTATTTACATCCTTTATCTTTAACGACAATTTGTAGTAAGCAGTTAGTCCAGCAAAACCAATTTTCTATTTGAAACTTCACGGCTGCAACTTGTGCGACTTTATGCTGATCATGAATAAATATACGTTGTGGGGTAACAAATGTATATTTAGAAGTGTTACAAATGGAATGACGAACTTAATATACTATAATGGGGGGTATAAAAATGGTATGTGCAGGTCCATATTCGTAATTTTGATGATTTTATTATTGACAGAATTTTTGATTCAAGTTTCGCATTTGAATATTGTAATGATTTATGACAAAAGTTACCTATGCCTTACATACCTTACATACTGATGTTTGATTTAGCAATATGATTATCATCTCGTTGTAGCACAATTCTCATATGTGATTAATTATATGTGGGTGACTCCATGAGTACTATTTAACGTATTATAAATATTAGATGATTGTAGGATCTGATGATGAGGCTCGATTGACAGGGGGATTTTAATCAGTTTTGGTTTAAAGTTGCGTTGATATTTCAATAATTATGTAGCAACTGCACGTCTTACAACTTATTTGATTGAATAAGCAGACTTCAATTTGGAACTTCGGAATTGTAGATCTGCCTGCCGCGACTTGAGGTGATTTTGGAAGTTTTGGCACCAAGTCTCGGAAGATTTACACAAAAAACTGTTCAAGCTGTTTGTCTTGATGGTTTTAATTCCAGCCAAGCTGAACGTCCGGAAGACAAACAGTATAGACATATCATACTATTTTATTTTTTATTTGGAAATCGAACTTGCCTTAGATTTGTGGAGTGCCGTGTAGGTGGTGGCTCCTTTGAGACGCCAGCACAGTATAACAACTTAAAAAACAGTAAATTCGGACGGGCCGAGTTTTGAATATCTTCCACAATTTTGAACGAATTTGGAAATTTTCAAAGAATAAAATCCATTAAAAATTCTGTTAAAATCTTAAAAACAGCGAATATACCCTAATGTTGGCATTTCCACGACGTGAACTTACATAGGCTTTGTGTGTCATAAGCCATTACCATATTCAAAATCGAAACTTGAAATAAACGGTGAATAATGTTGCAAAAAGCATCAAAATACCGTATATAGGGAGGTACTGATATATGGGGCCTATACGAAGATCTGGACCTGCATACACAATTTTCTGTCACAGACTGTAGACGTGGACCTGCACAGAAAATTTTCTGTCACAGGCTGTAGTATCCATTACGAACTTCGAATCCGCTGAATAATGTCGCCAAAATCATCAAAATACCGAGTATCGGGAGGTACCGTTGTATGGGGGCTATATCAAAACGTGGACCTCTACATACTCTGTTTCGCCACCCAAGCTAGAACCCACTATAACCTACAAATACCGTTTTTTAGACAAATCCGTGAAAAATTTGGAAACAAATTAACAAAATAGCGAATATCGAAAGATGCCGTTATATGGGGGCTATACCAAAACGTGGACCGATGCACAATACATATTGTTCTGCTCAATTTTGACGTAGTATCCATTACAAACTTCGAGTATAAAATTTGAAACATTTCCGGTGAGTAATGTCGCCAAAATCATCAAAATATTTGGAGTTATCGTTATATGGGGGCTATATGAAAACGTGGACCTACATGGCCCATTTACGAATTTATACTGCCTACTGGCAAAATAAACATGTGCGCAAAATTAGCCTTCTATCTCAATTCGTTTGAAAGATAGCGTGATTACAACAGACCGACAACATTTAATCGTTTGGTGTTACGTATTTCGCAAGGAACCACTTATGGTGCTAAGGTGTGCATTACACATAGAACGGTATTTTTTCAGGTAACTAGGAGTACCAGTCATTATAAAGCGATTGACCCTTTCTGACGCATTTTGCTGCAGAGAGTACAATGCTGTATATGTATGAGAAAAATAAATAAATAAATATTCATCATAGACCCCATAAAGACGTAGAGCGTCAAAATTGAGCAGAACAATTTGTATTGTGCCTAGGATGGTTGGTATTGAAAATGAGATATATCGGTCTACGTTTTGGTATAGCCCCCATATAACGGTACCTTTCGATATTCGGTTTTAGTTAATTTTTTCCCAAAATTTTTGCGGATTTGTCTAAAAACGGTATTTGTAGGTAATAGTGGGTTCTAACTTGTGTGGCGAAACATTGTATTAATAGGTCACGTTTTGGTATAGGCCCATATAACGGTACCTCCCAATATTCGATATTTTGATGATTTTTGCCGTTTTTTCACGGATTTATCTAAAAATCGCTATTTCTAGGTTAAAATGGGTTCTAACTTGTGCGGAGAAACATTGTTATAACCTTTCGATATTCGGTATTTTGATGATTTTGCCGCATTGATGGGTTCTAGCTCCGGTGGCAAAACATTGTATGTATATGCCCACGTATTGCTATAGGCCCCATATAACGGTACCTCCTGATATTCGGTATTTTCTTGACTTTTGCTAAATTTATTTACGGGTTTGTCTAAAAACGGTATTTGTTGGTCATAATGGGTTCTAGCTCGTTTGGCAAAACATTGTCGGTATTTTGAAAATCCTAGTCACATTTACCAATGAAATTGTTTTAAATTTAGTATTTTAGGAGATTTGGTAGATGACAATCCTTGAAGTATAAAATTTGTGTGTAAAGGTTTCCGTTTTTGGTATTGCCACATATAATGGTCGCACTCACTTTATGGGTTTTTTTTTTTTTTGATAAGTTTAACTGCATTATGCAAAAATTCTTACTGGTATTTGTGGTTTAAAGTGGAGCACGCTTTAATTCAGAAACTTTTATGTAAAAATGTTTCCATTATCCTCAGATGCAGGGTATTAAAAGTTCAACCCGACCGAACTTAATTTTTTTTACTTGTTTTAAAAAGAATTTTAAATATTTCCATCATCCATCAATTATATAAAATATTTCCATAGTAAATATTATTGAAATGTTTTTTTGTCATTTATTTTATTTCTTCGTTGTATTATATAAAGGCCCAGCATTCTTAGGCTTTGGAGGGGCAAAACTTTTTTGACTTAGGAAAAAAGTGCTTCGATTTAAATATATGTCACAAAGAGGTTATAGTATTTACACACTTTATCTTTAACGACAGTTTGTAGTAAGCAGTTGGTCCAGCAAAACCAATTTTCTACTTTGAAACTTCATGGCTGCAACTTGTCGTACACAACTTTCCAAACCGAAGCGTAGCACCGTAGTACAGTTCTTTGGAAATTTTTTGAACTAGAACCAGTACTAGTAACTGTTTTAACACCTTCCACCATAGTATGGAGGTTTTCAAGTTTGGCATTTGAAGTTCGTAATGGGTACTACAGCCTATGCTAGAAAATTGTCTGTGCAGGTCCACGTCTTCGAATAGCCCCCATATAAAGGTACCTCCCGATATTCGGTATTTGATGATTTTGCCGACATTATTCACCGGAATTGTTTCAAGTTTGGTATTTGACATTCGTAATGGGTGCTACAGCCCATGTCAGAAAATTGTCTGTGCAGGTTCACATATTCGTATGTCAACCTGAAAAAGTGAGAAAGGAAAGAGAGAACCTGACGACTCGAATCCTGTTCCAATTCTGATTTTATTTTTAAAATATGGGCCGCTTGTCCCTTCATTCAAGTGGTCTTGGCTACCAAATGGCGCATGGGTCATGTCTCTTATTATTTTACACATTATCATATGCGACAGCGCACAAAATCACTGAATTCTATACATGTGACATGTGGAATCTTCATTTTTAATTGTTAGAATTTCCCAGCGCCTCGACCGCACTCAAAAATATGCACAAAGTATTTTGTACACCCCCATATAATGGTACACCCCCCCCTATTCGGTATTTTGACGATTTCGGCGACATTATGCACCGGAAGTGTTTCAAATTTGGTGTTTGAATTTCTTAATGGGTACTACAGCCTATGAAAGACAAGTAAAAAAGCTGTAAGTTCGGCCGGGTCGAACTTTGAATTCCCTCCACCATTTGGTACAAGCTTGGCAATTTTCAAAAAAAAAAAAAAAAAATAAATAAAATCCGTTAAAAAATTTTTAAATTATTAAAAATACTGAATGTAGCCGCATATTAGGGTCTATACGACGACGTGGACCTGCATAGACAACTTTTGTCACAAGCTATACAATATTCAAATGCGAAACTTGAAAAAATCTGTTTATAATGTAGCTAAAATCATTAAAACACCGAATATATGGAGGTACCATTGGGGCTATAAAACGACAATTTTCTGGCATAGGCTGTAGTATCCATTACGAACTTCAAATACAAAATGTGAAATAACTCCGGTAATGGGGCTGTACGAAGACGTGGACCCGCATATACAATTTTCTGTCATAGGCTGAAGTATCCATGACGAACGATGGACCTACATGGCCCATTGTCAATACAAAAATTCCTGCAGACATAATACACATTTCAGTAAAATTTTATCAACCTACGTCCTTTCGTTCGGAAGCTAGAGTGATTTCCACAGACGGACACTGCTAATTCGACATAGAATTTTATGCTGATCAAGAATACATATACGTTGTGAGGTCACAAATGTATATTTCGAAGTCTTACAAACGGAATGACGAACTTAATACACTATAATGGGGGGTATAAAAATGGCATGTGCAGGTCCATATTCGGAATTTTGATAATTTTATTATTGACCGAATTTTTGATTCAAGTTTCGCATTTGAATATTGTAATGGTTTAAGACAAAACTTACCTATGTAGGTCCACGTTGCCGTAATCATTACTCATTTGCGAAAATTAGTGTCAACTTTAATATTAAACATTTTCAAATTAAATGAGACCTTTTTCAATTGAAATGAAACCTTTTGCAACGGACATGAAACCTTTAACAAGACAATATACATTTGTTGCATTTATAAAAAGAATATTACAAATCATTTTAAAGTAGGTTTAACCTTAAACCAACTTATAATTGCTGGTGTGGTTGGTAAACATTTTTATTGATTTGTAATATCTACGATGACTAATATTATATTTTATTTTTATAACCTCCACTTTGGAAAGGAGAGTATATTAACTTTGTCGTAATTTTTTTGTAGAACAGTGTGGCTTGTTTGTTCGGGATACCGTAGTATTTTGTTGTTGCAAAATTTTTTTTTTGTTTTTTTTTTTTTTTTTAAGTTTAACTGCATTATGCAAAAGGTCTTACTGGTATTTATGGCTTAAAGTGGAGCACGCTTTAATTCAGACACTTTTATATAAAAATGTTTCCATTATCCTAAGGTGGAGGGTATTAAAAGTTCGGCCCGGCCGAACTTAATGTTTTTTACATGTTTCAATAAGAATTTTAAATATTTCCATCATCCATTAATCATAAAAAATATATCCATAGTAAATATTATTGAAATATTTTTTGTCATTTATTTTATTTCTTCGTTGTATTATATAAAGGCCCAGCATCCTTAGGCTTTGTAGGGGTAAAACTTTTTTCACTTAGGGAAAAAGTGCTTCGATTTTAATGTATGTCACAAAGAGGTTATAGTATTTAGACTCTTTATCTCTAACGACAATTTGTAGTACGCAGTTGGTCCAGCAAAACCAATTTACTACTTTGAAACTTCTGGATAAAGATTCTATAAATACATACATGGCTGCTTGTCCCATCATTCAAGTGGTCTTGGCTACATACTGGCGCATCGATATCTGTGTGCGTGTGGGTCATGTCCCTTATCATTTTACACATTATCATATGCGACAGCGCACATGATCACTGAATTCTACACATGTGATATTTTATCGCGGCTGGGAAACTGATATTTTGGAATCTTCATTTTTAATTGTTAGAATTTGCCAGCGCCTCGACCGCACTCAGAAGTATGTACAAAGTATTTTGTACACCCCCATATAACGGTAGCCCCGATATTCGGTAGTTTGACAATTTTGGCGACATTATTCAACGGAATTGTTTCAAATTTGGTTTTGGAATTTCGAAATGGATACTACAGCCTATGAAAGACAATTAAAAAAGCTGTAAGTTAGGCCGGGCCGAACTTTGAAAACCCTCCAATTTTCAAAAAAAAAAAAAAAAAACAATAAAAAATAAATCCGTTAAAAATTCTGTTAAAATCTTAAAAATACCGAATGTAGCCGTATATTAGGGTCTGTAAGACGACCTGCATACGCAACTTTTGTCACAAGCTATTACAATATTCAAATAAGAAACTTGAAAAAAATCTGTTTATAATGTAGCTAAAATCATCAAAATACCGAAAATAGAGAGGTACCGTGGGACCGTGGACCTGCACAGACAATTTTCTGGCATAAGCTGTAGAATCCATTACGAACTTCAAATACAAAATGTAAAATAATTCCGGTAAATAATGTCGCTAAAATCATCAAAATACCGAATATCGTGGGGTACTGTTGTATGGCGTTATACGAATGGCCCATTTTTAATACCAAAACTACTGCAGACATAATACACATTTGAGTAAAATTATATCAACCTACTTTCTTTCGTTCGGAAGCTAGACTGATTTCCACAGACGGACGGACATTGCTAAATCGAAATTAACACTCCATTAATCCAAGTTGACTGCCTTCCATCTTCAGTGTCCGAAATACATTGAAATAATTCCAATTTGTACACATTTCAGTACCATTTAACTCAGATTTTCATATCAACCTGCATCATATAATCCAATAGGAATCGTATGTCACAATTTTAGGATCAGCCCTATCGGTTCACCCAAATCCTAATTGTTCCAAATTTAGTACTATGAAGTACACATTACTACGAATTTCCAAAGCTTCATACATACCACAACCCTACATTCCCACAGTAAACACTTTCCAAAACACAGCATTCCATTCATAAAAACAAATTGTACCAAATTATGGTACTAAAATTACAGATAAGTACAAATTTCTAAATCTACCTACATATTTAAATCATACAAATCCATTCTAGATGTACATACATACATACAGTGCAATAGTAATCTTATTGCTAAATTTTAGAATTTCAGCTCTATCATACGTTTTGACAGCACAAGAGGTAGTACGACAGCCAAAAAAATTAGTAATACTCCCAAACTAATATATTTCCCCCTGGTCGTCATACATGTTGCATTGTTTAGCTATAGAACTTGCAAGTCGCCTCTTTCCGTAGGTAATATTGTGGGACTTTGACTTCGAGGCAACGCATACAAGGCATTATTTGAATTTTATTGCCACTATCCTGAGTCACGTTAGTAGGATCATGAAATCCCTATAATGCTGCCGTGACTTGGGCTAAATTAAGTGCCGTATAACCATTGCAATGCTATTCCAATTTGGGCGATTAAAAACTCGGCACTTATTGAATTGTATTGATTTTTAAAATTGTTGCTTCTATAATTATATTAATAATTATTGGAACAATTGTTAACCTGGGATATATATACTTTGTTGGGTCTGACATGAGTATTTCCAGGAGTTACAAACGGAATGTCAAAGTTTATATACCCTCCATAGTATGGTGGAGGTTATAAAAAGAGGTTTTGTAACCTGTGAGGAAGAAAATAAAACATCTTAGACAATTTCGCGGAACCAAATTTTCTTTTAAATTACCTTTAATATAATTGATCGTGGCCTTGTTATCCCGAGATATAAGGAATAGTCAGCCTCTGGCAGAGGTAAGAAAAATCAAGTGGTGGTTATGGGTTACCTTTTCTGGCAATAAAATAGTTCACTTAAGTTGGACACTATAAAAAAGCAAGTATTTACTTTTGAACTATTTTATTTAAGCGAAAAGAATTGTTTAAGAAATACTTCAGGAATTTAATAAAATAAATTTTACAAATATGTACAAAACGGAAGTCGAGATTTTGTAATTGTTGCTGTTGGGTCAATTGGAAAAATGATAATGACGATTAAATTGCCTAAGCAAACCTCATGTAAGGGTAAGTTGAAATTGAGCTAAAATTTTAATATTTAATAATCACTGCACTTTTGATTGGCGTAGGGAATTCAAAATGATATAATGTTAAGCACTGTACAATAAGGGTACGTTAAATTTGAAACTCATATTATAGTCCTTGGGTTGGAAAGCTAGATGCCAATTCTAGTCAGGAAAGATCAGCATTTAACATCGTATTATGCACCAGTTTAATGTTCTTTATCTTCTATTCAGAATTCAAAACGTAATACAATAAAACTGTACGCTTCAAAATACATGATAAATTGAAAAAATGGATTTTCCCAAAATGGTGTGAATTATAAAAAACATGTGAGCCGTTCTTGAGTTATAATCGTAGTAACTACAATAACTTTCTATTATATTCATAGATATATAACCGTTGAAGTCGACAGATAATTAGCTTTCAAATAGATGAATTTAGCAAGTTTAAAAATTAAATATCAATGCTGGGAAATAACAAGGTGTTATAGCTATTCAGGAGATATGGTTCAGCAGCCAATTTGTATAACAACCTCATTTCAGCCACTCATAAAATATATATGGGTTCATCAACGGCCAGACGAAATGGTTGAAGCTATAATCTTGACATTTTGGATGGAGGTCACTCTTGGTCCGAAGGGATCATACAAGGCTGTGTTTTTGGAAATGCTACCTAAAACGGTACGAACCGTGTTAAATATGGTACCGTTTGTATTTGAGGATGCACTAGAGCTAGAACTCATAAATTTGGAATGAGGGTCACTGGTGGAGTTAATGATGGAGTTTATAATAAAATTACCAAAGGGTTTTTGGAAATTCGCACTACAAGGGCAGAACAATTTTAAAATGTGCTAGATTACAATTTCGTATCATGCGAACGGTTAGAGCTAAATACTAAAAATTTGGAATGGAAACTTGTGCTATGTTGGAAGCTTTGGAAATTCGTAGTAATGTGTACTTGATAGTACTAAGTTTGGAACAATTAGGATTTGGGTGAACCGGTAGGGCTGGATCCTGAAACTGGAGCATACGATGGTATGGAAATGTGAACTAAATGGAACTAAAATGTGTACAAATTGGAATTGTGGCGAACCGATAGTGCTGGAATTCTCGCAATAAACGTAAGAAATGGTACACAATTTAGTATTGACTGATTTTCGAATTTTGATTTTGGTGTGAGAATTGGATTGTAGTGTTGAGAGATAAAGTTGTTTTTGAAATGAATGTTTACTTGAACGAAAAGTACCAAATTGTGTATGAAATTTGGTGTGAGGTAGGTGGTTAAAATAGTAAAAAAAAATTAGTGACTGGGGAGACCGTGTAGATCCTAATGGCAATATCTTGGGTCAGAGATTGACATAACCAATGAATTAAATAATTATTTTTATCGTTCTGTTGAGGAATTAGTTAATTTGTTAGCAGCAACAACTTGAATTATTTCTTGGGGACACTAAAAATGGAGGACAGTTTATTTGGATTAATAGATCGCCAATTTTCTTGTGGATCATAGTTTGGGTTTTAAAAAGGATACGTTGATATATTATTGTACCAAAATCTTGTTCAATTTGTAACAATTGAACATACAGACAGTCCGCGGATACGTGTAAAATAAGGCATTCCACAAGGAGGTGTTTTGGGTCCATTTTTTTTAATTTACATCAATGATTAAAAAAATATGCCGTTTGTCTTTGCAGATGACGTCAGCTTTTTTTATAGAAACCAGAATGAAAAGGTCCTTCAAACTAATGTTGAATATGACTCAGCATAACTAGCAGAGTTCGATAGATTAAACGATCTGGTACTAAATCTAACTAAAACTAAATGTTTTTGATATAAGCCTTGTCGAGAAAAATCTATGAGCGTACAAATAAATGGACTTCCAATTACGGAATCGAAGTCTTTACAATAGCCTCCTGTCTCAACTCAATCGCTTAATCAACTTTGAATCAGAAAATATGAATGTTGAAGCTTTGTACTACCCTAACTACCTAACACACTTATGTATGTTGTCACTAGGTAAGTCAAATGAGCCTTGTAGTTGATATTATCATGTTTAACATTTTTATGAGTACCTTCTAACATTATCTGGGGATACAAATCAGCACATATCCGGACAACTATCAAAGAGGTGATAATCGTATAGTAGTAGCTTTGGCAATTACGGGAAGAACAAAAGTGACTGTCTCAACCTGGTTCGAAGAATGGTGGTGGTGGAACTTTTCCTATAACCGTGTGTTTTTGATCTTTTGGACCCCCTTCATATCCCGTAAGCAATCTAGGGTATGAATTATCTCTTTATCACAAATGAATCGAAATCCAGGCAGAAAGATCATGCCGACTTATCGTGTATACTTTGCCTAGAAAGAGCATCCGATAATGAATGGTGTAAATTCAATGGTGTGAATGTCATTATGAATAACTATTATAACCCAAAGAACATAAAAAAAGAGTATTCAGTAGGTGACAAGAATCAAGCAAGGAGTATTTAAGCCGATATGGTGGGTAACTATTGCATAAACAAATTTACCAAACCAAATTTAAAGTCCATTTTTTGTATGTGCGTGTATGCTGGAAAATATAATAAGGACCAAAAATGTATAAACAATTTTCGAAGAAAATTACATTTTATTTCTAATATTTTGATTTGACCAAACGTTATATACCTAGCAATCGAAGAAAATGAGACAAATTTTATAAAAAAAACCTCAATAGAAAATATTTGCAAAAGAAGCACTAAAGTAAGAAAATGTTGTATATAAATAAAAAAAAACAAAAAAAAACATTATATTCATGCATAAATAGCTGGTGTGCACAATATCCGGAAAACCCGTTGTAGAAAAAATTATTTCAATTTAAAAAAAAAAATCCAAATACCTATTTTCATATATTCGTTGCAAATAAATTATGAATTCTTATACTTGCGGTGAAACGAAAGAAAGCAAAACAAATGCACGTAAGCCGCGTAGTTAGCGTATTGGTAGTTGTGAGTATATGTACAACTGACTGTTTTGTTGTTAGAAAATAAAAGAAAGCTTTCTCAGCAACGGAAAAAAGCTCAATGTTTTTTCTTTTCGTTTTGTAGTAGTGATGTTCGATGAATATCCCTGTTGTTCGCCAAAACAACTGTTGATGTTCTTTCAGTAATAAATTCGTCGACTACAATCGCAAGTACTTACACTAGTGTACCTACGTACTATGTGTATTCAATACTACTGTATTCGTTAACGTTTAATAAGCAAGCGGGCTACGTATATTAACTGTTCTTACACACTTTTGTATACTTCACTTCTGCTCTTTTCCCCTTTTTTTCTTGTGCTGTCATAGTCCAGTGTTCACGATGAACACAAATAAGGCGTTAAGCGTCTGGCCTCCAACTTATGCATTTCTTGTGAAAAACTTTTGAGCTGGTCGCTAAACGCTAACTTCAGTGTTGTGATTATCGAGTAGTGGCGTTAATGACAATGCGTTTGATGACAATGCGTTTGCGTTGTTAGATTGGGGGAGAAACCAATTTTATTTTGTGTTTTCCTGACCAAGAGTGAATTCAAGTGTTTGTGTTTTGTGTGACAATAAGTGAGAAGAATTTCAAAAATATTTTATATTTAATTTTCTTGTTTGCTAAAACAAAAGGTAAGGAAGGTGATAAGCAAAAGGCATTTAAAAAGATTAATAAAAATGGAAAAAGAAACGTTTGTGAAAAAAGTGATGAATGTTGGGGTAGAAAATGTGGACAGCTCACAAAAAGATAAGGAATATGTTGAAAGTAGTAATTTAAGTGAAAATAGAGCAGAACAGGTTAAAATAGTGACTGAATGTGAAAGTTCTACAGAGAGTGACAAGAGAAATATAAGCGACAAATTAATGGAGTGGAACATAAAACATAGACCTTCACGCAATTGCGTAAAGGACTATATAGAAATTCTTAAGGAAGAGCAGATTGTTGTCACTCCATTTTATAAATTCAATTGTTCAGATAAACCGATAGTGGAAAAAATTGCAGGTGGGTCATATGTCCACATTGGTATGTCACGCAACCTAAAGAGGATAGCCGCTGTCGTGCCATGAGGTGTTTGCTGTAACCTGCCGGAGTCCAAAAAAATTTAAGACGCATCTTAGGCGACAATGTTATAATGGCCCATAAGGCGTACAAAGAAAAAAAGCCTAAAAGAATACCCACAATTGTTTGCAATTCTTTTAGGTAAAAATATTACATTATTTAATTGAATGTAAAATTTAACAAACATGTTCACTATTTCAGAAGCATTGTCACTGACCAATGCGAACAGTGTTGGGCCACCAGATGAACACGTCCGAAAAGCCCTTCAAGTTCAAAAAAGGCGAATTTTCAAAAATATGTCACTGGCAAGGAAATCTGCCTCTTCAAACTGATTATTATTTTCTTATAATTTTTACAACCACCTTTTTGTCTTCATTTTTTGAAAATATGTACATAAGTATGCATAAAATATTAGGCTGTGAAAAATGCCATTTAATTTTGTTGGTAACCTTAACACTTTTACCACCACCTGTTCCAACCGAAATGTTCCTTTTTTTAAATATACGTATATAGTATTAACTTAAGCTGTGAAAGTACGCTAATTAATTTCTTATTAACTTTATTTTTTGTTGTTTAAGCTTTTATAATAAAAATATTTAACTAATACAAAAGCTATGCAAAATTTACTAAAAGAACATTACACCTCGTAAGTTAAAGGTTAATATATAAAGAATTAAAACACTTCGCTGCATCAATGAAGGAGTTCATTATCAAAAATTAATAAAACCGTTCATTACTTAGCATAAACGTAGTAGTTTATACTGCTTCAGTGTTCCTTTCGTCATATTATTTGCTTGAATGAAAACTATTATGAATGTTATGTTCGTTAATGGAACGTAAGCGAGGAGTCGGCGTTTGTAAACTGCCAATGACATCCCCATGTTAAATTCATCACTCAAACGCACTGCCTAGGTTTTGGCGAGTAAGTACTTGTGCTTCCTTTGGACACAATGGTATAATGACTTACGGAATGTATCCGCGGACAAGCGGGATGATTGTGATGTGTATGTAGATGCGGAGAAGGGGGAATGATTTTTTGTGTACTTTTGTCTGAGAAAACAAAATAGAAAACCACAGATGAGAGATCTGGCTCGACTGGCTCAAGTGTTTCTCTCTTACAAGAGCGGTAATTTGCACATAAAGTCGCAATGTTGCGAGATGGCTGGAAGCACCGATGCTCCCTGGAAGAAGTCTCTCACAGCTTGAGAGAGAAAATGGAAGGCTTAAATATTAAGTCATCCTACGGAATGGTGCCTATTTGACTTAACCATGTAAAAACAATTATTGTAGCAAATTTCCAAAAGCCTCTATTATTTTAAAAAATTGTATTGGTATTTGTAGTTAATAAAGAGTCCTACTTCTGGAGGCAGAATATTGTCCGCATAGTAAGTTCCACTTAGTGTTCCAAGTAGACAGAACTATTCTTTAAAAAATTTGTTCATATAGATCCAAATTGTTTTATAAACTCAATTAAAAGTTAATTACCGATACCCGGTATCTGGATTACTTTTGCCACATTTGGAATAGAGTTTTCCTAAAGACCTCGGTATAATAATTGCTAATATAGGTGCAAGTATTGCCCTAATACTACGGATCTTTCCAATATTTGGTATTCAGACACATTTATCCACAATAATAGTTCGGCCCGGTCAAACATTTTGTAACAATCATTTAACAATTTTCTTTGATCCAAATTTCTATATCCAAAATTATTATTACTTGTCTTATTAGAGAAGCATAGGTGAAGGGTGGACGCATGTCTGTATTTTTGTAAAACTCCCGATTGCGATCAATTTCTGTAGGATGATTTAAAGGAAACAACATATAGATAAAATTACGCATTATCGAATAAATAATAACCTAATATTATTCTGAAGAAATAATAGCCTGACTATAAAACAGGAAAACCGAAGCCAAGGTTTACTGCCCATTCCCTATGTGAGAAATGTTTTTGGACCGAGACAAAAAATATTAAGCTATCCATTTTAGGTAGCTAAATCTACGAGCAAACCAATAATTTATAATTAGGAAACGCATTATTTACAATACCATAACATAGTCATATCTTATTATACCCTCCACCATAGTATGGATGGTATATTAAGTTTGCCATTCAGTTTGTAACACCTCGAAATATACATTTTTGACCCACAAAGTATATATATTCTTGATGAGCACAAAATTCTATGTCGATTTAGCAAGGTCTGTCCGTCTATCCGTCTGTGGAAATCACTCTAGCATCCGAACGAAATGACGAAGGTTGATAAAATGTGTATTATGTCTGCAGGACTTTTGGTATTGAAAATGGGCCATGTAGGTCCACGTTTTCGTATAGTCCCCATATAACGGTACATCCCGGTATTCGGTATTTTATTGATTTTACCGACATTTTTTACCGGAATTGTTTCAACATTGGTATATGAAGTTCGTAATGAATACTACATCCATACAAATGAGCCATGTAGGTCACTGTCTTCGAATAGTTCGCATATAACGATACCTCCCGATATTCGGTATTTTGATGATTTTAGCGACACTATTTACCGGAACTATTTCAAATTTGGTATTTGAATATCGCAATGAATACTACAGCATATGACAAAATATTGTCTGTGCAGGTTCACGTCTTCGTATAGCCGCATATAGCGGTACCCCCCAATATTCGGTATTTTGATGATTTTAGCGACATTATTTACCGGAACTATATACAAATGAGCCATGTAGGTCCCTGTCTTCGAATAGTCCGCATATAACGATACCTCCCGATATTCGGTATTTTGATGATTTTAGCGACATTATTTACCGGAACTATTTCAAATTTGGTATTTGAATTTCTTAATGAATACTACAGCATATGACAGAAAATTGTCTGTACAGGTCCACGTCTTCGTATAGCCCTCATAAAACAGTACACTCGATACTCGGTATTTTGATGATTTTAGCGACATTATTTACCGGAACTATTTCAAATGTTGCATTTGAAGTTTGTAATGGATACTACAGCCTATGACAGAAAATATTGTATTTACATACTCAAAGATCAAATACATACTGCATTACAGCTGCTACATAATCAGCAAATTTACCGGGAAAAAGACATCTCTTCAGACCGAAACTAGTACCAACTTTCAGATTAAAGAAATTCACACCACCGACATTGAAGAGGATATCCTTGTTCACCAGGGTGAGTTAGTAAAAGTTACTTTTCTTCCACAAAAAGTTAAAAAAAAAAATAATTTAATCACTGGAAAGTCAAGTTTGCACAACCACCACAAAACCAAAGCAATAATATCAGCTGGCCTTGTTGCTCAAACATAGAGCAGATAAAAATACGATAAAAGACCGATAAACTCCGAAAACTTATCGATATTTAAGCAAGAGTGTTGCCAACCACAACAAATTTTCCGTTACATTTCTTATAGTTTCAATTATTAAATATGCAACGTTCACCTCCACCAAAGGCCATTGCTACCCAGCAAACAATTAGTGCCCAGTCATCGAAACGAAACAGAAATGAATTATCATCAGGTACTGGAACATCACCGGTTGCACTCTCAGAAATGGAACTTATACACCTTATAAGCAGCACAATTAATGTAAATTTAGACGAAAAACTAAAAACGTTGTCTACAAAGGAAAATATTGAAGAAGTAAAGGTGGAAATAACCTTAATTGGTTCGGAGCTAAACCTTCTAAGGTCGGAAAATCAACAGCCAAAGGTGGAACTACAGCAAGTACGAAGAGAATGTGAAGAAAATAAAAAGATATAATGTGGATGCAGGAACATATCAAAAGCAGCAAAATTTACATTCGTGGCCTAAATTGTACAAATGAGCCAACAAGAGAAGTAAATAATTTATTAACAAACAAACTAGAACTGAAAATGAGGGCAAGATCTGTTCGAAAAAATTATGAAAGAAATGGAAAAATCAGTGTAGTTGCTGAATTCGAAACGAACCATGAATCGGAAGAAATTATGCGTAACAGCAGGAAGCTAGCTGGTTCCAACATCTATATAGAACGAGATCTAATCCTATCAAAGCAACAATTTAAAAAAAAGCGAAAATATTGACCATAAGTAAGGAACGTAGAATCACAGTTAAAGAAGACAGCATTAGGATAAACAATACATGGTTTAGTTGGAATAAAGATCGGAAGCTCTTTGCCGAAAAGAACGATGGTAAAGATGAACTACACAAACTTTATGGTGACATTATTAAATCTGTGGACACTAACTACGACTACTTGCTGTGTGAAACAGAGTCAAAAAACTAAATACAATCCCAAACGTATCTTTTCAAAACCTTTCTATTTTATCATATAATGTAAATGGGATTGAAAACAAATATTTATACCCATCCTTTTTCAATTTTTTACATAATAATGATATAATTATACTCACTGCAACACATTTGATTGAAAATAAATTTGAAAACATAAAAAAATATTTCCCTGGATTTCAATTGTATAACGTTGCAGCAACAAAAGAACACATATATGACCGAGCAATTGGTGGAATCATATTTGCAGTCAACGAAAGAACTACAAAATAGAGTCATATAGTATAATACCAATTGCTATCAGTTTCACTCCAAACAAGGACCATTATTTACCATTATTCCTCAATACTGGAGGCCCGCTCAATGGGACAACGACTACAAAAAGATCCGTAAACTTCTCGAAGAAAATGATATATTATATGCAATACTAATCGGAGACCTTAATTCAAGGATTTATAGAGAACTATTTGCTGCAGGTATGGCCACACGAAAATCTCGGGACAAACTTACAAATAGAAATGGGAACCTCCTAATAGAATTATGCACCAACAATAACCTTCTCATTCTAAATAGCAGAACTCGTGGAGACGAAGATGGCCATCTTATATACATAAGTGGAACAGTAGAATCCGTAAATGATATATGCGCAGTATCCCAGAAATTTTAAGCGTTTTGGAGGAATTTGTAGTAGAAAATCAAACATGGTCACATCATTTACCAATAAAACTCAAACTCAAATTTACTACAGATAACACTAACATCGAGAATCTTAACATGTTGCCTAAGCTCTTATGTGATAAACATAATATAAACAGATATCAAGAGTGTATCCAAGAGAATCTGAATAAAAGTAGGAAAAATTAAGTTACCTTAGACGAGCTTGGAAATATAATAAAAGCATCAGTAAAATATAAAGTGAATAGAAAAATGTTTACGCCAAAGCAGCCATGGTATGATTTTAAATGTCATAATGCGCGAAAAATTATGTTTTCTTTACTAAAAAATATAAGAAAAGCAACACACTTGAGACTAGGAGAAAATACATAGAATCAACAAAGAAATACAAAACTATCTGCACGGCCAACAAACAAAGTTATAACAGATACCTGTTAGATACAATCAACAATGTTAATATCTCAAAACAGTGGTGGAAAGCAATGAAAACGATAAGGAACCAAAGATATCAAATCAGTACGTCAATATCCTCAAGTAGTTTTAAAAATTGCTTTGAAAGTCTGTTGAATCCCCCGCATCAAGCTCTTGAGATAAGCTAGGCTCAAAATTTTATAACTGATCCAATCCTAGACAGTGAAATAACCATGTGCGAGCTAAAAAGTATATTGAGAAAATTGAAAATAAACAAAGCGCCAGGAGAGGATAGAATTTCATATGAACACATTATATACGCAACAATTTTCACAAACAATTGATCAGGAGATATAACGCAATTTTAACAAGTAAAAAAGCTGTAAGTTCGGCCGGGCCGAACTTTTAATACCCTCCACCATTTGGTACAAATTTGGCATTTTCTAATAAATAAAATCCGTTAAAAATTCTGCTAAAATCTTAAGAATACCGAATGCTTATACGACGACGTGGGCCAGCATAGGCAACTTTTGTCATAAGTTATTACACTATTTAAATGCGAAACTTGAAGAAAAATCTGTTTATAATCTAGCTAATATCATTAAAATACCGAATATGGGGGGTACCGTTATATGGGGGCTATACGAAGACATGGACCTGCACAGACAATTTTCCTGCATGGGCTGAAGTATCCATTCCGAAATTCACATGCGAAATTTGAAACAATCCCGGTAAATAATGTCGCTAAAATCATCAAAATACCGAATATCGGGGGTACGGTATATGGGGGCTATATGAAGACGTGGACCTATATGGCCCATTTTCTGTTTTATGCTGCAGTATCTATTACGAACTTCAAACACCAAATTTGGAACGATTTCGCTGAATAATTTCGCTAAAATCATCAAAATACCGAATATCGGGGGTTACCGTTATATGGGGGCTATATGAAGAAGTGGACCTACATGGCTCATTTTTTGACTTAGGATGTAGTATCCATTACGAAGTTCAAATACCAAATTTGAAACGATTCCGGTAAACAATGTCGCAAAAATCATAAAAATACCGAATATCGGGGGGTACCGTTATATGGGGGCTACACGAAGACATGGACCTGCACAGATAATTTTCTGTTTTAGGCTGTAGTATTCAATACGAACTTCAAATGCCAAATTTGAAACAATTCCGGCGAATAATGTCGCTAAAATCATAAAAATACTGAATATCGGGAGGTACAGTTATATGGGGGCTATATGATAACTTGGACCTACATGGCCCATTTACGAACTTAACCTGCCTACTGGCAAAATATACATGTGTGCAAAATTTTAGCCTTCTATCTCAATTTGTTCGAAAGATAGCGTGATTACAACAGACAGACAGACAGACAGACGGACATGGCTAAATCGTCTTAGAATTTTACGGTGATCAAGAATATATATACTTTGTTGGGTCTGACATGAGTATTTCAAGGAGTTACAAACGGAATGACAAAATTAATATAACCTCCATTGTATGGTGGAGGGTATAAAAAAAGGATGTATTGATAATGCTTTTAAGAAAACCATAATTTTCCCAATCCACAAAAAAGGAGATATTTCAGAACCATCGAATAATGATGAGAATTTTAAATCAGAGACTCTATGATTGGGTAGACTATCATCAAGTGCTTTGCGAATACCAGGCAGGTTTCCGAAAGGGCAATTCGACGGTGGATAATATATATAATCTGGCATCAATATTAAACAAAAAGAAAATAAGAAAGTATATGCTTTCTTTGTGGACTTTAAAGAAATGTCTTCAATGAATGTCTTCAGAAAATCTTTAATATATAAACTAGCTAGTTTCGAATAAATTTCTAAAACTGATTGAAAGTATATACAACAACACAGAGTATGCGGTTTGGACAGGTGAAGAACTGTTAGACTTCTTTGAAACCAGTTCAGGGTGAAACAAGGTTGCCTCCTGTCGCCGTTGTTATTCTCGCTCTATATAAATGATCTACACAAACATCTAGAAGGAGGTATTGATATTCAAATATAAACATTAGGCTTTTGCTCTATGCAGATGATATTGTGATTTTGTCAGATGATATAAACACGCTACAACAAATGATCTCAAACCTGGAAAGCTATTGTGAAAAGTGGAATCTGAAAGTCAATATGAGCAAGTCTGAAATATTCATATTCAGAAAAGGAAGAAGGCTGGGCAGAAATGAGAAATGGAAGTTTAATGGAAATGAAATTAAAAATATAAATGAGTACAAATACTTAGGAGTCACATTTACCCCGAAACTTTCATTTTCAAAACACATTGAGAAAAGAACTAGCCAGTCAAAGATGGCAATAAACTCTATATGGATTGAATTCCTGGGGAAGAAAGATGTAAATATGAAAATGAAATGGAAGGTCTATGAGGCTGTTTGTAGATCAGTACAAACTTATGCTGCACAAGTATGGGAATATTCGTACTTTGACGAGGTCGATAAGTTGCAGCGTTACTTTTTAAAGAAAATCCTCAAAGTACCAAGTTTTGCACCTAACTACGCTCTTATGCCTGACACCAATGTCGAAAATTGTCACTTATATACACTCAAACTAAATCTAAAGTATATACATCAAGTATTGTACAAATACCAAGAACATCGGTTACCGAAAATATTAACCAATATATTGCTAGAAAAAGGAGGATTCTGGGTAGAAAATATTAAAAGTATGGCTCATCGGTTAAACATTCAATGGCCAAATACCGCAAATGAAGATGAAAGGAAATTATTTAGCAAATGCATTATTGGTAAAGAAAAAACGTCTATACTACAGGAAAACTTGAGGCTAAAACAACAAAGCCGAGATAGAATTTATAGACATTTAGACTATAGAATGGAAGAAATGTACTTTACTGACTCTTTTACTAGCGATCAAATTTCATGGATCTTTAAAGCACGATGTGGACTTATCAATTTGAATGTAACCAGATTTAACACTAAAAATACAGAACGTAAATGTTCGTTATGTAGTCTGATTCGTGATGAATAGAATTTCTAATATTTGAATACAACTCAGTATAAACATAAATTAACTTGTAATCAGATACGAGAGACGTTTATTAAAAACCATTGTCTATTTAATAAAAAAGTATATATTATATATATATATTATATACATCATACATGACAGAAAATTGTCTGTAGAGGTCCACGTATTCGTATAGCCCCCATATAACGGAATCCCCGATATTCGGTATTTTGAGGATTTTTGCCACATATTCCCACGAATTTGTCTAAAAATTGGCATTGGTGGGGAATAATGGGTTCTAGCTCGTTTGCATTTGCATTGTAGCTCGAAGCATTGTATGTATAGGTCAACGTCCATGGAGGCTGTATCATAATATAACGGTAACTTCCGATATTCGGTCATTTGTTGATTTTTGGCTCATTTTTTCATGGATTTGTTATAAAAATCGGTCTTTGCGGGTAATAATGAGTTCTAGATCCGGTGGCGAAACATTGTATGTATAGGTCCACGTTGTTGTATAGCCCCATATAATGGTACCTCAAGATATTCGGTGTTTTGATGATTTTTGAAACATTTGTTCACGGATTGTTCAAAAATTATCGGTATTTGTAGGTTATAATGGGTTCTAGCTTGTGTGGCGGAACATTGTAGGTATCTGTCCACGTTGTTGTATAGCCCCTATATAACAGTACTTCGCGATATTAGGTACTGTAAGTGAGAAAAGAAAACCAACCGAATGGTTTGATTGTTGATTCAATTCTGATTTTAATAAAAAAAAATATGTTTCTTAAGTGCTACTGATACTAATCTAACTTAACCTAATCGCAGCCACATAATTATTCTTATCTATTCTAATATTGAATGGAGAACATTGCAGGGCTGCTTGTCATTTCATTCTAGTGGTCTTGTGCATCTACTGAGCGCATCGATATCTGTGCGTGTGGGTCATAACCTTTATTATCTGACACATTATCGTATGCGTCAGCGCACAAGGTCACCGAATTGTTTATATGTGATATTTTATGGCTGCTGGGAAATATGTAATTTTTGAATTTCGATTGTTTATTGCTAGGTTTTCCCAGCGCCTCAACCGCACTCAAAAGTATGTACGAAGTAATTTGCACATTCTCCCTGGCGGCTTAAATCCGTATATTTTAGTGGTGTGTATTAGAAATTAAATGGGTGTAGAACAGGACTACATAAAAAATATTTAGATATTTAGATTTAAAACTAATTATACTATACTATATAAATTATCCTCGGTAACCGCTTGCAGGAAACGGCTTCACTTTTCTATCCTCTATTGCCGATACTACCAACTTTATCTGCCGTCTTCATTTTCCATGCTACCGAATTAGTAGTCCATCGCTGCAGACTGTCATTACCCACGTAGCAAATGATTGTCATTGGCTTTATGGTAAGCTCCGGTTTGTCGTCTTCTGTTCTAACGGCCATTGGAGGTTTGGTATTGATTTCTCTAAGACAATACCCTTCAGGAACCGGGACCAGAGATCTTTGTTTGTCTTTTCCCACTTCTTCGATTAATTCTTTCCCATATTTGTTGGAAATGATGGGAAGTTCTGTGCTTAGCGCCTTTATTCCTTTTCTCCAATATAATTATGTTTTTCGAGTTCTTCATTGGTCAGGGCGGAATTTTCTTTTTCTTCTGTCCGTTCCTCAAAATGAGGACTTGCCTGGGGGAAACACTTCGCAATATTTCCTTCTAAACATCGAATCTGTTTTAGATTAACAGTATTATGTCCCTCTCTTACACTTGTTTGTTGTTTGACCTGTCATCTTCCCCAGCTTCGACGACTTGCTTTTCCTTTTGTTCCATGTGTCCTCTTTTGTTTTTGCTGGATTGCTGCAAAAGGAACATCTGCTTAATTTCTTCCATAATCGACTTCATTTGCTCCTGCTGCTACTGCAGCATCGTCTTCTGAAACGCCCGAAACTCTCGTTCGATTATTACCATATCGTACTCGGATATATTCAATACCCCAGTATTTTCGAGCTCAATATCTCCTGATGCTGTTGCATTTTCTGCTTTCTGATGCTCACGCTCCCCGTCTTGGAGCTTTTGTTTTTATACCCTCCACCAAAAAAAGGTATGGAGGGTATATTAAGTTCGTCATTCCGTTTGTAACTCATCGAAACAATCATTTTAGACCCAACAAAGTATATATATTCTTGATCAGCGTAAAATTCTAAGACTATTTGGCCTTGTCCGTCCGTCTGTCCGTCTGTTGTAATCACGCTACAGTCTAAACGAATTAAGATAGGAAGCTAAAATTTTGCACAGATTTCTCTTTTGTCTGCAGGCAGGTCAAGTTCGAAGATGGGCTATATCGGTCCACGATATCTTATATCCCCCATATAACGGTAACCCCGATATTCGGTATTTTGATGATTTTACCCACATTTTTCAACGGAATTGTTTGAAATTCCACAAAAGGAGTCCCTTGTGGACATTTTACCCCTTCAAAAAGAATTGTTTATATAGGTCTACGATATCGTATATCCCCCATATAACGGTACCCCCGATATTCGGTATGTTGATGATTTTACCCACATTTTTCATCGGAATTGTCTGAAAATCCACACAAGGAGTTCCTTGTGGGTACTTTATACCTCGGCAGAGAATTATCCATAAAGGTCCACGATATCGTATAGGCTTTGTATAACGGTACCCCCGATATTCGGTATTTTGATGTTTTTAGCCATATTTTTCAACGGAATGGTCACAAGGGGTTCTTTGTACACAAGTGGTCCTTTGTGAGCACTTTACCCCCCGACAGAGAATTCTCTATATAGGTTAACGATAACGTATGGCTCCCATATAACGATACCTCGCGATATTCGGTATTTTGAAAATCCACACAGGGAGTTCCTTGTGAGTACTTTACACGCAGACATAGATTTGTCCTTATAGGTCCACAATGTCGTATATCCCCACATATCGGCACCTTCTTATATTAGATATTTTAAAGATTTTAAAAGAATTTTTAATGGATTTTATTTTTTTTTGAAAATTTTCTAATTCGTTCCAAATGGTGGAGGGTATTCAAAATTCGGCCCGGCCGAACTTACTGCTTTTTTACTTGTTGGGACTCCTTTTGCATCATCTTTTGCTTTGTTGTTGTATATTTTTATACCCTCCACCAAAAAAGGTATGGAGGGTATATTAAGTTCTTCATTCCGTTTGTAACTCATCGAAATAATCATTTTAGACCCAACAAAGTATATATATTCTTGATCAGCGTAAAATTCTAAGACGATTTAGCCCTGTCCGTCCGTCTGTTGTAATCACGCTACAGTCTAAACGAATTAAGATAGGAAGGTAAAATTTTGCACAGATCTCTCTTTTGTCTGCAGGCAGGTCAAGTTCGAAGATGGGCTATATCGGTCCACGATATCGTATAGCCCCCATATAACGGTACCTGCGATATTCGGTATTGTGACGATTTTAGCCACACTTTTCAATGGAATTGTCTGAAAATCCACACAAGTAGTTCCTTGTAGGTACTTTATACCTCGGCAGAGAATTATCTATATAGGTCCACAATATCGTATAGCCCCCATATAACGGTACCCCCACGGTATTCGGTATTTTGATGATTTTAGCCACATTTTTCAATGGAATTGTCTGAAATTCCACAAAAGGAGTCCCTTGTGGACATTTTACCCCTCAAAAAGAATTGTCTATATATGTCCACGTTATCGTATATCCCCATATAACTGTACCCCCCCGATATTCGGTATTTTGATGATGTTAGCCACACTTTTCAATGGAATTGTCTAAAATCCACACAACTAGTTCCTTGTGAGTACTTTACCCCCTGAGAGAGAATTGTCTATACAGGTCCACGATATCGTATATCCTCCATATAACGGTACCCCCCGATATTAGGTATTTTTATGATTTTACCCACATTTTTCATCGGAATTGTCTGAAAATCCACACAGGGTGTTCCTTGTTGGGTACTTTATACCTCGGCAGAGAATTATCTATATAGGTCCACGATATCGTATAGCCCTCATATAACGGTACCCCCGATATTCGGTATTTTGATGTTTTTAGCCATATTATTCAACGGAATGGTCACAAGGGGTTCTTTGTACACAAGGGGTTCTTTGTGAGCACTTTACCCCCCGACCGATAATTCTCTATATAGGTTAACGATAACGTATAACTCCCATATAAAGATACCCCGCGATATTCGGTATTTTGAAAATCCACACAAGGAGTTCCTTGTGGGTACTTTACACGCAGACATAGATTTGTCCTTATAGGTCCACAATATCGTATATCCCCACATATCGGCACCTTCTTATATTAGATATTTTAAAGATTTTAAAAGATTTTTTAATGGATTTTATTTTTTTTTTTTTTGAAACTTTTCTAATAAGTTCTACATGGTGTAGGGTATTCAAATCCACGCCGATATGTGGGAATATTGTGCTTACTGCTTTTTTACTTGTTCTTCTTTGTTTTTTTTTGTCGTTGCCTTCTTGACTTTTATCCTTTTATTATACCCTCCACCAAAAAAAGTATGAAGGGTATATTAAGTTCGTCATTCCGTCTGTAACTCATCGAAATAATCATTTTAGACCCAACAAAGTATATATATTCTTGATCAGCGTAAAATTCTAAGACGATTTAGCCCTGTCCGTCTGTTGTAATCACGCTACAGTCTAAACGAATTAAGAGAGGAAGCTTAAATTTTGCACAGATCTCTCTTTTGTCTCTTGTGGGTACTTTATACCTCAGCAGATAATTATCTATATAGGTCCACAATATCGTATAGCCCCCACATAACGGTACCACCGATTTTCGGTATTTTTATGATTTTAGCCACATTTTTCAATGGAATTGTCTTAAAATCCACACAAGGAGTTCCTTGTGGGTATTTTATACCTCTGCAGAGAATTATCTATATAGGTCCACCATATCGCATAGCGCCCATATAACGGTAACCCCGATATTTGGTATTTTGATGATTTTATCCACATTTTTCAATGGAATTGTCTGAAATTCCACAAAAGGAGTCCATGTGGAAATTTTACCCCCTCAAAAAGAATTGTCTATATATGTCCACGATATCGTATATACCCCATATAATGGTACCCCCCGATATTCGGTATTTTTATAATTTTACGCACATTTTTCATCGGAATTGTCTGAAAATCCACACAAGGAGTTTCTTGTGGGTACTTTATACCTCAGCAGAGAATTATCTATATAGGTCCACGATATCGTATAGCCCTCATATAACGGTACCCCCGATATTCGGTATTTTGATGTTTTTAGCCATATTTTTCAACGGAATGGTCACAAGGGGTTCTTTGTGAGCGCTTTACCCCCCGACAGAGAATTCTCTATATAGGTTAACGATAACGTATGGCTCCCATATAACGATACCTCGCGATATTCGGTATTTTGAAAATCCACACAGGGAGTTCCTTGTGAGTACTTTACACGCAGACATAGATTTGTCCTTATAGGTCCACAATGTCGTATATCCCCACATATCGGCACCTTCTTATATTAGATATTTTAAAGATTTTAAAAGAATTTTTAATGGATTTTATTTTTTTTTTGAAAATTTTCTAATTCGTTCCAAATGGTGGAGGGTATTCAAAATTCGGCCCGGCCGAACTTACTGCTTTTTTACTTGTTGGGACTCCTTTTGCATCATCTTTTGCTTTGTTGTTGTATATTTTTATACCCTCCACCAAAAAAGGTATGGAGGGTATATTAAATTCTTCATTCCGTTTGTAACTCATCGAAGTAATCATTTTAGACCCAACAAAGTATATATATTCTTGATCAGCGTAAAATTCTAAGACGATTTAGCCCTGTCCGTCCGTCTGTTGTAATCACGCTACAGTCTAAACGAATTAAGATAGGAAGGTAAAATTTTGCACAGATCTCTCTTTTGTCTGCAGGCAGGTCAAGTTCGAAGATGGGCTATATCGGTCCACGATATCGTATAGCCCCCATATAACGGTACCTGCGATATTCGGTATTGTGACGATTTTAGCCACACTTTTCAATGGAATTGTCTGAAAATCCACACAAGTAGTTCCTTGTAGGTACTTTATACCTCGGCAGAGAATTATCTATATAGGTCCACAATATCGTATAGCCCCCATATAACGGTACCCCCACGGTATTCGGTATTTTGATGATTTTAGCCACATTTTTCAATGGAATTGTCTGAAATTCCACAAAAGGAGTCCCTTGTGGACATTTTACCCCTCAAAAAGAATTGTCTATATATGTCCACGTTATCGTATATCCCCATATAACTGTACCCCCCCGATATTCGGTATTTTGATGATGTTAGCCACACTTTTCAATGGAAATGTCTAAAATCCACACAACTAGTTCCTTGTGAGTACTTTACCCCCTGAGAGAGAATTGTCTATACAGGTCCACGATATCGTATATCCTCCATATAACGGTACCCCCCGATATTCGGTATTTTTATGATTTTACCCACATTTTTCATCGGAATTGTCTGAAAATCCACACAGGGTGTTCCTTGTAGGGTACTTTATACCTCGGCAGAGAATTATCTATATAGGTCCACGATATCGTATAGCCCTCATATAACGGTACCCCCGATATTCGGTATTTTGATGTTTTTAGCCATATTATTCAACGGAATGGTCACAAGGGGTTCTTTGTACACAAGGGGTTCTTTGTGAGCACTTTACCCCCCGACCGATAATTCTCTATATAGGTTAACGATAACGTATAACTCCCATATAAAGATACCCCGCGATATTCGGTATTTTGAAAATCCACACAAGGAGTTCCTTGTGGGTACTTTACACGCAGACATAGATTTGTCCTTATAGGTCCACAATATCGTATATCCCCACATATCGGCACCTTCTTATATTAGATATTTTAAAGATTTTAAAAGATTTTTTAATGGATTTTATTTTTTTTTTTTTTTTTGAAACTTTTCTAATAAGTTCTACATGGTGTAGGGTATTCAAATCCACGCCGATATGTGGGAATATTGTGCTTACTGCTTTTTTACTTGTTCTTCTTTGTTTTTTTTTTTTGTCGTTGCCTTCTTGACTTTTATCCTTTTATTATACCCTCCACCAAAAAAAGTATGAAGGGTATATTAAGTTCGTCATTCCGTCTGTAACTCATCGAAATAATCATTTTAGACCCAACAAAGTATATATATTCTTGATCAGCGTAAAATTCTAAGACGATTTGGCCTTGTCCGTCCGTCTGTCCGTCTGTTGTAATCACGCTACAGTCTAAACGAATTAAGATAGGAAGCTAAAATTTTGCACAGATTTCTCTTTTGTCTGCAGGCAGGTCAAGTTCGAAGATGGGCTATATCGGTCCACGATATCTTATATCCCCCATATAACGGTAACCCCGATATTCGGTATTTTGATGATTTTACCCACATTTTTCAACGGAATTGTTTGAAATTCCACAAAAGGAGTCCCTTGTGGACATTTTACCCCTTCAAAAAGAATTGTTTATATAGGTCTACGATATCGTATATCCCCCATATAACGGTACCCCCGATATTCGGTATGTTGATGATTTTACCCACATTTTTCATCGGAATTGTCTGAAAATCCACACAAGGAGTTCCTTGTGGGTACTTTATACCTCGGCAGAGAATTATCCATAAAGGTCCACGATATCGTATAGGCTTTGTATAACGGTACCCCCGATATTCGGTATTTTGATGTTTTTAGCCATATTTTTCAACGGAATGGTCACAAGGGGTTCTTTGTACACAAGTGGTCCTTTGTGAGCACTTTACCCCCCGACAGAGAATTCTCTATATAGGTTAACGATAACGTATGGCTCCCATATAACGATACCTCGCGATATTCGGTATTTTGAAAATCCACACAGGGAGTTCCTTGTGAGTACTTTACACGCAGACATAGATTTGTCCTTATAGGTCCACAATGTCGTATATCCCCACATATCGGCACCTTCTTATATTAGATATTTTAAAGATTTTAAAAGAATTTTTAATGGATTTTATTTTTTTTTGAAAATTTTCTAATTCGTTCCAAATGGTGGAGGGTATTCAAAATTCGGCCCGGCCGAACTTACTGCTTTTTTACTTGTTGGGACTCCTTTTGCATCATCTTTTGCTTTGTTGTTGTATATTTTTATACCCTCCACCAAAAAAGGTATGGAGGGTATATTAAGTTCTTCATTCCGTTTGTAACTCATCGAAACAATCATTTTAGACCCAACAAAGTATATATATTCTTGATCAGCGTAAAATTCTAAGACTATTTGGCCTTGTCCGTCCGTCTGTCCGTCTGTTGTAATCACGCTACAGTCTAAACGAATTAAGATAGGAAGCTAAAATTTTGCACAGATTTCTCTTTTGTCTGCAGGCAGGTCAAGTTCGAAGATGGGCTATATCGGTCCACGATATCTTATATCCCCCATATAACGGTAACCCCGATATTCGGTATTTTGATGATTTTACCCACATTTTTCAACGGAATTGTTTGAAATTCCACAAAAGGAGTCCCTTGTGGACATTTTACCCCTTCAAAAAGAATTGTTTATATAGGTCTACGATATCGTATATCCCCCATATAACGGTACCCCCGATATTCGGTATGTTGATGATTTTACCCACATTTTTCATCGGAATTGTCTGAAAATCCACACAAGGAGTTCCTTGTGGGTACTTTATACCTCGGCAGAGAATTATCCATAAAGGTCCACGATATCGTATAGGCTTTGTATAACGGTACCCCCGATATTCGGTATTTTGATGTTTTTAGCCATATTTTTCAACGGAATGGTCACAAGGGGTTCTTTGTACACAAGTGGTCCTTTGTGAGCGCTTTACCCCCCGACAGAGAATTCTCTATATAGGTTAACGATAACGTATGGCTCCCATATAACGATACCTCGCGATATTCGGTATTTTGAAAATCCACACAGGGAGTTCCTTGTGAGTACTTTACACGCAGACATAGATTTGTCCTTATAGGTCCACAATGTCGTATATCCCCACATATCGGCACCTTCTTATATTAGATATTTTAAAGATTTTAAAAGAATTTTTAATGGATTTTATTTTTTTTTGAAAATTTTCTAATTCGTTCCAAATGGTGGAGGGTATTCAAAATTCGGCCCGGCCGAACTTACTGCTTTTTTACTTGTTGGGACTCCTTTTGCATCATCTTTTGCTTTGTTGTTGTATATTTTTATACCCTCCACCAAAAAAGGTATGGAGGGTATATTAAGTTCTTCATTCCGTTTGTAACTCATCGAAGTAATCATTTTAGACCCAACAAAGTATATATATTCTTGATCAGCGTAAAATTCTAAGACGATTTAGCCCTGTCCGTCCGTCTGTTGTAATCACGCTACAGTCTAAACGAATTAAGATAGGAAGGTAAAATTTTGCACAGATCTCTCTTTTTTCTGCAGGCAGGTCAAGTTCGAAGATGGGCTATATCGGTCCACGATATCGTATATCCCCCATATAACGGTACCTGCGATATTCGGTATTGTGACGATTTTAGCCACACTTTTCAATGGAATTGTCTGAAAATCCACACAAGTAGTTCCTTGTAGGTACTTTATACCTCGGCAGAGAATTATCTATATAGGTCCACAATATCGTATAGCCCCCATATAACGGTACCCCCACGGTATTCGGTATTTTGATGATTTTAGCCACATTTTTCAATGGAATTGTCTGAAATTCCACAAAAGGAGTCCCTTGTGGACATTTTACCCCTCAAAAAGAATTGTCTATATATGTCCACGTTATCGTATATCCCCATATAACTGTACCCCCCCGATATTCGGTATTTTGATGATGTTAGCCACACTTTTCAATGGAATTGTCTAAAATCCACACAACTAGTTCCTTGTGAGTACTTTACCCCCTGAGAGAGAATTGTCTATACAGGTCCACGATATCGTATATCCTCCATATAACGGTACCCCCCGATATTCGGTATTTTTATGATTTTACCCACATTTTTCATCGGAATTGTCTGAAAATCCACACAGGGTGTTCCTTGTTGGGTACTTTATACCTCGGCAGAGAATTATCTATATAGGTCCACGATATCGTATAGCCCTCATATAACGGTACCCCCGATATTCGGTATTTTGATGTTTTTAGCCATATTATTCAACGGAATGGTCACAAGGGGTTCTTTGTACACAAGGGGTTCTTTGTGAGCACTTTACCCCCCGACCGATAATTCTCTATATAGGTTAACGATAACGTATAACTCCCATATAAAGATACCCCGCGATATTCGGTATTTTGAAAATCCACACAAGGAGTTCCTTGTGGGTACTTTACAAGCAGACATAGATTTGTCCTTATAGGTCCACAATATCGTATATCCCCACATATCGGCACCTTCTTATATTAGATATTTTAAAGATTTTAAAAGATTTTTTAATGGATTTTATTTTTTTTTTTTTTGAAACTTTTCTAATAAGTTCTACATGGTGTAGGGTATTCAAATCCACGCCGATATGTGGGAATATTGTGCTTACTGCTTTTTTACTTGTTCTTCTTTGTTTTTTTTTTTTTTTGTCGTTGCCTTCTTGACTTTTATCCTTTTATTATACCCTCCACCAAAAAAAGTATGAAGGGTATATTAAGTTCGTCATTCCGTCTGTAACTCATCGAAATAATCATTTTAGACCCAACAAAGTATATATATTCTTGATCAGCGTAAAATTCTAAGACGATTTAGCCCTGTCCGTCTGTTGTAATCACGCTACAGTCTAAACGAATTAAGAGAGGAAGCTTAAATTTTGCACAGATCTCTCTTTTGTCTCTTGTGGGTACTTTATACCTCAGCAGATAATTATCTATATAGGTCCACAATATCGTATAGCCCCCACATAACGGTACCACCGATATTCGGTATTTTTATGATTTTAGCCACATTTTTCAATGGAATTGTCTTAAAATCCACACAAGGAGTTCGTTGTGGGTATTTTATACCTCTGCAGAGAATTATCTATATAGGTCCACCATATCGCATAGCGCCCATATAACGGTAACCCCGATATTTGGTATTTTGATGATTTTATCCACATTTTTCAATGGAATTGTCTGAAATTCCACAAAAGGAGTCCATGTGGAAATTTTACCCCCTCAAAAAGAATTGTCTATATATGTCCACGATTTCGTATATACCCCATATAACGGTACCCCCCGATATTCGGTATTTTTATAATTTTACGCACATTTTTCATCGGAATTGTCTGAAAATCCACACAAGGAGTTTCTTGTGGGTACTTTATACCTCAGCAGAGAATTATCTATATAGGTCCACGATATCGTATAGCCCTCATATAACGGTACCCCCGATATTCGGTATTTTGATGTTTTTAGCCATATTTTTCAACGGAATGGTCACAAGGGGTTCTTTGTGAGCGCTTTACCCCCCGACAGAGAATTCTCTATATAGGTTAACGATAACGTATAGCTCCCATATAACGATACCCCGCGATATTCGGTATTTTGAAAATCCACACAGGGAGTTCCTTGTGAGTACTTTACACGCAGACATAGATTTGTCTTTATAGGTCCACAATATCGTATATCCCCACATATCGGCACCTTCTTATATTAGATATTTTAAAGATTTTAAAAGAATTTTTAATTTTAATTCGGTCTAAATGGTGGAGGGTATAAAAAGTTCGGCCCGGCCGAACTTACTGCTTTTTTACTTGTTTAAATTTCGTTTCTGTTTTGGTTGGGACTTTTAATGTCCACTTTTCAAAATTGTATGTTTTCTTATTTCGGACTTTGTTGTCCTCTTTTCTATATGTTTTTTTTTTTATTTTGCCCCGTAAGTTTTTTTTTGGGTCTATGGCTTTTTTATTTTTGCTCTTTGCCTTTTTTAGTTAATTTTGTTCCTTCGACTATCTTTTAAAATGCCCTACGGTTTTACATTTAAAATGTTTCGGCTGACTTTTTTTGTGGTAGCTGTTCTCCTCCTTTTTGAAGAATAGCTACTTCTGCTATTACTTCTGCTTGTAGTGAATCTCTTACCACTGGTGGGGAAAACTCCTACTTTTTTCGTTTTTTGGTTGCTAATTCGTTTCACTTTGACAAAAGTGAAGGCTCGATTGACCAAATGTAAAGTAGAATAGAGTCCAATCTACCTGTTCGATTGTCAACTCTATTCAGTTTTCGGTGAGAAAAGAAAACCAACCGAATGGTTTGGCTGTTGATTCAATTCTGATTTTAGTAAAAAAAATGTTTCTTAAGTGCTACTGATACTAATTTAACTTAACCTAATCGCAGCCACACAATTATTCTTATCTATTCTAATATTGAATGGAGAACATTGCAGGGCTGCTTGTCATTTCATTCTAGTTGTCTTGTGCATCTACTGAGCGCATCGATATCTGTGCGTGTGGGTCATAACCTTTATTATCTGACACATTATCGTATGCGTCAGCGCACAAGATCACCGAATTGTTTACATGTGGTATTTTATGGCTGCTGGGAAATATGTAATTTTTGAATTTTGATTGTTTATTACTAGGAGAAACATTGTATGTATAAGCTCACGTTTTGGTATAGCCCCCATATAAAGTTACCTCTCGATATTCGGTATTTTGATGATTTTTGCCACAGATTTGTCTAAAAATTATTATTTGTGGATCATAACGGGTTCCAGCTCCCCATGTAACGGTTTCTCCCGATATTGGATATTCTCGTGATTATTGTCGAATTTTTTCACGGATTTATCTTAAAATCGATATTTGTAGGTTATAATGGGTTCTAGGGTGTGGCGAAACATTGTATGTATAGGTCCAAGTTTTGGTATAGCCCCATATAACGGTACCTCCCGTTATTCGGTATTTTGATGATTTTTGAAACATTTTGTCACGGATTTGTCTAAAAATTGGTATTTGTGGGTAGCAAAATATTGTAGGTTTAGGCCAAAGTTTTAGTATAGTGCCCATATAACAGTTCCTCCCGATATTCGTTTTTTTCATGATTTTTGCCACATTTCCCCTCTAATTTGTCTAAAAATCAGATTTTTTTGGTCATGGTGTGTTCTAGCTCCGGTGGCGAAACAATGTATGTATTGGGCAACGTTTTGGTATATCCCCGATATAACGGTAACTCCCATTATTCGGTAGTTTGATGATTTTTGCCTCTTTTTTTGCGGATTTATCTAGAAATTGGAACTTGTTGGCCATGACGGGTTCTAGCTCCCTATACAACGGTAACTCCCGATATTCGGTATTTACGGGATTTTTGCCACATTTTTTCACGGATTTATCTTAAAATCGATATTTGTAGGTTATAATGGGTTCTAGGGTGTGTGGCGAAACTTTGTATGTATAGGTCCACATTTTGGTATAACCCCATATAACGGTACCTCCCGATATTCGGTATTTTGATGATTTTTGCCACATTTTGTCACGGATTTGTCTCAAAATTTGTATTTGTGGGTCATAGCGGGTTCTAGCTCCGGTGGCTAAACATTGAATATTTTAGTCCACGTTTTCTTAAAGCGCACCGAAACCCACCGATATTCGGTATTGTGATAATCCTAGTCGCATTTACCCATGAAATTGTTTCTAATTTGGTATGATGACAACCCTTGAAGTATAAAATTGTTTGTACAGGGTGAGATAAAAAAAAGTGCATTCAATTTCAGACTGCTGTCATTTCTAAGCCACTCGTCTGACAGATCTTAAAATTATTCCAGTCACAGCTCATTATATTATTTACGAGGGTACAAAAGCCTTTTGGTGAGAATTTTCCAGAACAAAAGTTATTCCTGCTGAAACTCAAGCGTGATAGTAACCACAAATGGCTATGGTTAGAGCACTCCAGCATTTAAATGTGAATAAATCTTTTGTGTCGCGTACAATCGCTCGTTACCGTGTTACTGGCAGCGTAACCATAAGGAAGTGAACAAAAAAAAAAAAACAGCTATATCAGCAGAAATGGTTCGAAAATTAAAGAAGCGATTTTATCGAAACCCGCGTCGCAGTGGCCGAAAAATGGCTCGTGAGCTGAACATATCGCAGTATTCTATGAGCTCGCGGTAAAACCATTGAAATTCTAAAAAGTGCGAGAACCTACACCGCAACAGAAAGAAAATAGAATCAAAAGAGCTATAGAGTTGCTTCGCTTGGCCGAAAGTGGTTAACTGCCACATTTGTTTTTTTTCGATGAGAAAACATTCGTTGTCCAGCCGTTTGTAAACAAACAAAACGATCGTGTTTAGTTGCCATAGAGGTCAGCTGAAAATGTGCACCTTCGTTTGGCCCACAGAAATCACGCGCCGGCCATGGTGATAAGTTGGGCTCGTACTAATCGCGGATTTCTTATAAAAATCGGTATTTGTGGGTCGAAATGGATTCTAGCTCTGGTGGCGAAACATTGTATGTATGGGAAAAAAACAGCAATGTCAGCAGAAATGGTTCGAAATGTAAAGAAGCGACTTGATTGAAACCCGCGTCGCAGTGGCCGAAAAGTGGTTCGTGAGCTGAACATATAGCAATAAAAGCCATTGAAATTTCAAAAAGTGCAAGCACTTACACCGCAACAGAAAGAAAATATACTCAAGCTAAAGAGTTGCTTGGCTTGACCGAAAGTGGTGAACTGACGAATTTGTTTTTCTCCGATGAGAAAACATTCGTTGTCCAGTAGTTTGTAAACAAACAAAATGATCGTGTTTACTTGCCAAAGAGGTCAGCTGAAAATGTGCACATTCGGTTGGCCACCAGAACTCAAGCGCCTGCCATGGTGATGATGGCATCAGAATAAATGCCCAAGACTCGGTTTTTTATGATTTTTGCTTCATTTTTTCATGGATTTATCTAAAAAGTGGAATTTGTTGGCCATGATGGGTTCAACCTCCGGTGGCGAAACATTGTATGTTTTGGTATAGCCCCCATATAACGGTACGTCCCGATATTCGGTATTTTAATGATTTTTGCCACATCTTTTCACGGATTTGACTAAAAATTGGTATTTGTGGGTCATAATGATTTCAAGTTCCTGTGGTGAAACATTGTATGTATAGGTCCACGTTGTTGTATAGCCCCAAATAACGGAACCTCACCATTTTCGGTATTTTGACGATATTTGCCACATTTTCCCACGGATTTGTCTAAAATTGTGGGTCATAACGGGTTCTAGCTCCGGTGGCGAAACATTGAATATTTAGGTCCACGTTTTCCTATAGCGTACCTAAACCGATACGCACCGATATTCGGTATTTTGGTAATCTTAGTCACATTTACCCATAAAATTGTTTCAAATTGTGTATTTTAGAAGATTTGATAGTTGGCAATCATTGAAGTATAAAGTTGTCTGTACGGGGTGAGATAAAAACGTGCAACCAAATGCAGTCTGCTTCCATTTCTAAGCCACTCGTCCGACAGCTGTTAAAATTATTCTAGTCACAGCTCATTATATTATTTACAAGCGTACAAAAGCGTTTTGGTGAGAATTTTCAGAAAAAAATTTATTCGTGATGGAACTCAAGCGTGATAGTGTGATTTGACTTGAAAACCACAAGTGGCTATCGTTAGAGCACTCCAGCATTTAAATGTGAATAAATCTTTTTTGTCTCGTACCATCGCTCGTTACCGTGATACTGGCAGCGTAGCCCGACGACAAGGAAGTGGAAGTGAAAAATGAGCTCGGGCTATTGAAATTTCAAAAAGTGCAAGAGCTTACACCGCAACCGAAAGAAAATATACTCAAAAGAGCTAAAGAGTTGCTTGGCTTGACCGAAAGTGGTGAACTGACGAATTTGTTTTTCGCCGATGAGAAAACATTCGTTGTCCAGTAGTTTGTAAACAACCAAATGATCGTGTTTACTTGCCAAAGAGGTCAGCTGAAAATGTGCACATTCGGTTGGCCACCAGAACTCAAGCGCCTGCCATGGTGATGGTGTCATCAGAATAAATGCCGAATATTATCGCAAAAACATTCTGGAGGTTGTATTCTAGCTTTGTCACGCAAACATTTTGGCCGCAGACATATAACGGTACCTCCCGATATTTGGTATTTTTTTGACTTTTTCCACATTTTTCACGGATTTGTTATAAAAATCAGTATTGGTAGGTCATAGTGGATTCTAGCTCCGTTGGAGAAACATTGTACATATTGGTTCACGTTTTTGTGCTAATTCTGTACTTTGATGATTTTTGCCACATTTTTTAATAGTTTGTCTTAAAATCGGTACGGTTATAATGCTTGTGTGGCGAAACATTGTATGAATAGGTCGACATTTTGGTATAGCCCCCATACAGTAGTACCATCCGATATTCGGTATTTTGATGATTTTTGCCACATTTTTTCACGGATTTGTCTTAAATACGGTATTTGGAGGTTAAAATGAGTTCTAGCTTGTGTGGCGGAACATTGTATGTATAGGTCCACGTTTTGGTATAGCCCCTATTTTTCATGGATTTTCCAAAAATCGGTAATTGAATTAGAATTAGAATTTTTTGGTCATGATGGGTTCAAGCTCCGGTGGCAAAACATTGTATGTATAGGCTCCCGTTTTGGTATAGCCCCGTTACAACGTTACCTGCCGATATTCGGTATTTTGATGATTTTAGTCACATTTTTTCACGGATTTGTCTAACAATCGGTATTTGTCTAAAAATTGGAAACATTGGAAAACATTGTATGTATAGTCTCCCGTTTTCGAATAGCCCGCATATTACAATACCTGCCGATATCCGGCATTTCGATGATTTTAGCCACATTTTTTTTCGGATTTATCTAAAAATTTGAATTTTAGGCCATGATGGGTTCTAGCTCCGGTGGCGAAACATTGTATGTATAGGTCCACGTTGTTTATAGCCCCATATAACGGTACGTCCCCATATTCGGATTTGTCTAAAAATTGTGGTTTATAACAGGTTCTAGCTCCGGTCGCGAAACATTGAATATTTAGGTCCACGTTTTCCTATAGCGCATATAAACCGATACCCACCGATATTCGGTATTTTGATAATCCTAGTCACATTTACCCATGAAATTGTTTCAAATTGTGTATTTTAGAAGATTTGGTAGATGACAATCATTGAAGTATAAAGTTGTATGTACATGGTGAGATAGAAAAACTGCAATCAACTTCAGACTGCTGTCATTTCCACTCGTCCGACAGCTGTTAAATGGTATCAGAATAAATGCCGAGTATTATCGCGAAAATATTCTAGAGGGTGCATTAAATCTTGGTCACGCAACTATTTTGGATGCACACATATAATGGTAGCACCCGATATTCGGTACTTTGTTCAATTTTTCCACATTTTTCACGGATTTGTTATAAAAACCAGTATTTGTGAGTTATAGTGGGTTGTATCTCCGTTGGAGAAACATTGTAAATATGGGTTCACGTTTTTGTATAGCACCATATAACAGTACCTCCCAATATTCGGTATTTTGATTTTTGTCACATTTTTTCCACGGATTTGTCTAAAAATCGGTATTTGTGGGACATAATGGCTTCTAGCTCCGATGACGAAACATTGTATGTATAGGTCCACGGATTTGTTATAAAAATTGGTACTAGAGGGTCATAATGCGTTCTAGCTCCGGTGGCGTAATATCGTATGTATAGGCTCTAGTTGTTGTATAGCCCCATATAACGGTACCCTACGATATTCGGTATTATAATGATTTTTGCCACATTTTCCTATGAATTTGTATAAAAATTGGTATTTGTGGGTGCTCGTTTGGCGAAGCATTTTATGTATAGGTCCACGTCCATGGGGGCTGTAACACCATAGAATGGTACCTCGCGATATTCTGTATTTTGTTGATTTTTGCCACATCTATTCACAGATTTATTATAAAAATCGGTATTGGTGGGTCATAATGGGTATTAGCTCCTGTGGAGAAACATTGAATATATGTTTTCACGTTCACGTTTTGTATAGCCCTCATTCAAGGGTACCTCCCGATATTCGGTATTTTGATGATTTTTGGAACATTTTTTCACGGATTTATCTAAAAATTGGAATTTTTTGGCCATGATGGCTTCAAGCTCCGGTGGCCAAACATTGTATGTATAGGCTTACGTTGCTGTATAACCCCATATAACGGATTTTTCACGGATTTGTTATAAAAATCGATACTGGTGGGTCATAATGGGTTCTAGCTCCGGTGGCGAAACATTGTATGTATAGGTTCATGTTTTGGTATAGCCCCCATATAACGGTACCTGCCGATATTCGGTATTTTGATGATTTTTGGCCTTTATAACCCTACACATTATCGTATGCGACAGCCCACAAGATCAATGAATTGTACACATGTGATATTTTGTGACCACTGGGAAATTGACAATTTTGAAATATTTATTTTTAATGGTTAGATTTTCCCAGCGCCTCAGCCACACTCAAAGGTATGTACAAAATATTTTGTACATTCTCCCGGGCGGCTTAATGTGTATATTTTATTGGACTGTGAAGTGAATATGATATAAAAAATATTTATATATATAGATTTAAAAATAATTATATTATATAAATTTTCGTAGGTAACCGCTTGCAGGAAACGGCTCCACTTTTCTATCCAGCATCTCTCGCCAATACCACCACCCTTATCTGCCGTTTTCAACTTCCAAGCTTTAAAAATCTTTGGTGATTTGTGGTTTGGTAGTTGCTGGTTGCGATCATTAAAGTAGTCATTTTTTCTTAGAGCATTCGAGGTTAGCTCGTTGCTGTTAGCATGCTGTGGAACCGGAGTTTGTTTCGGCAGCTGTGTAATAATCACTTTCTTCACTTTGCCTCGCTTATCTTCTCCGAAGTTTTCTGAGTTTGAAGCCTCATTGTGGTATCATTCGCTTCTTTCAGGCCATCTTCTAGCAGTTTGATTCTAGTTGTTGACTCGGCCAATTGTGATTTCATGCTACGGCTTTCCTCTTCCTTGGCTTTATCGTTGTTGTCCATATTTTAACCTTTTTCCTCCAAGTGAGGACTTGCCCGCGGGAACATGTTCATGTCCTCAAAATCTTGAGCGGGCACAAAAATGCACAGTCACACTCGCAGTCATGTGAATAAAACAGCCAATGTCTTCGTGCCATCTCGAGAGTCTCCCGGTCACTTATATACCATACAGCTTCTCTTTTGTCATCTAAAGGCATGTTATATTACCCTTTGCCTCTTTTCACAAGCTTGTTGTCTGAGGGTCTCTGCTTTGTTGTCAGTCCAAAGTTGGGAAATACAATTTTCGCACACTCCTCAGCCTCCATTGCTACTTCCTCCGGACTTAGGAAAAAGAACTCACATTCGAGGCTCAAATCTTCTGGTGGTTTTCCATTACTTTATTCGCTAACACGAGGGATTTATCTACTGCTGCAGAACTTTCCTGGATTCTCTGTGGAATGTTCTTCTTAAAACTTGTCAACTTTTGTTGTAGAACGTAGTAGGCGTTTTCTACCAGAATTTTGTATCGATTCACGTTCTGAATATTTTTAAATTGGCTTGTTGATGCCAATGTCGTGCAGAAATAATCTGCCAAAACTAAGAAACTTTTCTCTTGATCCATATTTTTTTCTTTTGGGATGTCTTTTGAATTTTAATTTGGAATAATTTGATGTCCTCTTTTCAAACTAATACATAAGTATATTTTATTTTATTTTATTGCGACATTCTTCTCCTCTTTTCACTTTGTTTTTGCCCCTATGGCTTTTTTTCATTTTGCCACTATGGCTTTTTTATTTATTTTGCCCCTGTGGCTTTTTTGCTTTGTTTTTGCCCCAATGACTTTTTTATACCCTCCACTATACTATGGAGGGCATTTAAACCTTGTCATTCCGTTTGTAACTCCTCGAAATACTCATGTCAGACTCAACAAAATATATATATTCTTGATCAGCATAAAATTCTAAGTCGATTTAGGGATGTCCGTCTATCTGTCTGTCTGTGCAGGTCCACGTCTTCGTACAGCCCCCATATAACGGTATTTTGATGATTTTAGCGACATTATTCACCGGAATTGTTTCAAATTTGGTATTTGAAGTTCTAAATGGATACTACAACCTAAGACAGAAAATGTCTGTGCAGGTCCACGTCTTCGTATAGCCCCCATATAACGGTAGCTCCCAATATTCGGTATTTTGGTGATTTCAGCGACATTTGTTAAAACATACATAAATATTTTTTTTTATTGTTCTATAAACATACTTTAGATTTAATTACCAAAACAAACAATAAATACAAAAATCAAGCACACCTACATATTTATAAGTTTTAAACTGCTTATACAGCATTATTATATCACATATTTGGACTATTTTATTGTTACAGTTAATTTTCTTTATTTTAGTTCATTGGCCATTGGTTCATTCACTTTTGCAATGTTTTTAAGTTTCTTTAACACATTTATTTATTTTGCTTACATAGCATTTAATGTCTACTAGTAACCGACCTACATTACAATTAATTTATATCAGCATTTATCAATAGCATTTTTTAATTAATTATGTTAAGAAATTTTGTATATAAAGACAGCCAGAAATAAAGAAAATTCAGTCGTCTTTTGTAGTGACTAAATCAAGAGTTTTAATTACTATCTAGGCGGCTTCCTTCAACTTCATGTGCTTGCAAGGAAATTAATTTGGATACTAAGTGTCAGTTCAAATTTATGTGTTTGAATTGAATCGCACTAGATCCTACTATCAAAACATTTTTTTTGGTGACCCCGACGTGATCCTGACGGTAACTAAACCGAAACATTTTTTGGTGACGTTATCCACAAGGTGTGAGGACGTAATGCACGCGTACCAATTTCAAAAACCCCTTTTTGGAGCTCTGGAGGAAAACCAGGAGGAAATTGCCGGTAACTAATCATCATACAACAACTGCTGCTACTCGCTGATAAATCAACAAACAATAATGGCAAACGTCCAAGAGCTTATTTCTCAGCAAGAAGAAAGAGGCAGCAATTTCGAAAAATTCGTCTCTACTATAAAGAAGGCACCTCTTGAAACGAGAACGGAAGAGTTCTACAAGAGCAAACTTGATGAACTAAGGCTGTTATGGCAGAATTTTGAGAAGGCAGAAAACAGAATTCGCGATGATCCATCATTGTCAGAGGATGATCCGTATATTGCTCGGAATCTATATAGAACGATTGGAGAGAAGTTCAGCTCAACAATGGAATATATAGACGCGGAAATGAAGAAACTGAGGTCAGCCAAAAGTAAGCCAGTTCCCACCTTGAGAGAGAAATCGACTGAAGTCGTCGCAGGAGACAAAATACCTTCCCGTGTTGATGGGCTTGTCAGAATGATAAATGCTCGAATGAGTGCCCTTAGTCGTCACTTGCAAAGCTTGGGCACAATCGAAGCGGAACAGCCGAAGCAATTTTATAGCATCAAAGAAGATACTATAAAAAAGCTATGGAATCAAATAACGGAGCTCTACGATGAAATATTGCAGCAGATTGAAGATCCATCAAAAATTGGATTAAGTCAAGAAAACTACGATATGCTGGAAGATTCGGTACAAGACAACTTAATAAAACTAACAGTCTTGAAAGACAAATGCAGCGAAACCGTGACCATTGCACCTCAATTAGGGAGTGACATTATAGCACACAGTTCACTCCCACTACCAAAGGTAACAATTCCTCAATTCAATGGGGATTGTTTGAAGTGGCGTCAGTTCTATGAACTTTTCTTGGAGATGGTAGACAAACAGTCTCTTCCAAGTATTCAAAAAATGTGGTATCTCAAAACCAATTTGTCTGGCGAGGCTGGCAAACTAATCAGTCATCTATCCTTGACAGAGGATAATTACAAAACGGCATGGATGTTGCTGCAAGAACGTTATAACAATAAGCGGGTTCTTGTTTCCACTCTAGTAGAACGGATTTTGAGTCAACCAAATGGAACTTCATCAACGGCCTCCATCAAGGCTCTACATGACACTACAAAGGAATGCATGCTAGCCCTCAACAATCTGCAAATCGACACAACGTCTTGGGATACTCTATTGATTCAATTGATCACAAAGAAATTGGATCACGCTCTGTACATACGATTCATGCAATCACTGGCGAATCCGAAGGAAGTTCCTACTATGAAAGAGCTGTTTTCATTTTTGGAACTGCAATTCGAATCAATGGAATCGATTGGAAAAGCGGCATCTACGCACAAGGGTTCAACCAAAACTGTTTCGTCCGTAACATCAGTGGAGGATCACAGGAGTTGTAAACTATGCAAGAACGACTCCCATCCAATTTATCATTGTAAGAAGTTCTTGGCAATGACAGAAGGTGAGCGATTGAAATGGATACAGCAACATAAATTGTGTGTAAATTGTTTCAAATCGGACCATGCAGCAAAAACTTGTTTTTCTGGCAACTGCAAAATATGTAGTAATAAGCACAATACACTGCTACATTTGCCAAAAAAAATCTCAACCGTCGCCGAAGGCCTCAAATCAATCACCACCAACAAATATCGATATCGCACCAGTCAACGTTACTGCAGTTTCTTCGGCATCAGCAGAAGATCAGAAAAATGTAATTCTAGCAACGGCTAGAGTCATCATCAAAGCGACTAACGGTATGTCAGGCGAATTTAGAGCGGTGTTAGACTCGGGTTCGCAAGTGAACATTGTGACGGAAAGACTCATACAAAAATTGTCACTTAGAACAGCAGATGCCTCTTTATCTATTTCCGGAGTCGGAAGGATTCAGAAGAAGGCTTATCATCGGGTAAACATACAAATGTTATCAAGCAATTCTGAATTTTCCACAAATTTGGAAGCATTTGTTTTGCCCACAATTATACCTCGGCAACCAAATCATGATTTGGATATGCAAAACTGGCAAATTCCCAAGAATATTAGATTAGCAGACCCTAATTTTAACGTTCAAGGAAAAATTGACATTTTACTCGGAGCTGAGTTTTACTTCAGTTTAATGCAACCAGGCACAATAAAACTAAATGGTCATCAACCCATACTCCAAAATACTGCGCTTGGCTGGATTGTAGGTGGTTTAATTCAACAATCGTCAACGGACGACACATCTGCAGCGCTAACATGCGCAATTTTTAGTGAAACATCACTGGAACAAGCTATCGAAAAATTATGGAAACTTGAGGAAGTGGAATCAACTGAAAAGGTCATGTCTCCATTAGAAACCCTTTGCGAATCTCACTTCAATCAACATGTTAAGACGGATCAGAATGGTCGTTTCATCGTCAGCTTTCCGTTTCAAGAATCTCCAACAGCATTGGGGAAATCACATGCAATGGCTTACAACCGATTTATGAGCCTTGAACGCCGACTTCTACAGAAGGAAGATATCCGAAGTCAGTACATTAAATTTATGCGAGAATATGAACAATTAGGACACATGCAAAAGATTGACGTGACCGTATCAAATCCTAAATATTTTATTCCGCATCATTGTGTTCTTAAGCCCGATAGTACAACAACAAAACTTAGGGTTGTATTTGACTCATCAGCGAAAACTTCATCAGGTCAATCGTTAAATGATCTAATGTATACAGGACCAATCGTACAAAGTGAATTGTTTTCTATTTTGCTGAGGTTTCGATTGCCAAAATTCGTCTTCACAACCGATATTGAAAAGATGTACAGGCAGATTTTAATGCATCCCGATGATCAAAGGTATCAGCTAATTATCTGGAGAGGGATCCATCCCATCCAGTCAGTTATTACAAACTTAATACGGTCACATATGGGACACGTTCAGCACCGTATCTGGCTACAAAATGCTTACAAAAGATTGCAAACGAGAACATGGAGCGTAATCCATTAGGCTCACAAATGCTGAAAGATAATTTTTATATGGATGACGGTCTCGGCGGTGCAGATAGCCTAAGTACAGCTATTGAAATACAAAAGGAGTTAATAACAATCTTGAAACAACACGGCTTCATTCTAAGGAAATGGTCATCCAATACACCAAGATTGCTGAAGGACATACCACATAGCGATCGAGAAGTGAACCTGGATCTCAATGAATCTCAAACAATAAAGACGTTTGGATTATATTGGATGCCGCAAGCAGATCAATTTTGTGTAAAAACGAACATTGATCATAATGAAATCATATCAAAACGAGTAGTTACGTCTGAACTAGCAAAATTATTTGATCCGCTTGGCCTATTTGGACCGATTGTGGTGAAGGCAAAAATATTTATTCAGCAGCTGTGGCAACATACATTAGATTGGGACGAAGCATTACCCGAAAAACTTTGTGCCACTTGGAAAACATTTCGAAGGGAATTGGAAGATCTCAACAACTTTAAGATACCGCGACATGTATTCTGTGGGGAGATCCCGACGAAAATCCAGTTGCATGTGTTTGCCGATGCATCGGAAAGAGCTTTTGGCGCGGCTATTTATATTCGTTTTATTGGAAAAGATGGACGAGTCGTTGTACGTCTGATCTGTGCTAAATCCAGGGTAGCTCCTTTGAAAAAACAAACTCTACCACGATTAGAGCTATGTGCCGCAGTGGTAGCAGCTCAACTGGCTACCAGGGTGAAAAATGACCTAAGGCTTCAGAATAATCCGATGTTTTTATGGACTGATTTTGAAATAGTACTCGCCTGGATAAAATCAAGGTCCAACGTATATAAGACTTTTGTGGCTAATAGGGTATCCACCATACAAAACTTAACATTGCCAGAACAATGGAACCACGTTAAGTCAAAAGAAAATCCTGCCAACATTTTATCCAAAGGACTCTCGCCAGCTGATCTTTCTAAATGCCGATTATGGTTTCATGGTCCAGTTTTTCTTCATGGAAAGGAAGAACTATGGCCGACCAAATTCTCTCCGCAAGAGGATATAACAAATAGCATGGAGTTAAAGACTGCAGCTACGACGTCAACAGTAGCTTCTGACATGCATCTAATACATATGATCGAGCACAAAAATTCATTCAGGAAGTTACAAAGAATTTTGGCATACGTGCTTAGATTCACCAGCAATGCACGTATGCAAAAGGCACACCGGCCTCAACATATAGCAGTGTCTTCCAACGAATTAGACGACTCCCTTCGTCGAATAATTCAAGCCGTACAATCATCCGAATTTGCAGCTGATATCAACGCATTGAAGGCTGAAAAGCAGATTAATAAGCATAGCTCGCTATGCAGTTTATCACCGTTTTTGGATGATGAAGGCATTCTTCGCGTTGGAGGAAGATTGGAACAAGCTATGCTACAAATGGATGCGAAACACCAAATGATATTGCCTTATAATGATCCTTTGGTGAAATTGCTATTTAAGACAGTTCATGAAGAAAATAAACATTGTGGAGCTCAAGCCCTGTTAAACACAATAAGACAGCGATTCTGGCCAATAAAAGGCAAGATAACAGCAAGGTCTACCGTTCAAAGATGCATAAAATGTAATAGAGCGCGACCACAACTGTATCAACAAATAATGGGAAATTTGCCAGCAACAAGGGTAGTTCCTGCTCGACCATTTATCAACTCTGGAGTCGACTACTGTGGGCCATTTTGGATACATTACAAGGTCAGGGGCAAGCGACCAACAAAGGCTTATGTCGCTGTATTCTGCTGTTTTGCAACAAAGGCTGTTCATTTAGAGCTCGTATCGGACCTATCAACCGAATCATTCATTGGCGCTCTTAAACGATTTATAGCTCGCAGAGGTCACTGCCAAAATATATACTGCGATAACGCTACAAACTTTGTTGGAGCCAAAAATAGTTTAGAGGAATTATCTGAAACCTTATATTCGGACAAGGCGCAAGAGCTACTTTTATCAGCTGCAAGTTCCAAGGGCATACAGTTCCATTTCATTCCACCAGGAGCTCCGCATTTCGGAGGCTTATGGGAAGCTGCAGTGAAGTCCGCAAAACGTCTCTTGGTCCGTAGTGTTTCAACGGAAACACTTACTCATAAAGAATTAGAGACAATAATAGTAGAAATCGAAGCTATTTTAAATATTGAATCTTCAATGGTATGCGGATCTGAAACCAACCTCATCATCATTAAAAATTCCGGAATAATGGAAATTGGTCCTAACTGCGTAATAAAAAACAAATTTGTTACGATACATGGACATTTTGCAGCTTCCAATAGTTTACATACATCCTATGTAAAATTGAAAGGCATTCAATATATAAGTCGACAAGAGGAAATTGAAAAGGTTTCAACAAATACCAATACCACCTCTTACAAGATTCATCAAGAAGAATTGGATAATATACAAAAACAGTTGCATGAATCAACTCTAAAACACCTACCACAATTAATACACTCATCAAATCAACATCATCATGCAGTTAGCTACGCATCTTTAGCTTGCTGCATTCTTATTTTACTTGGCCTGCTGAGTTGGAGGATCCACACAAAATTTAAGAAGAAATCTCAATTCATACCTACACCAGCTATAAGATCTCATCAATCAGCAATCGATGTTACAATGGAGTCATTCCCATATGCATCCAACCCAGGCGCACTCATTACTTGAACAATGTCAACGCGGCGGAGAACAGAACATACATAAATATTTTTTTTTTATTGTTCTATAAACATACTTTAGATTTAATTACCAAAACAAACAATAAATACAAAAATCAAGCACACCTACATATTTATAAGTTTTAAACTGCTTATACAGCATTATTATATCACATATTGCAATGTTTTTAAGTTTCTTTAACACATTTATTTATTTTGCTTACATAGCATTTAATGTCTACTAGTAACCGACCTACATTACAATTAATTTATATCAGCATTTATCAATAGCATTTTTTAATTAATTATGTTAAGAAATTTTGTATATAAAGACAGCCAGAAATAAAGAAAATTCAGTCGTCTTTTGTAGTGACTAAACCAAGAGTTTTAATTACTATCTATTCATGTGCTTGCAAGGAAATTAATTTGGATACTAAGTGTCAGTTCAAATTTATGTGTTTGAATTGAATCGCACTAGATCCTACTATCAAAACAACATTATTTAATGGTATTTTTTCAAATTTGGTATTTGAAGTTCGAAATGGATACTACACCCTAAGACAGAAAATTGTTTGTGCAGGTCCACGTCTTCCTAAGGGTACCACACAATATTCGGTATTTTGATGATTTTAGCGTCATTATTCACCAGAGTTGTTTCAAATTACGTACTTGGAGTTCGTTATGAGAACTACAATCTGTGACAGAAAATTGTCTATGCAGGTCCAGGTCTTCGTATAGGCCCCATATATCAGTACCTCCCTATATTCGGTATTTTGACGATTTTAGGTACAATACCCGAAATTGTGTGAGATGTGGTATTTGAAGTTCGTAATGGATGCTACAGCCTGTGACAGATAATTGTCTATGCAGGTGCAGGTCTTCGCACAGCTCCGATATAACGGTACCTCCCTATATGCGATATTTTGACGATTTTAGCTACACTATTCACTGTTTATTTCAAGTTTCGAGTTTGAATTTGGTAATGGCTTGTGACAAACCATGCCTATGTAGGTCCACGTCGTATAGACACCAATAGACGGCTATATTTTGTATTTTTAAATTTTAATAGAATTTTTTAAGAATTTAATTTTTTGAAAATTTCCAAATTGGTTCCAAAAGGTGGAAGGTATTCATAGTTCGGCCCGGCCGAACTTACTGCTTTTTAACTTGTTATTTAATTAGTCCTTTCGGCTATTTTTAAAATGCCTCTATGGTCTTACATTTAAAGTGCCTCAACGTACTTTCTTTTCTGTAGAAATTCTCCTCTTTTTCTGAAGAATAGCTACATTTACTTGTAGAGTGTCTCTTACCACTGGTGGAGGAAATCTCCTACAATTTTTTCTTTTGTGGTCGCTAGTTCTTTTCACTTTATAAAGAAGTGAAGGCTCGATTGACCAAATGAAAAAGTCAAATTGGTTCCAAAAGGTTGAGGGTATTCAAAGTTCGGTCCGGCCGAACTTACTGCTTTTTAACTTGTTATTTAATTTGTCCTTTCGGCTTTTTTTGAAATGCCCCTATGGTCTTACATTTAAAATGACTCAACGTACTTTCTTTTCTGCAGAAATTCTCCTCTTTTTCTGAAGAATAGCTACATTTACTTGTAGAGAGTCTCTTACCACTGGTGGGGAAATCTCCTGATGTTTTATGACCACTGGGAAATTGACAATTTTTAAATATTTATTTTTAATGGTTAGATTTTCCCAGCGCCTCAGCCCCACTCAAAAGTATGTACAAAATATTTTGTACAATTTTTGAAAATTTTTTTCACGGATTTGTCTAAAACTCGGTATTTGTTGGTCATAATGGGTTCACGCTCCGGTGGCAAAACATTGTATGTATAGGTTCACGTTTTGGTATAGCCCTTATATAACGGTACCTGCCGATATTCGGTATTTTGATGATTATGGCACATTTTTTCACGGATTTGTCTAAAAATCGGTATTTGTGGGACATAATGGGTTCTAGCTCCGGTGTCGAAACATTGCATGTATGGGTTCACGTTGTTGTATAGCCCCATATAACGGTACGTCACAATATTCGGTATTTTGATGATGATTGCCACATTTCCCACGAATTTTTCTACATATTGGTATTTGTGGGGCATAATGGGTTCTGGCTCGTTTGGCGAAGCATTGTATGTATAGGTCCACGGATTTGTTATAAAAATTGGTACTGCTGGGTCATAATGGGTTCTAGCTCCGGTGGCGAAATATCGTATGTATAGGCTCACGTTTGAGTATAGCTCCCATATAACGGTACATCCTAATATTCTGTATTTTGATGATTTTTGCCACATTTTTTTCTCGGTAATGGTAATGGTACCTCCCGTATTTTGATGATTTTTGTCATATTTTTGCACGAATTTGCTTAAAAATTGTGGGTCATAACAGGTTCTAGCTCGGGTGGCGTTTTCCTATAGCGCTCATAAACCGATACTCACCGATATTCGGTATTTTGATAATCCTAGTCACATTTACCCATGAAATTGTTTCAAATTTTGTATTTTAGAAGATTTGATAGATGACAATCATTGAAGTATAAAGTTGTATGTATATGGTGAGATGAAAACCTCACACTGCTGTCATTTCCACTCGTCCAACAGTTGTCAAAATTATTTCACTGACAGCTCATCACATTGTTTACAAGCGTACAAAAGCATTTTGCTGAGAATTTTCCAGAACAGAAGCAATTCGTGAAGGAACTCAAGCGTGACAGTGTGATTTCTTTATATTTGGCTGGAAAACACAAGTGGCTATCGTTAGGGCACTCCAGCATTTAAATGTGAATAAATCTTTTTTTGTCTCGTACCATCGCCCGTTACCGTGGTACTGGTAACGTAGCCCGACGTCAAGGAAGTGGACGGAAGAAAACAGCAATATCAGCAGAAATGATTTGACAAGTAAAGAAGCGACTTGATCGAATCCCGCGTCGCAGCGGCTGAAAAATGACTCGTGAGCTGGACATATCGCAATATTCCATTCGACAAATATTGAAAAATGAGCTCGGTGTAAAGCCATTGAAATTTCAAAAAGTGCAAGAACTTACACGGCAACGGAAAAAAATAGACTCAAAAGAGCTAAAAAGTTGCTTGGCTTGGCCGTAAGTGGTGAACTGCCGAATTTGTGTTTTCCGATGAGAAAACATTCGCTGGCCGGCAGTTTGTAAACAAACAGAATGATCCTGTTTACTTGCCAAAGAGGTTAACTAAAAAAGTGCACCGGAACTCAAGCGCCGGCCATGGTGATGTGTTGGGCCGCCATAAAAGCCGATAGTCGCTCTCCGCTCGTATTAATGATTGTGGCAACACAATAAATGCCAAATATTATCGCGCACATTTTCTGGAGGGTGTATTAAAGCTTGGTCACGCAACTATTTTGGATGCAGACACAAATTGGTATCTCAAAATATTCGGTATTTTGTTGACTTTTTCCACATTTTTCACGGATTTGTTATAAAAATCAGTATTGGTAGGTCATAGTGGGTTCTAGGTCCGTTGGAGAAACATTGTATATATGGATTCAAGTTTTTGTATAGCATATGACGGTACCTCCCAATATTCGGTATTTTAATGATTTTTGCCACATTTTTTTTATGAGTTTGTCTTAAAATTGGTGCAGTTATGAAACATTGTATGAATAGGTCCACATTTGGTATAGCTCCTACATAATGGTACCTTCCGATATCCGGTATTTTAATGATTTTTGCCACATTTTCTCAGAGATTCGTCTAAAAACTGGTAGTTGTAGGTTAAAATGGGTTTTAGCTTGTGTGGCGAAACATTGTATGTATAGGTCCACGCTCTGGTATAAACCACATAAAAGATTATCTCCCGATATTCGGTATTTTGATGATTTTTGAAACGTTTTTTCACGGAATTATCTAAAACTTGGAATTTGTTGGCTATGGTGGGTTCTAGCTCCGGTGGCAAAACATCGTATGTAAAGGCTCACGTTTTAGAATAGCCACATATAACGGTATAGCACCATATAAGGGATTTCTCAGGGATTTGTTGTAAAAATCGATACTGGTGGGTCATAATGGGTTCTATCTCTGGTGACGAAACATAGTATGTATACGTTCACGTTTTGGTATAGCCCTCATATAACGGCACCTGCTCCGGTGGCGAAATATTGTTCGTATACGTCCACGATATTCGGTATTTTGATGATATCTGGAACATTTTTTCGCGGATTTATCTAAAAATTGTAATTTTTGGCCATGATGGGTTCAAGCTCCGGTGGCAAAACATTGTATGTATAGGCCCACGTTGTTGTACAGCCCCATATAATGGATTTTTCACGGATTTGTTATAAAAATCGATACTGGTGGGTCATAATGGGTTCTAGCTCCGGTGGCAAAACATTGTATGAATACGTATGTAGCATGTAGCCCCATATAACGGTTTCTCACAACATTCGGTAATTCGAAGATTTTTGCAACATTTTCCCACGAATTTGTCTAAAAATTTGTATGTGTGGGGTATAATGAGTTCTACCTCGTTTGGCGAAGCATGGTATGTATAGGTTCACGTCAATGGGGCTGTAACACCATATAATGGTACCTCCCGATATTCGGTATTTTGTTGATTTTTGCTACATCTATTCACCGATTTATTATAAAAATCGGTATTGGTGGGTCATAATGGGTACTAGCTCCGGTGGAGAAATATTGAATATATGATTTTAGTCGCATTTTTTCACGGTTTTGTATAAAAATCGGTATTTGTCTAAAAATTAGAATATGTTGGCCATGATTGTTTCTAGCTCCGGTGGCAAAATATTGTATGTATAGGCTCCAGTTTTGGTATAGCCCCCATATTACGATAAATGCCGATATTCGGTATTTCGATGATTTTTGCATATTTTTCTCGGATTTATCTAAAAATCTGGATTTTTGGCCATGATGGGTTCTAGCTCCGGTGGCGAAACATTGTATGTATAGGTCCACGTTGTTGTATAGCCCCATATATTTATCTAAAAATTTGAATTTTTGGCCATGATGGGTTCTAGCTCCGGTGGCGAAACATTAAATATTTAGGTCCACGTTGTCCTATAGCGCACATAAACCGATACCCACCGATATTCGGTATTTTGATAAACCTAGTCACATTTACCCATGAAATTGTTTCAAATTGTGTATTTTAGAAGATTTGATAGATGACAGTCATTGGAGTATAAAGTTGAATGTACATGGTGAGATAAAAAACAACTGCAAGCAACTTCAGACTGCTGTCATTTTCACTCGTCCGAAAGCTGTTAAATGGATTCAGAATAAATGCCGAATATTATCGCGAAAATATTCTAGAGGGTGTATTTAATCTTGGTCACGCAACTATTTTCGATACACACATATAATGGTAGCACCCGATGTTCGGTATTTTGTTGAATTTTTTCCACATTTTTCACGGATTTGTTATAAAAATCAGTATTGGTACGTCACAGTGGGTTCTAGCTCCGTTGGAGAAACATTGTATATATGGGTTCACGTTTTTTTATAGCACCATATAACAGTACCACCCAATATTCGGTATTTTGATTTTTGCAACATTTTTTTACGGATTTGTTTAAATATTGGAATTTGTTTGCCATGATGGATTCTAGCTCTTTTGGCGAAAAATGCTATATATAGACTCACGTTTTGGTATAGCCCTCATATAAAGGTACCTGCCGATATTCGGAATAGGTTCAAGTTTTGTTATAGCCCTCGTATAACGGTACCTGCCGACATTCGATATTTTGATGATTTTTGCCAATTTTTTTACGGATTTGTCTAAAAATCGGTATTGGTGGCTCATAATAGGTTCTAGCTCCGGTGCCGATACATTGCATGTATGGGTTCACGTTGTTGTATAGCCCCATATAACGGATTTTTCACGGATTTGTTATAAAGATCGATACTGGTGGGTCGTAATGGATTCTAGCTACGGTGGCGAAGCATTGTACGTATAGGTTCATGTTTAGATATAGCCCTCATATAACGGTACCTGCCGATATTCGGTATTTTGATGATGATTGCCACATTTTCTACAAATTTAAAAAAAATGGTAATTGTGGGGCATAATGGGTTCTACCTCCGGTGGCGAAATATCGTATGTATAGGCTCACGTTTGAGTAAAGCTCCCATATAAAGGTACCTGCCTATATTCTGTATTTTGATGATTTCTGCCACATTTTTTTCACGGATTTGTCTAAAGCTCGGTATTTGTGGGTCATATTGGGTTCAAGCTCCGGTGGCAAAACATTGTATGTATAGGCCCACGCTGTTGTATAGCCCCATATAACGGATTTTTCACGGATTTGCTATAAAGATCGATACTGGTGGGTCGTAATGGATTCTAGCTACGGTGGCGAAGCATTGTACGTATAGGTTCATGTTTAGATATAGCCCTCATATAACGGTACCTGCCGATATTCGGTATTTTGATGATGATTGCCACATTTTCTACAAATTTAAAAAAAAAATGGTAATTGTGGGGCATAATGGGCTCTAGCTCGTTTGGCGAAGCATTGTATGTATAGGTCCACGGATTTGTTATAAAAATTGGTACTGGTGGGTCATAATGGGTTCCAGCTACTGTAGCGAAACATTGTATGTTTAGGTTCACGTTTTGGTATAGCCCTCATATAACGGTACCTGCCGATACTCGCAATTTTCATGATTTTTGCCACATTTTTTACGGATTTGTCTTAAACTCGGTATTGGTGGGTCATAATGGGTTCAAGCTACGGTGGCGAAATATTGTATATATAGGTCCACGTTGTTGTATAGCTCCATATAACGGATTTTTCACGGATTTGTTATAAAGATCGATACTGGTGGGTCGTAATGGATTCTAACTACGTCGGCGAAGCATTGTACGTATAGGTTCACGTTTAGGTATAGCCCTCATATAACGGTACCTGCCGATATTCGGTATTTTGATGATTTTTGCCACATTTTTTTTAAGGATTTGTCTAAAAATCCGTATTGGTGGGTCATAATGGGTTCTAGCTCCGGTGGCAATACATTGTATTTATAGGCCCACGTTGTTGTATAGCCCCATATTACGGTATGGCACAATATAACGGATTTTTCACGGATTTGTTGTAAAAATCAATACTGGTGGGTGATAATGGGTTCTAGCACCGGTGGCGAAAAATTGTATGTATAGGTTCTCGTTTTAGTACAGCCCGCATATAGAAGTAACTCCCGATATTCGGTATTATTATGATTTTTGATACATTTTTTCTCGGATTTGTCTATAAATTGGAATTTGTTGGCCTAATGTGTTCTAGCTCCGGTAGCGAAACTTTGTATGTATAAGTTCCCGTTTTGGTATAACCCTCATATAACGGTACCTACCGATACTCGCAATTTTGATGATTTTTGCCACATTTTTTACGGATTTTTCTTAAACTCGGTATTGGTGGGTCATAATGGGTTCAAGCTCCGGTGGCGAAACATTGTATATGTAGGTCTACGTTGTTGTATAGTTATATATAGTTGTTGTATAACGGATTTTTCACGGATTTGTTTTAAAAGTCGATACTTGTGGGTGATAATGGGTTCTAGCACCGGTGGCGAAACATTGTATGTATAGGTTCTCGTTTTAGTACAGCCCGCATATACAAGTAACTCCCGATATTCGGTATTATTATGATTTTTGATACATTTTTTCTCGGATTTGTCTAAAAATTGGAATTTGTTGGCCTAATGGGTTCTAGATCCGGTAGCGAAACATTGTATGTATAGGTTCACGTTTTGGTATAGCCCTCTGTAAATACCAAATATGGGTATTTCTGTGGAGTAGAAAGCTGGTTATACTGCTGTTTTGGACAGAAAACTATTCCGTGGAATTCGAAATATTTTACTCTCGTTTTGCAGATGTGGATAAGGAAAAAAGAAAGGAAATAAAACGAGCGTATCAGTTTTGTTTGAAAGAACAATTCTGGTTCTTTATTTAGAATTCAAATTTGAAGATTTGAATAGCGCTTACCAAATTCAAACAGTTGAGGTTGACGTTAAGGTAACAAGTGATTTTATTTGGAACAAATGAAAATCGGAAAACCACAGAGAGGACACAAACGGACATATTGAGTGATTGAGCGCTACAACACAAGCACAACTTACGAGTGCGCGCGAAACTTAGCTTTTGAATTGGATGACCAGATCATCAAACTTTCGCATGAACATTACCGGCCCCCTTGCAGTATCACTGCAATAAAAGAATGAAACGGAAAACCCGTGTGTGTCCCCACTGCTTACAATACAAGTTATGTAAAGTAATGAATGAAATGGATATGAGATTATAGTAAGTAAGAAATGTAATGATGAAACAGCGGGAGGATTACATCTAACATCAGCGCCGAAAGGAATCCGAACTCGCATCAGGAACTTTAGGAGGGACATCTGGAAAGATAAAGTTTGTGCTTTGGGGGAAAAGGAAAACAATAGTGCATTCTTCAGTTCGTGTTTATTAGTAATTCATTTGAGTTTAGAAAAGAGAATAGAAAAAAAAAGATAGGGATGTCCCAAATTATGAACATAGCCCATATATCGCCCAGCCAAACACCGTGCTCTGAGCCGTTGGCAACCCGCTCCTCGCATATACCCCTTCAGACACGACTTTCGGATATAGGTCTACTCCAATCACTATGTCGACCCTTGCAGATTGATAAAACTTGGGGTCTGCAAAGAACAAATGTGGGAAGTTCCTTTTGAACTCCTCCTTGAGTGATTCAGCTGGCGTCTTTGTCGTGATCCGATTGTCAACCCGGAATGTGCCCTCAATCTTCACCTTTGAATCAAACCTCGGAAATAATGTCAGCTGGCACACCGTCTCCTCTCTCAGGGTCAGCGTGTTTAACTTTATCTTCTCCGCAAACGCTCTCAAAACTCTGCTGACTGGCGAAGCGGAATTCAAGAGACACCTGGCCACATTCTTCCTCACCAGGACGGTAGGCAACAAAATGGTCCGATTCTGCTGGATCAAAGATGTTAGGGACCCCCTTTTCGCTGGTGCCGGTGCAGACGCAGGTTGGCGACGAGCCGCCGTAGAAGTCGACGGCTGCGGTAAAGGGGACCGAGAACTGGCTCTGGAACTAACAGAGGGCGTGGTAAAATGTCGTGGTAAAATCTGATAGCGGACTTTGGGATCGACGTGAAGGAGAGTGTGGTGAAACTTTTTGCAATGGTGACACCCCTTGTCACTGAAGTACGACCCATTTGAGTGATCTACTGCCAAGCAATTCACGCAGTATTTATGCTGACGGACAGTATCTAAGCGTTCCGACATGTTCATATCCAGGAACTTGTGGCATCGACGCAACGCATGAGGACGCTGGCAGAGAGGGCATAGAAACTGTCGTTTATATGGAGCTGGATTGGAATGACTGCGTTTATTGTTGTTGGAAACGTGTTTGGGCATGGTAGCTAAGGACAAGGTAAGAACAGAACAACATAGGACAGAAAGAAATAAAAAGAAATTCGGAACTTAGTTATCGGAAAGGACAACAAGTTTTGTAATTGGACGAGTGATAACGCCTTTCTGAGTCACAAGATCTGCGACACGAACATGACCATCAGAGCCGCGATATGTCTTGGAAACTCTACACAGACGCCATGAATTTGGCGGAAGATTCTCATCATATATGGCGACCAGTGTGTTCTCTTCAATATCTTTCTCAGGAGTGTGCCACTTGTGGCGCTTTTGAAGCTCACGGAGATACTCTGTTTTCCACCGAGGACAGAAACTCTGATGGATCGCTTTCAAACGTTTCCAACGATTTATCAAGGAAATTGGACTCTCATCAATATTTGGATCAATAGGAGCTAAAATGGGAGTCCCGATGAGGAAATGACCTGGCGTCAAAGCAGCAAAATCAGTTGAATCGCTGGAAATAGGAGACAATGGACGAGAGTTTAAACAGGACTCAATTCTGGAGAGAAGTGTCGAAAACTCTTCAAACGTGAACTTGTAGGAGCCGGCGAACTTTCGGAAATGGGTTTTGAAACTCTTAACCCCAGCTTCCCAGAGGCCACCCATATGAGGTGCTCCGGGTGGAATGAAGTGCCAACTCAGATTTTAGACGGAAAAATTTTCTATTAGCGCTGGATGAATTCTCTCGCCAGTATTTGGGACGCCCCCACGAAGGTCGTACCGTTGTCTGAATACAGATGTGCTGGACATCCGCGCCGTGAAACAAATCTATGGAAAGCCGCCAAGAACGTGGGAGTGGAAAGATCGGATGTTGCCTCCAGATAAATCGCTTTGGTCGAGAAACAAACGAAAACGCACGCATACCCTTTCGTGATCCGACATGCGCGACCGCAATAGCTCTTGATGTCAAAAGGGCCAGCGAAATCTAGACCCGTGCGAGCGAAAGGACGAGAAATTTCAGTGCGCTCAGGAGGGAGCGCAGCCATGATCTGTCTTTGACATCGTTTCTTATACAGAAGACAAGTGCGACACTTATTGATCGTTGTTTTAATCAGGTTCCTGACTTTAGGAATCCAATACTGGGATCGTATTAATCGAAGAACAAGCTGATTTCCACCATGAACAGTGATATTGTGAATGAATTGAACATAGAAAGGAGCTAGCTTGCAATTGTACGGAAGAATGATTGGACGCTTCTCATCATCAGGAATGCCAGGAGCCGATTCTAAACGTCCGCATGAACGGATAATCCCCTTAGAGTCAAGGTACGGATTCAAGCATAGAAGGGAACTGGACGTAGAAATCGGTTTCCTGAGCGATAGCGATCTGTACTCCTCTGGAAAACTGAACTTTTGATACCATCGGATAAGAATATTCCGACCTCCAATGATATCGGAACTACAGAGTGGTTGTGCACCAGGAGAACGGTAACGAGGATGGAAACGATGAAGGAAACGATACACATATGAAAAAAATCGCAATGCTCGTTGATATGATGAAATCTTCCCCACAATATCGTCCCTCGCCTTGAAACAGGAAAAATGAACACGAACGGGTTTTCGTTCGACGCTGGTTACGGACAGTTCTTCAGTAGCAAAGTCTGGCCACTGATCTGGAGACTCTCGTAACCAAACCGGCCCGTGCCACCAGAGATCATTATCAATGATATCGGATGGGAAGAGACTGCGGGTTGGATTCGGAAGGAACATGATGGAACTTAGAAGGATCCACCACTTGAACAACATTGGAAACGCGATTGGCTACGAACGTTAACCAATGGCATGGCGGTTTGGAAAGCCAGGAGAGAATGATTGTCGAGTCTGTCCAGCAGAACAAGGAATAATTAGGAAGATCGAGAGTCGGAAGTAACGTATCAATCATCTCTGCTAAGAGGACAGCCCCACAAAGCTCTAGACGTGGAATGGATAACGTTTTGACTGGAGCTACTCTTGTTTTGGAATACACCAGGTGTGTGAATACGGAGGTACCTCGAGCTATTCGCACATATATAGCGGCCGCGTATGCCTTTTCAGAGGCATCGCAAAACCCATGAAATTGAACTTCAGCGGAAGGAACATAATGGAGCCATCTTGGAATTCGAACTTGATCAAGATTCGAGTAGTCGGATTGAAATATCTTCCACTGAGACAATGTGGCCGGACTGATAACTTCGTCCCAATACGTACCATCGGATCGAACAGTCTGGAGATCTGAGAAAGAACTTCCCTCTTGGTATAGGAACATGAAGGCGGAAAAGGCGTTGTGATAAGGAAGAATGAATCTGAACGAGCGTTCCAACGAATTCCTAGCGTTTTCGCTGTGTTACTATCGTCGAAGTTTAGGAAATCTTCACACAACAAATGGTCATTTGGAAGACCCGCTAGAATATCCTTTGTGTTCGTTGTCCATTTTCGAAGGGAGAAACCAGCTGATGCCAGAGCGGATTTAAGCTCGTTTCTGGATTGAACTGCTTCGGAAATTGAATGTGCACCAGAAAGTACATCATCCACGTACATATAATTACGGATAATCGAGCTTGCCTTCGGATGACTAACTTGGACATCATCAGCTAGTTGAAGAAGTGTGCGAATAGCCAAGTACGGAGCACAATTGACACCAAATGTGACAGTTTGTAGCTCGAAATCTTGGATGCTTTCACCTGGGTGGTTGCGGAATACAATTCTTTGGAACGGAGTATAATCGGAATGAACGAGAATTTGGCGGTACATTTTTTGGATGTCAGCATTGAACACGTAGCGGAATAAGCGCCATTTGAGAATTAGCGTGGTCAAATCATTCCGCAACACTGGACCTGTATGCAAAATGTCGTTAAGACTTTGACCATTGGATGAAGCAGAAGACGCATTGAATACCACACGAACCTTTGTGGTAGAACTCTCCGGTTTAATAACTGAATGATGAGGCATATAGTAGTGGAGGGTATCGCTATTGGAACTCGGAGCCTGAATCGGAATCATATGGTTCAGCTGTATGTACTCTTTAACAACCTGATCATACTCTATCTTGAAATTTGGATTTCGGAGTAGGCGGCTCTCGTTGCGAAGGAATTGAGAGACCGAGCTTGGACGGGAGTGTCCTAGCAGTTTACTATTCGAAAAACCTTCCTTAAAGGGAAGACGAACGACATACCTGCCATCCTTATTCCTCGCGGTAGTTGTCTTCATAGAATTTATCGGAATTAGAAACAAATTTCTTTCTGGGGCAATTCTCTACCTCACAGAAATGGCAAATATCCTTATCAAGAGAAATCTCACAGAAGTTAGAGACGACAGTGGAAGTAGTCGGAACCGAAATAGGAATTGGACCAGTGAGAATCCATCCGAAGATGGTCTCTTGGCCCATTAAGGAATCGAACACATTGTGCATAACCCCTTATCTCATTATCTCCGGAATAAAATCACCTCCAATTAGCAGATCAATAATGGAACTCTTATAGAAATGTGGATCTGCTAGCTTGATGTTGGGAAGACGAGCGAATAAGGACGTCGGCAGAGTCTGTGATGGTAGATCTCCCGACAAATGGGGAAGTACAAATGCCTGCACGGAAACATGCATGGAATTGTCAAATCTGGAGCATAAAAGAACACTGCAAGGTTTTCGAACGGAAGCTGCAGTGGTATTATTGAGGCCGGAAATCTGAACGTTCGTTCGTTTATAGGGGAGCTTTAATTTGTTGAAGAATTTCTCGGATACAAATGTTCCTTGGGACCCGGAATCAAGAGGAACCCGTGCTTGATATAAAACACCTAAGTGCATGACATTTACAATAATACTGCCCTAGAACTCGTTGTGAAGCAGGATTGGATAACTCCGTTCCCAGAACTAGTGGACGGTACGGAATTAGGAGTGAATGGAACAGACCTGGCGTTCAGATTGGCGCTACTATTTGAGTTGGAAGAAGGATTGGATGGTCGTGAATGCACTGAGCTATCGTGAAGCATTGTGTTGTGTCTCTTTTGGCACTCGAAACAATTGTTTTTGCTAGTGCAATTCCGGACATGATGTGTTTTGGAGAAACAATTCAGGCATAACCCCTGCTTTTTCACCTCGGACATACGATTTTTAATGTCCATTGCTATGAATCGAGGACACTTCCGAAGAATATGCATAGAATTGGTGCGCAATGGACACTTCGGAGCAGAAACCTTAATCTGGAAAGAACTGAATTTCGAACCTTTCGGATTTGGTTTGGAATTGGATTTACCTTTGTTGTCCTCAGATTTTGAATTGTTTCATTTCTGAAACGGACTCAAGGGTACGATACCGATTTGTGAGGAAGGAATCAAGGTCTTCCCACCTAGGAAGTGATGTCTTGTCTGTCAGACCTTGCTCCCACAACGTCAGAGTTGAGTCTGGAAGGCGATTGGAACAAAGGAAGACGAAAACTGGATCCCAACTTGTGACGTCGATATCGTATAATGCCAGCGCAGATATACAGGAATTAATATCGCGTTGAAGGTCCTTTGGCGCAGAAGCAGATTCAGATTTTATGAAAGGAAGATTGAAAAGAACCTTCAGTTGACCATTTACCAGAATTCGTTTATTTTCGAACCTCGAATACAAGTTCTGCCAAGCCAATTAGAATCCATGGTTAGTCAATGGAGACCTTTGGACTATATCACGTGCTTCACCTTTGGTCTTCTGAGATAAGTGGAATAAACGCTCAACTGGACTGAGCCTGGAATTTTTGATGTACACAGCCGTGAACATGTCTCGGAATGTTGGCCATGACATATAATCGCCATCAAAGATTTGCGTGTCGCACGGAGGAAGGAGACCTTTGGACTATATCACGTGCTTCACCTTTGGTCTTCTGAGATAAGTGGAATAAACGCTCAACTGGACTGAGCCTGGAATTTTTGATGTACACAGCCGTGAACATGTCTCGGAATGTTGGCCATGACATATAATCGCCATCAAAGATTTCCGTGTAGCACGGAGGAAGGTGGAACGAATGACTAGAGCTTTGCTCTGCACGGTTGTCTGAAATGGGACTGCCGCCGGTTGACGCCGGAGAAGCAACCGGATCTTTTCGAACAGGTGGAGGCTGAAAACTTTCCAAAAGTTCTGTCAACCGCGCTAAACACGTACAATAAGTCACATATGTGCTATTGTACTTAGCCTAGAATGTGTCTCGATTTGAAGCTACATCCTCACCGCCCTCTTCCACATCACCTTCTTCATTAGCTTGTTCAATCATGAATAGACCAAAGGAAGACTTTGCCTTTTCCCACAAGCCCGTGCACTCGGAAATATGGACCTTGACTAACTGAGCGGAAGTCGCCGGGATAGTTCCATCGCCGATACCAGCATTGAATGCAACCAGCTGGTCGGCATTACGAATGAAAGCGTCTAACGACATTGTTGGAAGGAGTTATGAAGAGGAACTTACGAAAATTGGAACTTTTCTTAAATCGAAACTCAGGAGAAACAGCGAAATTGTTGGATTTCTCGAGAATATTGGGAAAAAAAGTCCGAAAATGAAATCCGGAAAATCGAGTGGTTTGATGATGTTTTCTTATAGAAAATACGACCTCTAGCGGCGAAATTCACAAGTATACAACAGAACAGGAAAAATAATTCACCGAAGTGTAAAATTTACAGAAAAGAATTCAAAAACAAGACGTATTTTGGAATTTTGAAGCAAAAAATCAGTTTTTCCAGGTCTTTTCAGCAGTGAAAAGCGACTCCTAGCGGCGGTATGGAGCACTACGTATCTGAGACAGCAAATAAGCCCAGCAGGATTGAAGAAATGTTCGAAAATTATTACAATTCACGAAAAATCTAGAAAAAATAGCGAAAAATGGGAATTATGGAGATATTTCCTTATTTACAGGGCGACACCTAGTGGCGATTATGGACACTTCAGATGACGACAAGTGGTAGAAGAATACTCTGGTGTAAACGGACCCGCAATAATGGCGGAAACCCAGAAAAAATCGGAAAAAATTGATAAAAAGTAAGATTTTTCGGCTATTTTTATATAAATAGCGCCCTCTAGCGGCCAAATGATGAATTACTAGTCTGCAAGAGTAAATTATTACAACACTTCACGGCTATATATGTTAACATAGAATAATATATAGGTGTCACAAACAGGTTGTAGTGCGACCATATAAACAGTCCGACTGGAGGGTGTGCGTTTATTAAAGAGCGCAACGAAGAGAATATTTCAATCACTGTTGAGTGAAAATAATGAATAGACACTGTGTTGGCTGAGTGGACGAACAACTCAACAGCGGCCAACAAGGAATGATAGTAGTATGTGTGCTTATGTGTGGATGAATAGTTAGCTTGCTGACGAGAATATCCAGTAGTGCGAATCTCTCTAACAACAACAACTACAGTGGTAGAATAAATCGGAGATGGATAATATGCATAAACACACAAACAAGAAGAAATGGTTTAGCGGCAAAATAGAAAAATAGAAATATGAAGAATAAACACACTGTCGCGAATTGGAAATAAATAAATATTTGAATATTATTTAAATTAATGGAAATTTAAACGGGGAAATAATTGAAATTATAATAATGGAAGGAAAAATATTTTTCAACTAGATTCGATTAAAAATATTTAAAGGAAAATTTAAATATTTTATGATGATTTGGAAGTAATTTTAACTTTAAACTTTGGAGTAAAAAAATCGGAACACTTTGCGTTGATAGAAACAAAAAAAGGAAAATATCAATTTGCTGACGGCAAAACGCACTTTGAGTTAATCACTTGAATATTGAATCGCACTATTGAATTTCACTTTTGTATGATTAAAGCATAAACTTACCTTAATTTTGATGGAGAAAATGGATAAGGAGGATAGTATGGATGATTGGCAATTTTGGCACGGCAGTTAAATCCGGTTCGAATGGACCAAATGTAAATACCAAATATGGGTATTTCTGTGGAGTAGAAAGCTGGTTATACTGCTGTTTTGGACAGAAAACTATTCCGTGGAATTCAAAATATTTTACTCTCGTTTTGCAGATGTGGATAAGGAAAAAGGAAAGGAAATAAAACGAGCGTATCAGTTTTGTTTTAAAGAACAATTCTAGTTCTTTATTTAGAATTCAAATTTGAAGATTTGAATAGCGCTTCAAACAGTTGTGGTTGACGTTAAGGTAACAAGTGATTTTATTTGGAACAAAGGAAAATCGGAAAACCACAGAGAGGACACAAACGAACATATTGAGTGATTGAGCGCTACAACACAAGCACAACTTACGAGTGCGCGCGAAACTTAGCTTTTGAATTAGGGTGACCAGATCATCAAACTTTCTCATGAACACCCTCATATAACGGTATCTGCCGATACTCGCAATTTTGACGATTTTTGCCACATTTTTTACGGATTTGTCTTAAACTCGGTATTGGTGGGTCATAATGGGTTCAAGCTCCGGTGGCGAAACATTGTATATATAGGTCCACGTTGTTGTATAGCTCCATATAACGCATTTTCCACGGACTTGTTATAAAGATCGATACTGGTGGGTCATAATGGATTCTAGCGCCGGTGGCGAAACATTGTACGTATAGGTTCACGTTTTGGTATAGCCCTCATATAACGGTACCTGCCGATACTCGCAATTTGGATGATTTTGCCACATTTTTTACGGATTTGTCTTAAACTCGGTATTGGTGGGTCACAATGGGCTCAAGCTCCGGTGGTGAAAAATTGTATATATAGGTCCACGTTGTTGTATAGTTATATATAGTTGTTGTATAACGGATTTTTCACAGATTTGTTATAAAAATCTTTACTGGTGGGTCATAATGGATTCTAGCTCCGGTGGCGAAACATTGTATGTATAGGTTCACGATTTGGTACCTCATATTACGATACCTGCCGCTATTCGGTATTTTGATGATTTTTGCCACATTTTTTTTACGGATTTGTCTAAAAATCGATATTGGTGGGTCATAATGGGTTCTAGCTCCGGTGCCGAAACATTGTATGTATGGGTTTACGTTGTTGTATAGCCCCATATAACGGTACGTCACGATATTCTGTGTTTTGCTTATGATTGCCAAATTTTCCCACGATTTTTATGCCCTCCACCTTGGACAGGAGGGTATATTAGCTTTATCATTCCGTTGGTAACATCCTTAAAAATTCGTCGCAGACCCCATAGAGTATAATTATTAATAAAATTCAAAATTCTAAGTCGACTTACCGTCTGTCTGTCTGCCCGTCTGTCTGTTGAAATCACGATACAGCCCACATTATTTGACGTAGAGCGCCAAAATTAAGCAGAGCAATTTGTTTTGTGTCTAAGATGGTTGGTTTTGAAAATGAGATATATCGGTCCACATTCTGGTATAGTCCCCATATAACGGTACCTCCCGATATTCGGTATTTTGATGATTTATGCCACATTTTTTCCCCGATTTGTTTGAAAATTTGTATATGTAGGTCATAATGGGTCGCTGTGCGTGTGGCAAAACATGGCATGTATAGGTCCAGTTTTGGTATAGCCCCCATATAAAGGTACCTCCCGAAATTCGGCATTTTATTGGTTTTTGCCACATTTCTTCTAATGTTTCCTTTACCCTAAGGTGGAGGGTATTAAAAGTTTGGCCCGGCCGATCTTAAGGTTTTTTACTTGTTTTTTTTTTTTCAATTGGTATTTGTGGGGCATAATGGGTTCTAGCTCTTTTACCGAAGCATTGAATGTATAGGTCTAAGGATTTGTTATTGGTACTGGTGGGTCATAATGGGTTCTACCTCCGGTAGGGAAGAATCGTATATATAGGCTCACGTTTGAGTATAGCTCCCATATCAAGTTACCTGGCTATATTCTGTATTTTGATGATTTTTGCCACATTTTTTTTACGGATTTGTCTTAAACTCGGTATTGGTGGGTCATAATGGGTTCAAGCTCCGGTAGCGAAACATTGTATGTATAGGTCAACGTTGTTGTATAGTTATATATAGTTGTTGTATAACGGATTTTTCATGGATTTGTTATAAAAATCGATACTGGTGGGTCATAATGGATTCTAGTTCCGGTGGCGAAACATTGTATTTATAGGTCAACGTTGTTGTATAGCCCCATATAACGGTACCTGCCGACATTCGGTATTTTGATGATTTTTACCACATTTTAGCACGAATTTGTCTAAAAATTGGTATTTGTGGGGTATAATGGATTCTAGCTCGTTTGGCGAAGCATTGTATGTTTAGGTCCACGTTCATGGGGGCTGTATCACCATAAACGGTGCCTTCCGATATTCAGTATTTTGATGATTTTCGCCACATTTTCCCACTTATATGTCTGAAAATTTGAATTTGTTGGCCACAATGGGTTCTAGCTCCTGTAGCGAAACATTGTATGTATAGGTTCACGTTTTGGTATAGCCCTCATATAACGGTACCTGCCGATACTCGCAATTTTGATGATTTTTGCCACATTTTTTACGGATTTTTCTTAAACTCGGTATTGGCGGGTCATAATGGGTTCAAGCTCCGGTGGCGAAACATTGTATATGTAGGTCTACGTTGTTGTATAGTTATATATAGTTGTTGTATAACGGATTTTTCACGGATTTGTTTTAAAAGTCGATACTTGTGGGTGATAATGGGTTCTAGCACCGGTGGCGAAACATTGTATGTATAGGTTCTCGTTTTAGTACAGCCCGCATATACAAGTAACTCCCGATATTCGGTATTATTATGATTTTTGATACATTTTTTCTCGGATTTGTCTAAAAATTGGAATTTGTTGGCCTAATGGGTTCTAGATCCGGTAGCGAAACATTGTATGTATAGGTTCACGTTTTGGTATAGCCCTCTGTAAATACCAAATATGGGTATTTCTGTGGAGTAGAAAGCTGGTTATACTGCTGTTTTGGACAGAAAACTATTCCGTGGAATTCGAAATATTTTACTCTCGTTTTGCAGATGTGGATAAGGAAAAAAGAAAGGAAATAAAACGAGCGTATCAGTTTTGTTTGAAAGAACAATTCTGGTTCTTTATTTAGAATTCAAATTTGAAGATTTGAATAGCGCTTACCAAATTCAAACAGTTGAGGTTGACGTTAAGGTAACAAGTGATTTTATTTGGAACAAATGAAAATCGGAAAACCACAGAGAGGACACAAACGGACATATTGAGTGATTGAGCGCTACAACACAAGCACAACTTACGAGTGCGCGCGAAACTTAGCTTTTGAATTGGATGACCAGATCATCAAACTTTCGCATGAACATTACCGGCCCCCTTGCAGTATCACTGCAATAAAAGAATGAAACGGAAAACCCGTGTGTGTCCCCACTGCTTACAATACAAGTTATGTAAAGTAATGAATGAAATGGATATGAGATTATAGTAAGTAAGAAATGTAATGATGAAACAGCGGGAGGATTACATCTAACATCAGCGCCGAAAGGAATCCGAACTCGCATCAGGAACTTTAGGAGGGACATCTGGAAAGATAAAGTTTGTGCTTTGGGGGAAAAGGAAAACAATAGTGCATTCTTCAGTTCGTGTTTATTAGTAATTCATTTGAGTTTAGAAAAGAGAATAGAAAAAAAAAAGATAGGGATGTCCCAAATTATGAACATAGCCCATATATCGCCCAGCCAAACACCGTGCTCTGAGCCGTTGGCAACCCGCTCCTCGCATATACCCCTTCAGACACGACTTTCGGATATAGGTCTACTCCAATCACTATGTCGACCCTTGCAGATTGATAAAACTTGGGGTCTGCAAAGAACAAATGTGGGAAGTTCCTTTTGAACTCCTCCTTGAGTGATTCAGCTGGCGTCTTTGTCGTGATCCGATTGTCAACCCGGAATGTGCCCTCAATCTTCACCTTTGAATCAAACCTCGGAAATAATGTCAGCTGGCACACCGTCTCCTCTCTCAGGGTCAGCGTGTTTAACTTTATCTTCTCCGCAAACGCTCTCAAAACTCTGCTGACTGGCGAAGCGGAATTCAAGAGACACCTGGCCACATTCTTCCTCACCAGGACGGTAGGCAACAAAATGGTCCGATTCTGCTGGATCAAAGATGTTAGGGACCCCCTTTTCGCTGGTGCCGGTGCAGACGCAGGTTGGCGACGAGCCGCCGTAGAAGTCGACGGCTGCGGTAAAGGGGACCGAGAACTGGCTCTGGAACTAACAGAGGGCGTGGTAAAATGTCGTGGTAAAATCTGATAGCGGACTTTGGGATCGACGTGAAGGAGAGTGTGGTGAAACTTTTTGCAATGGTGACACCCCTTGTCACTGAAGTACGACCCATTTGAGTGATCTACTGCCAAGCAATTCACGCAGTATTTATGCTGACGGACAGTATCTAAGCGTTCCGACATGTTCATATCCAGGAACTTGTGGCATCGACGCAACGCATGAGGACGCTGACAGAGAGGGCATAGAAACTGTCGTTTATATGGAGCTGGATTGGAATGACTGCGTTTATTGTTGTTGGAAACGTGTTTGGGCATGGTAGCTAAGGACAAGGTAAGGACAGAACAACATAGGACAGAAAGAAATAAAAAGAAATTCGGAACTTAGTTATCGGAAAGGACAACAAGTTTTGTAATTGGACGAGTGATAACGCCTTTCTGAGTCACAAGATCTGCGACACGAACATGACCATCAGAGCCGCGATATGTCTTGGAAACTCTACACAGACGCCATGAATTTGGCGGAAGATTCTCATCATATATGGCGACCAGTGTGTTCTCTTCAATATCTTTCTCAGGAGTGTGCCACTTGTGGCGCTTTTGAAGCTCACGGAGATACTCTGTTTTCCACCGAGGACAGAAACTCTGATGGATCGCTTTCAAACGTTTCCAACGATTTATCAAGGAAATTGGACTCTCATCAATATTTGGATCAATAGGAGCTAAAATGGGAGTCCCGATGAGGAAATGACCTGGCGTCAAAGCAGCAAAATCAGTTGAATCGCTGGAAATAGGAGACAATGGACGAGAGTTTAAACAGGACTCAATTCTGGAGAGAAGTGTCGAAAACTCTTCAAACGTGAACTTGTAGGAGCCGGCGAACTTTCGGAAATGGGTTTTGAAACTCTTAACCCCAGCTTCCCAGAGGCCACCCATATGAGGTGCTCCGGGTGGAATGAAGTGCCAACTCAGATTTTAGACGGAAAAATTTTCTATTAGCGCTGGATGAATTCTCTCGCCAGTATTTGGGACGCCCCCACGAAGGTCGTACCGTTGTCTGAATACAGATGTGCTGGACATCCGCGCCGTGAAACAAATCTATGGAAAGCCGCCAAGAACGTGGGAGTGGAAAGATCGGATGTTGCCTCCAGATAAATCGCTTTGGTCGAGAAACAAACGAAAACGCACGCATACCCTTTCGTGATCCGACATGCGCGACCGCAATAGCTCTTGATGTCAAAAGGGCCAGCGAAATCTAGACCCGTGCGAGCGAAAGGACGAGAAATTTCAGTGCGCTCAGGAGGGAGCGCAGCCATGATCTGTCTTTGACATCGTTTCTTATACAGAAGACAAGTGCGACACTTATTGATCGTTGTTTTAATCAGGTTCCTGACTTTAGGAATCCAATACTGGGATCGTATTAATCGAAGAACAAGCTGATTTCCACCATGAACAGTGATATTGTGAATGAATTGAACATAGAAAGGAGCTAGCTTGCAATTGTACGGAAGAATGATTGGACGCTTCTCATCATCAGGAATGCCAGGAGCCGATTCTAAACGTCCGCATGAACGGATAATCCCCTTAGAGTCAAGGTACGACTGGACGTAGAAATCGGTTTCCTGAGCGATAGCGATCTGTACTCCTCTGGAAAACTGAACTTTTGATACCATCGGATAATAATATTCCGACCTCCAATGATATCGGAACTACAGAGTGGTTGTGCACCAGGAGAACGGTAACGAGGATGGAAACGATGAAGGAAACGATACACATATGAAAAAAATCGCAATGCTCGTTGATATGATGAAATCTTCCCCACAATATCGTCCCTCGCCTTGAAATAGGAAAAATGAACACGAACGGGTTTTCGTTCGACGCTGGTTACGGACAGTTCTTCAGTAGCAAAGTCTGGCCACTGATCTGGAGACTCTCGTAACCAAACCGGCCCGTGCCACCAGAGATCATTATCAATGATATCGGATGGGAAGAGACTGCGGGTTGGATTCGGAAGGAACATGATGGAACTTAGAAGGATCCACCACTTGAACAACATTGGAAACGCGATTGGCTACGAACGTTAACCAATGGCATGGCGGTTTGGAAAGCCAGGAGAGAATGATTGTCGAGTCTGTCCAGCAGAACAAGGAATAATTAGGAAGATCGAGAGTCGGAAGTAACGTATCAATCATCTCTGCTAAGAGGACAGCCCCACAAAGCTCTAGACGTGGAATGGATAACGTTTTGACTGGAGCAACTCTTGTTTTGGAATACACCAGGTGTGTGAATACGGAGGTACCTCGAGCTATTCGCACATATATAGCGGCCGCGTATGCCTTTTCAGAGGCATCGCAAAACCCATGAAATTGAACTTCAGCGGAAGGAACATAATGGAGCCATCTTGGAATTCGAACTTGATCAAGATTCGAGTAGTCGGATTGAAATATCTTCCACTGAGACAATGTGGCCGGACTGATAACTTCGTCCCAATACGTACCATCGGATCGAACAGTCTGGAGATCTGAGAAAGAACTTCCCTCTTGGTATAGGAACATGAAGGCGGAAAAGGCGTTGTGATAAAGAAGAATGAATCTGAACGAGCGTTCCAACGAATTCCTAGCGTTTTCGCTGTGTTACTATCGTCGAAGTTTAGGAAATCTTCACACAACAAATGGTCATTTGGAAGACCCGCTAGAATATCCTTTGTGTTCGTTGTCCATTTTCGAAGGGAGAAACCAGCTGATGCCAGAGCGGATTTAAGCTCGTTTCTGGATTGAACTGCTTCGGAAATTGAATGTGCACCAGAAAGTACATCATCCACGTACATATAATTACGGATAATCGAGCTTGCCTTCGGATGACTAACTTGGACATCATCAGCCAGTTGAAGAAGTGTGCGAATAGCCAAGTACGGAGCACAATTGACACCAAATGTGACAGTTTGTAGCTCGAAATCTTGGATGCTTTCACCTGGGTGGTTGCGGAATACAATTCTTTGGAACGGAGTATAATCGGAATGAACGAGAATTTGGCGGTACATTTTTTGGATGTCAGCATTGAACACGTAGCGGAATAAGCGCCATTTGAGAATTAGCGTGGTCAAATCATTCCGCAACACTGGACCTGTATGCAAAATGTCGTTAAGACTTTGACCATTGGATGAAGCAGAAGACGCATTGAATACCACACGAACCTTTGTGGTAGAACTCTCCGGTTTAATAACTGAATGATGAGGCATATAGTAGTGGAGGGTATCGCTATTGGAACTCGGAGCCTGAATCGGAATCATATGGTTCAGCTGTATGTACTCTTTAACAACCTGATCATACTCTATCTTGAAATTTGGATTTCGGAGTAGGCGGCTCTCGTTGCGAAGGAATTGAGAGACCGAGCTTGGACGGGAGTGTCCTAGCAGTTTACTATTCGAAAAACCTTCCTTAAAGGGAAGACGAACGACATACCTGCCATCCTTATTCCTCGCGGTAGTTGTCTTCATAGAATTTATCGGAATTAGAAACAAATTTCTTTCTGGGGCAATTCTCTACCTCACAGAAATGGCAAATATCCTTATCAAGAGAAATCTCACAGAAGTTAGAGACGACAGTGGAAGTAGTCGGAACCGAAATAGGAATTGGACCAGTGAGAATCCATCCGAAGATGGTCTCTTGGCCCATTAAGGAATCGAACACATTGTGCATAACCCCTTATCTCATTATCTCCGGAATAAAATCACCTCCAATTAGCAGATCAATAATGGAACTCTTATAGAAATGTGGATCTGCTAGCTTGATGTTGGGAAGACGAGCGAATAAGGACGTCGGCAGAGTCTGTGATGGTAGATCTCCCGACAAATGGGGAAGTACAAATGCCTGCACGGAAACATGCATGGAATTGTCAAATCTGGAGCATAAAAGAACACTGCAAGGTTTTCGAACGGAAGCTGCAGTGGTATTATTGAGGCCGGAAATCTGAACGTTCGTTCGTTTATAGGGGAGCTTTAATTTGTTGAAGAATTTCTCGGATACAAATGTTCCTTGGGACCCGGAATCCAGAGGAACCCGTGCTTGATATAAAACACCTAAGTGCATGACATTTACAATAATACTGCCCTAGAACTCGTTGTGAAGCAGGATTGGATAACTCCGTTCCCAGAACTAGTGGACGGTACGGAATTAGGAGTGAATGGAACAGACCTGGCGTTCAGATTGGCGCTACTATTTGAGTTGGAAGAAGGATTGGATGGTCGTGAATGCACTGAGCTATCGTGAAGCATTGTGTTGTGTCTCTTTTGGCACTCGAAACAATTGTTTTTGCTAGTGCAATTCCGGACATGATGTGTTTTGGAGAAACAATTCAGGCATAACCCCTGCTTTTTCACCTCGGACATACGATTTTTAATGTCCATTGCTATGAATCGAGGACACTTCCGAAGAATATGCATAGAATTGGTGCGCAATGGACACTTCGGAGCAGAAACCTTAATCTGGAAAGAACTGAATTTCGAACCTTTCGGATTTGGTTTGGAATTGGATTTACCTTTGTTGTCCTCAGATTTTGAATTGTTTCATTTCTGAAACGGACTCAAGGGTACGATACCGATTTGTGAGGAAGGAATCAAGGTCTTCCCACCTAGGAAGTGATGTCTTGTCTGTCAGACCTTGCTCCCACAACGTCAGAGTTGAGTCTGGAAGGCGATTGGAACAAAGGAAGACGAAAACTGGATCCCAACTTGTGACGTCGATATCGTATAATGCCAGCGCAGATATACAGGAATTAATATCGCGTTGAAGGTCCTTTGGCGCAGAAGCAGATTCAGATTTTATGAAAGGAAGATTGAAAAGAACCTTCAGTTGACCATTTACCAGAATTCGTTTATTTTCGAACCTCGAATACAAGTTCTGCCAAGCCAATTAGAATCCATGGTTAGTCAATGGAGACCTTTGGACTATATCACGTGCTTCACCTTTGGTCTTCTGAGATAAGTGGAATAAACGCTCAACTGGACTGAGCCTGGAATTTTTGATGTACACAGCCGTGAACATGTCTCGGAATGTTGGCCATGACATATAATCGCCATCAAAGATTTGCGTGTCGCACGGAGGAAGGAGACCTTTGGACTATATCACGTGCTTCACCTTTGGTCTTCTGAGATAAGTGGAATAAACGCTCAACTGGACTGAGCCTGGAATTTTTGATGTACACAGCCGTGAACATGTCTCGGAATGTTGGCCATGACATATAATCGCCATCAAAGATTTCCGTGTAGCACGGAGGAAGGTGGAACGAATGACTAGAGCTTTGCTCTGCACGGTTGTCTGAAATGGGACTGCCGCCGGTTGACGCCGGAGAAGCAACCGGATCTTTTCGAACAGGTGGAGGCTGAAAACTTTCCAAAAGTTCTGTCAACCGCGCTAAACACGTACAATAAGTCACATATGTGCTATTGTACTTAGCCTAGAATGTGTCTCGATTTGAAGCTACATCCTCACCGCCCTCTTCCACATCACCTTCTTCATTAGCTTGTTCAATCATGAATAGACCAAAGGAAGACTTTGCCTTTTCCCACAAGCCCGTGCACTCGGAAATATGGACCTTGACTAACTGAGCGGAAGTCGCCGGGATAGTTCCATCGCCGATACCAGCATTGAATGCAACCAGCTGGTCGGCATTACGAATGAAAGCGTCTAACGACATTGTTGGAAGGAGTTATGAAGAGGAACTTACGAAAATTGGAACTTTTCTTAAATCGAAACTCAGGAGAAACAGCGAAATTGTTGGATTTCTCGAGAATATTGGGAAAAAAAGTCCGAAAATGAAATCCGGAAAATCGAGTGGTTTGATGATGTTTTCTTATAGAAAATACGACCTCTAGCGGCGAAATTCACAAGTATACAACAGAACAGGAAAAATAATTCACCGAAGTGTAAAATTTACAGAAAAGAATTCAAAAACAAGACGTATTTTGGAATTTTGAAGCAAAAAATCAGTTTTTCCAGGTCTTTTTAGCAGCGGCGGTATGGAGCACTACGTATCTGAGACAGCAAATAAGCCCAGCAGGATTGAAGAAATGTTCGAAAATTATTACAATTCACGAAAAATCTAGAAAAAATAGCGAAAAATGGGAATTATGGAGATATTTCCTTATTTACAGGGCGACACCTAGTGGCGATTATGGACACTTCAGATGACGACAAGTGGTAGAAGAATACTCTGGTGTAAACGGACCCGCAATAATGGCGGAAACCCAGAAAAAATCGGAAAAAATTGATAAAAAGTAAGATTTTTCGGCTATTTTTATATAAATAGCGCCCTCTAGCGGCCAAATGATGAATTACTAGTCTGCAAGAGTAAATTATTACAACACTTCACGGCTATCGTCCCTCGCCTTGAAATAGGAAAAATGAACACGAACGGGTTTTCGTTCGACGCTGGTTACGGACAGTTCTTCAGTAGCAAAGTCTGGCCACTGATCTGGAGACTCTCGTAACCAAACCGGCCCGTGCCACCAGAGATCATTATCAATGATATCGGATGGGAAGAGACTGCGGGTTGGATTCGGAAGGAACATGATGGAACTTAGAAGGATCCACCACTTGAACAACATTGGAAACGCGATTGGCTACGAACGTTAACCAATGGCATGGCGGTTTGGAAAGCCAGGAGAGAATGATTGTCGAGTCTGTCCAGCAGAACAAGGAATAATTAGGAAGATCGAGAGTCGGAAGTAACGTATCAATCATCTCTGCTAAGAGGACAGCCCCACAAAGCTCTAGACGTGGAATGGATAACGTTTTGACTGGAGCAACTCTTGTTTTGGAATACACCAGGTGTGTGAATACGGAGGTACCTCGAGCTATTCGCACATATATAGCGGCCGCGTATGCCTTTTCAGAGGCATCGCAAAACCCATGAAATTGAACTTCAGCGGAAGGAACATAATGGAGCCATCTTGGAATTCGAACTTGATCAAGATTCGAGTAGTCGGATTGAAATATCTTCCACTGAGACAATGTGGCCGGACTGATAACTTCGTCCCAATACGTACCATCGGATCGAACAGTCTGGAGATCTGAGAAAGAACTTCCCTCTTGGTATAGGAACATGAAGGCGGAAAAGGCGTTGTGATAAAGAAGAATGAATCTGAACGAGCGTTCCAACGAATTCCTAGCGTTTTCGCTGTGTTACTATCGTCGAAGTTTAGGAAATCTTCACACAACAAATGGTCATTTGGAAGACCCGCTAGAATATCCTTTGTGTTCGTTGTCCATTTTCGAAGGGAGAAACCAGCTGATGCCAGAGCGGATTTAAGCTCGTTTCTGGATTGAACTGCTTCGGAAATTGAATGTGCACCAGAAAGTACATCATCCACGTACATATAATTACGGATAATCGAGCTTGCCTTCGGATGACTAACTTGGACATCATCAGCCAGTTGAAGAAGTGTGCGAATAGCCAAGTACGGAGCACAATTGACACCAAATGTGACAGTTTGTAGCTCGAAATCTTGGATGCTTTCACCTGGGTGGTTGCGGAATACAATTCTTTGGAACGGAGTATAATCGGAATGAACGAGAATTTGGCGGTACATTTTTTGGATGTCAGCATTGAACACGTAGCGGAATAAGCGCCATTTGAGAATTAGCGTGGTCAAATCATTCCGCAACACTGGACCTGTATGCAAAATGTCGTTAAGACTTTGACCATTGGATGAAGCAGAAGACGCATTGAATACCACACGAACCTTTGTGGTAGAACTCTCCGGTTTAATAACTGAATGATGAGGCATATAGTAGTGGAGGGTATCGCTATTGGAACTCGGAGCCTGAATCGGAATCATATGGTTCAGCTGTATGTACTCTTTAACAACCTGATCATACTCTATCTTGAAATTTGGATTTCGGAGTAGGCGGCTCTCGTTGCGAAGGAATTGAGAGACCGAGCTTGGACGGGAGTGTCCTAGCAGTTTACTATTCGAAAAACCTTCCTTAAAGGGAAGACGAACGACATACCTGCCATCCTTATTCCTCGCGGTAGTTGTCTTCATAGAATTTATCGGAATTAGAAACAAATTTCTTTCTGGGGCAATTCTCTACCTCACAGAAATGGCAAATATCCTTATCAAGAGAAATCTCACAGAAGTTAGAGACGACAGTGGAAGTAGTCGGAACCGAAATAGGAATTGGACCAGTGAGAATCCATCCGAAGATGGTCTCTTGGCCCATTAAGGAATCGAACACATTGTGCATAACCCCTTATCTCATTATCTCCGGAATAAAATCACCTCCAATTAGCAGATCAATAATGGAACTCTTATAGAAATGTGGATCTGCTAGCTTGATGTTGGGAAGACGAGCGAATAAGGACGTCGGCAGAGTCTGTGATGGTAGATCTCCCGACAAATGGGGAAGTACAAATGCCTGCACGGAAACATGCATGGAATTGTCAAATCTGGAGCATAAAAGAACACTGCAAGGTTTTCGAACGGAAGCTGCAGTGGTATTATTGAGGCCGGAAATCTGAACGTTCGTTCGTTTATAGGGGAGCTTTAATTTGTTGAAGAATTTCTCGGATACAAATGTTCCTTGGGACCCGGAATCCAGAGGAACCCGTGCTTGATATAAAACACCTAAGTGCATGACATTTACAATAATACTGCCCTAGAACTCGTTGTGAAGCAGGATTGGATAACTCCGTTCCCAGAACTAGTGGACGGTACGGAATTAGGAGTGAATGGAACAGACCTGGCGTTCAGATTGGCGCTACTATTTGAGTTGGAAGAAGGATTGGATGGTCGTGAATGCACTGAGCTATCGTGAAGCATTGTGTTGTGTCTCTTTTGGCACTCGAAACAATTGTTTTTGCTAGTGCAATTCCGGACATGATGTGTTTTGGAGAAACAATTCAGGCATAACCCCTGCTTTTTCACCTCGGACATACGATTTTTAATGTCCATTGCTATGAATCGAGGACACTTCCGAAGAATATGCATAGAATTGGTGCGCAATGGACACTTCGGAGCAGAAACCTTAATCTGGAAAGAACTGAATTTCGAACCTTTCGGATTTGGTTTGGAATTGGATTTACCTTTGTTGTCCTCAGATTTTGAATTGTTTCATTTCTGAAACGGACTCAAGGGTACGATACCGATTTGTGAGGAAGGAATCAAGGTCTTCCCACCTAGGAAGTGATGTCTTGTCTGTCAGACCTTGCTCCCACAACGTCAGAGTTGAGTCTGGAAGGCGATTGGAACAAAGGAAGACGAAAACTGGATCCCAACTTGTGACGTCGATATCGTATAATGCCAGCGCAGATATACAGGAATTAATATCGCGTTGAAGGTCCTTTGGCGCAGAAGCAGATTCAGATTTTATGAAAGGAAGATTGAAAAGAACCTTCAGTTGACCATTTACCAGAATTCGTTTATTTTCGAACCTCGAATACAAGTTCTGCCAAGCCAATTAGAATCCATGGTTAGTCAATGGAGACCTTTGGACTATATCACGTGCTTCACCTTTGGTCTTCTGAGATAAGTGGAATAAACGCTCAACTGGACTGAGCCTGGAATTTTTGATGTACACAGCCGTGAACATGTCTCGGAATGTTGGCCATGACATATAATCGCCATCAAAGATTTGCGTGTCGCACGGAGGAAGGAGACCTTTGGACTATATCACGTGCTTCACCTTTGGTCTTCTGAGATAAGTGGAATAAACGCTCAACTGGACTGAGCCTGGAATTTTTGATGTACACAGCCGTGAACATGTCTCGGAATGTTGGCCATGACATATAATCGCCATCAAAGATTTCCGTGTAGCACGGAGGAAGGTGGAACGAATGACTAGAGCTTTGCTCTGCACGGTTGTCTGAAATGGGACTGCCGCCGGTTGACGCCGGAGAAGCAACCGGATCTTTTCGAACAGGTGGAGGCTGAAAACTTTCCAAAAGTTCTGTCAACCGCGCTAAACACGTACAATAAGTCACATATGTGCTATTGTACTTAGCCTAGAATGTGTCTCGATTTGAAGCTACATCCTCACCGCCCTCTTCCACATCACCTTCTTCATTAGCTTGTTCAATCATGAATAGACCAAAGGAAGACTTTGCCTTTTCCCACAAGCCCGTGCACTCGGAAATATGGACCTTGACTAACTGAGCGGAAGTCGCCGGGATAGTTCCATCGCCGATACCAGCATTGAATGCAACCAGCTGGTCGGCATTACGAATGAAAGCGTCTAACGACATTGTTGGAAGGAGTTATGAAGAGGAACTTACGAAAATTGGAACTTTTCTTAAATCGAAACTCAGGAGAAACAGCGAAATTGTTGGATTTCTCGAGAATATTGGGAAAAAAAGTCCGAAAATGAAATCCGGAAAATCGAGTGGTTTGATGATGTTTTCTTATAGAAAATACGACCTCTAGCGGCGAAATTCACAAGTATACAACAGAACAGGAAAAATAATTCACCGAAGTGTAAAATTTACAGAAAAGAATTCAAAAACAAGACGTATTTTGGAATTTTGAAGCAAAAAATCAGTTTTTCCAGGTCTTTTTAGCAGCGGCGGTATGGAGCACTACGTATCTGAGACAGCAAATAAGCCCAGCAGGATTGAAGAAATGTTCGAAAATTATTACAATTCACGAAAAATCTAGAAAAAATAGCGAAAAATGGGAATTATGGAGATATTTCCTTATTTACATGGCGACACCTAGTGGCGATTATGGACACTTCAGATGACGACAAGTGGTAGAAGAATACTCTGGTGTAAACGGACCCGCAATAATGGCGGAAACCCAGAAAAAATCGGAAAAAATTGATAAAAAGTAAGATTTTTCGGCTATTTTTATATAAATAGCGCCCTCTAGCGGCCAAATGATGAATTACTAGTCTGCAAGAGTAAATTATTACAACACTTCACGGCTATATATATGTTAACATAGAATAATATATAGGTGTCACAAACAGGTTGTAGTGCGACCATATAAACAGTCCGACTGGAGGGTGTGCGTTTATTAAAGAGCGCAACGAAGAGAATATTTCAATCACTGTTGAGTGAAAATAATGAATAGACACTGTGTTGGCTGAGTGGACGAACAACTCAACAGCGGCCAACAAGGAATGATAGTAGTATGTGTGCTTATGTGTGGATGAATAGTTAGCTTGCTGACGAGAATATCCAGTAGTGGGAATCTCTCTAACAACAACAACTACAGTGGTAGAATAAATCGGAGATGGATAATATGCATAAACACACAAACAAGAAGAAATGGTTTAGCGGCAAAATAGAAAAATAGAAATATGAAGAATAAACACACTGTCGCGAATTGGAAATAAATAAATATTTGAATATTATTTAAATTAATGGAAATTTAAACGGGGAAATAATTGAAATTATAATAATGGAATATTTTTCAACTAGATTCGATTAAAAATATTTAAAGGAAAATTTAAATATTTTATGATGATTTGGAAGTAATTTTAACTTTAAACTTTGGAGTAAAAAAATCGGAACACTTTGCGTTGATAGAAACAAAAAAAGGAAAATATCAATTTGCTGACGGCAAAACGCACTTTGAGTTAATCACTTGAATATTGAATCGCACTATTGAATTTCACTTTTGTATGATTAAAGCACAAACTTACCTTAATTTTGATGGAGAAAATGGATAAGGAGGATAGTATGGATGATTGGCAATTTTGGCACGGCAGTTAAATCCGGTTCGAATGGACCAAATGTAAATACCAAATATGGGTATTTCTGTGGAGTAGAAAGCTGGTTATACTGCTGTTTTGGACAGAAAACTATTCCGTGGAATTCAAAATATTTTACTCTCGTTTTGCAGATGTGGATAAGGAAAAAGGAAAGGAAATAAAACGAGCGTATCAGTTTTGTTTTAAAGAACAATTCTAGTTCTTTATTTAGAATTCAAATTTGAAGATTTGAATAGCGCTTCAAACAGTTGTGGTTGACGTTAAGGTAACAAGTGATTTTATTTGGAACAAAGGAAAATCGGAAAACCACAGAGAGGACACAAACGAACATATTGAGTGATTGAGCGCTACAACACAAGCACAACTTACGAGTGCGCGCGAAACTTAGCTTTTGAATTAGGGTGACCAGATCATCAAACTTTCTCATGAACACCCTCATATAACGGTACCTGCCGATACTCGCAATTTTGACGATTTTTGCCACATTTTTTACGGATTTGTCTTAAACTCGGTATTGGTGGGTCATAATGGGTTCAAGCTCCGGTGGCGAAACATTGTATATATAGGTCCACGTTGTTGTATAGCTCCATATAACGCATTTTCCACGGACTTGTTATAAAGATCGATACTGGTGGGTCATAATGGATTCTAGCGCCGGTGGCGAAACATTGTACGTATAGGTTCACGTTTTGGTATAGCCCTCATATAACGGTACCTGCCGATACTCGCAATTTGGATGATTTTGCCACATTTTTTACGGATTTGTCTTAAACTCGGTATTGGTGGGTCACAATGGGCTCAAGCTCCGGTGGTGAAAAATTGTATATATAGGTCCACGTTGTTGTATAGTTATATATAGTTGTTGTATAACGGATTTTTCACAGATTTGTTATAAAAATCTTTACTGGTGGGTCATAATGGATTCTAGCTCCGGTGGCGAAACATTGTACGTATAGGTTCACGATTTGGTACCTCATATTACGATACCTGCCGCTATTCAGTATTTTGATGATTTTTGCCACATTTTTTTTACGGATTTGTCTAAAAATCGATATTGGTGGGTCATAATGGGTTCTAGCTCCGGTGCCGAAACATTGTATGTATGGGTTTACGTTGTTGTATAGCCCCATATAACGGTACGTCACGATATTCTGTGTTTTGCTTATGATTGCCAAATTTTCCCACGATTTTTATGCCCTCCACCTTGGACAGGAGGGTATATTAGCTTTATCATTCCGTTTGTAACATCCTTAAAAATTCGTCGCAGACCCCATAGAGTATAATTATTAATAAAATTCAAAATTCTAAGTCGACTTACCGTCTGTCTGTCTGCCCGTCTGTCTGTTGAAATCACGATACAGCCCACATTATTTGACGTAGAGCGCCAAAATTAAGCAGAGCAATTTGTTTTGTGTCTAAGATGGTTGGTTTTGAAAATGAGATATATCGGTCCACATTCTGGTATAGTCCCCATATAACGGTACCTCCCGATATTCGGTATTTTGATGATTTATGCCACATTTTTTCCCCGATTTGTTTGAAAATTTGTATATGTAGGTCATAATGGGTCGCTGTGCGTGTGGCAAAACATGGCATGTATAGGTCCAGTTTTGGTATAGCCCCCATATAAAGGTACCTCCCGAAATTCGGCATTTTATTGGTTTTTGCCACATTTCTTCTAATGTTTCCTTTACCCTAAGGTGGAGGGTATTAAAAGTTTGGCCCGGCCGATCTTAAGGTTTTTTACTTGTTTTTTTTTTTCAATTGGTATTTGTGGGGCATAATGGGTTCTAGCTCTTTTACCGAAGCATTGAATGTATAGGTCTAAGGATTTGTTATTGGTACTGGTGGGTCATAATGGGTTCTACCTCCGGTAGGGAAGAATCGTATATATAGGCTCACGTTTGAGTATAGCTCCCATATCAAGTTACCTGGCTATATTCTGTATTTTGATGATTTTTGCCACATTTTTTTTACGGATTTGTCTTAAACTCGGTATTGGTGGGTCATAATGGGTTCAAGCTCCGGTAGCGAAACATTGTATGTATAGGTCAACGTTGTTGTATAGCCCCATATGACGGTACCTGTCGACATTCGGTATTTTGATGATTTTTACCACATTTTGGCACGAATTTGTCTAAAAACTGGTATTTGAGGGGTATAATGGATTCTAGCTCGTTTGGCGAAGCATTGTATGTTTAGGTCCACGTCCATGGGGGCTGTGTCACCATATAACGGTACCTTCCGATATTCAGTATTTTGATGATTTTTGCCACATTTTCCCACTTATATGTCTGAAAATTGGAATTTGTTGGCCATAATGGGTTCTAGCTCCTGTAGCGAAACATTGTATGTATAGGTTCACGTTTTGGTATAGCCCTCATATAATGGTACCTGCCGATACTCGCAATTTTGATGATTTTTGCCACATTTTTCACGGATTTGTCTTAAACTCGGTATTGGTGGGTCATTATGGGTTCAAGCTCCGGTGGCGAAACAATGTATAAATAGGTCTACGTTGTTGTATAGTTATATATAGTTGTTGTATAACGGATTTTTCATGGATTTGTTATAAAAATCGATACTGGTGGGTCATAATGGATTCTAGTTCCGGTGGCGAAACACTGTATGTATAGGTTCACGATTTGGTATAGCCCTCATATAACGGTACCTGCCGATATTCGGTATTTTGATGATTTTTGCCACATTTTTTTTACGGATTTGTCTAAAAATCTTTATTGGTGGGTAATAATGGGTTCTAGCTCCGGTGCGAGACATTGTATGTATGGGTTTACGTTGTTGTATAGCCCATATAACGGTACGTCACGATATTCTGTATTTTGATTATGATTGCCAAATTTTCCCACGATTTTTATGCCCTCCACCTTGGACAGGAGGGTATTTGATGATGATGACCACATTTTCTACAAATTTAAAAAAAAATGGTAGTTGTGGGGCATAATGGGCTCTAGCTCGTTTGGCGAAGCATTGTATGTATACGTCCACGGATTTGTTATAAAAATTGGTACAGGTGGGTCATAATGGGTTCTAGCTCCGGTAGCGAAACATTGTATGTATAGGTTCACGTTTTGGTATAGCCCTCATATAACGGTACCTGCCGATACTCGCAATTTTGATGATTTTTGCCACATTTTTTTACGGATTTGTCTTAAACTCGGTATTGGTGGACCATAATGGGTTCAAGCTACGGTGGCGAAATATTGTATATATAGGTCCACGTTGTTGTATAGCTCCATATAACGGATTTTTCACGGATTTGTTATAAAGATCGATACTGGTGGGTCATAATGGATTCTAGCTCCGGTGGCGAAACATTGTACGTATAGGTTCACGTTTTGGTATAGCCCTCATATAACGGTACCTGCCGATACTCGCAATTTTGATGATTTTTGCCACATTTTTTTCGGATTTGTCTTAAACTCGGTATTGGTAGGTCATAATGGGTTCAAGCTCCGGTGTCGAAACATTGTATGTATGGGTTTACGTTGTTGTATAGCCCCATATAACGGCACGTCACGATATTTGATTATTATTGCCAAATTTTCCACGATTTTTATGCCCTCCATCTTAGACAGGAAGGTATATTAACTTTGTCATTCCTTTTGTAACATCCTTAAATATTCGTCGTAGACCCCATAAAGTATAAATATTCATAATCAGCATAAAATTCTAAGTCGATTTAACGATGTCCGTCTGTCTGTTCGTCTGTCTGTCTGTTGAAATCACGATACAGCCCACATTATTTGACGTAGAGCGCCAAAATTTAGCACAGCAATTTGTATTGTGTCTAAGATGGTTGGTATTGAAAATGAGATATATCGGTCCACATTCTGGTATAGTCCCCATATGCCGGTACCTCCCGATATTCGGTATTTTGATGATTTTTGTCACATTTTTTTCACGGATTTGTCTAAAACCGGTATTTGTGGGTCATAATGTGTTGAAGCTCTGGTGGCGAAACATTGTATTTATAGGTCAACGTTGTTGTATAGCCCCATATAACCGTACCTGGCGATATTCGGTATTTTGATGATTTTTAACACATTTTGGCACGAATTTGTCTAAAATGGTATTTGTGGGGCATAATGGATTCTAGCTCGTTTGGCGAAGCATTGTATGTTTAGGTCCACGTCCATGGGGGCTGTATCACCATAAAACGGTACCTTCCGATATTCAGTATTTTGATGATTTTTGCCACATTTTCCCACTTATATGTCTGAAAATTGGAATTTGTTGGCCATAATGGGTTCTAGCTCCTGTAGCGAAACATTGTATGTATAGGTTCACGTTTTGGTATAGCCCTCATATAACGGTACCTGCCGATACTCGCAATTTTCATGATTTTTGCCACATTTTTCACGGATTTGTCTTAAACTCGGTATTGGTGGGTCATAATGGGTTCAAGCTCCGGTGGCGAAACATTGTATAAATAGGTCTACGTGGTTGTATAGTTATATATAGTTGTTGTATAACGGATTTTTCACGGATTTGTTATAAAAATCGATACTGGTGGGTCACAATGAATTCTAGTTCCGGTGGCGAAACACTGTATGTATAGCTTCACGATTTGGTATAGCCCTCATATAACGGTACATGCCGATATTCGGTATTTTGATGATTTTTGCCACATTTTTTTTACGGATTTGTCTAAAATTCGATATTGGTGGGTCGTAATGGGTTCTAGCTCCGGTGCGAAACATTGTATGTATGGGTTTACGTTGTTATATAGCCCCATATAACGGTGCGTCACGATATTCTGTATTTTCATTATGATTGCCAAATTTTTACCTGCCGATATTCGGTATTTTGATGATTTTTACCACATTTTGGCACGAATTTGTCTAAAATGGTATTTGTGGGGCATAATGGATTCTAGCTCGTTTGGCGAAGCATTGTATGTTTAGGTCCACGTCCATGGGGGCTGTATCACCATAAAACGGTACCTTCCGATATTCAGTATTTTGATGATTTTTGCCACATTTTCCCACTTATATGTCTGAAAATTGGAATTTGTTGGCCATAATGGGTTCTAGCTCCTGTAGCGAAACATTGTATGTATAGGTTCACGTTTTGGTATAGCCCTCATATAAGGGTACCTGCCGATACTCGCAATTTTCATGATTTTTGCCACATTTTTTGGATTTGTCTTAAACTCGGTATTGGTGGGTCATAATGGGTTCAAGCTCCGGTGGCGAAACATTGTATATATAGGTCTACGTGGTTGTATAGTTATATATAGTTGTTGTATAACGGATTTTTCACGGATTTGTTATAAAAATCGATACTGGTGGGTCACAATGAATTCTAGCTCCGGTGGCGAAACATTGTACGTATAGGTTCACGATTTGGTATAGCCCTCATATAACGGTACCTGCCGATATTCGGTATTTTGATGATTTTTGCCACATTTTTTTTACGGATTTGTCTAAAATTCGATATTGGTGGGTCGTAATGGGTTCTAGCTTCGGTGCGAAACATTGTATGTATGGGTTTACGTTGTTGTATAGCCCCATATAACGGTGCGTCACGATATTCTGTATTTTCATTATGATTGCCAAATTTTCCCATTTTTATGCCCTCCACCTTGGACAGGAGGGTATATTAGCTTTATCATTCCGTTTGTAACATCCTTAAATATTCGTCGCAGACCCCATAAAGTATAATTATTCATAATCAGCATAAAATTCTAAGTCGACTTACCGTCTGTCTGTCTGCCCGTCTGTCTGTTGAAATCACGATACAGCGCACATTATTTGACGTAGAGCACCAAAATTAAGCAGAGCAATTTGTATTGTGTCTAAGATGGTTGGTATTGAAAATGAGATATATCGGTCCACATTCTGGTATAGTCCCCATATAACGGTACCTCCCGATATTCGGTATTTTGGCGATTTATGCCACATTTTTTCACTGATTTGTTTGAAAATTTGTATTTGTAGGTCATAACGGTTCCCTGTGCGTGTGGCAAAACATGGCATGTATAGGTCCAGTTTTGGTATAGCCCCCATATAAAGGTACCTCCCGATATTCGGTATTTTGATTATTTTTGCCACATTTTTCACGAATTTCTCTGAAAATTGGTAGTTGTAGATCATAATGGGTCCCAGTTCGTGTGGCGAGTCATTGAAATTATAGGTCCACGTTTTGGTATAGCCCCCATGTAATGGTACCTCCCGATATTCGGTAATTTGATGATTCTTGCCACATTTTTTCACGGATTTGTCTAAATATTTGTATTTCTAGGTCATAATGGTTGCATGTGTAGGTCCACGATTTGGTGTAGCCCCCATACAACGGCACCTCCCGAAATTCGGCATTTTATTGGTTTTTGCCACATTTCTTCTAATGTTTCCTTTACCCTAAGGTGGAGGGTATTAAAAGTTTGGCCCGGCCGATCTTAAGGTTTTTTTACTTGTTTTTTTTTTTTTTTTAATTGGTATTTGTGTGGCATAATGGGTTCTAGCTCGTTTGGCGAGGCATTGTATGTATAGGTCCACGGATTTGTTAAAAAAATTGGTACTGGGGGGTCATAATGGGTTCTAGCTCCGGTGGCAATATATCGTATGTATAGGCTCACGTTTGAGTATAGCTCCCATATAACGGTACCTCCCAATATTCTGTATTTTGATCATTTTTGCCACATTTTTTTATGAGTTTGTCTTAAAATCGGCACGGTTATAATGGGTTCTAGCTTGTGTGGCGAAACATTGTATGAATAGGTCCACATTTTGTTATAGCCCTGTTTAGACGGGGAGTTATGAGGAGGTGAAAGAAAGCAAATAAAAATAAAACACAAGTAGTGTTTAGTTTAATTCAAAATAGGTTTGGCGGTTTATTGAGTTATTCTTTTCGAGCAAGAAACAAAATTACTTTATATAATTTGGGGTGGCGCAGAGACCTTAGTGCTTACTTTTCAACTACTAAACGACAAGTGAACGCAGAGGTTCTTGTAATCGCAGAGGATAGCATTTACAATTATTTCCAATGAGAGCAGAGTCTCGTATTTTGAAACATAGCAATTTGTATTGTGTCTAAGATGGTTGGTATTGAAAATGAGATATATCGGTCCACATTCTGGTATAGTCCCCATATACCGGTACCTTCCGATATTCGGTATTTTGATGATTTTTGCCACATTATTTTACTGATTTGTTTGAAAATTTGTATTTGTAGGTCATAACGGGTCCCTGTGCGTGTGGCAAAACATGGCATGTATAGGTCCACGTTTTGGTATAGCCCCCATATAAAGGTACCTGCCTATATTCTGTATGTTGATGATTTTTGTCACATTTTTTTTTCACGGATTTGTCTAAAACCGGTATTTGTGGGTCATAATGTGTGGAAGCTCTGGTGACGAAACATTGTATTTATAGGTCAACGTTGTTGTATAGCCCCATATAACGGTACCTGCCGATATTCGGTATTTTGATGATTTTTACCACATTTTGGCACGAATTTGTCTAAAAATTGTATTTGTGGGGCATAATGGATACTAGCTCGTTTGGCGAAGCATTGTATGTTTAGGTCCACGTCCATGGGGGCTTTATCACCATAAAACTTTACCTTCCGATATTCAGTATTTTGATGATTTTTGCCACATTTTCCCACTTATATGTCTGAAAATTGGAATTTGTTGGCCATAATGGGTTCTAGCTCCTGTAGCGAAACATTGTATATATAGGTCTACGTGGTTGTATAGTTATATATAGTTGTTGTATAACGGATTTTTCACGGATTTGTTATAAAAATCGATACTGGTGGGTCACAATGAATTCTAGCTCCGGTGGCGAAACATTGTACGTATAGGTTCACGATTTGGTATATCCCTCATATAACGGTACCTGCCGATATTCGGTATTTTGATGATTTTTGCCACATTTTTTTACGGATTTGTCTAAAATTCGATATTGGAGGGTCATAATGGGTTCTAGCTCCGGTGCTAAACATTGTATGTATGGGTTTACGTTGTTGTATAGCCCCATATAACGGTACGTCACGATATTCTGTATTTTCATTATGATTGCCAAATTTTCCCATTTTTATGCCCTCCACCTTGGACAGGAGGGTATATTAGCTTTATCATTCCGTTTGTAACATCCTCAAATATTCGTCGCAGACCCCATAAAGTATAATTATTCATAATCAGCATAAAATTCTAAGTCGACTTACCGTCTGTCTGTCTGCCCGTCTGTCTGTTGAAATCACGATACAGCCCACATTATTTGACGAAGAGCTCCAAAATTTAGCACAGCAATTTGTATTGTGTCTAAGATGGTTGGTATTAAAAATGAGATATATCGGTCCACATTCTGGTATAGTCTCCATATAACGGTACCTCCCGATATTCGGTATTTTGACGATTTATGCCACATTTTTTCACTGATTTGTTTGAAAATTTGTATTTGTAGGTCATAACGGGTCCCTGTGCGTGTGGCAAAACATGGCATGTATAGGTCCAGTTTTGGTATAGCCCCCATATAAAGGTACCTCCCGATATTCGGTATTTTGATTATTTTTGCCACATTTTTCACGAATTTCTCTGAAAATTGGTAGTTGTAGATCATAATGGGTCCCAGTTCGTGTGGCGAGTCATTGAAATTATAGGACCACGTTTTGGTATAGCCCCCATGTAATGGTACCTCCCGATATTCGGTAAATTGATGATTCTTGCCACATTTTTTCACGGATTTGTCTAAATATTGGTATTTCTAGGTCATAATGGTTGTATGTGTAGGTCCACGATTTGGTGTAGCCCCCATACAACGGCACCTCCCGAAATTCGGCATTTTATTGGTTTTTGCCACATTTCTTCTAATGTTTCCTTTACCCTAAGGTGGAGTGTATTAAAAGTTTGGCCCGGCCGATCTTATGGTTTTTTTTACTTGTTTTTTTTTTTTTAATTGGTATTTGTGGGGCATAATGGGTTCTAGCTCTTTTACCGAAGCATTGAATGTATAGGTCCAAGGATTTGTTATAAAAATTCGTACTGGTGGGTCATAATGGGTTCTACCTCCGGTAGGGAAATATCGTATGTATAGGCTCACGTTTGAGTATAGCTCCCATATAAAGTTTCCTGGCTATATTCTGTATTTTGATGATTTTTGCCACATTTTTTTACGGATTAGTCTTAAACTCGTTATTGGTGGGTCATAATGGGTTCAAGCTCCGGTGGCGAAACATTGTATATATGGGTCTACGTGGTTGTATAGTTATATATAGTTGTTGTATAACGGATTTTTCACGGATTTGTTATAAAACTCGATATTGGTGGGTCACAATGAATTCTAGCTCCGGTGGCGAAACATTGTACGTATAGGTTCACGTTTTGGCATAGCCCCATATAACGGTACCTCCCGATATTCGGTATTTTGATGATTTTTGTTACATTTTTTCACGGATTTGTCTAAAACTCGGTACTTGTGGGACATAATGGGTTCTAGCTCCGGTGGCAAAACATTGTATGTATGGGTTCACGATGTTGTATAGCCCCATATAACGGTACGTCACAATATTCGGTACTTTGATGATGATTGCCACATTTTCCCACGAATTTGTCTGAAACTTGGTATTTGTGTGGCATAATGGGTTCTAGCTCGTTTGGCGAAGCATTGTATGTATAGGTCAACGGATTTGCTAAAAAATTGGTACTGGGGGGTCATAATGGGTTCTAGCTCCGGTGGCAAAATATCGTATGTATAGGCTCACGTTTGAGTATAGCTCCCATATAACGGTACCTCCAAATATTCTGTATTTTGATAATTTTTGCCACATTTGTTTATGAGTTTGTCTTAAAATCGGCACGGTTATAATGGGTTCTAGCTTGTGTGGCGAAACATTGTATGAATAGGTCCACATTTTGTTAAGCCCTGTTTAGACGGGTTGTTGTGAGGAGGTGAAAGAAAGCAAATAAAAATAAAACACAAGTAGTGTTTAGTTTAATTCAAAATAGGTTTGGCGGTTTATTGAGTTATTCTTTTCGAGCAAGAAACAAAATTACTTTATATAATTTGGGGTGGCGCAGAGACCTTAGTGCTTACTTTTCAACTACTAAACGACAAGTGAACGCAGAGGTTCTTGTAATCGCAGAGGATAGCATTTACAATTATTTCCAATGAGAGCAGAGTCTCGTATTTTGATACATAGCTAACCAACAACAACCACCGCCCGGTGGCATCTGCGCTCTACGGTCTCCGCCGAGGGAAGTTTGCCGAGGAGATGCCCGTTGTGTCAATCAGCATTCGTGATTGACTGGACTCGGGAAGTAGCACTTATACATTACCGCTCACCTTTATACATTTTAATGTATTAACAAATGTAATTTTATAGTAGTCATATTTCAAAACTATTAAATTTTAGCTATAATAGAGTATAGAAAAGAACGTAAATTCAGATTCCTAGTGAGCGATAGTGCTTTGCAGATTTTCAATTTATAATCATAGCTATATGATTTGTACTTAGGCGAAAGACCGATAGATTCAATTAACATTTTCAATATTTAGCGCAAGTGATTATTTCAACGAATTTAAATTTTATAGTACGATCGGTCGATATCTATTTTTGGTGCGAGATTAGGTGGGAGGAACCGAACCTGTGAGAATATACCCGAAAATAGACTTTTGGGCCAGCAACGAATCTAAAACAATTTTAGGTGGTTCAGCTTCTAGAATCCGAGGATACAAATCAGCGCCAAGTGTCAAGTATATTGGGCTGTTATCAAAAGAATCTGCTAATTCTAAATTAGAAACCCGAGTTTTCAAGTTAGACATGGGTGGAGGCACCTATATTTGGCAACGACTTTTCTGCGGACGGATTTCTACGCATACTCTGAATACAATGCAGTGTTTGTATTCTCTCTATGATGAAAGAATCTAAGTCGTTCCATGAAGGCAAAGACGACTTGTCTTTAACACTTTGATCCCACAAAGTTAAAGTTAGGTCTGTCAACCGCTGCAAACAAATAAACACGACGATTGGATCCCAATGATCCGTGAGGACGTCAAAGACGGCCATTGCAGCTAGACAACTATTAATACCGCGTTGAATACCTTTCAAACCCGAAACACTTTCCTTATCTAAAAAGGGGAGATTGAAAAAATTCTTAAGATGCTTGTTCACCAGAATGCGCTTATTGTCATACGCATCCGACAAAGCTTTCCACGCATAAGATGGCAGAGACGTTCAATATCTCAAATTCGCGAATTGTTGACAAAGAAAGGTGGTGAAAAGATCACGTAAAGTTGGCCAAGACATAAAATCACCAGCAAATACTTTGATATTAATAGGTGGCAAAGGAAGACTATGTTTATCGAAGGGAGGATTCAAACCACTATTAGTGGCGAGAGAATACTCTGAATGATACTGAGCGTGTGAAGGAGTTGACTGCACAGCAACCGGATGTACGGAATTGTCCGAAAGTAGCCCAGATGATGGCGTAGGATTATTCAAAGATGCATTTAGACTACCAGAATGTGGACTAGTTGGTGAAATTGGAGGAACTATAGACACAGGCGATTTTTCAGAAACGGACGATTTTAGCCGATCAAGATGTCGTTGAATTGTGGTCAAATACCAGTGGTATGCAATAAATGAATCATTATATTTGTCATCAACGACATAAAATTTATCTAACCGTGCAGTCTCGGATGTCGTGAGGTAAGCTTTGCACTCATCATACGTGCACGTGACCTTGTCCTACATTTCATGACTTTCCGAAATACGAATTTCGAGTTTAAAAACGGTAAATTGAGATTCATTCAACTGTTCGAATGATTCAACCGATTTGAGGACCGTGTTAGTAGCTCTAACAAAACGAGTGAATGGAGTGATCGATTTATTACAATTTATCTATTGGACAATACAATCAGTAGGGTGAAAGTGTCCACAAATTTCTGAGATTCTAAAACGAGCAAGTAATTTGTGCCAATAAATGATGGGAATTATTAAGAAGTACAACCAAATTCAATTATTTCTTTAAATTGTTATAATTAAGGTGAGGAATATTTTGCGTATATGCCGAATGTAGGGTATATTCTTTTAAAGCTCCACTGTGCCGTACCCAACAACGGATATCGCACAAAAAGAAATGAAATACAAGGGACGTCGGCAGAGAAATGACTATGCGTAAGCAGCTACGCACCCACACAACAAGCGACGCCATGAACGATCCAACAGTGAGATTTGGAGATCAAAAAGTGCGCGTGGAATGATGTTGTGTTGGTGTTGTAATTTTTGGCAAAGTAAATTCTCAACTGAGAATTGATCGACGTTTAGAAAACGAAGGTAAATTACAACAAAAGCAAGTATGTTTGGCGAATACGACAAAATAGACTGATAGATGGAATGTTATTACATGTGTGTTGTTATTGCATATTAGAAACACACAATGCTTATTAAAGGGCTCTACCTTTAAACAAAAAGAAGGGATAACAACACTAAAGAGTTTGGTTGGTGTTGGAATCTTAAAACAGAGAAACCAAACGACAAACAAGCACGAATGTGTCGAACGATTTCAGCAATAACAATACAAATCAATGTTTGTATGATCAACGCAACTTAGGTTGATCAGTACAAGGGAGAATTTCTGCAGGTATAATAAGAGTGATTGTGGAAAATGCACTACTTAATTAACACAAGAAGTGTTAATGTAAGTCGACCAATTGACCTTTTTCAAACTGACTTGTTTTCAGCGAGAGGCAAATGTATGAACAACGCGATCGTCAGTACAACAAGGTATGTTTTTTGTATAAAACCGAGAGTGGACTGTATGTATGCAACAATTACACAAATTCGACCAAAACGAAACAATTTATGTATGCACTAAGAAACCGCGGGTAGCTCACTTCAAACATAAATCTGAATTTACGTACCTGTTTCTTAGTCAAATATGTTGGTGACGATGAGAGGATCCAGTTATGTTCTCATACGATAGCAAACGACAGCAAGTCTTGGCTCGAATCCGGCTCGATACTACCAAATGTTTAGGCGGGGACTTGTGAGGAGGTGAAAGAAAGAAATTAAAAATAAAAAACAAGTAGTGATTAGTTGAACTCAAAATAAGTTTGGCGGTTTATTGAGTTATTCTTTTCGAGCAACAAACAAAATTACCTTATGTAATTTTGGGGTGGCGCAGAGACCTTAGTGCTTACGTTTCAAGTACTAAACGACAAGTGGACGCAGAGGTTCTTGCAATCGCAGAGGATCGCAGTAATCGCCGAGGATCATTGTCGATTACGACTACTACATTAACAATTATTTCCAATGAGAACAGAATCTCGTATGTATCAAAGTGAGCTAACCAAAAACAACCACCGCCCGGTGGCATCTGCGTTCTACGGTTTCCGCCGAGGAGGTACTCGTTGTGTCACTCAGCATTCGTGTTTGACTGGACTCGGGAAGTTGAAGGCCAACTTATACAGCCCCTATATAAAAGTACCTCCCGATATTCGGTATATTAAGATTTTTGCCACATTTTCTCACGAATTCGTCTAAAAACCGGTAGTTGTAGGTTAAAATGGGTTCTAGATTGTGTGGCGAAACATTGAATGTGTAGGTCCACGTTGTTGTATAGCCCCATATAATGGTTCCTCACGACATTCGGTATTTTGCTGATTTTTGCCACATTTTGGCACGAATTTGTCTAAAAATTGGTATTTGTGGGGTAAAATGGGTTCTAGCTCGTTTGGCGAAGCATTATATGTATAGGTCCACGTCCATGGGGGCTGTATCACCATATAACGGTACCTCCTGATATTCTGTATTTTGTACATTTTTGCAACATTTTTTCACGGATTTGTTATAAAAATCGATACTAGTGGGTCATAATGGATTCTAGCCCCGGTGGAGAAACATTATATACATGGGTTTACGTTTTTGTATAGCCCCATATAACAGTACCTCCCAATATTCGGTATTTTGATTTTTTCAACATTTTTTACGGATTTGTTTAAAAATTGTAATTTGTGTACCATGGTGGCGAAACATTCTATGTATAGACTCACGTTTTAGTATAGCCCGCATATAACGGTACCTCCCGATATTCGGCATTTTGATGATTTTTGTCACATTTTTTCACGGATTTTTCAAAAAATCAGTATTTGTTGGTCATAATGTGTTCAAGCTCTTGTGGCGTAATATTGTATGTATAGGTTCACGTTGTTCTATAGCCCCATATAACGGTACGTCACGATATTCGGTATTTTGATGATGATTGCGACATTTCCCACGAATTTGTCTAAAAATTGGTATTGGTCCACGTCCATGGGGCTGAAACACCATATAACTGTACCTCCCGATATTCGGTATTTTGTTGATTTTTGCCACATCTTTTCACAGATTTATTATAAAAATCGGTATTGGTGGGTCATAATGGGTACTAGCTCCGGTGGAAAAACATTGTATGTATAGGCTGTCGTTATGGTATAGCGCCCATATAGCTCCGGTGGCGAAACATTGTATGTGTGGGTTCACGTTTTTGTATAGCACCTCCCAATGTTCGTAATTTTGATGATTTTTGCCACATTTTTTATGAGTTTGTCTTAAAGTCGGTACAGTTATAATGGGTTCTAGCTTGTGTGGTGAAACATTGTATGAATAGGTCCACATTTTGGTATAGAACCTACATAACGGTACCTTCCGATGTCCGGTATTTTAATGATTTTTTGCCACATTTTCTCACAGATTCGTCTAAAAACCGGTAGTTGTAGGTTAAAATGGGTTCTAGGTTGTGTGGCGATACATTGTATGTATAGGTCAATGATTTGGTATAACTCCCATGCAAGGGTACCTCCCGGTATTCGGTCTTTGATGATTTTTGGAACATTTTTTCACGGATTTATCTTAAAATTGGATTTTTTTTTGGCTATGGTGGGTTCTAGCTCCGGTGGCGAAACATTGTATGTATGGTTTCACTGGTTTATAGCCCCAACATAACGGTACCTTCCGATGTCCGGTATTTTAATGATTTTTTGCCACATTTTTCACAGATTCGTCTAAAAACCGGTAGTTGTAGGTTAAAATGGGTTCTAGCTTGTGTGGCGATGCATTGTATGTATATGTCAATGTTTTGGTATAACCCCCATGCAAGGGTACCTCCCGATATTTGGTATTTGATGATTTTTGGAACCTTTTTTCACGGATTTATCTTAAAATTGGATTTTTTTGGCTGTGGTTGGTTCTAGCTCCGGTGGCGAAACATTGTATGTATGGTTTCACTGTTTAGTATAGCTCCCATATAACGGAACCTGCTGATATTCCGTATTTTGATGATTTCTGTCACATTTTTTCGCGGATTTGTCTAAAACTCTGTATTTGTGGGTCATAATGGGTTAAACCTCCGGTGGCGAAACATTTCAAGTACAGGCCCGCGTTGTTGTATAGCCCAATATAACCGTATAGCGCCATTAAACGGATTCAGGGATTTGTTATAAAATCGATACTGGTGGGTCATAATTTGTTCTAGCTCCGGTGGCGAAACATTGTATACATGGGTTTATGTTTTTGTGTAGCCCCATATAACAGTCCCCCCCAATATTCGGTATTTTGATTTATGAAACATTTTTCTATGGATTTGTTTAAAAATTGGAATTTCTTTGCCATGATGGGTTCTAGTTCCGGTGGCGAAACATTCTATGTATAGACTGACGTTTTGGTATAGCCCGCATATAACGGTACTTCCCGATATTCGGTACTTTGATGACACATTTTGCCACATTTTTTCACGGATTTATTTAAAAATTGTTGGCCATGATGTGTTCTAGCTCCAGCGGCGGAATATCGTATGTATAGGCTCACGTTTTGGTATAGCCCTCATAAAAGGTTATCTCCCGATATTCGGTATTTTGATAACTTTATCTCCCGATATTCGGTATTTTGTTGATTTTTGCTACATCTATTCACAGATTTATTATAAAAGTCGGTATTGGTGGGTATTTTGATTTATGAAACTTTTTTTATGGATTTGTTTAAAAATTGGAATTTACTTGCCATGATGGGTTCTAGCTCCGGTGGCGAAACATTCTATATATATACTCACGTTTTGGTATAGCCCGCATATAACGGTACCTCCCGATATTCGGTATTTTGATGAGTTTTGTCACATTTTTTTCACGGATTTGTCTAAAAATTGGAATTTGTTGGTCATAATGGTTCTAGCTCCTGTGGCGAAACATTGTATATATTGATTCACGTTTTGGTGTAGCCCTCATACAAGGGTACCTCCCGATATTCGTTATTTTGATGATTTTTGTCACATTTTTTCACGGATTTGTCTAAAAATTGTAACTTGTTTGCCATGATGGGTTCTAGCCTCGGTGGCAAAACATTGTATGTATAGGCCGACGTTGTTGTATAGCCCCATTTAACGGTATAGCTCCATATAACGGATTTTTCCAGGTAGAGGTTTTGGTATAGCCTCACAACGGTACCCGACTGTATTTTGATGTTTTTTGCCATATTTTTTCACGGATTTGTCTAAAAATCTGTATTTATTAATTGGAGATGGTGAATCCGTATCTGCACGATCAAATGATAATGCTAATAAAACACGGTCGTTTCAGTTTCTTATTTAAATAAATATGTTGATTCGTTATTGATATTATAATCAAAAGGTGACAAGATTTACCTTTGTAGTTACACACGAACGTATAATGTTTACAATGTTGAGCACGAACACTCAACCGAACAATCAAAATATCAACTGCACTTGACTTAAACAATTTTGAATCTGCTAATAAGACATTAGATAGTCGATTTCTGAGGTCGAACGTGGCTGCAAGCGAGGGTAGATTTCCTGAAATCAAATCAGCACAACTGCTGATGTTTCAGGGACAATGAATGGTCTAGGCTACTTCTGATTTCAATATTACAAACATTCTTTGATGTAGCCACAAGTGAACAACGAATACCTGAAATGGTGGAATTGGACGAACAAACAGGAAGCTTAATTTTCTTTTGAAGTCGCTCTGTGACAAAAGAGGACTCAGAGGCCATTGATAGATTCCAGGAATACGAACCACCTGGATGAACAACTTTCACCATTGCAGTGCCCAAAAAGGCCGTCTGATTCTGTGCAGCGTGAAATGCCTGTCAAACTACATCTCCAGCCGATGTGGAGGAACGCGATGCATTTGAATCGGGAGATTGACTCGACAAACGCGAACTTAGAGTTGTTGCCATTAGACCTGGACTATTTGTTGTTGAACCATATCTATAAAGTAAAGTATGATGACTTCGAATACAAATCAAACACCGACGCCGACTTCTACAATTTTTGATTTCATGTCCCTTGCGCAAGCAGTTTATATACAAACGATGATGCTTCACCGTAGAAAATCATGCCGAAAGTGTCATATTTTTGAAATGAGGACATTCAAAAAGAGGATGGCTATGCGAGGGACAAAACAAGCAACAAGAGCGATATGACGGCGTTACGAAATAAGTCCCCAATGAAATAAGTCTCCAAACTGAATTTAAAAAATGAAATAAACCCCAAAAATGTTTTTCTCCATTATAGATTTTTTTGTTTCTATTCAAAGAATTATAATCTATACAGAATTTACGTATATATATACATTGTACTGTAAAATTAATAAAAAATAATTTTCTTAGATATATTTATCTAAGATATATCAGGTAAATATTCTCATTGTGTCCTCCACAATACCTCGGCAAAAGGACATTTTAATATATTATTTTCTTCGGCAATTGCCTTAGCTTGGAGTTTGAGGACGCATTCATCGCATGTTTTCAAATGTCTGCATGGTAAAAGAACCGTGTTAGGAGCTTCTGTCATGCAGGCAACACACAAATTTCCCTTGTGTTTACTCGACAATTACATCTTCTTCTTCTGAGGATATGTGTTATACCATTTCTATCGTACACCATACGAGATAAAAATATTTCCACTGTTATCATTCCTTTTTCTAAAAGTTTTGTAGAATTTTCTACTTCGTTGTCTGTAACAGCACAGCTCTTTCGCTTCCAACAAATTATAAAAAGTGGCCAAAACAAACGTCTCAATAGCCACTCCAACTTTAATTCAAAGCCTAGTCCGACAATTAATGTAAGTGCAAACGATTTTCCACCGTATTCGTTTGCAGACACTTTAAAAAATAATAATCAAAATCATTCATCTAATTTGGCCAAAATTGAAGATCTATTAAATAAACAAATTGAGCTTACCAACACACTCCTAAATATGATGTCTCTATTAATTTCTAAGTTATGCAATTAAATTTAAGAATTGCTATATGGAACGTCAATGGGCTTCCTAACCATACATTGGAAGTTGATAACTTCCTTTAAGTTAATTATGTTGATATATTTCTAGTGTCTGCAACTCACTTCACCAGTCGTACTAACTTCCTTATAAGGGCATATGATCTCGTTAAAACTAACCATCCTGACAATCAAGCTCATGGAGGATCTTGTATCCTTGTGAGAAGTTCCATTAAATACGAGATACTAGAGGAAATTCAAGAAAACTATGTTCAAGCAACGCGTATTGAAGTCAAGTCTAACTATGGTGATCTAATAGTTTCTTCTCTATACTTTCCACCTCGCTATCATGTGGTGAACGAACAATATGTCGATTTCTTTAACAAACTTGGAAATAAATTCATAGCTGGAAGTGATTTCAACCCCAAACATCTGTGGTGGGGTTCAAGATTGATTAATCCTAAAGGAAGAGAGTTATACAAGTGTTTAAAAAACAAAAACTTGTCCGTGTTATAATCCGGATCACCAACATACTGGCCATCTGATCCATCAAAAGTACCCGATCTATTAGATTTTGTTATCTACCAAGGAATCTCGAGGAATAAATTAGGTAAAATTAGTATGGACGACTTGAGTTCGGATCATACTCCGATACTGATAAATTTTTCTACTTCTTTTACTGAAGTAGTAACAAATAACCGTCTTTAAGAACAGAAACTGACCTCGATACATTCAAAACACTTATTGATGCCAATCTGAATTTGAATTTTAGTCTAAAAACGAAAAATGAGATAGACGGTGCTGTAGAGCATCTCATAAAAACCGTACAAGATGCTGCTTCTTTAGAAACACCACCCATCTCAAACGCACGGCGAAATAATTTGCAAATCTCAGCTGAAATCAGACAAACCGTTATTGAAAAATTAAGACTGAGGAAAAGATGGCAAATTAGTAGACATCCTACCGACCGTACATTGTACAATATATGTTGCAAATATTTGAAAAATATGCTTTACGATTTAAGAAATGACTCCATAGCTGCGTTTCTGGAAAGAAACAACTGTTCCAAGTATGATGAACATTTATTATGGAAAAGACCTGTAAAATGGACGACTGTTATAAGAAATACATATGGTACATGGTGTAAATACAACAAAAGTATTGCAGATGCATTTGGTCTTCATCTGCAAGGAATATTTAATCCCTTTAATTTTGCCACCCAAGCAGATTACGATGAAGCCCTTGAATTCTTGGATTCGGCCTGTCAAATGGATCGTCCTTTGGAACACATATACCCAAATGAAGTGGCAAATGAGATCAAAAATTTAAACAAAGGCAAATCTCCAGGACACGACCTAATCGACACTAAAGTGGCAAAAAACCTTACATGGAAAAGTATACTATATTTGACAAATGTTTATAACTCAATATTAAGACTAGACTATTTTGCGGTAAAATGGAAAATGGCGGAGGTTATAATGATTTTAAAACCTGGGAAACCGGAAAATAATATATCCTCATACAGATCCATATCATTATTGCAAATCTTTTCGAAAATTTTCGAAAAAAAAAAATTGTAAATAGACTACTACCAGTATTGGAGAGCAACAACATAATTCCTAACCACCAGTTTGGTTTCAGATTAAAACATGATACTCCTGAACAATTCCATCGGATAGTTAAAACTATTACTCGTTCGAACGAAAACAATTCTGTTCCGTTGTATTTCTTGAAGTACAGCAAGAATTCGATAGCGAGTGGCATTCAGGTTTGCTGCACAAAATAAAAAAACTACTTCCTGCCGCATTTTACCTCTTTTTAAAAGTTATCTTAGCGAAAAAATCGCATATGTTAAAGTTAAAGATGAATGATCACATCTAATTGAAATCAAAGCAGGTATTCCACAGGGCAGTGTTCTTGGGCCAATTTATACACATTATACACTGTGGACATGCCGACAAATCTGAGTGTGACACTAGCTACCTACGCGGATGATACAGCTATCATTGCGGCAAATGATTGCCCACAACTAGCATTCTTAGCCATACAAAATGAACTAAATGTTCTCGACAAGTGCTTGAAAAGATGGAACCTAAAAATAAATTCTGAAAAGTCAAGCCATATAACGTTTTCTCTACGAAGAGGGGAATGTTCGTTAGTAAATATTAATAACGAGGTAATTCCCAGAAAAAATGCTGTGAAGTACTTGGGTATGTTGTTAGATCGTCGACTAACCTGGAAATCAAATCAATCATATATATATATATATATATATATATATATATATATATATATATATATATATATATATATATGTATATATATATATATATATATATATATATATATATATATATATATATATATATATATATATATATATATATATAACAAGTTTCGATATTCCTGCCTTATTCATTTACCCAAAATGAATTTCGAGATTCGGGATATCAGAGATCTAAATAGCAAATATCGGGATTCTAGCCTTATTCCTCCACTAAATTCCAAATTTATTGTCATTTTGTAGATTTCGAACAAATATAGGACGCATTTCCAAGACTCCCTCCATATCCTAACCATGGAGACCAACTGATACTTAAAAAACAAATTTCTGGATTCCAGCCTTACTCCTTCACCCAGTACCAAATTTGGTGTCATTTAGCAGTTTCTGTACAAATATAGGATATATATTCCATATATATATTTTATTCCAAAATATCATCCTATTTACACCAAAAAATTGCTTTCAAATACTTAACATATCAACACGATCAATTGTTAGCTGATTAAAGGAATGGAAATAAAAATGTACGTATCCGCATAACTTTTTAAGTGACTGATAGTGGTTGTTTAGGGTGAAAAATGCCTGTGTTGGCATCAAGGAAAAAAAAAACAATTTAACAATTTATCGTATTGTGGCATTTTAATCACAGTTCAAATATACCAAGAATCCAGTATTTTTGAATTCGGGAAAACCAAATTTACAGCCTGCCTCATAGCTGCCTCGTAGTCTATTATGAACATATAAGGATCCATATTAAAAATATTTTATTTTATATACATAAGGCCTGCTTCGTTTTACGATCCCTTAAAATGAAAAAACTGGAAAAATCTAAAGTAGTAATATTATTAAGTCGTCAAATTATATCAGTTTCAAATGTGACACCTACTTTGTCAAAGTATGCTATATATATTACAAGAAGCTGTTTGATGCATATATGTTGGACGATTTTGAAAGTTGCATCCATCAGATATGTCCTCTGTGATGGTTGAATGTTTTCCATAATTAACTCAATTGATTTTAATGAAGAGAATAAACAGAATGAGTTATTTTCTTCCTTTATTCAGGCAGTAAAAAAGCGACTGGGGTTATCCTCATCTTATGTCAATACAAACTGTGTCCACACAGCCTCGTAATTAGATGAATCAATAACTTGAACAGCATTTTTCGGGGAAATTAACACATTTTTACTAACAATCCTCTTTGTATTTTTGGAAACGAAATATTCTTCGGTTGCTGATTATTGAATCAAAACAATATATGTGTATTTACAGGTATTTAAACTTAAACTTTCTTTCCGCATGAATTACGGAAAGATGACCGTATAGTACTAATAGCAGTTCGATTTCCTCCCAAGACACTCCCAATTCCTTCACAATCCGTCTTAATTTGATTTAACACTTTTAGTTCCTTGTAGTATTCTTTTTCATTGTCATGATTATGTTCAATGTACTTTTTAGCCAAATAAAACTTTTCATTTTCCAAGTTCACTCTTGATTTACATTTTTTCATTCTGCATACATATTTAAGCACACCTTAATATGCAGATTTTTTCACATAAATCAGTTTTTCTACGACCTGAAATAATTTCGAACTCCATTCTAGTCACTACGCGTTCTTCAACAGACTGATTGATAATCAATCACTACACGAAATATCACAGCGACTGTCCAATTTTGGAAAAATGAAATAGGTACCCAAATTTGTACATGAAATAAATCCTCAAAAAATGAAATAAATCCCCAAAAACTGAAATTTTAGCTGTTGTTGTTTTGTGTGTACAATTTGTACGATATGACAACCGAGGAGATAACGAACGAGAACGAGATTGATCAACCAGTTTTGGCGATGGTTCAACTTCTATAATGTGGTGAAGATAAGTGAGAGTACGAATTTTCTCCGTCAGAAAACTTTCCAAGTCCTTCTACAAAGAAATCGCAGTTTTATTGTTGACACTTTGCTCCCACAGTGTCAGTGTAATTTTTGGCAAACTTTGAAGGCTAACGAAAACGATAATTGGATCCCAATGATACGTAGGAATGTCATATATAGACATCGCAGAAAGACATCCATTAATGCCGCGTTGAATTACCATTAAATTTGAACTACTTTCTTCTTCGATAAAAGGGAGCGCAAAAAGAGATTTCAAATGACTATGGACGAGTAACCGAGGGTTATTATATTTGTTCTTTAAGGTACTCTACGCTAGGCCGAAACTGCGGTTGGTCAGGGGGAATCTTGAGACGATTTCTCGACCTTATCCGCTGGTCTTGCGTGCTAAATAACAAAGACACTCAATATCGCTTAAACGTGAATTATTTATATAGACTGTGCTAAATAAATCTCTAAACGCGGGCCAATTTTGAAAATTACCATCGAAAACGTCTATATCACAAGGAGGCAAAGATAGGTTGTGGACACTATCAATTTGAGGCGGATCAACAAAACTCTTAACGACACTAGGATCCCCAGTAGGCCATGTTGGGAAACTAGCTTGAACACCAACTTCACGAGAAGTATGAGTGGAAGAGTTTAAGTTTATTAAAGCAACATCGTGAGACTGTGCTTTTGGAGGAACATTAGGAACGATGCTAATGAATTGTTACGAAAAAAATTCAAAGATGACTTTCTCGACCGACTAACCTCAGATAGCCTATTTTTCAAACGACTTAAGCAAACCATATAATTTTCTCTAGCTTTCTCATACTTTGAATAAACGGTATCAAAATCCGCTTGGGTGGCTGCATCTGACGTTTCCAAATAAGTTTACAATAATTTGAAACTCCCATCAGTGGCTTTCTATACTTGTTCGAGATTAGAGCTTCGGGCCTCTAATTCGAAGAAATCAAGATCTTAAAGTTTTTCTAATAAACTCTATGACTTTATAAAGGATCTTCAATTTACAATTGTAAGCAACTAACGTATTTTGCGACATGATTATTAATTAAAGAACGAAATTCAATTCCAAAAATTATCTTTTTTTACCGATATTGTAGAAAAAAACAATAAAATTGTCCAAAAGGTTTATCAAGTAACACAAGAAATTTTGAATCAACTGCGAATATTCTAAAATATTTGCCAAACATTTATAAAAAGATCACACAAATCGAACATTTCTACCATAAAAATCAAAATATCGACCAAGATATTTAGTTTTAGAATAAAAATTTATTGAAAACCATAAAAAATAGTCTTTGTTCAATAAACTAAGACAATAGGTCAAATGTGCCGAATATAGGGTGCACGTTACTGAAATAGTCCAAAATGCTTTCAACTATTCATACACACACTTATATGTAACATTCATCAACAATTTCTAACTTTGTATCAAACGCGTTACTTAACCACAATCGATCGAAGCGAGTGGTGTAGCGTACACGTAACAAAGAAGAACAACCAATCATAGTATGTATGTTTATTACTGACGGTCAAGCGACGGCTGCCCGTAATAAGTGTATGTATGTATACAGCGTGTGTGTATGATCGAACGACAAACAACGAGAAAGCAGTAAAGCATAAATATGTCACTAACATAAATATGTGAATATAAATATGTATGAATACTAAACACCGAACAATGCAATTTGAAATGAAGGAATAAGTGCTTAAATTTGTTGGTAAATTTTATTTATCTCACACGAACATTAGAACACAACACAAATGTGACAAAAAAAAAAAAAAAAAAAAATAATGATAGCATCCATAGAAAAAAGAATGCACCAAATTCACTTTATATTTTTTTTATTCTTCCAAATTAATTTTCTTTTGCACTTGCACTGTTCGATGTTGTTATCTACGACAATTGGACTTAGACCACAAACGAAAAAGGCAACTACGCGACGCGTTTTAAAGTTGCCGTTTTGTAATATTTTTGTTTGTTATTTGTTTTTCGTGGGCTCACAACAATATAAATGCACTGCACCTTTTGTTTATAAAGGAATATAGTGATATTATTGATGAGAATGCTAGCGAAAATGCTGTGATGATGGAAATTTCTTCCAAATGAACATAGAAGGCCACATCTAGAGAGACATCAATTGCAATGGACTGTATTTGCTGTCTTTAAGCTCAAATCCGGCTCGAAGGACCAAATATTAATCCGACATAGTGAACCCGGCTCGACAGGATCAAATTTTAATGCGCCGAAATTGCGCTCCGATAAAGGCGAAAGATAAATATAAATAAAACACGATTATTCTAGTTTCTTATTCAAATAAATATGTGGATTCTTTATTGATATAATCAAAAGGTGACAAGATTTACCTTGGTAATTACACACGAATGTTTACAATGTTAAGCACAGACGGAATCACCAAGACCGACTGAATTAAGGTGGTAGCTTTAGTGCTAATTCGTTGAAATATGACATTGACATATCAATGATGGAATAAGAAGTAGTGAACATATTTCAACGAATGTACAATACAATATGTGGTGCAACAAACTAAAGCACGATTCCATTTCGAATAAATAGAGACAATTCTTACTTTAACAGTATTTGTGGGTCATAAAATATTGTATGTATAGGTTCACGTTGTTGTATAGCCCCATATAACGGTACCTCACGATATTCGGTATTTTGATGATTTTTGCCACATTTTCCTACGAATTTGTTTGAAATTGGTATTTGCGGGGTATAATGAGTTCTACCTCGTATGGCGAAGCGTTGTATGTATAGGTCCACGACCATGGGGCTGTACCACCATATTACGGTACCTCCCATATTCGGTATTTTGTTTATTTTTGCCACCTCTTTTCACGGATTTGTTATAAAAATCGGTATTGGTGGATCATGATTGGTTCTAGCTCCGGCGCCGAAACATTGTATGTATGGGTTCACGTTTTTGGTATATCCCCCATACAAAGGTATCTCCCGATATTCGGCATATTGATGATTTTTGCCACATTTTTTCATGGATTTGTCTAAAAATTGTGATTCATAACGGGTTCTAGCTCCGGTGGCGAAATATTGAATATTTAGGTCCACGTTTTCCTATAGCGCACATAACCGGATACCCACCGATATTCGGTATTTCAACAATTCAAGTCGTATTTACCCATGAAATTGTTTCATATTTGGTACTTTAGAAGATTTGATAGATGATAATCCTTGAAGTATAAAATTCTCTGTACATTCTCTGTACAGGGTGAGATGAAAAAACTGCAACCAACTCGTCCGACAGTTGTTAATATTATTCCAGTGACAGCGCATTATATTGTTTACAAGCGTAAAAAAGCATTTTGTTGAGAATTTTCCAGAACAAAAGTAATTCGTTATGGAACTAATACGTGATAGTGTGATTTCTTTATATTTGGCTGGAAAACCACAAGTGGCTATCGTTAGAGCACTACAGCATTTAAATGTGAATAAATCCTTTGTGTCTAGTACAATCGCTCATTTTTCAAATTTGGTATTTGAAGTTCAAAATGAATGCTAAAGCCTATGACAGAAAATTGAATGTGCAAGCCTACGTCTTCGTATAGCCCTCTTATAACGGTACATCCCGATATTCGGTATTTTGATGATCTTAGCGACATTAATCACCGGAATTGTTTCAAATTTGGTATTTGAACTTCGTAATGGATACTTCAGCCTATGACAGAAAATTATATGTACAGGTCCACGTCTTCGTATAGCCCCTAGATAACGGTACTTCAGCCTATGACAGAAAATTGTCTGTACAGGTCCACATATTCGTATAGACCCTAGATAACGGTACCTCCCGATATTTGGTATTTTAATGATTTTAACGACATTATTTTCCGGAATTATTTCAAATTTTGCATTTGAAGTTTGTAAGGGATACTACAGCCTACGATAGAAAATGGTCTGTGCAGGTCCACGTTTTATAACCCCCATGTACCCCCTGTACCTCCCTATATTCTGTATTTTGATGATTTAAGCTACATTAGAAACAGATTTTTTCAAGTTTCGCAATTAAATATTGTAATAGCTTGTGACAAATATACGGCTACATTCGGTATTTTTAGGATTTTAACAGGATTTTTAACGGATTTTATTTTTTTTAATTGCCATATTTGTACCAAATAGTGGAGGGGATTTAAAATTCGGCCCGGCCGAAGGTACAGCCTTTTTACTTGTTTACTTTTAACTTGTTAAAATTGTATTTTTATACCCTCCACCTTGGAAATAAGGGTATATTAACTTTGTCAATCCGTTTGTAACATTCCTAAATATTCATCGTAGATCCCATAAAGTATAGATTTACAATCAGCATAAAATTCTAAGTCGATTTAACGATGTACGTCTGTCCGTCCGTTGAAATCACGATACCGTCCACTTTATTTGACGTAGACCTTCAAAATTTGGCAGAACAATTTGTATTGTGTGTGGGATGGTTGGTATTAAAAATGCGACCACGTTTTGGTATAGCCCACATATAACGATACCTCCCGATATTCGCTATTTTGATGATTTTTGCAACATTTTTCCAGGGATATTTCTAAAAATTGGTATTTGTAGGTCATAGTGGGTTGTAGCTCGTATGGTGAAACATTGTACCTATACGTGCCACGTTTTGGTATAGCCTCCAAATGTACATCCCGATATTCGATATTTTGATAAAAAATTGGTATTTGCAGTTCATAATGGTTTTGCATAACTATACCCACCGCTATTCAGTATTTTGATAACACTAGTCACAATCACCCACATAATTGTTTTAAATTTGGTATTTAATAAGATTTGATAGATGATAGAATCCTTGAAGTATAAAATTGCCTATAGAGTTTCACGTTTTGGTATGGACCTATATAATAACCACACTCATTTTATGGGTTTTTGATAAAATTAACTGCATTATGCAAATGATCTTACTGGTATATGAAGTTTAAAGTGAAACAATATTGAATTCAGATACTTTAATATAAAAATGTTTCCCTTACCCTTAGGTGGAGGGTATTGAATTGGCCCGGCCGAACTTTATGTTTTTTTACTTGTTTAAAAATAAAAAGCGGTATATCTACTTGTTTGATTAAGAAAACTATGTGTTGTAATTACATCTAGAGATTTCTCAATGATCATTTAATACAAAATATAGTACAGCACTATTGTTAAATTTAGATTGAAATTTATTGTTTTTTAACGTTAAAAATGGGTTAACAACTTCTTACTTATAAATGATTAACTTGTCAATCTGTCAATGACAACAGATTTCAACGAATGGCGCCAACGCCGTTTTATTTCATGTTGGGATTGTTGCTCGTTATTATTGTAATAACACCCTCTATCTTCTTCTATCGCCCAGATACGAACGAAGGCTCTCTCTGCTATGGTGTAAATAAGGTAATATTGTTTACCAATTCCTTTTTTTAGGTTTTAGTAAAGGCCGGTTTTGCCTTAATTTATACCTTCCACCATAGTATGTAGGGTATATTAAGTTTGTCATTCCGTTCGTAACACCTCAAAATATACATTTTAGACCCCACAAAATACATATATTTTTGATCAGCAAAAATTCTATGTTGATTTAGTGATGTCCGTCCGTCTACGGAAATCACTCTAGTTTCCGAACGAATTGAAGTAGATTGCTAAAATTTTACTCAAATGTATATTATGTCTGCAGGACATTGGCATTGAAAATGGGCCATATAGGTTCACGTTTTGTAATAACCCCCATATAATGGTACCACCGGATATTCGGTTCTTTGTTGATTTTAGAAATATTATTCACTGGAATAATTCGGTATTTGAAGTTCGCAATGAATACTTCAGCCTATGCAGAAAATTGTCTGTGCAGGTTCACGTATTCGTATAGCTCCCATATAACGGTACCTCCCGATATTCGGTATTTTGATGATTTTTGCCATATTTTTTCACAGATTTGTCTAACAATACGTATTTGTGGGTCATAACGGGTTCTAGCTCCGGTGGCGGAACATTGAATATTTTAGTCCACGTTTTTTTAAAGCGCACCGAAACCCACCGATATTCGGTATTGTGATAATACTAGTCGCATTTACCCATGAAATTGTTTCTAATTTGGTATGATGACAACCCTTGAAGTATAAAATTGTTTGTACAGGGTGAGATAAAAAAGTGCAATCAATTTCAGACTGCTGTCATTTCTAAGCCACTCGTCTGACAGATCTTAAAATTATTCCAGTCAAAGCTCATTATATTATTTACGAGCGTACAAAAGCATTTTGGTGAGAATTTTCCAGAACAAAATTATTCGTGCTGAAACTCAAGCGTGATAGTATGACTTCTCTATATTTGGCTTGAAAACCACAAATGGCTATCGTTAGAGCACTCCAGCATTTAAATGAGAATAAATCTTTTGTGTCGCGTACAATCGCTCGTTACCGTGTTACTGGCACCGTAACCATAAGGTAGTGAACAAAAACAAGTTAAAAAGCAGTAAGTTCGGCCGGGCCGAACTTTTAATACCCTCCACCATTTGCAACGAATTTGGAAATTTTCAAAAAATAAAATCCTTAAAAAATTCTATTAAAATTTTAAAAATACCGAATATAGCCGTTATATTGGGGTCTATACGACGTGGACATACATATGCATTGTTTGTCATAAGCCATTACCATATCCAAATTCGAAACTGGACCCGCACCAACAATTTTCTATCACAGACTCTAGTTCCCATAACGAACTTCAAATACCAAATTTTAAACAATTCCGGTTAATAACGTCGCTAAAATCATCAAAATTCCGAACATAGCGAGGTGCCGTTATATGGGGGCTATACGAAGACGTGGACCTGCACAGACAATTTTCAGTCTTAGGGTGTAGTATCCATTTGGAACTTCAAATACCAAATTTGAAACAATTCCGGTGAATAACGTCGCTAAAATCATCAAAATACCGAATATAGGGAGGTACCGTTATATTGGGGCTATGCGAAGACGTGGACCTGCAAAGACAATTTTCTGTCTTAGGGTGTAGTATCCATTTGGAACTTCAAATACCAGATTTGAAACAATTCCCGTGAATAATGTCGCTAAAATCATCAAAATACCGGATATCGGGAGGTACCGTTATATGGGGGATATACGAAGACATAGACTTGCACAGACAATTTTCTATTTTAGGGTGTAGTATCCATTTGGAACTTCAAATACCAAATTTGAAACAATTCCGGTGAATAACGTCGCTAAAATCATCAAAATACCGAATATAGGGGGTTACCGTCATATGGGAGCTATATGAAAACGTGGACCTACATGGCCCATTTACGAACTTAACCTGCCTACTGGAAAAATAAACATGTGTGCAAAATTTAAGCCATCTATCTCAATTCATTCGAAAGATAGCGTGATTACAACAGACAGACAGACGGACATCGCTAAATCGACTTAGAATTTTACCCTGATCAAGAAAATATATACTTTGTTGGGTCTGACATGAGTATTTCGAGGAGTTACAAACGGAATGACAAAGTTAATATACCCTCCATAGAATGGTGGAGGATATAAAAAACAGCTATATCAGCAGAAATGGTTCGAAAAGTAAAGAAGCGATTTTATCGAAACCCGCGTCGCAGTAGCCGAAAAATGGCTCGTGAGCTAAACATATCGCAATATTCCATTCGGCAAATATTTAAAAATAAGCTCGTGGTAAAGCCATTGAAATTCTAAAAAGTGCAAGAACCTACACCGCAACAGAAAGAAAATAGACTCAAAAGAGCTAAAGAGTTGTTTCGCTTGGCCGTAAGTGGTGAACTGCCGCATTTGTTTTTTTCCGATGAGAAAACATTCGTTGTCCAGCCGTTTGTAAACAAACAAAACGATCGTGTTTAGTTGCCAAAGAGGTCAGCTGAAAATGTGCACCTTCGTTTGGCCACCAGACATCACGCGCCGGCCATGGTGATGGGTTGCGCTCGTATTAATCGACCTTGGCATCAGAATGCCGAACATTATCGCAAAAACATTCTGGATGGTGTATTAAAGCTTTGTCACGCAAACATTTTGGCCGCAGACCTTGGACATTTCAACAGGACTCAACACCATCGCACTCCCGATATTCGGTATTTTGTTGATTTTCGCACAAATTATTTCACGGATTTCTTATAAAAATCGGTATAATAATGGGTTCTAGCTCCGGTGGCGAAACATTGTATATATGTGTTCACGTTTTTGTATAGCCCCATATAACGGTACCTCCCAATATTCGGTATTTTGATGACTTTTGCCACATTTTCCCACTAATTTGTATAGAAATTGGAATTTGTTGGTCATGATGGGTTCTAGCTCCGTTAGAAAAGCATTGTAGGTATATGCCAAAGTTTTAGTATACCGCCCATATAACAGTTCCTCCCGATATTCAGTTTTTTCAAACAGACCTGGGTTCTAGGTTGTGTGACGAAACATTGTATGTATAGGTCAAAGTTTTGGTATAGCCCCCATATAACGGTGCCTCCCCATATACGATATTTTCATGATTTTTGCCACATTTTTTCACGGATTTATGTAGGAATTGGAATTTGTTGGCCATGACGGGTTCTAGCTCCGGTGGCGAAAAATTGTATGTATGGGTTCACGTTTTTGTATAGCCCCATATAACTGTACCTCCCAATATTGGGTATTTTGATGATTTTTGCCTTACTTTTTTCATGGATTTAATTAGAAATTGGAATTTGTTGGCCATGACGGGTGGCGAAACATTGTATGTTCAGGCTTACATATAGCCCTATATAACGGTACCTCCCAATATTCGGTATTTTGATGATTTTTGCCACATTTTCCCACTAATGTGTCTAAAAGGAATTGGAATTTGTTGGCCATGGTGGCTTCTAGCTCCGGTGGCGAAACAATGTATGTATAGGGCAACGTTTTGGTATAGCCCCCATATAACGGTACTCCCCGATATTCGGTGATTTCATGATTTTTTTCACATTTTTTCACGGATTTATCTTATAATCGGTATTTGTAGGTTATAGTGAGTTCTAGGTTCTGTGGCGAAACAGAGTATGTATGGGTCCACGTTTGGGTATAGCCCCCATATAAAAGTACCTCCCGATATTTGGTATTTTCATGATTATTTTCCACATTTTTTCACGGATTTATCTTAAAATCGATATTTGTAGGTTACAATGGGTTCTAGGTTATGTGACGAAACATTGTATGTATACGTCCACGTTTTGGTTTTGTCTCAATATAACGTATGGTGAAACATTTTACCTATACGTGCAATGTTTTGGTATAGCCTCCATATGTACTTCCCGATATTCGATATTTTGATAAAAAAATTGGTATTTGCAGTTCATAATGGTTTTGCATAACTATACCCACCGTTATTCAGTATTTTGATAACACTAATCACAATCACCCACATAATTGTTTTAAATTTGGTATTTAATAAGATTTGATAGATGATAGAATCCTTGACGTATAAAATTGCCTATAGAGTTTCCCGTTTTGGTATGGACCTATATAATGGCCACACTCACTTTATGGGTTTTTGATAAACGGTCTTACTGGTATATGAAGTTTGAAGTGAAACAATATTGAATTGAGATACTTTAATATAAAAATGTTTTCTTTACCCTTAGGTGGAGGGTATTGAATTGGCCCGGCCGTGCTTAATGTTTTTTTACTTGTTTAAAAATAAAAAGCAGTATATCTACTTGTTTGATTAAGAAAACTATGTGTTGTAATTACACCTAGAGATGCTCTCAATAACCAAATCATGCAGCACGATTGTTAAATTTAGATTGAATTTTATTGTTTTATAACGTTAACAATGGGTTAACAACTTCTTACTTATAAATGATTAACTTCGTTGAAATCTGTTGTCATTGACAGATTTCAACGAAGTTAATCATTTATAAGTAAGAAGTTGTTAGCGAATGACGCTAACGCCGTCTTATTTCATGTTGGGATTGTAGCTCGTTATTATTGTAATAACACCCTCTTTCCCTGCTATGGTGTAAATAAAGTAATATTGTTTACCAATTCCTTTTTATTTGGTTTCAGTAAAGAACGGTTTTGCCCTCCACCATAGTATGTAGGGTATATTAAGTTTTCATTCCGTACGTAACACCTCAAAATATACATTTTAGACCCCACAAATCACATATATGTTTGATCAGCATAAAATTCTATGTTGATTTAGTGATGTCCGTCCGTCTGTGGAAATCACTCTAGTTTCCGAATGAATTGAAGTAGATTGATAAAATTTTACTCAACTGTATATAGTGTCTGCAGGACTTTTGGCATGAAAATGGGCCATATAGATCCACGTTTTGTTATAACCCCCATATTACGGTACCACCGGATATTCGACATTTTGTGGATTTTAGCCATATTATTCACTGGAATAATTCGGTATTTAAAGTTCGTAATGAATACTACAGCCTATGCAGAAAATTGTCTGCAGGTTCACATATTCGTATAGCCACCATATAACTGTACCTCCCCATATTCGGTGCTTTTCTGATTTTAGCGACATTGTTCACCAGAATTCTTTCAAATTTATTATTTAATATTCTTGTAGATACTACAGCCTATGACAGAAAATCGCCTGTGCAGGTTCACATCTTAGTAGTAGTGTTCCTAACGTTATTTGGTACTTTGTTGATTTTAGCGACATTGTTCACACACATTTGCCACATTTCCCCTCTAATTTGTCTAAAAATCAGATTTTTTTGGCCATGGTTTGTTCTAGCTCCGGTGGCGAAACAATGTATGTATTGGGCAACGTTTTGGTATAGCCCCGATATAACGTTACCTCCCATTATTCGGTAGTTTGATGATTTTTGCCTCTTTTTTTGCGGATTTATCTAGAAATTGGAACTTGTTGGCCATGACGGGTTCTAGCTCCCCATACAACGGTAACTCCCGATATTCGGTATTTTCGGGATTTTTGGCACATTTTTTCACGGATTTATCTTAAAATCGATATTTGTAGGTTATAATGGGTTCTAGGGAGTGTGGCGAAACATTGTATGTATAGGTCCACATTTTGGTATAGCCCTCATATAACGGTACCTCCCGATATTCGGTATTTGGATGATTATTGCCACATTTTGTCACGGATTTGTCTCAAAATTTGTATTTGTGGGTCATAGCGGGTTCTAGCTCCGGTGGCTAAACATGGAATATTTTAGTCCACGTTTTCTTAAAGCGCACCGAAAACCACCGATATTCGGTATTGTGATAATCCTAGTCGCATTTACCCATGAAATTGTTTCTAATTTGGTATGGTGACAACCCTTGAAGTATAAAATTGTTTGTACAGGGTGAGATAAAAAAGTGCAATCAATTTCAGACTGCTGTCATTTCTAAGCCACTCGTCTGACAGATCTTAAAATTATTCCAGTCACAGCTCATTATATTATTTACGAGGGTACAAAAGCATTTTGGTGAGAATTTTCCAGAACAAAAGTTATTCCTGCTGAAACTCAAGCGTGATAGTAACCACAAATGGCTATCGTTAGAGCACTCCAGCATTTAAATGTGAATAAATCTTTTGTGTCGCGTACAATCGCTCGTTACCGTGTTACTGGCAGCGTAACCATAAGGAAGTGAACAAAAAAAAAACAGCTATATCAGCAGAAATGGTTCGAAAATTAAAGAAGCGATTTTATCGAAACCCGCGTCGCAGTGGCCGAAAAATGGCTCGTGAGCTGAACATATCGCAATATTCTATGAGCTCGCGGTAAAGCCATTGAATTTCTAAAAAGTGCAAGAACTTACACCGCAACAGAAAGAGAATAGAATCAAAAGAGCTATAGAGTTGCTTCGCTTGGCCGAAAGTGGTGAACTGCCGCATTTGTTTTTTTCCGATGAGAAAACATTCGTTGTCCAGCCGTTTGTAAACAAACAAAACGATCGTGTTTAGTTGCCAAAGAGGTCAGAGGTTTGGCCACCAGACATCACGCGCCGGCCATGGTGATGGGTTGGGCTCGTATTAATCGACCGTGGCATTAGAATAATGCCGAATATTATCGCAAAAACATTTTGGATGGTGTATTAAAGCTTTGTCACGCAAACATTTTGGCCGCAGACCTTGGACATTTCAACGGGACTCAACACCATCGCACTCCCAATATTCGGTATTTTGTTGATTTTCGCACAAATTATTTCACGGATTTCTTATAAAAATCGGTATTCGTGGGTCATAATGGGTTCTGGCTCCGGTGGCGAAACGTTGTATATATGGGTTCACGTTTTTGTACAGCCTTATATAACGGTACCTCCGAATATTCGAAATGTTGATGATATTTGCCACATTTTCCCACTTCATGTCTATAAATTGGAATTTTTGGGCCATGATGGATGCTAGCTCCTGTGGCGAAACATTGTATATATAGGCCCATGTTTTGGTATAGCCCCCAGATAACGGTACCTCCCGATATTCGGTATTTTCATGATTTTGCCACATATTCTCACGGATTTATCTTCAAATTGGTATTTGTATGTTAAAATGGGTTCTAGGGTGTGTGGTGAAACATTGTATATATAGGTCCACATTTTGGTATAGCCCCCATATAACGGTACCTCCCGATATTCGGTATTTGGATGATTATTGCCACATTTTGTCACGGATTTATTTTAACATTGGTATTTGTAGGTCATAGCGGGTTCTAGCTTCGGAGGCGAAACATTGAATATTTAGGTCCACGTTTTCCTAAAGCGCACCGATACCCACCGATATTCGGTATTGTGATAATCCTAGTCGCATTTACCCTTAAAGTTGTTTCAAATTTGGTATATTAGAAGATTTGATAGACGACAACCCTTGAAGTATAAAATTGTCTGTACAGGGTGAGATGAAAAAGTGCAACCAAATTCAGACTGCTGTCATTTCTAAGCCACTCATCTTATAGCTGTTAAAATTATTCCAGTCACAGCTCAATATATTGTTTGCAAGGGTACAAAAACATTTTTGTGAGAATTTTCCAGAACAAAAATTATTCGTGATGGAACTTAAGCATGATAGTGTAATTTGACTTGAAAACCACAAGTGGCTATCGTTAGAGCACTCCAGTATTTATATGTGAATAAATCTTTTGTGTCTCGTACAATCGCTCGTTGCCGTGTTATTGGCAGCGTAGACCGACGTCAAGGAAGTGGACGGAAGAAAACAGCAATATCAGCAGAAATGGTTCTAAGCGACTTGATCGAAAGAAGCGACTTGATCGAAACCCGCGTCGCAGTAGCCGAAAAATGGCTCGTGAGCTGAACATATCGCAATATTCTATGAGCTCGCGGTAAAGCCATTGAAATTCTAAAAAAGTGCAAGAACCTACACCGCAACAGAAAGAAAATAGACTCAAAAGAGCTATAGAGTTGCTTCGCTTGGCCGAAAGTGGTGAATTGTCGAATTTGTTTTTCTCCGATTAGAAATCATTCGTTGTCCAGTAGTTTGTAAACAAAAAAAAAAAAAAAAAAAAAAAAACGATCGTGTTTACTTGCCAAAGAAGTCAGGTGAAAATGTACACTTTCGTTTGGCCACCAGAAATCACGTGGCGGCCATGGTGATGGGGTGGGCACGTATTAATCGACCGTGGCATCTATGGCCCCCATACGCTCACGATTTGGTTAGCCCCCATATAACCGTACCTCACAATATTCGGTATTTTGTTGATTTTTGGCACATTTCCCACGAATTTGTCAACAAATTGGTATTTGTGAGATTCAATTTGTTCTAGCTCGTTTTGCGATGCATTGTATGTATAGGTCCACGTCCATGTGGGCTGTACCACCATATAACGGTACCACCCGATATTCGGTATTTTCTTGATTTTTGTCGCATTTTTTCACGGATTTGTCTTAAAATCAATATTTGTGGGTCAAAGTTCCGGTGGCGAAACATTGTATAAATGGGTTCATGTTTTTGTATAGCCCAATATAACGGTGCCTCCCGATATTCGGTATTTCGACGACTTTGCCACATGTTCTCACGGATTTGTCTAACAATTGGAATTTGTTGGCCATGACAGCTTCTAGCTCCGGTGGCGAAACATTGTATATGTGGGCTCAAGGTTTTGTATAGCCCAATATAACCGTACCTCCCAATAGTCGGCATTTTGATTTTCGCCACATTTTTTCACATATTTGTCTAAAAATGGGGTTCTAGCTTCGGTAGCGAAACATTGTATGTATAGGCTCACGTTTTGGCATAGCCCCCATATAACGGTAGCTCCCAATATTCGGTATTTTCATGATTTGACCACATTTTTTCACGGATTTATCTTAAAATGGGTATTTGTAGGTTATAATGGGTTCTAGGTTGTGTGGCGAAACATTGCATGTATAGGTCCATGTCTATAGGGACTATACCACCATATAACCGTACCACCCGATATTCGGTATTTTGATGATTTTTGCCACATTTTCACGGATTTGTTATAAAAATCAGTATTATTAGGTCATAGTGGGTTCTAGCTCCAGTGGAGAAACATTGTTTATATGGTTTCACGTTTTTGTATAGCCCCATCTAACGGTACCTCCCAATATTCGGTATTTTGATGATTTTTGCACATTTTTCACGGATTTGTCTAACAATTGGAATTTGTTGGCCATGATGGGTTCTAGCTCCGGTGGCGAAATATTGTATGTATAGGCTAACGTTTTTGTATAGCCCAATGTAAAGGTACTTCCCAATATTCGGTACGGTAATTTTATTTTTAATTTTTTTTTTTAAATTTTGTCCAAAATTAGAATTTGTTTGACATAATGGATTCTAGCTTTTTTTTTGGTGTAGCCTCCATATAACGGTACCCCCAATATTTAGTATTTTAAAAATTTTTGAAACATTTGTTCACGGATTTATCTTAAAATCGATATTTTTAGATTATAATTGGTTCTAGGTTGTATGGCGAAACATTGTATGTATAGATCCACGTTTTGGTATAGCTTCCATGCAAGGGTACTTCCCGATATTCGGTATTTTGCTGATTTTTGCCACATTTTCTTACGGATTCGTCTAAAAAACTGTACTTGTGGGTGAAAATGAGTTCAAGCGAAATATTGTATACATGGATTCACATTTTTGTATAGCCCAATATAACGGTACATCCCAATATTCGGTATTTTGATGATTTTTGCACATTTTTCACGGATTTGTCTAACAATTGGAATTTGTTGGCCATGATGGGTTCTAGCTCCGGCGGCGAAACATTGTATGTATAGGTTCACGTTTTGGTATAGCCCCAATATAACGGTATCCCACGATATTCGGTATTTTGTGGATTTTTGCCACTTTTTTCCACAGATTTGTGTAAAAATTGGAATTTGTTGGCCATGATGGGTTCTAGCTCGGGTGGCGAAACATTTTATGTAATGCCCACGTTTTTGAATAGCTCCATGTTACCGTACCCCCCAATATTTGGTATTTTGATGAATTTTGCCACATTTTCCACTAATTTGTCTAAAAATTTGAATTTGTTGGCCATGTTGTGTTCTCCGGTGGCGAAATATTTTATGTATAGGCCCACGTTTTGGTATAGCCCCCATATAATGCTACCTGCCGATATTCGTATTTTCATGATTTTTGCCATATTTTTCCCGGATTAACCTAGAAATTGAAATTTGTTGGTCATGATGGGTTCTAGCTCCGGTGGCGAAACATTGTACGTTTTTGTATAGCCCCATATAACGGTACCTTCCAATGTTCGGTATTTAGAAGATTTTTGCCACATTTTTCACGAATTTGTCTAACAATTGGAATTTGTTGGTCATGTTGGGTTCTAGCTTCGGTGGCGAAACATTGTATGTATAGGCTCACCTTTTTGTATATCCTAATATAACGGTACCTCCCAATATTCGGTATTGGAATTTTTTTTTAAATTGTTTTAAGTTTTTGTCTAAAACTTGGAATTTGTTGGCCGTTATGGATTCTAGCTCCTTTGGCGAAATATTGTATGTATAGGGTCACGTTTTGGTATAGCCCCCATATAACGGTACCTCCCAATATTCGGTATTTTGATGATTTTGCAAAATTTGGTCGCGACTTTACCTAGAAATTGGAATTTTTTGGCCATGACGGGTTCTAGCCCATTTGGAGAAACATTGTATGTATAGGCTTACGTTTTGCCATAGCCAAATTACGGTACCCCAAATATTTGGTATTTTAATGATTTTTGATTTGTTCACGGATTTATCTTAAAATCGGTATTTGTAGGTTATAATTGGTTCTAGGTTGTATGGCGAAACATTGTATGCATAGGTCCTCGTTTTGGTATAGCCCCCATGCAAGGGTACCTTCCGATATTCGGTATTTTGTTGATTTTTGCCACATTTTTTCACGGATTTGTCTTAAAATCGGTATTTGTGGGTCATAGTGGGTGGCGAATCATTGTTCACGTTTTGTATAACCCCATATATCGGTCCCCCCGAGATTCGGTATTTTGTTGATTTTTGCCACATTTTTTTGTGGAATTGTCTTAAAATCGGTATTTGTAGGTCATAGCTCCGGTTGGGAAACATTGCATGAATGGGTTCATGTTTTTGTATCTATATCTATAAAAGAGGAAATTGTTTGTATGTTTGTTTGTTTGTAATTTACTGAATAGATTTTCCTGAAAATTTCCATATGTACTGCAACATCGGCTGAAAGTAACATAGGCTATAACATTTTTGAATTTCCACTTGGAACTGGAGATATAGCATCAGAATCGGAGGTACCTCCCAAAAATTTAGATTTTATATGCACATATCTATTGATTGGTTGAAGATACAGTCTCCAAATTTGGAATTCGTAACGGAATTTGGAACAAAAATAAGTTTGCCAAATTATATTGTAATCGGTTCAGATTTGGATATAGCTCCCATATATATTTTCGACCGATTTCATGTATTTGATGCACCAAACACGCTATGTATCTGTAATTTCAATGAAATTTGGAATGTGTAGCGGAAATTAAAACAAATATACATTTGTCAAATTATATTAAAATCGGTTCAGATTTGGATATAGCTCTCCTATATATTTTCGACCGATTTCATGTATTTTATGCACCATACACGATATGAATGTTCGATTCCAAAGAAATTTGGAATATGTAACGGGATTTTGATTAGAAAATAAATTAGTCAAATTATATTAAAATCGGTTCAGATTTGAATATAGCTGCCATATATATTTTCCGCCGATTTCACATATTTGATGCACAAAACACGATACGTATTTCCGATTCCAATGAAATTCGGCATGAGTGGCTAAATTTGGTACAAAAATAAATTTGACAAATTATATTCAAATACGCTCAGATTTGATTATAGCTCCCATATATATACTCAGCCGATTTCACATATTTGATGCACCCAAAGCGAGAGAGACAAAATCTGGCACCAGAAAAAATTGCCAAATTATATTGAAATCAGTTGAGGTTTGGATATAGCTAATATATATATATCTCGGCCGATTTCATATATGTTATGCACCAAACATGATATATATGACCGATACCAATGAAATTCAGAATGTGTGGCGGAATTTGGTTACAATAATAAATGTGACAAATTAATTGGAAATTAGTTAAGATTTGGATATAGCTCCCATATATATATTATCGGCCGATTTCACATATCTGACGCACCAATTTAAATTAAATATGAAAGATGTGGCGGAGTTTGGTGTAAAAGTATATTTTTTTAAATTATATTTAAATCGGATCAGATTTTAATAAGAACCATTGACCCACAACGCCTTAGGCTAACACTAAAAAACAACACAACAATTGATTTGAAATACGCTTATTACGGCGAATTATGTTGCTATCTCGAATTCACTAATTGCAATAGAAATGCCACTCAACTTCAAAAGATTGCAGTTTACTGCACGCTTGGTATTTGCTATGAAATAAATAAAGGACAAACCCTTCGGGTATGTACGTCATGTTACTGCTTTTCTAATGGTTTTGGTTATTTACGCATTAAAGTAGTGCAATATTTTTTTTTATACCCTCCACCAAAAAAGTATGGAGGGTATATTAAGTTCGTCATTCCGTTTGTAACTCATCGAAATAATAATTTTAGACCCAACAAAGTATATATATTCTTGATCAGCGTAAAATTCTAAGATTATTTAGCCCTGTCCGTCCGTCTGTTGTAATCATGCTACAGTCTAAACGAATTAAGATAGGAAGCTAAAATTTTGCACAGATCTCTCTTTTGTCTGCAGGCAGGTCAAGTTCGAAGATGGGCTATATCGGTCTACGATATCGTATAGCCCCCATATAACGGTACCCCCCGATATTCAGTATTTTGATGATTTTACCCACATTTTTCAACGGAATTGTCTGAAAATCCACACAAGGAGTTCCTTGTGGGTACTTTATACCTCGCCAGAGAATTGTCCATATAGGTCCACGAATCGTATAGCCCCCATGTAACAGTACCCCCCGATATTCGGTATTTTGACGATTTTACCCACATTTTTGAACGGAATTGTCTGAAAATCCACGCAAGGAGTTCCTTGTGGGTACTTTATACCTCGGCAGAGAATTATCTATATAGGTCGACGATATCGTATAGCCCCCATGTAACGGTACCCCCCGATATTCGGTATTTTGATGATTTTACCCACATTTTTCAACGTAATTGTCTGAAAATCCACACAAGGAGTTCCTTGTGGATACTTTATACCTCGGCAGAGAATTATTTATATAGGTCCACAATATCGCATAGCCCCCATATAACGGTACCCCACGATGTTCGGTATTTTGATGACTTTACCCACATTTTTGAACGGAATTGTCTGAAAATCCACACAAGGAGTTCATTGTGGGTACTTTATATCTCGGCAGAGAATATCGTATAGCCCCCATATAACGGTACCTCCCGATATTCGGTATTTTGATGATTTTACCCACATTTTTCAACGGAATTGTCTGAAAATCCACACAAGGAGTTCCTTGTGGGTACTTTATACCTCGGCAGAGAATTGTCCATATAGGTCCACGATATCGTATAGCCCCCATGTAACGGTACCCCCCGATATTCGGTATTTTGATGATTTTACCACATTTTTCAACGGAATTGTCTGAAAATCCACACAAGGAGTTCCTTGTGGGTACTTTATGCCTCGGCAGAGAAATATCTATATAGGTCCACAATATCGTATAGCCCCCATATAACGGTACCCCCCGATATTCGGTATTTTGATGATTTTACCCTCATTTTTCAACGGAATTGTCTGAAAATCCACACAAAGAGTTCCTTGTGGGTACTTTATACCTCGGCAGAGAATTATCTATATAGGTCCACAATATCGTATAACCCCCATATAACGGTACCCCCCGATATTCGGTATTTTGATGATTTTACCCACATTTTTCAACGGAATTGTCTGAAAATCCACACAAGGAGTTCCTTGTGGGTACTTTATACCTCGGAAGAAAATTATCTATATAGGTTCACAATATCGTATAGCCCCCATATAACGGTACCCCCCCCCCGATATTCGGTATTTTGATGATTTTACCCACATTTTTCAACGGAATTGTCTGAAAATCCACACAAGGAGTTCCTTGTGGGTACTTTATACCTCGGCAGAGAATTATCTATATAGGTCCACAATATCGTATAGCCCCCATATAACGGTACCCCCGATATTTGGTATTTTGATGATTTTACCCACATTTTTCAACGGAATTGTCTGAAAATCCACAAAAGGAGTCCCTTGTGGGCATTTTACCTCCTCAAAATGAAGTGTCTATATAGGTTCACGATATCGTATATCCCCCATATAACTGTAACCTCCGATATTCGGTATTTTGATGATGTTAGCCACGCTTTTCAATGGAATTGTCTTAAAATTAACACAAGTAGTTCCTTGTGAGTACTTCACCCCCTGAGAGAGAATTGTCTATACAGGTCCACGATATCGTATATCCCCCATATAACGGTACCTCCCGATATTCGGTATTTTATGATTTGACCCACATTTTTCATCGGAATTGTCTGAAAATCCACACAAGGAGTTCCTTGTGGGTACTTTATACCTCACAAGGGGTTCTTTGTACACAAGGGGTTCTTTGTGAGCACTTTACCCACCGACAGAGAAATCTCTATATAGTTTAACGATAACGTATAGCTCCCATATAACGGTACCCCGCGATATTCGGTATTTTGATGATTTTAGACACATTTTCCAATTGTATTGTCTGAAAATCCACAAAGGGAGTTCCTTGTGAGTACTTTACACGCAGTCATAGATTTGTCTTTATAGGTCCACAATATCGTATATCCCCCCATATATCGGCACCTTCCTATATTAGATATTTTAAAGATTTTAAAAGAATTTTTATTGGATTTTATTTTTTTGAAAATTTTATAATTCGTTCCAAATGGTGGAGGGTATTCAAAGTTCGGCCCGGCCGAACTTACTGCTTTTTTACTTGTTAATTTTTAAATTTGTTTTTCTTTAACCAACATATATTCGTAAATAAAATTTTGAATGCATATAAAATCTAAAGGGGTAGCGAAGTGCACCGGGTTCAGCTAGTAGCCCTATATAACGGTACCTCCCAATATTCGGTATTTTGATGATTTTTGCCACATTCTTCCACTAATTTGTCTAAAAATTCGAATTTTTTGGCCATGGTGGGTTTCAGCTCCGGTGGCGAAACTTTGTATGTATAGGACCACGTTTTGGTATAGCCCCCATACAACGGTACCTCCAGATATTCGATATTTTCATGATTTTCGCCACATTTCTCCACGGATATATCTTAAAATCGGTATTTGTAGGTTATAATGTGTTCTAGGTTGTGTGGCGAAAAATTGTATGCATAGGCTCACGTTTTGGTATAGCCCCAATATAACGGTGCCTCCGGATATTCGGTATTTTGTTGATTTTTGCCACATTTTTTCACGGATATATCTTAAAATCGGCATTTGTAGGTTATAATGGGTTCTAGGTTGTGTGGCGAAGCATTGTATGTATAGGTGCACGCTTTGGTATAGCCCTATATAACGGTGCTCCCGGTATTTGGTATTTTGATGATTTTTTGCAACATTTTCTCACGGATTCGTCTAAAATTCGGTAGTTATAGGTGAAAATGGGTTCTAGCTTGTATGGCGAAACAGAGTATGTATAGGTACACGTTTTGGTATAGCCCGCATATAACGGTACCTGCCGATATTCGGTATTTTGATGATTTTTGCAACATTTTCTCACGGATTCGTCTACAAATCCATATTTGTGGGTCGTAATGAATTTAAGCGATATATTGTATATATGGGTTCACGTTTTTGTATAGCCCCAATATAACGGTACCTCCGAATATTCGGTATTTTAATTTTTTTCACATATTTTTAAGTTTTTGTCTAAAAATTGGAATTTGTTGGCCATGATGGATTCTAACTCCGGTGGGGAAACATTGTATGTATAGGCTCACGTTTTGGTATAGCCCCCATATAACTGTACGTCCCGATATTCGGTATTTTCATGATTTTTGCCACATTATTTCACGGATTTATGTTAAAATCTGTATTTGTAGGTTAAAATGAGTTCTAGGATGTGTGGAGAAATATTGTATGTATAGGTCCACGTTTTCGTATAGGCCTAATATAACGATGTCCCCGATATTAGGTATTTTGATGATTTTTGGCAGATTTTCCCACGAATTTGTCAACAAATTGGTATTTGTGGGATATAATGTATTCAAGCTCCTTTTGTGATTCTTTGTATGTATATGTCCACGTCGATGGGGGCTGTACCACGATATAAGGGTACCTCCCGATATTCGGTATTTTGCTGATTTTTGCCACTTTTTTTTTCACGGATTTGTCTTAAAATCGGTATGATGGATTCTAACTCCGGTGGCGAAACATTGTATGTATAGGCTCACGTTTTGGTATAGCCCCCATATAACGGTACGTCCCGATATTCGGTATTTTCATGATTTTTGCCACATTATTTCACGGATTTATGTTAAGATCTGTATTTGTAGGTTATAATGGGTTCTAGGATGTGTGGCGAAATATTGTATGTATAGGTCCACGTTTTGGTATAGCCCGAATATAACGATGTCCCCGATATTAGGTATTTTGATGATTTTTGGCACATTTCCCCACGAATTTGTCTAAAAATTGGTATTTGTAGGGTATAATGGGTTCTAGCTTGTTTGGGGAAGCATTTTATGTATAGGTCCACGTCCATGGGGGCTGTTTCACCATATAACGGTACCTAGCGATATTCGGTATTTTGTTGATTTTTGCCACATTTGTTCAGGGATTTCTTATAAAAACCGGTATTCGAGGGTCATAGTGGGTTCCAGCTCCGGTGGCGAAACTTTGTATGTATAGGCTCACGTTTTGGTATAGCCCTAATATAACGTTACCTCCCGATATTCGATATTTTCATGATTTTTGCCACATTTCTTCACGGATTTATCTTAAAATCGGTGTTTGTAGGTTATAATGGGATCTACGTTGTGTGGCGAAAAATTGTATGCATAGGCTCACGTTTTGGTACAGCCCCCATATAATGGTGTCTCCCGATATTCGGTATTTTGTTGATTTTTGCCACATTTTTTCACGGATATATCTTAAAATCGGTATTTGTAGGTTATAATGGGTTCTAGGTTGTGTGGCGAAAAATAGTATGCATAGGCTCACGTTTTGGTATAGCCCCAATATAACGGTGCCTCCCGATATTCGGTATTTTGTTGATTTTTCACATTATTTCACAGATTTGTCTAAACATTGGAATTTGTTGGCCACGGTGGTTAAACACTGTATGCACATTTTGGTATAGCCCCCATATAATGGTACCTGCCGATATTCGGTATTTTGATGATTTTTTTGGCCATGATAGGTTCTGGCTCCGGTGGCGAAACATTATATAGCCCCCATACGCTCAAGATTTGGTTAGCCCCCATATAACCGTACCTCAAAATATTCGGTATTTTGATGATTTTTGGCACATTTCCCACGAATTTGTCAACAAATTGGTATTTGTGGGATATAATGTACTCTAGCTCCTCTTGTGATTCTTTGTATGTATATGTCCACGTCCATGGGGGCTGTACCACCATATAACGGTACCTCCCGATATTCGGTATTTTGTTGATTTTTGCCACATTTTTTTCACGGATTTGTCTTAAAATCGGTATTTGTGGGTCATAGCTCCAGTGGCGAAACCTTGTATGAATGGGTTCATGTTTTTGTATAGCCCCATATAACGGTATCCCTCGATATTCGGTATTTTGTTGATTTTTGCCACATTTTTTCACAGATTTGTCTACAAATTGGAATATGTTGGCCATGTTGGGTTCTAGCTCCGGTGGTGAAACATTGTATGTATATGCCCAAGTTTTGGTATAGTCCCCATAAAACGGTACCTCCCGATATTCGGTATTTTGATGATTTTTGCCACATTTTCTCACGGATTTATCTTAAAATCGGTATTTGTAGGTTATAATTGGTCCTAGGTTGAGTGGCGAAGCATTGTATGTACAGGCTCACGTTTTGGTATAGCCCCCATATAACGGTGCCTCCGGTGTTTTGATGATTTTTTGCCACATTTTCTTACGGATTCGTCTAAAAATCGATTTTTGTAGGTTTGAATGGGTTCTAGTTTGTGTGACGAAACTAGGTATGTATTGGTTCAAGTTTTTGTACAGCCCCATATAACGGTAACTCCCAATATTCGGTATTTTGATGATTCTTGCCACATTTTTTCACGGATTTCTTATAAAAATCAGTATTTGTGGGTCATAGTAGGTTGTAGCTCCGGTGGCGAAACATTGTATGTATAGGTTCACGTCTTTGTTCAGCCCCATATAACGGTACCTCCTAATGTTCGGTATTTTGATGATTCTTGCCACATTTTCTCACGGATTCGCCTAAAAATTGGTATCTGTGGATAATAATGAGTTCAAGCGAATTATTGTATATATGGGTTCATGTTTTCGTATGGCCCAATTTAACGGTTCCTCCCGATATTCGGTATTTTGTTGGTTTTTACCAAATTTTTTCACGGATTTGTCTTAAAATCGGTACTTGTGGGTCATAGTGGGTTCTAGCTCCGGTGGTGAAACATTGTATGTATATGCCCAAGTTTTGGTATAGTCCCCATAAAACGGTACCTCCCGATATTCGGTATTTTGATGATTTTTGCCACATTTTCTCACGGATTTATCTTAAAATCGGTATTTGTAGGTTATAATTGGTCCTAGGTTGAGTGGCGAAGCATTGTATGTACAGGCTCACGTTTTGGTATAGCCCCCATATAACGGTGCCTCCGGTGTTTTGATGATTTTTTGCAACATTTTCTCACGGATTCGTCTAAAAATTGGTAGTTATAGGTTAAAATGGGTTCTAGCTTGTATGGCGAAACAGAGTATGTATAGGTACACGTTTTGGTATAGCCCCCATATAACGGTACCTGCCGATATTCGGTATTTTGATGATTTTTGCACGGATTCGTCTACAAATCCATATTTGTGGGTCGTAATGAATTTAAGCGATATATTGTATATATGGGTTCACGTTTTTGTATAGCCCCATATAACGGTACCTCCCAATATTCGGTATTTTATTTTTTCTCACATATTTTTAAGTTTTTGTCTAAAAATTGGAATTTGTTGGCCATGATGGATTCTAACTCCGGTGGCGAAACATTGTATGTATAGGCTCACGTTTTGGTATAGCCCCCATATAACGGTACGTCCCGATATTCGGTATTTTCATGATTTTTGCCACATTATTTCACGGATTTATGTTAAAATCTGTATTTGTAGGTTATAATGGGTTCTAGGATGTGTGGGGAAATATTGTATGTATAGGTCCACGTTTTGGTATAGCCCCAATATAACGATGTCCCCGATATTAGGTATTTTGATGATTTTTGGCACATTTCCCCACGAATTTGTCTAAAAATTGGTATTTGTGGGGTATAATGGGTTCTAGCTTGTTTGGCGAAGCATTGAATGTATAGGTCCACGTCCATGGGGGCTGTTTCACCATATAACGGTACCTAACGATATTCGGTATTTTGTTGATTTTTGCCACATTTGTTCAGGGATTTCTTATAAAAACCGATATTCGAGGGTCATAGTGGGTTCCAGCTCCGGTGGCGAAACTTTGTATGTATAGGCTCACGTTTTGGTATAGCCCCCATATAATGGTGTCTCCCGATATTTGGTATTTTGTTGATTTTTGCCACATTTTTCCACGGATATATCTTAAAATCGGTATTTGTAGGTTATAATGGGTTCTAGGTTGTGTGGCGAAAAATAGTATGCGTAGGCTCACGTTTTGGTATAGCCCCAATATAACGGTGCCTCCCGATATTCTGTATTTTGTAATTTTTGCTACATTTTCTCACGAATTCTTCTAAAAATCGGTAGTTGTAGGTGAAAATAGGTCCTGTGTAGCCCACGTTTTGGTATAGCCATAATGTAACGGTATCTCCCGATATTCGGTATTTTGTTGATTTTTCACATTATTTCACAGATTTGTCTAAACATTGGAATTTGTTGGCCACGGTGGTTAAACATTGTATGCACATTTTGGTATAGCCCCCATATAATGGTACCTGCCGATATTCGGTATTCTGATGATTTTTTTGGCCATGATAGGTTCTGGCTCCGGTGGCGAAACATTATATGGCCCCCATACGCTCAAGATTTGGTTAGCCCCCATATAACCGTACCTCAAAATATTCGGTATTTTGATGATTTTTGGCACATTTTCCCACGAATTTGTCAACAAATTGGTATTTGTGGGATATAATGTATTCTAGCTCCTTTTGTGATTCTTTGTATGTATATGTCCACGTCCATGGGGGCTGTACCACCATACAACGGTACCTCCCGATATTCGGTATTTTGTTGATTTTTGTCACATTTTTTTCACGGATTTGTCTTAAAATCGGTATTTGTGGGTCATAGCTCCAGTGGCGAAATCTTGTATGAATGGGTTCATGTTTTTGTATAGCCCCATATAACGGTATCCCTCGATATTCAGTATTTTGTTGATTTTTGCCACATTTTTTCACAGATTTGTCTACAAATTGGAATATGTTGGCCATGATGGGTTCTAGCTCCGGTGGTGAAACATTGTATGTATATGCCCAAGTTTTGGTCCCCATAAAACGGTACCTCCCGATATTCGGTATTTTGATGATTTTTGCCACATTTTCTCACGGATTTATCTTAAAATCGGTATTTGTAGGTTATAATTGGTCCTAGGTTGAGTGGCGAAGCATTGTATATACAGGCTCACGTTTTGGTATAGCCCCCATATAACGGTGCCTCCAGTGTTTTGATGATTTTTTGTCACATTTTCTTACGGATTCGTCTAAAAATCGATATTTGTAGGTCTAAATGGGTTCTAGCTTGTGTGGCGAAACTAGGTATGTATTGGTTCAAGTTTTTGTATAGCCCCATATAACGGTACCTCCCAATATTCGGTATTTTGATGATTCTTGAAACATTTTTTCACGGATTTCTTATAAAAACCAGTATTTGTGGGTCATAGTAGGTTGTAGCTCCGGTGGCGAAACATTGTATGTATAGGTTCACGTTTTTGTTTAGCCCCATACAACGGTACCTCCCAATGTTGGGTATTTTGATGATTCTTGCCACATTTTCTCACGGATTCGCCTAAAAATTGGTATCTGCGGATCATAATGAGTTCAAGCGAAATATTGTATATATGGGTTCATGTTTTCGTATAGCCCAATTTAACGGTTCCTCCCGATATTCGGTATTTTGTTGGTTTTTACCAAATTTTTTCACGGATTTGTCTTAAAATCGGTACTTGTGGGTCATAGTGGGTTGTAGCTCCGGTGGCGAAACATTGTATGTATGGGTTCACGTTTTGGTATAGCCCCATATAACGGTACCTCCCAATATTCGGTATTTTTATGATTTTTGCCACATTTTTTTCACGGATTTGTATAAAAATTGGAATTTGTTGGCCGTGATATGTTCTGGCTCCGGTGGCGAAATATTGTGTAGCCCCCACACCCTCACGGTTTGGTACAGCCCCCATATAACGATACCTCCCAATATTCGGTATATTGATTTTTTCACATATTTTTAAGTTTTTGTCTAAAAATTGGAATTTGTTGGCCATGAGGGATTCTAGCTCCTGTGGAGAAACATTGTACGCATATGCTCACGTTTTGGTATACCTCAATATAACGGTATCTTCCGATATTAGGTATTTTAATGATTTTGCTAAATTATTTTCACGGATTTCTTTTAAAAACCGGTATTCGAGGGTCATAGTGGGTTCTAGCTCCGGTGGCGAAACATGGTATGAATTGGTTCACGTTTTTGTATAGCCACATATATCGGTACCTCCCAATATTCGGTATTTTCATGATTTTTGCCACATTTTCCCACTGATTTGTCTAAAAATTGGAATTTGTTGGCCATGATGGATTCTAGCTCCGGTGGCGAAACATTGTATGTATAGGAACATGTTTTGGTATAGCCCCCATATAACGGTGCCTCCGGAGTTTTGATGATATTTCGCCACATTTTCTCACGGATTCGTCTAAAAATCGGTAGTTGTAGGTCTTAATGGGTTCTAGCTTGTGTAGCGAAACAGAGTATGTATAGGCCTACGTTTTGGTATAGCCCCCAAACAAGAGTACCATCCGATATTCGGTATTTTGATGATTTTTGTCACATTTTCGCACTGATTCGTATAAAATTCGGTATCTGTGGCTCTTAATAGATTCAAGCTCCGGTGGCGAAACATTGTATATATGGGTTCAGGGTTTTGTTTAGCCCCCATATAACGGTACCTCCCGGTATTCGGTATTTCCACGATTTTTGAAACTTTTTTTTACGGATTTAGCATAAAATCGGTATTTGTGGGTTACAATGGTTTCTAGGGTGTGTGGTGAAACATTGTATCTATAGATCCACATTTTGGTATAGCCCCCATATAACGGTTCCCCCCGATATTCGGTATTTTGTTGATTTTTGCCAAATTTTTTCACGGATTTCTTATAAAAATCGGTATTCGTGGGTCATAAGGGGTTCTACATCCGGTGGCGAAACTTTGTATGTATAGACCAACGCTTTAGTATAGCCCCCATATAACGGTACCTCCCGATATTCGGTATTTTTATGATTTTTGCCACCTTTTTTCACGGATATATCTTAAAATCGGTATTTGTAGGTTTTAATGGCTGCTAGGTTGTGTGGCGAAACATTGCATGTATTGGTCCACGTTTTGGTATAGCCCCATATAACGGTACCTTCCCATATTGTGCATTTTCAAGATTTTTGCCACATATTTTCACATATTTATCTTAAAATCGGTATTTGTAGGTAATAATGAGTTCTAGGTTGTGCGGCGAAACATTGTATGTATAGTTCCACGTTTTGGTATAGCTCCCATATAATGATGTCTCCCGATATTCGGTGTTTTGATGATTGTTTACACATTTTTTTTGCGGATTTATCTAGAAATTTGTTGGCCATGATGGGTTTTAGCTCCGGTGGCGAAGCATTGTATGTACAGGCTTACGGTTTGGTATAGCCCCATATAACGGTACCTCCCGATATTCGGTATTTTGATGATTCTTGCCACATTTTAAAAATCAGTATTGTTAGGTCATAGTGGGTTTTAGCTCCGGTGGAGAAACATGGTATATATAATTACACGTTGTTGTATAGCCTTATATAACGGTACCTCCCAATATTCGGTATTTTGATGATTTTTGCCACATTTTACCACTACTTTGTCTATTAATTGGAATTTTTGACCCATGATGGGTTCTAGCTCTTGTGGCGACACATTGTAAGTATGGGTTCACGTTTTTGTTTAGCCCCATATAACGGTACCTCCCAATGTTCGGTATTTTGATGATTCTTGCCACGTTTTCTCACGGATTCGTCTAAAAATCGGTATCTGTGGGTCATAATGAGTTCAAGCGAAATACTGTATATATGAGTTCATGTTTTTGTATAGCCCAATTTAACGGTTCCTCCCGATATTCGGTATTTTGTTGGTTTTTGCCACATTTTTTCACGGATTTCTAATAAAAACCAGTATTTGTGGGTCATAGTGGGTTGTAGCTCCGGTGGCGAAACATTGTATGTATGGGTTCACGTTTTTGTATAGCCCCATATATATTCGAGGGTCACATTGTATGTATGGGTTCATGGTTTGGTACAGCCCCCATATAACGGTACCTCCCGATATTCGGCATTTTCATGATTTTTGCCACATTATTTCACGGAATTATCTTAAAATCTGTATTTGTAGGTTATAATGGGATCTAGGATGTGTGGCGAAACATTGTTTGTATAGTTCCCCCCATATAACGGTACCTCCCGATATTCGGTATTTTGTTGGTTTTTGCCACATTTTTTCACGGATTTCTTATAAAAATTGGAATTTGTTGGCCGTGATATGTTTTGGCTCCGGTATGGGTTCACGCTTTCGCTTTTGTATAGCCCCATATAACGGTACCTGCCGATATTCGGTATTTTGATGATTTTTGCCAACATTTTTTACGGATCTGTCTTAAAATTGGAATTTTTTGGCCATGATGGGTTCTAGCTCCAGTGGCGAAACGTATTTATCTTAAAATACCTCCCAATATTCGGTATTTGGATTTTTGCCAACATATTTTTACGGATCTATCTTGAAATTGGAATTTTTTGGCCATGATGGGTTCTAGCTCCGGTGGCGAAACATTGTATGTATAGGCCCACGTTTTGGGATAGCCCCCATATAACGGTAGCTAACGATATTCGGTATTTTTATGATTTTTGCCAAATTTTTTCACGGATAAATCTTAAAATCGGTATTTGTAGTTTATAATGGGTGCTAGGTTGTGTGGCGAAACATTGCATGTATTGGTCCACGTTTTGGTATAGCCCCATATAACGGAACCTCCCAATATTCGGTATTTTGATGATATTTTGCCACATTTTCTCACGGATTCGTCTAAAAATCGGTATTTGTGGCTCTTAATAGATTCAAGCTTCGGTGGCGAAACATTGTATATATGGGTTCAGGGTTTTGTTTAGCCCCCATATAATGTTACCTCCCGGTATTCCGTATTTCCACGATTTCTAAAAATTTTTTTACGGATTTAGCATAAAATCGGTATTCGTGGGTCATAAGGGGTTCTACATCCGGTGGCGAAACTTTGTATGTATAGACCATCGCTTTAATATAGCCCCATATAACGGTACCTTCCCATATTGTGCATTTTCATGATTTTTGCCACATATTTTCACGTATTTATCTTAAAATCGGTATTTGTAGGTAATAATGGGTTCTTGGTTGTGCGTCGAAGCATTGTATGTATAGGTCCACGTTTTGGTATAGCCCCCATATAACGGTGCCTCCGGTGTTTTGATGATTTTTTGCCACATTTTCTCACGGATTCGTCTAAAAATCGGTAGTTGCAGGTTTAAATGGGTTCTAGCTTATGTCGCGAAACATTGCATGTATAGGTCCACGTTTTGGTATAGCCCCCATACAAGAGTACCTTCCGATATTGGGTATTTTGATGATTTTTGCCACATATTTTCACGTATTTATCTTAAAATCGGTATTTGTGGGTAATAATGGGTTCTAGGTTGTGCGGCGAAACATTGTATGTATAGGTCCACGTTTTGGTATAGTATGGGTATATATTCGGTGTTTTGATGATTCTTGGCACATTTTTTTTGCGGATTTATCTAGAAATTTGTTGGCCATGATGGGGTTTAGCTCCGGTGGCGAAACATTGTTTGTATGGGTTCACGTTTTTGTATAGTCCCATATAACGGAACCTCTCAAAATTCGGTATTTGGATTTTTGCCAACATTTTTTACGGATCTGTCTTAAAATTGGAATTTTTTGGCCATGATGGGTTCTAGCTCCGGTGGCGAAACGTATTTATCTTACAATCGGTATTTGTAGGTAATATTGGGTTCTAGGTTGTGCGGCGAAACATTGTATGTATAGGTCCACGATTTGGTATAGCCCCCATATAATGGTGTCGCCCGATATTCTGTGTTTTGATGATTTTTGACACATGTTTTTTGCGGATTTATCTAGAAATTTGTTGGCCATGACGGGTTCTAGCTCCGGTGGCGAAACATTTTATGTATAGGCCTACGTTTTGGTATAGCCCCCATATAACGGTAGCTCCCGATATTCGGTATTTTTATGATTTATGCCACCTTTTTTCACGGATATATCTTAAAATCGGTATTTGTAGTTTATAATGTGTGCTAGGTTGTGTGGCGAAACATTGCATGTATTGGTCCACGTTTTGGTATAGCCCCCATATAATGGTGTCTCCCGATATTCGGTGTTTTGATGATTTTTGGCACATTTTTTTTTTGCGGATTTATCTAGAGATTTGTTGGCCATGATGGGTTTTAGCTCCGGTGGCGAAGCATTGTACGTACAGGCTTACGGTTTTGTATAGACCCATATAACGGTACATCCCAATTTTCGGTATTTGGGTTTTTGCCAAAATTTTTTTACGGATCTGTCTTTAAATTGGAATTTTTTGGCCATGATGGGTTCTAGCTCCGGTGGCGAAACATTTTATGTGTAGGCCTACGTTTTGGTATAGCCCCCATATAACGGTAGCTCCCGATATTCGGTATTTTCATGATTTTATCACATTTTCACGGATTTATCTTAAAATCGGCATTTGTATGTTATAATGGGTTCTAGGTTGTATGGCGAAACATTGCATATATAGGTCCATGTCTATGGGGAGTGTAGCACCATATAACAGTACCTCCCGATATTCGGTATTTTGATGATTTTTGCCACATTTTTTCACGGATTTGTCTAACAATTGGAATTTGTGGGTCATAGTGGGTTGTAGCTCCGGTGGCGCAACATTGTATGTATGGGCTCACGTTTCTGTATAGCCTTATATAACGGTACCTCCCAATATTCGGTATTTTGATGATTTTTGCCACATTTTACCACTACTTTGTCTATACATTGGAATTTTTGACCCATGATGGGTTCTAGCTCTGTTGGCGACACATTGTAAGTATGGGTTCACGTTTTTGTTTAGCCCCATATAACGGTACCTCCCAATATTCGGTATTTTGATGATTTTTGCCACATTTTTTCACGGATTTGTCTAACAATTGGAATTTGTGGGTCATAGTGAATTGTAGCTCCGGTGGCGAAACATTGTATGTATGGGCTCACGTTTTTGTATAGACCAATTTAACGGTACCTCCCAATATTCGGTATTGTAATTTTTTTTTTAATTTTTTTTTTTAAATTTTTGTCTAAAAATTGGAATCTGTTGGCCACTATGGATTCTAGCTCCGGTGGGTGTATGGGTTCACTTTTTTGTATAGCGCAATATAACGGTACCTTCAATATTCGGAATTTTGATTTTTTTCACATTTTTTTTTTAAGTTTTTGTCTAAAAATTGGAATTTGTTGGCCATTATGGATTCAAGCTCCGGTTGCGAAACATTGTATCAAGTTTTGGTATAGCCCCCATATAACGGTACCTTTAGATATTCGGAATTTTCATGATTTTTGCCACATTATATCACGGATTTATGTTAAAATCGGTATTTGTAGGTTATAATGGGATCTAGGATGTGTGGCGAAACATTGTTTGTATAGTTCCACTTTTTTGTATAGCCCCCATATAACGGTACCTCCTGATATTCGGTATTTTGTTGGTTTTTGCCACATTTTTTCACGGATTTCTTATAAAAACCAGTATTTGTGGGTCATAGTGGGTTCTAGCTCCCGTGGCGAAACATTGTATGTATGGGTTCACGTTTTTGTATAGCCCCATATAACGGTACCTCCCAATATTCGGTATTTTGATGATTCTTGCCACATTTTCTTCACGAATTTGTATAAAAATTGGAATTTGTTGGCCGTGATATGTTCTGCCTATTGTGGCGAAACATTGTATGTATAGGCACACGTTTTGGTATAGCCCCATATAACGGTACCTTCCCATATTGTGCATTTTCATGATTTTGCCACATATTTTCACGTATTTATCTTAAAATCGGTATTTGTAGGTAATAATGGGTTCTTGGTTGTGCGTCGAAACATTGTATGTATAGGTCCACATTTTGGTATAGCCCCCATATAACGGTGCCTCCGGTGTTTTGATGATTTTTTGCCACATTTTCTCACGGATTCGTCTAAAAATCGGTAGTTGCAGGTTTAAATGGGTTCTAGCTTGTGTGGCGAAACATAGTATGTATTGGTTCACGTTTTTGTATAGCCCAATATAAAGGCACCTCCCAATATTCGGTATTTTGATTTTTTTTAATTTTTTTTTTTTTTAAGTTTGTGTCTAAAAATTGGAATTTGTTGGCCACTATGGATTCTGGCTCCGGTGGGTGTATGAGATCACTTTTTTGTATAGCACAATATTCTAGCTCCGGTGGCGAAACATTGTATGGCCCCCATACGCTCACGATTTGGTTAGCCCCCATATAACCGTACCTCACAATATTCGGTATTTTGTTGATTTTTCACATTTTTTCACAGATATGTCTAAAAATTGTAATTTGTTGGCCATGTTGGGTTCTAGCTCCCGTGGTGTAACAATGTATGTACGTTTTGGTATAGCCCCCATATAACGGTAGCTCCCGATATTCGGTATTTTCATGATTTTATCACATTTCTTCACGGATTTATCTTAAAATCGGTATTTGTATGTTATAATGGGTTCTAGGTTGCATGGCGAAACATTGCATGTATAGTTCCATGTGTATAGGGACTCTACCACCATATAACGGTACCTCCCAATATTCGGTATTTTGTTGATTTTTCACATTATTTCACAGATATGTCTAAAAATTGTAATTTGTTGGCCATGTTGGGTTCTAGCTCCCGTGGTTGAACAATGTATGTACGTTTTGGTATAGCCCCCATATAACGGTACCTCCATATTGTGATTTTTTTTAAATTTTTGTCTAAAGATTAGAAACATTGTATGGCCCCCATACGCTCACGATTTGGTTAGCCCCCATAAAACCGTACCTCACAATATTTGGTATTTTGATTATTTTTGGCACATTTTCCCACGAATATCGGGCGAAACATTGTATGTATGGGCTCACGTTTTTGTATAGTCCAATTTAACGGTACCTCCCAATATTCGGTATTGTAATTTTTTTTTATTTTTTTTTTTTTAAATTTTTGTCTAAAAATTGGAATCTGTTGGCCACTATGGATTCTAGCTCCGGTGGGTGTATGGGTTCACTTTTTTGTATAGCGCAATATAACGGTACCTTCAATATTCGGAATTTTGATTTTTTTTCACATTTTTTTTTGTTTTTGTCTAAAAATTGGAATTTGTTGGCCATTATGAATTCAAGCTCCGGTTGTATACAGTTGTTCAAGTTTTGGTATAGCCCCCATATAACGGTACCTCCAGATATTCGGAATTTACATGATTTTTGGAACATTATATCACGGATTTATGTTAAAATCGGTATTTGTAGGTTATAATGGGATCTAAGATGTGTGGTGAAACATTGTTTGTATAGTTCCACGTTTTGGTATAGCCCCCATATAACGGTACCTCATGATATTCGGTATTTTGTTGGTTTTTGCCACATTTTTTCACTGATTTCTTATAAAAACCAGTATTTGTGGGTCATAGTGGGTTCTAGCTCCGGTGGCGAAACATTGTATGTATGGGTTCACGTTTTTGTATAGCCCCATATAACGGTACCTCCCAATATTCGGTATTTTGATGATTCTTGCCACATTTTCTCACACATTCGTCTAAAAATCGGTATCTGTGGGTCATAATGAGGTCAAGCGAAATATTGTGTATATGGGTTCATGTTTTTGTATAGACCAATATAACGGGTCCTCCCGATATTCGGTATTTCGTTGGTTTTTGCCACATTTTTTGCCACATGGGTCATAATGAGGTCAAGCGAAATATTGTGTATATGGGTTCATGTTTTTGTATAGACCAATATAACGGGTCCTCCCGATATTCGGTATTTCGTTGGTTTTTGTCACATTTTTTTCACGAATTTGTATAAAAATTGGAATTTGTTGGCCGTGATATGTTCTGGCTATGGTGGCGAAACATTGTGTAGCCCCCATACGCTCACGGCTTGGTACAGCCCCCATATGACGGTACCTCCCAATATTCTGTATATTGATTTTTTCACATATATTTAAGTTTTTGTCTAAAAATTGGAATTTGTTGGCCATGATGGATTCTAGCTCCGGTGGCGAAACATTGTATGTATAGGCTCACGTTCTGGTATACCCCAATATAATGGTATCTTCCGATATTAGGTATTTTGTTGACTTTGCCACATTTTTTTCACGGATTTCTTATAAAAAGCGGTAGTCGAGGGTCATAGTGGGTTCTAGCTCCGGTGGCGAAACATGGTATGTATTGGTTCACGTTTTTGTAATGCCCCATATATCGGTACCTCCCAATATTCGGTATTTTGATGATTATTGAAACATTTTTTAACGGATTTGTCTAACAATTGGAATTTGTTGGCCATGATGGGTTCTAGCTCCGGTGGCGAAATATTGTATGTATAGGCTCACGTTTTTGTATAGCCCAGTATAAAGGTACCTCCCAATATTCGGTATTTTGATGATTTTTGGCACATTTTGGTATTTGTCTAAAATTTGGTATTTGTGGGGAATAATGGGTTCTAGCTTGCTTGGCGAAGCATTGTATGTATAGGTCCACGTCCATGGGGGCTGTATGACCATATAACGGTACCTAACGATATCCGGTATTTTGTTGATTTTTTCCACATTTTCTCACGGATTTGTCTTAAAATCGGTTTTTGTGGATCATAGCTCCGGTGGCGAAGTGTTGTGTAAATGGGTTCATGTTTTTGTATAGCCGTATATAACGGTACCTCCAAATATTCGGTATTTGGATGATTTTTGCAATATTTTTCCACTAATTTGTTTAAAAATTGGAATTTTTTGGTTCGGTTTTTTAGTCGTATTTTCTCACGGATTCCTTCAAAAAATCGGTATTTGTGGGCGTAATGAGTTCAAGCACACGTTTTGATATAGCCCCCATATAATGGTGCCTCCCGATATTGGGTATTTTGATGATTTTTTGCCACATTTTCTCAGGGATTCGTCTAAAAATCGGTAGTTGTAAGTTTAAATGGGTTTTAGCTTGTGTTTTGATGATTTTTTCACATTGTCTCACTGATTCGTCTAAAATTCGGTATTTGTGGGTGTAAATCGATTCGAGCTCCGATGGCGAAACATTGTATATATGGGTTCAGGGTTCTGTATAGCCCCCATTAAACGGTACCTCCCGATATTCGGTATTTTCTTGATTCTTGAAACATTATTTTATGGATTTATCTTGAAATTGGTATTTGTGGGTTATAATAGGTTCTAGATGTGTGGTAAAACATTGTATGTATAGATCCACATTTTGGTATAGCCTCCATATAATGGTTCCTAACGATATTCGGTATTTTGTTGATTTTTGCCAAATTTTTTCACGGATTTCTTATAAATATCGGTATTCGTGGGTCATAATGGGTTCTACATCCGGTGGCGAAACTTTGTATGTATAGGCCAACGCTTTAGTATAGCCCCCATATAACGGTACCTCCCGATATTCGGTATTTTTGTGATTTTTGCCACCTTTTCACGGATTTATCTTAAAATTGGCATTTGTAGGTTATAATGGGTGTTAGGTTGTGTGGCGAAACACTGCATGTATCGGTCCACGTTTTGGTAAAGCCCCCATATAACGGTACCTCCCCATATTCGGCATTTTCATGATTTTTGCAACATATTTTCACGTATTTATCTTAAAATTGGTATTTGTAGGTTATAATGGGTTTTAGGTTGTATGGCGAAACATTGTTTGTATAGGTCCACGTTTTGGTATAGCCCCCATATAATGGTGTCTTCCGATATTCGGTGTTTTAATGACTTTTGACACATTTTTTTCACGGATTTATCTAGAAATTTGTTGGCCATGATGGGTTCTGGCTCCGGTGGCGAAACATTGTATGTTTAGGCTCACGTTTTTGTATAGCCCAATATAAAGGCACCTCCCAATATTCGGTATTTTGATTTTTTTTAATTTTTTTTTTTTAAGTTTGTGTCTAAAAATTGGAATTTGTTGGCCACTATGGATTCTAGCTCCGGTGGGTGTATGAGATCACTTTTTTGTATAGCCCAATATTCTAGCTCCTGTGGCGAAACATTGTATGGCCCCCATACGCTCACGATTTGGTTAGCCCCCATATAACCGTACCTCACAATATTCGGTATTTTGTTGATTTTTCACATTTTTTCACAGATATGTCTAAAAATTGTAATTTGTTGGCCATGTTGGGTTCTAGCTCCCGTGGTGTAACAATGTATGTACGTTTTGGTGTAGCCCCCATATAACGGTAGCTCCCGATATTCGGTATTTTCATGATTTTATCACATTTCTTCACGGATTTATCTTAAAATCGGTATTTGTATGTTATAATGGGTTCTAGGTTGCATGGCGAAACATTGCATGTATAGTTCCATGTGTATAGGGACTCTACCACCATATAACGGTACCTCCCAATATTCGGTATTTTGTTGATTTTTCACATTATTTCACAGATATGTCTAAAAATTGTAATTTGTTGGCCATGTTGGGTTCTAGCTCCCGTGGTTGAACAATGTATGTACGTTTTGGTATAGCCCCCATATAACGGTACCTCCATATTGTGATTTTTTTTTAAATTTTTGTCTAAAAATTAGAAACATTGTATGGCCCCCATACGCTCACGATTTGGTTAGCCCCCATAAAACCGTACCTCACAATATTCGGTATTTTGATTATTTTTGGCACATTTTCCCACGAATATCGGGCGAAACATTGTATGTATGGGCTCACGTTTTTGTATAGTCCAATTTAACGGTACCTCCCAATATTCGGTATTGTCATTTTTTTTTTATTTTTTTTTTTTTAAATTTTTGTCTAAAAATTGGAATCTGTTGGCCACTATGGATTCTAGCTCCGGTGGGTGTATGGGTTCACTTTTTTGTATAGCGCAATATAACGGTACCTTCAATATTCGGAATTCCACTATGGATTCTAGCTCTGGTGGGTGTATGGGTTCACTTTTTTGTATAGCGCAATATAACGGTACCTTCAATATTCGGAATTTTGATTTTTTTCACATTTTTTTTTAAGTTTTTGTCTTAAAATTGGAATTTGTTGGCCATTATGGATTCAAGCTCCGGTTGCGAAACATTGTATACAGGGGATCAAGTTTTGGTATAGCCCCCCATATAACGGTACCTCCAGATATTCGGAATTTTCATGATTTTTGGAATATTATATCACGGATTTATGTTAAAATCGGTATTTGTAGGTTATAATGGGATCTAAGATGTGTGGCAAAACATTGTTTGTATAGTTCCACGTTTTGGTATAGCCCCCATATAACGGTACCTCCTGATATTCGGTATTTTGTTGGTTTTTGCCACATTTTTTCACTGATTTCTTATAAAAACCAGTATTTGTGGGTCATAGTGGGTTCTAGCTCCGGTGGCGAAACATTGTATGTATGGGTTCACGTTTTTGTATAGCCCCATATAACGGTACCTCCCAATATTCGGTATTTTGATGATTCTTGCCACATTTTCTCACGCATTCGTCTAAAAATCGGTATCTGTGGGTCATAATGAGGTCAAGCGAAATATTGTGTATATGGGTTCATGTTTTTGTATAGACCAATATAACGGGTCCTCCCGATATTCGGTATTTCGTTGGTTTTTGCCACATTTTTTCACGGATTTCTTAGAAAAACCAGTATTTGTGGGTCATAGTGGGTTCTAGCTCCGGTGGCGAAACATTGTATGTATGGGTTCACGTTTTTGTATAGCCCCATATAACGGTACATCCCAATATTCGGTATTTTGATGATTTTTGTCACATTTTCTTCACGAATTTGTATAAAAATCGGAATTTGTTGGCCGTGATATGTTCTGGCTATGGTGGCGAAACATTGTATAGCCCCCATACGCTCACGGCTTGGTACAGCCCCCATATAACGGTACCTCCCAATATTCTGTATATTGATTTTTTCACATATATTTAAGTTTTTGTCTAAAAATTGTAATTTGTTGGCCATGATGGATTCTAGCTCCGGTGGCGAAACATTGTTTGTATAGGCTCACGTTTTGGTATACCCCAATATAATGGTATCTTCCGATATTAGGTATTTTGTTGACTTTGCCACATTTTTTTCACGGATTTCTTATAAAAAGCGGTAGTCGAGGGTCATAGTGGGTTCTAGCTCCGGTGGCGAAACATGGTATGTATTGGTTCACGTTTTTGTAATGCCCATATATCGGTACATCCCAATATTCGGTATTTTGATGATTATTGAAACATTTTTTAACGGATTTGTCTAACAATTGGAATTTGTTGGCCATGATGGGTTCTAGCTCCGGTGGCGAAATATTGTATGTATAGGCTCACGTTTTTGTATAGCCCAATATAAAGGTACCTCCCAATATTCGGTATTTTGATGATTTTTGGCACATTTTGGTATTTGTCTAAAATTTGGTATTTGTGGGGAATAATGGGTTCTAGCTTGTTTGGCGAAGCATTGTATGTATAGGTCCACGTCCATGGGGGCTGTATCACCATATAACGGTACCTAACGATATCCGGTATTTTGTTGATTTTTTCCACATTTTCTCACGGATTTGTCTTAAAATCGGTTTTTGTGGATCATAGCTCCGGTGGCGAAGTGTTGTGTAAATGGGTTCATGTTTTTGTATAGCCGTATATAACGGTACCTCCCAATATTCGGTAGTTTGATGATTTTTGCAATATTTTTCCACTAATTTGTTTAAAAATTGGAATTTTTTGGTTCGGTTTTTTAGTCGCATTTTCTCACCGATTCCTTCAAAAAATCGGTATTTGTGGGCGTAATGAGTTCAAGCACACGTTTTGATATAGCCCCCATATAATGGTGCCTCCCGATATTGGGTATTTTGATGATTTTTTGCCACATTTTCTCAGGGATTCTTCTAAAAATCGGTAGTTGTAAGTTTAAATGGGTTTTAGCTTGTGTTTTGATGATTTTTTCACATTGTCTCACTGATTCGTCTAAAATTCGGTATTTGTGGGTGTAAATCGATTCGAGCTCCGATGGCGAAACATTGTATATATGGGTTCAGGGTTCTGTATAGTCCCCATTAAACCGTACCTCCCGATATTTGGTATTTTCTTGATTTTTGAAACATTATTTTATGGATTTATCTTGAAATTGGTATTTGTGGGTTATAATAGGTTCTAGATGTATGGTAAAACATTGTATGTATAGATCCACATTTTGGCATAGCCTCCATATAATGGTTCCTAACGATATTCGGTATTTTGTTGATTTTTGCCAAATTTTTTCACGGATTTCTTATAAAAATCGGTATTCGTGGGTCATAATGGGTTCTACATCCGGTGGCGAAACTTTGTATGTATAGGCCAACGCTTTAGTATAGCCCCCATATAACGGTACCTCCCGATATTCGGTATTTTTGTGATTTTTGCTACCTTTTCACGGATTTATCTTAAAATTGGTATTTGTAGGTTATAATGGGTGCTAGGTTGTGTGGCGAAACACTGCATGTATCGGTCCACGTTTTGGTAAAGCCCCCATATAACGGTACCTCCCCATATTCGGCATTTTTGTGATTTTTGCAACATATTTTCACGTATTTATCTTAAAATTGGTATTTGTAGGTTATAATGGGTTTTAGGTTGTGTGGCGAAACATTGTTTGTATAGGTCCACGTTTTGGTATAGCCCCCATATAATGGTGTCTTCCGATATTCGGTGTTTTAATGAGTTTTGACACATTTTTTTTCGCGGATTTATCTAGAAAATTGTTGGCCATGATGGTTTCTGGCTCCGGTGGCGAAACATTGTATGTATAGGCTCACGTTTTTGTATAGCCCAATATAAAGGCACCTCCCAATATTCGGTATTTTGATTTTTTTTAATTTTTTTTTAAGTTTGTGTCTAAAAATTGGAATTTGTTGGCCACTATGGATTCTAGCTCCGGTGGGTGTATGAGATCACTTTTTTGTATAGCCCAATATTCTAGCTCCTGTGGCGAAACATTGTATGGCCCCCATACGCTCACGATTTGGTTAGCCCCCATATAACCGTACCTCACAATATTCGGTATTTTGTTGATTTTTCACATTTTTTCACAGATATGTCTAAAAATTGTAATTTGTTGGCCATGTTGGGTTCTAGCTCCCGTGGTGTAACAATGTATGTACGTTTTGGTATAGACCCCATAAACGGTAGCTCCAGATAATCAGTATTTTCATGATTTTATCACATTTCTTCACGGATTTATCTTAAAATCGGTATTTGTATGTTATAATGGGTTCTAGGTTGCATGGCGAAACATTGCATGTATAGTTCCATGTGTATAGGGACTCTACCACCATATAACGGTACCTCCCAATATTCGGTATTTTGTTGACTTTTCACATTATTTCACAGATATGTCTAAAAATTGTAATTTGTTGGCCATGTTGGGTTCTAGCTCCCGTGGTTGAACAATGTATGTACGTTTTGGTATAGCCCCCATATAACGGTACCTCCATATTGTGATTTTTTTAAAATTTTTGTCTAAAGATTAGAAACATTGTATGGCCCCCATACGCTCTCAATTTGGTTAGCCCCCATAAAACCGTACCTCACAATATTCGGTATTTTGATTATTTTTGGCACATTTTCCCACGAATTTGTCAACAAATTGGTATTTGTGGGATTAAATGTGTTCTAGCTCGTTTTGCGATTTATTGTATGTATAGGTCCACGTCCATGTGGCTGTACCACCATATAACGGTACCTCCCGATATTCGATATTTAGTTGATTTTTGTCAAATTTTTTCACGGGTTTGTCTTAAAATCAGTATTTGTGGGTCATAGCTCCGGTGGCGAAACAGTGTATGTATGGGATCACGTGTTTGTATAGCCCCATAAAACGGTACCTACCAATATTCAGTATTTTGATGATTTTTGCAAAATTTTTCACAGATTTGTCTAAAAATTGGAATTTATTGGCCATGATGGGTTCTAGCTCCAGTGGCGAAACATTGTATGTATATGCCCACTTTTTGTATAGCTCCATTCAAACGTACCCCCTAATATTCGGTATTTTTATGATTTTTGCCACATTGTCCAACTAATTTGTCTAACTATGTGAATTTGTTGGCCATGATGTGTTCTAGCTCTGGTGGCGAAACATTGTATGTATAGGCTTACGTTTTTGTATATCCCAATATAACGGTACCTCCAATATTCGATATTTTGATATTTTTCACATTTTTTTAAGTTTTTGTTTAAAAATTGGAATTTGTTGGCCCTTATGGATTCTAGCTCCGGTGGCGAAACATTGTATGTATAGGCTCACTTTTTGGTATAGCCCCCATATAATGCTGCTTCCCGATATTCGGTATTTTGATGATTTTTGCCACATTTTTCACATATTTGTCTAAAAATTGGAATTTGTTAAATATGAATGATTCTAATTCCGGTGGCGAAATATTGTATGTGTAGGACCACGTTTTGGTATAGCCCCCATATAATGCTACCTCCCGATATTCGTTATTTTTATGATTTCTGCCACATTTTTTCCCGAATTAGTCTAGAAATTGAAATTTGTTGGTCATGATGGGTTCTAGCTCCGGTGGCGAAACACTGTATGTATGGGTTCACGTTTTTGTATAGACCCATATAGCGGCACCTGCCGATATTCGGTATTTTGATGATTTTTGTCACATTTTTCACGGATTTGTCTAACAATTGGAAATCGTTGGCAATGATGGGTTCTAGCTCCGGTGGCGAAACATTGTACTTATAGACTCACGTTTTTGTATATCCCAATATAACGGTACCTCTAATATTCGTTATTTTCATATTTTCACATTTTTTTAAGTTTATGTTTAAAAATTGGAATTTGTTGGCCCTTATGGATTCTAGCTCCGGTGGCGAAACATTGTATGTATAGGCTCACTTTTTGGTATAGCCCCCATATAATGCTACTTCCCGATATTCGGTATTTTGATGATTTTTGCAAAATTTTCCACAGATTTGTCTAAAAATTGGAATTTATTGGCCATGATGGGTTCTAGCTCCGGTGGCGAAACATTGTATGTATAGGCTCACTTTTTGGCATAGCCCCCATATAACGGTACCTCCCAAAATTCGGTATTTTGATGATTTTGCCACATTTTTTCACGGATTTACCTAGAAACTGGAATTTGTTGGCCATGACGGGTTCTAGCTCAAGTGGCGAAACATTGTATGTATAGGCTTACGTTTTGGTATAGTCCTTATATTACGGTACCCACAATAATTTGGTATTTTAATGATAGGTTGTATGGCGAAACATTGTATGTAGAGGTCCACGTTTTGGTACAGCCCCCATGCTACGGTACCTCCCGATATTCGGTATTTTGATGATTTTTGCCAAATTTTTTCAGGGATTTGTCTAAAAACTCAAATTTTGTGGCCATGATAGGCTCTGGCTCCGGTGGCGAAACATTGCATGGCCCCATACGCTCACGGTTTGGTTAGCACTCATATGACCGTACCTCACAATATTCGGTATTTTGATGATTTTGGGCACATTTTCCCACGAATTTGTCAACAAATTGTTATTTGTGGGATATAATGTGTTCTAGCTAGTTTTGTGATTCATAGTATGTATAGGCCCACGTCCATGGGGGATGTACCACCATATAACGGTACCTCCCGATATTCGGTATTTTGTTGATTTTGTCACATTTTTCACGGATAGCCCCCATATAACGGTACCTCCCAATATTCGGTATTTTGATGATTTTGCCACATATTTTCACGGATTTACCCAGATATTGGAATTTGTTGGCCATGATGGGTTCTAGCCCCGGTGGCGAAATATGTATGTATAGGCTCACTTTTTGGTATAGCCCCCATATAATGCAACCTCCCTATATTCGTTATTTTCATGATTTTCGCCACATTTTTCACATATTTGTCTAAAAATTGGAATTTGTTGGCCCTTATGGATTCTAGCTCCGGTGGCGAAATATTGTATGTATAGGCTCACTTTTCGGTATAGCCCCCATATAATGCTACCTCCCGATATTCGTTATTTTCATGATTTTCGACACATTTTTCACATATTTGTCTAAAAATTGGAATTTGTTACCCATGATGGATTCTAACTCCGGTGGCGAAATATTGTATGTATAGGACCACGTTTTGGTATAGCTCCCAAATAATGCTACCTCCCGATATTCGGTATTTTGATGATTTTCCCAAATTTTTTCACGGATATGTATAACAATTGAAATTTGTTGGTCATGATGGGTTCTAGCTCCGGTGGCGAAACATTGTATGTATAGGCTCACGTTTTTGTACAGCTCCCATATTGCGGTACCCACAATAATTTGGTATTTTAATGAAAGGTTTTATGGCGATTTGATGATTTTTGCCACATTTTTTCAGGGATTTGTCTAAAAACTCAAATTTTGTGGCCATGATAGGTTCTGGCTCCGGTGGCGAAACAATACATGACCCCCATACGCTCACGGTTTGGTTAGCACCCATATGACCGTACCTCACAATATTCGGTATTTTGATGATTTTGGGCACATTTTCCCACGAATTTGTCAAGAAATTGGTATTTGTGGGATATAATGTGTTCTAGCTCGTTTTGCGATTCATTGTATGTATAGGTCCACGTCCATGGGGACTGTACCACCATATAACGGTACCTCCCGATATTCGGTATTTTGTTGATTTTTGTCAAATTTTTCACGGATTTGTCTTAAAATCAGTATTTGTGGGTCATACTTCCGGTGGCGAAACCTTGTATAAATGGGTTGATGTTTTTGTATAGCCCCAATATAACGGTGCCTCCCGATATTCGGTATTTTGATGATTTTGCCACATTTTCTCACTGATTTGTCTAACAATTGGAATTTGTTGGCCATGTTGGGTTCTAGCTCCGGTGGCGAAACATTTCATGTATAGGCAGACGTTTTGGTATAGCCCCCATATAACGGTACCTCCCAATATTCGTTATTTTAATGTTTTGTCTAAAAATCGATATTTGTTGTTTCATCATGGGTTCTAGCTCGTTTGGCAAAGCATTGGCTGTACCACCATATTATTATAGCTCCTAATATTAGGTATTTTGTTCAATTTTTTTTACATTTTTCGCGGATTTGTTATAAACATCAGTATTGGTAGGTTATAGTGGGTTTTAGCACCGGTGGCTTAAAATTGTATGTATAGCCTCACGTTTTGGTATAGCCCCATACAACGGTACCTCACGATATTCGGTATTTTGATGATTTTTGCCACTTTTCCCACGAATTTGTTAAAAAAATTGGTATTTGTGGAATATAATGTGTTCTAGCTCGTTTGGAGAATCATTGTATGTATAGGGCAACGTTTTGGTATAGCCCCAATACAACGGTATCTCCCGGAATTCGGTATTTTCATGATTTCTGCCACATTTTTTCACGGATTTGTCTAACAATCGGTATTTGTGGGTCATAGTGGGAGGCGAAACATTGTATATATGGGTCCAGGTTTTTGTATAGCCCCATATATCGGTACCTCCCGATATTTGGTATTTTGTTGATTTTTGCCACATTTTTCACTGATTTGTCTTAAAACGGTATTTGTAGGTTATAATGGGTTCTAGGTTGTGTGGCGAAACATTCCGTGTATAGGTCGACGTTTTGGTATAGCTCCCGTGCAAGGGTACCTCCCGATATTCGGCATTTTGATTTTCGCCACATTTTTTCACGGATTTGTCTATGTTGGGAATAGATAATTAAAACTATCGATCTGGATAATTAAAACTATCGATGAGGTCACATCGTTAAGGAGTCATTTTTCATTTTGAAATAATAATTAAAGTGTTTTTTTCTTTTGTGCAGACAACAAACGTAAGTATCGGCAAAATACTTTTGCGTTTGTTTGTAGTTTGCTTAATAATATTGTGGTTCGTCTTTGTGCAACAATAAATTCCGGCCCAAAACCTACTCAACAAGTCCATACGACGGTATTGGAATTTGTACATGGTCCTTCGAGTCCAAAAACAAAGAATCGGCTCATTTGCCAAAAAATATTTTTCAAAAAAGCACTAATTTTAATTTAAAGTTAATTTGAAAGTAGTAAGTAGTGTTGTTGTGTTTTCATCTGTGTTCGAATGTGACGGCTTTTGTGTTGTTTGTCGTAGACACACATACATTCAACAAATCAGCACTGCCATTTCCAAAATAAATCGTTTGTGTGAAGTTTGAAGAAAAAGAGATATTTGTTTGTATTCATTGTTTATTAACACTATCAAAAACACATACACTAACACCATTATAAAACACCACAATCACTTTCATATTCTCCATCATTATTTTTGGCATTAATCTCATTTTGTTTTGTGTTACATTTGTCGCATACGTCATTTGTGCCATTTGTAATAAACAATATTTTTGACATATGTTTGTTGTGCCAGATCGATCCGTCTGTTGTGCTTACCATATCGACTATCGATCAGCTGCTGGGTCAGTAACGTAACGCAAGTTTCTGACGTAACGTATAAAACTTTGCATAAATTATTGAATCAATAAAAAAAATAATAATACACATAAATTGAATAAAAATAATAAAGAGACAATAAGATAATAAAAGTTAAATTAAATTAAAAAAATTAATAAATAAACAAATCATAAAAATATATTAAAATAATTTCTTCAATAAGTTAAAAAAAAATAAAATTTTACTGAGAAAAATTATATTATACGGCAAATAAAAAACATTTACAGAAATAATTTCATTTTATTTATTGACAATAAATAAAGTGATAATTATAAATTGTTTGTATAATAATAAATAACAATAAATAAACCTTATATAAATATACATAAAAATAAATTGAAAAGCAAAATGGATTCAACAATTTGTGCCAAGTTTGAATACGAAACCGACAGCGTTATGAATATGTGCATTCAATTGGAGAATACTCCCGAGGAACTATTTTCGGATTCTTTAATAGAAACCAAATTAGAATCCATTGATGAAGAATCTGGCACAATGCACGCAGTGCATTTGAATGTGTTTATTTAACAGAAGTAGAGGAAGAAGAAGAAAAGGCTTATAGATTAGAAGCCAGAAAAATATTTGAGTTCCTCAGGGACAAATACCAAACTACAAAAGCTAAATTATTAGAGATTTTGAAGAAAAGAAAACAAAATCAAAATAATATCGCTAGAGGCGATGTTACAAATCCGTCACTATTTCACAGCTCAGCTGTGTACCCCGCGGGTTCAACCTTTGACATGTCGGAAATTTGTATTAAAGTGCCACCGTGTGACACTCAGGACTTCTACGGGGGTTATGAACAATGGTTTTTTTTTTTCCCGGATTAATCTAGAAATTGGAATATGTTGGCCATGATGGGTTCTAGCTCCGGTGGCGACACATTGTATGTATATGCCCACTTTTTGTATAGCTCCATGGAAACGTACCCCCCAATATTCGGTATTTTTATGATTTTTGCCACATTTTCCCACTAATTTGTCTAAATATGTGAATTTGTTTGGCTTGATGTGTTCTCTGGTGGCGAAATATTGTATGTATAGGACCTCGTTTTGGTAGAGCCCCCATTTAATGCTACCTCCCAATATTCGGTATTTTCATGATTTTTGCCACATTTTCCCACGAATTTGTTAAAAAAATTAGTATTTGTGGAATATAATGTGTTCTAGCTCGTTTGGAGAATCATTGTATGTATAGGTCCAGGTTTTTGTATAGCCCCATATATCGGTACCTCTCGATATTCGGTATTTTGTTGATTTTTGCCACATTTTTCCACTAATTTGTCTAAAATTGGAATTTTTTGGCCATGATAGGTTCTAGCTCCGGTGGCGAAACTTTGTATGTATAGGCCCACGTTTTGGCAGAGCCCCATTTAACGGTAACTCCCGATATTCGGTATTTTCATGATTTTTGTCACATTTTTTCACGGATTTATCTTTAAATCGGTATTTGTAGGTTATAATGGGTTCCAGGTTGTGTGGCGAAACATTCTATGTATAGGTCCACGTTTTGGTATATATAAATAACAATAATTAACCTTATATAAATACACATAAAAATAAATAGAAAAACAAAATGGATTCAACAATTTGTGCTAAGTTTGAATACGAAAACGACAGCCTTATGAATATGTGCATTCAATTGGAAAATACTCCCGAGGAATTATTTTCGGATTCTTTAATAGAAACCAAATTAGAATCCATTGATGAAGATCTGGCACAATGCACGCAAGAAGAAGAAAAGGCTTATAGATTAGAAGCCAGAAAAATATTTGAGTCCCTCAGGGAAAAATACCAAACTACAAAAGCTAAATTATTAGAGATTTTGGAGAAAAGAAAACAAAATCAAAATAATACCGCTAGAGGCGATGTTACAAATCCGTCACTATTTCACAGCTCAGCTGTGTACCCTCAGGGTTCAACCTTTGACATGACGGAAATTTGTATTAAAGTGCCACCGTGTGACACTCAGGACTTCTACGGAAGTTATGAGCAATGGTTTTGAAGATTTTTGCCACATTTTTCCCGGATTAATCTAGAAATTGGAATTTGTTGGTCATGATGGGTTCTAGCTCCGGTGGCGAAACAGTGTATGTATGGGTTCAGGTTTTTGTATAGCCTCATATAACGGTACCTGCCGATATTCGGTATTTTGTTGATTTTTGCCACATTTTTTCTTCGATCTGTCTAAAAATTGGAATATGTTGGCCATGATGGGTTCTAGCTCCGGTGGCGACACATTGTATATATATGCCCACTTTTTGTATAGCTCCATGGAAACGCACCAACCCAATATTCGGTATCTTCGTGATTTTTGCCACATTTTCCCACTAATTTGTCTAAATATGTGAATTTGTTGGGCATGATGTGTTCTCCGGTGGCGAAATATTGTACGTATAGGACCACGTTTTGGTATAGCCCCCATATAATGCTGCCTCCCAATATTCGGTATTTTCATGATTTTTGCCACATTTTTTCCCGAATTAATCTATAAATTTAAATTTGTTGATCATGATAGGTTCTAGCTCCGGTGGCGAAACATTGTATATATGGGTTCACGTTTTTGTATAGCCCCATATAACGGTACCTGCCGATATTCGGTATTTTGATGATTTTGCCACATTTTTTCACGGATTTGTCTAACAATTGGAATTTGTTGGTCATGACCACTTTTTGTATAGCTCCATGGAAACGTACCCCCCAATATTCGGTATTTTTTATGATTTTTGCCACATTTTCCCACTAATTTGTCTAAAAAAGTAAATTTGTTGGGCATGATGTGTTCTCTGGTGGCGAAATATTGTATGTATAGGACCACGTTTTGGTATAGTCCCCATATAATGCTACCTCTCGATATTCGGTATTTTCATGATTTTTGCCACATTTTTCCCTGATTAATCTAGAAATTGAAATTTGTTGATCATGATGGGTTCTAGCTCCGGTGGCGAAACATTGTATATATGGGTTCACGTTTTTGTATAGCCCCATATAACGGTACCTGCCGATATTCGGTATTTTGATGATTTTGCCACATTTTTTCACGGATTTGTCTAACAATTGGAATTTGTTGGTCATGACCACTTTTTGTATAGCTCCATGGAAACGGTATTTTTATGATTTTTGCCACATTTTCCCACTAATTTGTCTAAAAAAGTAAATTTGTTGGGCATGATGTGTTCTCTGGTGGCGAAATATTGTATGTATAGGACCACGTTTTGGTATAGCCCCCATATAATGCTACCTCCCGATATTCGGTATTTTCATGATTTTTGTCACATTTTTTCACGGATTTATCTTAAAATCGGTATTTGTAGGTTATAATGGGTTCTAGGTTGTGTGGCGAAACATTATAAGTGTAGGTCCACGTTTTGGTATAGCCCCCGTGCAAGGGTGCCTCCTGATATTCGGTATTTTAATGATTTTCTCATAATGAGTTCCCAAAATTCGGCATTTTGATTTTCGCCGCATTTTTTTACGGATTTGTCTATGTTGGGAATAGAAGTTACAGTACCCACATCTACAGTACCCACTGTTACAATACCCACTGTGACAAATACTTTTTAAGAAACCCAAATCTGAAACAGTGTTGCAGATTCAAAATAAAGAAATTCCAATCTGCAACAATGTCACAGATCAAAACAGCCACCCAAGTTGAATACAAACAAAGAAACCTAAACCTGCAACAATGTTGCAGAACAAAGAACAAATATTATAATAAAACTAAAGAGCAATCCAGAATGGTCAAAATGCAAGCTAAGCATTTTGACCATTGATATGAAATAAGTTCTAGCTATAAGTCAGTCTTAAGTCATTGTTCATGGAATAAAGTTCAAAACCGGAAGCACTGCATTTTATTTTATTTTATTTTTTACAAATTATTACTGGCGCAGTCGGTAGGATCGGTATCAGTATCGGTATTAATTGATTCCGAAAACAAAATTGAACAAATACAATATACCGGATTCTAAAAAGTGAACGTGAAGTTTCGTTTTATAATGAATTCGGATAACGAAGTGACTCTTTAATAATGAATGTAAACGTGAAGTTTAATTAAAATTAAAAAAGGATCACATGAGAACAAAGAAAATATACCTGATTCTAAAAAAAGCAGATGTAAACGTGAAGTTTCATTTAGTATAGAATTCGGACAACGAAGTGATTTCCTAATGATTAATATAAACGTGAACTTAAGAACTCAAACAGAGCGATTCATATGATATCAATATAAATGTGAAGTTTATTTGACAAAGAATTGCATAAGAACTTACAAGCGAATGCTTTATCCAAACGGTATAATAGAAGCATCAACGCCATATCCCGCAATACAACCCCAAGCAAGATAACCACTCACCCAGACAACAATCAACACAGAAGCAGTGACAGAAATCTTGCCCCGAAGGAAGCGAAGAAAGGATCCATTGGGAGTAGGTTATATAGTTTTATTTAAATATAGTTATTATTTAAAGATGGTAATAAACAAAGTTGTGTAATTTAGAAGAAATAATTGAACAAAAAAAAAAATAAAACCATGGCTCAAAATAGAGTAACAATCGACCCCATAAAATACTTATCCAAACTACCATCTTTTGATGGCAGCTTTAAAAATCTTCATACATTTATAGATCTTGTGGATAGAGTAACTTCAATATTGGACACATACGACGATGTATCCAAGAGTATATTTTTGGATATAATAAAGTCAAAGCTAGTTGGTCAAGCCAAAGACGTTAGTGACATTAATAATCATTTGACGTCGTGGACAACACTTAAGACAGTGCTAACAAATAATTTTGGAGACAGATTATCAATAGAGCAACTTTACGATCAAATGCGGTCACTTATGTTCAAAACGAACACAAAAAACTTTTATGATGATATTACGTCTACTCTCAGTCGGCTCAATATGAAGAGTCGCATCCTATATCAAAATCAGGTAGGTTATGATGCTATCATAACCGCCAATAAAAGAACTGCATTAGACATATTTAAAAATAAGCTTATAGAACCAATGCGTTCCATAATCATCTGTCGGAATCCGGCAAATATCGAGGATGCTATGAAAATTCTATATGATACCAATTATGCCTTTTACAACCCAAACCCCGATAAAACATCAAATAGAAAGTTTAACAAAAATCAAGGAAAAAATTTTACTAATAACCATTATTCGAGCCCAGATCGATATAATCATACTAATAGTAGATATTATCAAAATGCAAACCAACATCGGAATGATAATAATGATCAACCTGTTGCAAACCAATCGGATAATGACAGACCAATTCCGATGGAGGTGGAAAATTTTCAACGGGACAGTTCAACAGACTGGTCCACATAATGATAGGAAAATGTAAATTCCTATTAGACACAGGTGCAACGAATTCCTTAGCCAACCATAACGTTTTCCATTCAACAAGAATTGTAAAATTAAAAAACCCAATAACAATGAATGCATTGAACAACGAACACACAGTCACCAAAAAGGCGATTGTTAACGCTTTCAGTGAATTTGGACTCAGGTGAAACTTTTGAATTTTTTATATATAACTTTAACAATGAGTATAAAGGTCTAATAGGTAATGATATTTTACAAAAGTATAAAGCGGTCATAGATTTTGAAAGTAATTACATCATTTTAAATGGGAAAAGAATTCCGTTACATTTTGAAGAACGAAGGAAGGTCGTATTGAATATATTTCCGGGGGAACACCTCTACAGAATTCCAACATGTTCTTATAACTCATATATTCTAATAAATAGTGTAATAAAAAATCCTAAGGATATAACAATCAACGAAGGATTATATACCTGTGAGAATAATGAGGTCGGAATTAAAATATGTAACAAAACAGATAAGAAACTTTTGGTAGATATGAATGAATTATTATGTATTCAGGAAGTTAGTGAAATACACAACTTTAGAAAAGTTCCGGGTATTGAGGTTGATAAGGAAAATATTAGCCCACACTCTATAATGGACAAAATCAGAACCGAACATTTAAATCTAGAAGAAAAAAAACAATTAAGGAAACTCCTTATTGATTTCCATGAAGTATTCCCAGATAATAAAAAGTTATCCTATACTCATGAAATAAGGCATAGTATAATCACTAAAGACGAAATCCCAATAAGGAGCAAAATATACAGATATCCCTACATTTACAAGGAGGAGATACAAAGACAAATAGCAGAAATGTTGCAAAACGGTATTATTGCACCGAGCATTAGTCCTTACAACAGTCCTGTTTGGGTGGTACCTAAGAAACCAGACTCGTCTGAAATAAAAAAATATAGACTCGTAATTGATTATAGAAAATTAAACGATAAAACGGTGGATGACAATTACCCAATTCCGAATATAACTGATATTCTAGACAAATTAGGGAAATCCAATTATTTTTCTATTATTGATCTTAAAAGTGGATTTCATCAAATAGAGGTTGAAAAGAAAGATAGACCTAAGACTGCATTTTCAGTCGACAATGGTCATTATGAATTTAATAGAATGCCATTCGGATTGAAAAATGCACCGAGAATTTTATAAAGAACTAAAAATAACCAGATGTTTAAATAAATTAATTGACGTGATAAACGAGGAAAATCTACATAATATAATATCGGCAGAACATTCAAGAAATAATCATAGAGGTATAGACGAAAATTTTGCGCAAATAAAAAGCACATACTACTATCCAAAATTAAAAGAAAAAATAACTGAACTCATAAATAATTGCGAGATTTGCAATTTAGCTAAATATGAAAGAAAGCCTCAGTCAATACCATACATGATTTCAGAAACTCCGAAAGTGCCCAACGAAATAATTCATATGGATGTATTTTACTCTATCAATAAATCCCTTTTTATCACAATGATAGATAAGTTCACGAAGATTGCCCTTATTACTAAAATAGAGAACAGATCAGACCCCGAATTCAGGAAGGCTATTTTGAGATACATCAGTACGTATGGACATATAAAAAAGATTATAACTGATAACGAACTGGGAATGAAATCAAAGGGAATGAATAAATTTTTGAAGGACAAAAATATTGAAATCCATTTTACATCAAGTTTAAATCATAATAGTAACAGTGATGTTGAAAGACTCCATAATACCATAAATGAACATCTAAGAATCCTAAAACATACTATGAGACATATTCCAATTGAAGAACAAATGATTCTAATTAATGGTTATTATAACGAAACTATACATAGCACTACCAATATGAAACCTATTGATTTTGTGAATGGTAAAATAAATGAGAAGGAATATAATGAAATACACGAAAAACTCGTAAAGAAGAAAGAACTTAAAATCACAAAATTAAATGAGAGTAGAACTAATGACATACCCATCGAGGACGGCATTAATTATATCAAGGAGACACGAGGAGGAAAAAATTATCTTAAATTTAGGAAGATAGTAGGAACTAAGGTTGACGATAATCATTTAAAAGACGAAAACTCCAATCATATATATTACAAAACACATGTAAAGAAAAGGAAACGATTTCAAAATCCTGATAGTATCGTATTTCCAACTCAGCAAACTTCTAGAAGAGGAAACGTATTAGATACTAATAATAATTAAATTTCGTATGATATATTATTAATTTTTCCCAAATAACTTCGGTTATATTTGTAGAAATGAAACTGACACTGGCCCTCATATTCCTATCCTACGCAACGGCGAAATTAGAAATTGTTGATTTTGACAAAAATGAAGGCTATTTGCCCATCAAGGTTGGAGAAAAGAAGTTAATAGACCACTATATCAAGATTTTACATATCGTGAACATCACCGAATTAGTAGTAGCTAAACTTACAGTTGAGGAAAATGTTAATTTATTGTATAAAACGTTGCCAAGTGACTCCATAAACGATAACATTTATAAAACATTGTCAAGGACCTTTAAAGAATTGGACATCAAATTGAAATCTATATTACCTAAGAAAAGGGAAAAAAGAGGACTAATAAACATTATGGGAAGTACATTAAAAATTATTTCGGGAACAATGGACGAAGAAGATAGGCAACAAATAATGGAATCCTTAAGAACCTTGAATAGGGACACTTCAAATTTAATTGACGAAAACAATAAACAAGTTAGGATCAATAAAGAACTACAATCTCAAATAGAAAACCTAAAGCAGAATATAGAAAATCAACAGAGATATATTAAGAATAATATAAACAATCTTATCCTCAATACTCAGATAAAAGACAACTTCCGTTATATGAAAATCGTATTTCAGATTCATAATGATATAAATTCTTTATTACATTTCATTGATACCATAGAGGACGTCATTTTGACGAGCAGATTAGGCATATTAACAAGAAATGTACTGACGGACAAGGAGAATGATTTAGTTAGGTCAACGGACGAGTTTAGAGAAATAAAAATAGCTTCCTTAATTTTTGAAAATGACATTATTTTGACGCTCTTAATACCACGTTTCAGTACTCACATTTTCGAAAACTATGTTTTGGAGCCATTGGTGAATGAAAGTTTGTTTTTAACAAGTAATGAGATACTTTTAGATAATAAGAGAAACATCTATATGACATCTCCTAAGGATAACAAAGTTAAAAATCTTGTAGTTATTAATGATAAATGTATCGAAGATATCTTTAATTCAGCAATAATACAAAACTGTTTAAAAATTAAGAAAGAACCCGAAGAAATTATAAAAGAACTTGGATTTGGTCTTCTAATTGTAAAAAACTTAAAAAGAAAACAAATCATTCAAAATTGCAGTGATGACCCAATATTAATTGAAGGAACTAAAATTATTAAATTTGAAAACTGTTCAGTCAATCTCAACAATCAGTTATTTGTAAATCAAAATGAAATTGTCATTGATCATTATATAAGTCCCGGATACTTAAAACGAATCGAAAGTGACAATTATACCGAGGCATTAACTTTACATTTTATAAATATGAAAACTGTGGAGATCAGAAAAGAACTAGCAAAATCAAAACAAAAGATAACCAATAATAATGTACTATCGCACATATTAATGCTTATTGTATTAATTGGTTCCATTCTACTACTCGCAAAATATTTAATAAAGTATGTGATAATGAACAACAAAAATGTTCCGAGGACGGAAGCATTGACAAACGATGGGGGAGTTACAGTACCCACATCTACAGTACCCACTGTTACAATACCCACTGTGACAAATACTTTTTAAGCAACCCAAATCTGAAACAGTGTTGCAGATTCAAAATAAAGAAATTCCAATCTGCAACAATGTCACAGATCAAAACAGCCACCCAAGTTGAATACAAACAAAGAAACCTAAACCTGCAACAATGTTGCAGAACAAAGAACAAATATTATAATAAAACTAAAGACCAATCCAGAATGGTCAAAATGCAAGCTAAGCATTTTGACCATTGATATGAAATAAGTTCTAGCTATAAGTCAGTCTTAAGTCATTGTTCATGGAATAAAGTTCAAAACCGGAATCACTGCATTTTATTTGATGATGATGATATCGATCTCGATAATTAAAACTATCGATGAGGTCACATCGTTAAAGATTTTTTGTTGCCACTCTTCTTCTTGAAGTTTAGAAAAGTGGATTGCCAGATTAAAATTGTGAGTTTTTATAAATAAAAAAAGTTGACCGACTGAGTCATTTTTCATTTTGAAATAATAATTAAAGTGCTTTTTCTTTTGTGCAGACAACAAACGTAAGTATCGGCAAAATACTTTTGTGTTTGTTTGTAGTTTGCTAAATAATATTGTTGTTCGTCTTTATGCAACAATAAATTCCGGCTCAAAATCTATTCAACAAGTCCATACGACGGTATTGGAACTTGTACATGGTCCTTCGAGTCCAAAAAACGAAGAATCGGCTTATTTCCCAAAAAATATTTTCCAAAAAAAGCACTAATTTTAATTTAAAATTAATTTGAAAGTAGTTAGAAGTGTTGTTGTGTTTTTATCTGTGTTCGAATGTGACGGCATTTGTGTTGTTTGTCGTACACACATACATTCAACAAATCAGCACTGCCATTTCCAAAAGAAATCGTTTGTGTGAAGTTAGAAGAAAAAGAGATATTTTTTGTATTCATTGTTTATTAACACTATCAAAAACACATACACTAACACCATTATAAAACACCACAATCAATTTCATATTCTCCATCATTATTTTTGGCATTTGTTTTGTGTTACATTTGTCGCATTCGTCATTTGTGCCAATTGTAATAAACAATATTTTGGACACATGTTTGTTGTGCCAGATCGATCCGTCTGTTGTGCTTACCATATCGACTATCGATCAGCTGCTGGGTCAGAAAAGTTGTGCAATTACTCGCTAACGTAACGCAAGTTTCTGACGTAACGTATAAAACTTTGCATAAATTATTGAATCAATAAAAAAAAAATAATAATACACATAAATTGAATAAAAATTATAAATAGACAATAAGATAATAAAAGTTAAATTAAATAAAAAAAAAATAATAAATCAACAAATCATACAGATTTGTTTAAAAAAAATTGGTATTTGTGGAATATGATGTGTTCTAGCTCGTTTGGAGAATCATTGTATGTATGGGTTCACGTTTTTGTATAGCCCCATATAACGGCACCTCCTCATATTCTGTATTATGTTGATTTTGCCACATTTCCTCACGGATTTGTCTAACAATTGGACTTTGCTGGCCATTTTGGGTTCTAGCTCCGGTGGCGAAACATTTCATGTATAGGCAGAAGTTTGGAGTTTGTTGGCCATGACGGGTTCTAGCTCAGGTGGCGAAACATTGTATGTATAGGCTTACATTTTGGTATAGCGCCCATATAACGATACCCCCCAATATTCGCTATTTTAATGTTTTTGACACATTTGTTCACGGATTTGTCTAAAAATCGGTATTTGTTGTTTCATCATGGGTTCTAGATCGTTTGGCGAAGCATTGTACGTATAGGTCCACGTCTATGGAGACTGTACCACCATATTATGATAGCTTCCGATATTAGGTATTTTGTTCAATTTTTCACATTTTTCACGGATTTGTTACAAAAATCAGTATTGGTAGGTCATTGTGGGTTTTAGCACCGGTAGCGAAAAATTGTATGTATAGGCTCACGTTTTGGTATACCCCCATATAACGGTACCTCACGATATTCGGTATTTTGATGATTTTTGCAACATTTTCACACGAATATGTTAAAAGAAATTGGTATTTGTGGAATATAATGTGTTCTAGCTAGGTCAACGTTTTGGTATAGCCCCAATACAACGGTGCCTCCCGGTATTCGGTATTTTCATGATTTCTGCCACATTTTTCACGGATTTGTCTAACAATCGGTATTTGTGGGTCATAGCTCTGGTGGCGAAACATTGTATGAATGGGTTCAGGTTTTTGTATAGCCCTATATAAAGGTACCTCCGATATTCGGTATTTTGTTGATTTTTGCCACATTTTTTCACTGATTTGTCTAAAAATCGGTATTTGTGGTTCATAGCTCTGGTGGCGAAACATTGTATGAATGGGTTCATGTTTTTGTACAGCCCTATATATAAAGGCAGCTCCCAATATTCAGTATTTTGATGATTTTTGCCACATTTTTCCACTAATTTGTCTAAAAATTGGAATTTTTTGGCCATGATGGGTTTTAGCTCCGGTGGCAAAACTTTGTATGTATAGGCCCACGTTTTGGTATAGCCCCATTTAACGGTACCTCCCGGAATCCGGTATTTTGATGATTTTTGCCACATTTTCCCACGAATTTGTTAAAAAAATTAGTATTTGTGGAATATAATGTGTTCTAGCTCGTTTGGAGAATCATTGTATGTATAGGTCCACGTTTTGGTATAGCCCCAATACAACGGTGCCTCCCGGAATTCGGTATTTTCATGATTTCTGCCACATTTTTTCACGGATTTGTCTAACAATCGGTATTTGTGGATCATAGTGGGAGGCGAAACATTGTATGTATAGGCTCACTTTTTGGTATAGCCCCATTTAACGGTACCTCCCGATATCAGGTATTTTCATGATTTTTGCCACATTTTTTCACGGATTTATCTTAAAATCGGTATTTGTAGGTTATAATGGGTTCTAGGTTGTGTGGCGAAACATTGTATGTATAGGTCCACGTTTTGGTATAGCTCCCGTGCAAGGGTACCTGCCGATATTCGGTATTTTAATGATTTTTGCCACATTTTCTCATAATGAGTTCATGCGAAATATTGTATATATGGGTTCACGTTTTCGTATAGCCCTATATAACGGTACCTCCCAAAATTCGGCATTTTGATTTTCGCCACATTTTTTCAGGGATTTGTCTATGTTGGGAATAGATAATTAAAACTATCGATCCCGATAATTAAAACTATCGATGAGGTCACATCGTTAAGGATTTTTTGTTGCCACTCTTATTTTTAAAGTTTAGAAAAGCGGATCACCAGATCAAAATTGTGAATTTTTATAAATAAATAAAGTGACCGACTGAGTCATTTTTCATTTTGAAATAATAATTAAAGTGTTTTTCTTTTGTGCAGACGACAAACGTAAGTATCGGCAAAATACTTTTGTGTTTGTTTGTAGTTTGCTAAATAATATTGTTGTTCGTCTTTGTGCAACAACAAATTCCGGCTCAAAATCTATTCAACAAGTCCATACGACGGTGTTGGAACTTGTACATGGTCCTTCGAGTCCAAAAAATAAAGAAAAGTTTAAAATTGAAGTTTAGAAAAGCGGATCGCCAGATCAAAATTGTGAATTTTTATAAATAAAAAAAGTCGACTGAGTCTTTTTTCATTTTGAAATAATAATTAAAGTGTTTTTTCTTTTGTGCAGACAACAAACGTAAGTATCGGCAAAATACTTTTGTGTGTGGTTGTAGTTTGCTAAATAATATTGTTGTTCGTCTTTGTGCAACAATAAATTCCGGCTCAAAATCTACTCAGTAGAATTTGAACCACAAGTCCATACGAGGGTATTGAAACTTGTATATGGTCCTTCGAGTCCAAAAAAACAAAGAATCGGCTTATTTGCCAAAAAATATTTTCCAAAAAAGCACTAATTTTAATTTAAAATTAATTTGAAAGTAGTAAGAAGTGTTGTTGTGTTTTCATCTGTGTTCGATACATTCAACAAATCAGCACTGCCATTTCCAAAAGAAATCGTTTGTGTGAAGTTAGAAGAAAAAGAGATATTTGTTTGCATTCATTGTTTATTAACACTATCAAAAACACATACACTAACACCATTATAAAACACCACAATCACTTTCATATTCTCCATCATTATTTCTGGCATTTATTTCATTTTGCAACGCAAGTTTCTGATGTAACGTATAAAACTTTGCATAAATTATTGAATCAATAAAAAAATAATAACACACATAAATTGAGTAAAAATAATAAATAGACAATAAGATAATAAAAGTTAAATTAAATTTAAAAAAATTAATAAATAAACAAATCATAAAATTATATTAAAATAATTTCTTCAATAATTTAAAAAAAATAAAATTTTACGGAGAAAAATAATATTATACGGCAAATAAAAAACATTTACAGAAATAATTTCATTTTATTTATTAACAATAAATAAAGTGATAATTATAATTTGTTTGTATAATAATAAATAACAATAAATAAACCTTATATAAATACACATAAAAATAAATAGAAAAACAAAATGGATTCAACAATTTGTGCTAAGTTTGAATACGAAACCGACAGCCTAATGGAAGGAGGAGGAACTATTTTCGGATTCTTTAATAGAAACCAAATTAGAATCCATTGTTGAAGATCTGGCACAATGCACGCAGTGCATTTGAATGTGTATATTTAGCAGAAATAGAGGAAGAAGAAGAATAGGCTTATAGATTAGAAGCCAGAAAAATATTTGAGTCCCTCAGGGACAAATACCAAACTACAAAAGCTAAATTATTAGAGATTTTGAAGAAAAGAAAACAAAATCAAAATAATACCGCTAGAGGCGATGTTACAAATCCGTCATCATTTCACAGCTCAGCTGTGTACCCTCCGGGTTCAACCTTTGACATGTCGGAAATTTGCATTAAAGTGCCACCGTGTGACACTCAGGACTTCTACGGAAGTATGAACAATGGTTTTGAAGATTTTTGCAACACTTTTTTCCCGGATTAATCTAGAAATTGGAATTTTTTGGTCATGATGGGTTCTAGCTCCGGTGGCGAAACATTTCATGTATAGGCAGATGTTGTTGTATAGCCCCCATATAACGGTACCTCCAAATATTGGTATTTTGATGATTTTGCCACATATTTTCACGGATTTACCCACAAATTGGAATTTTTTGGCCATGACGGACGAAAGGTGACGAAACATTGTATGTATAGGCTTACGTTTTGGTATAGCGCCCATAAAACGATACCCTCCAATATTCGCTATTTTAATGTTTTTTGACACATTTGTTCACGGACTTGTTTAAAAATCGGTATTTGTTGTTTCATCTTGGGTTCTAGCTCGTTTGGCGAAGCACTGTCCGTATAGGTCCACGTCTATGAAGACTGTACCACCATATTATGATAGCTCCCGATATTAGGTATTTTGTTCAAATTTTTCACATTTTTCACGGATTTGTTACAAAAATCTGTATTGGTAGGTCATTGTGGGTTTTAGCACCGTTGGCGAAAAATTGTGTGTAAGGGCTCACGTTTTGGTATAGCCCCATATAACGGTACCTCACGATATTCGGTATTTTGATGATTTTTGCCACACTTTCCCACGAATTTGTTAAAAAAATTAGTATTTGTGGAATATAATGTGTTCTAGCTCGTTTGGAGGATCATTGTATGTATAGGTCCAGGTTTTTGTATAGCCCCATATAACGGTACCTCCCCATATTCTGTGTTATGTTGATTTTGCCACTTTTCCTCACGGATTTGTCTAACAATTGGACTTTGCTGGCCATTTTGGGTTCTAGCTCCGGTGGCGAAACATTTCATGTATAGGCAGAAGTTTGGAGTTTGTTGGCCATGACGGGTTCTAGCTCAGGTGGCGAAACATTGTATGTATAGGCTTACATTTTGGTATAGCGCCCATATAACGATACCCCCCAATATTCGCTATTTTAATGTTTTTGACACATTTGTTCACGGATTTGTCTAAAAATCGGTATTTGTTGTTTCATCATGGGTTCTAGCTCGTTTGGCGAAGCATTGTACGTATAGGTCCACGTCTATGGAGACTGTACCACCATATTATGATAGCTTCCGATATTAGGTATTTTGTTCAATTTTTTCACGGATTTGTTACAAAAATCAGTATTGGTAGGTCATTGTGGGTTTTAGCACCGGTAGCGAAAAATTGTATGTATAGGCTCACGTTTTGGTATACCCCCATATAACGGTACCTCACGATATTCGGTATTTTGATGATTTTTGCAACATTTTCACACGAATATGTTAAAAAAAATTGGTATTTGTGGAATATAATGTGTTCTAGCTAGGTCAACGTTTTGGTATAGCCCCAATACAACGGTGCCTCCCGGTATTCGGTATTTTCATGATTTCTGCCACATTTTTCACGGATTTGTCTAACAATCGGTATTTGTGGGCCATAGCTCTGGTGGCGAAACATTGTATGAATGGGTTCAGGTTTTTGTATAGCCCTATATAAAGGTACCTCCGATATTCGGTATTTTGTTGATTTTTGCCACATTTTTTCACTGATTTGTCTAAAAATCGGTATTTGTGGTTCATAGCTCTGGTGGCGAAACATTGTATGAATGGGTTCATGTTTTTGTACAGCCCTATATATAAAGGCAGCTCCCGGAATTCGGTATTTTGATGATTTTTGCCACATTTTCCCACGAATTTGTTAAAAAAATTAGTATTTGTGGAATATAATGTGTTCTAGCTCGTTTGGAGAATCATTGTATGTATAGGTCCAGGTTTTTATATAGCCCCATAAATCGGTACCTCCCGATATTCGGTATTTTGCTGATTTTGCCACATTTTCTCACGGATTTGTCTAACAATTGGACTTTGCTGGCCATTTTGGGTTCTAGCTCCGGTGGCGAAACATTTCATGTATAGGCAGAAGTTTGGAATTTGTTGGCCATGACGGGTTCTAGCTCAGGTGGCGAAACATTTCATGTATAGGCAGATGTTGTTGTATAGCCCCCATATAACGGTACCTCCCAATATTGGTATTTTGATGATTTTGCCACATATTTTCACGGATTTACCCAGAAATTGGAAGTTTTTGGCCATGACGGACGAAAGGTGACGAAACAGGTGACGAAACATTGTATGTATAGGCTTACGTTTTGGTATAGCGCCCATATAACGGTACCCCCCAATATTCGCTATTTTAATGTTTTTGACACATTTGTTCACGGATTTGTCTAAAAATCGGTATTTGTTGTTTCATCATGGGTTCTAGCTCGTTTGGCGAAGCATTGTACGTATAGGTCCACGTCTATGAAGACTGTACCACCATATTATGATAGCTCCCGATATTAGGTATTTTGTTCAAATTTTCACATTTTTCACGGATTTGTTATAAAAATCAGTATTGGTAGGTCATAGTGGGTTTTAGCACCGTTGGCGAAAAATTGTGTGTAAGGGCTCACGTTTTGGTATAGCCCCATATAACGGTACCTCACGATATTCGGTATTTTGATGATTTTTGCCACACTTTCCCACGAATTTGTTAAAAAAAATTAGTATTTGTGGAATATAATGTGTTCTAGCTCGTTTGGAGAATCATTGTATGTATAGGTCCAGGTTTTTGTATAGCCCCATAAATCGGTACCTCCCGATATTCGGTATTTTGTTGATTTTTGCCACATTTTTCACTGATTTGTCTTAAAACGGTTATTGTGGTTCATAGCTCTGGTGGCGAAACATTGTATGAATGGGTTCATGTTTTTGTATAGCCCTATATAACGGTACCTCCCAATATTCAGTGTTTTGATGATTTTTGCCACATTTTTCCACTAATTTGTCTAAAATTGGAATTTTTTGGCCATGATGGGTTTTAGCTCCGGTGGCGAAACTTTGTATGTATAGGCCTACGTTTTGGTAGAGCCCCATTTAACGGTACCTCCCGATATTCGGTATTTTCATGATTTTTGCCACATTTTTTCACCGATTTATCTTAAAATCTGTATTTGTAGGTTATAATGGGTTCTAGGTTTTGTGGCGAAACATTCTATGTATAGGTCCACGTTTTGGTATAGCTCCCGTGCAAGGGTACCTCCCGATATTCGGTATTTTGATGATTTTTGCCACATTTTCTCATAATGAGTTCATGCGAAATATTGTATATATGGGTTCACGTTTTCGTATAGCCCTATATAACGGTACCTCCCAAAATTCGGCATTTTGATTTTCGCCACATTTTTTCACGGATTTGTCTATGTTGGGTATAGATAATTAAAACTATCGATCTCGTTAATTAAAACTATCGATGAAGTCACATCGTTAAGGATTTTTTGTTGCCACTCTTCTTCTTGAAGTTTAGAAAAGCGGATCGTCAGATCAAAATTGTGAATTTTTATAAATAAAAAAGTTGACCGACTGAGTCATTTTTCATTTTGAAATAATAATTAAAGTGTTTTTTTCTTTTGTGCAGACAACAAACGTAAGTATCGGCAAAATACTTTTGCGTTTGTTTGTAGTTTGCTAAATAATATTGTTTTTCGTCTTTGTGCAACAATAAATTCCGGCTCAAAATCTATTCAACAAGTCCATACGACGGTATTGGAACTTGTACATGGTCCTTCGAGTCCAAAAAACGAAGAATCGGCTCATTTGCAGAGAAATATTTTCCAAAAAAGCACTAATTTTAATTTAAAATTAATTTGAAAGTAGTAGGGAGTGTTGTTGTGTTTTCATCTGTGTTCGAATGTGACGGCTTTTGTGTTGTTTGTAGTAGACACACATACATTCAAAAAATCAGCACTGCCATCTCCAAAAGAAATCATTTGTGTGAAGTTAGAAGAAAAAAAGAGATATTTGTTTGTATTCATTGTTTATTAACACTATTAAAAACACATACACTAACACCACAATCACTTTCATATTCTCCATCATTATTTTTGGCATTTATTTCATTTTGTTTTGTGTTACATTTGTCGCATTCGTCATTTGTGCCATTTGTAATAAACAATATTTTTGACATATGATCGATCCGTCTGTTGTGCTTACCATATCGACTATCGATCAGCTGCTGGGTCAGAAAAGTTGTGCAATTACTCGCTAACGTAACGCAAGTTTTTGACGTAACGTATAAAACTTTGCATAAATTATTGAATCAATAAAAAAATAATAATACACATAAATTGAATAAGAACAATAAATAGACAATAAGATAATAAAAGTTAAATTAAATTTAAAAAATTAATAAATAAACAAATCATAAAATTATATTAAAATAATTTCTTCAATAAAATAAAAAAAGTAAAATTTTACTAAGAAAAATAATATTATACGGCAAATAAAAAACATTTACGGATATAATTTAATTTTATTTATTAACAATAAATAAAGTGGTAATTATAATTTGTTTGTATAATATTAAATAACAATAATTAACCTTATATAAATACACATAAAAATAAATAGAAAAACAAAATGGATTCAACAATTTGTGCTAAGTTTGAATACGAAAACGACAGCCTTATGAATATGTGCATTCAATTGGTGAATACTCCCGAGGAACTATTTTCGGATTCTTTAATAGAAACCAAATTACAATCCATTGGTGAAGATCTGGCACAATGCACGCAGTGCATTTGAATGTGTATATTTAGCAGAAGTAGAGGAAGAAAAAGAAAAGGCTTATAGATTAGAAGCCAGAAAAATATTTGAGTCCCTCAGGGACGAATACCAAACTACAAAAGCTAAATTATTAGAGATTTTGAAGAAAAGAAAACAAAATCAAAATAATACCGCTAGAGGCGATGTTACAAATCCGTCACTATTTCACAGCTCAGCTGTGTACTCTCCGGGTTCAACCTTTGACATGTCGGAAATTTGTATTAAAGTGCCACCGTGTGACACTCAGGACTTCTACGGAAGTTATGAGCAATGGTTTTGAAGATTTTTGCCACATTTTTTCCCGGATTAATCTAGAAATTGGAATTTGTTGGTCATAATGGTTTCTAGCTCCGGTGGCGAAACAGTGTATGTATGGGTTCACGTTTTTGTATAGCCTCATATAACGGTACCTGCCGATATTCGGTATTTTGTTGATTTTTGCCACATTTTTTCTTAGATTTGTCTAAAAATTGGAATATGTTGGCCATGATGGGTTCTAGCTACGGTGGCGACACATTGTATGTATATGCCCACTTTTTGTATAGCTCCATGGAAACGCACCCCCCAATATTCGGTATTTTTATGATTTTTGCCACACTTTCCCACTAATTTGTCTAAATATGTGAATTTGTTGGGCATGATGTGTTCTCCGCTGGCGAAATATTGTACGTATAGGACCACGTTTTGGTATAGCCCCCATATAATGCTACCTCCCAATATTCGGTATTTTCATGATTTTTGCCACATTTTTTTCCGGATTAATCTAGAAATTTAAATTTGTTGATCATGATAGGTTCTAGCTCCGGTGGCGAAACATTGTATATATGGGTTCACGTTTTTGTATAGCCCCATATAACGGTACCTGACGATATTCGGTATTTTGATGATTTTGCCACATTTTTTCACGGATTTGTCTAACAATTGGAATTTGTTGGTCATGATGGGTTCTAGCTCCGGTGGCGAAACATTGTATGTATAAGCTCACTTTTTTGTATATCCCAATATAACGGTACCTCCAATATTCTTTATTTTGATATTTTTCAAATGTTTTTTCACGGATTTACCTAGAAACTGGAATTTGTTGGCCATGACGGGTTCGAGCTCCGGTGGCGAAACATTGTATGTATATGCCCACTTTTTGTATAGCTCCATGGAAACGCACCCCCCAATATTCGGTATTTTTATGATTTTTGCCACACTTTCCCACTAATTTGTCTAAATATGTGAATTTGTTGGGCATGATGTGTTCTCCGGTGGCGAAATATTGTACGTATAGGACCACGTTTTGGTATAGCCCCCATATAATGCTACCTCCCGATATTTGGTATTTTCATGATTTTTGCCACATTTTTCCCGGATTAATCTAGAAATTGAAATTTGTTGATCATGATGGGTTCTAGCTACGGTGGCGAAACATTGTATACATGGGTTCACGTTTTTGTATAGCCCCATATAACAGTACCTGCCGATATTCGGTATTTTGATGATTTTTGCCACATTTTTTCACGGATTTGTCTAACAATTGGAATTTGATGGTCATGATGGGTTCTAGCTCGTTTGGCGAAGCACTGTATGTATAAACTCACTTTTTTGTATATCCCAATATAACGGTATTTCGATATTTTTTTCAAATTTTTTAAAGATTTTGTCTAAAAATTGGAATTTGTTGGCCCTTATGGATTCCAGCTCCGGTGGCGAAACATTGAATGTATAGGCTCACGTTTTGGTGTAGACCTCATATAACGGTATCTCACGATGTTCGGTATTTTAATGATTTTTGCCACATTTTCCCACGAATTTGTATTTGTGGAATATAATGTGTTCTACCTCGATTGGAGAATCATTGTATGTATAGGTCCACGTTTTGGTATAGCCCCAATACAACGGTGCCTCCCGGAATTCGGTATTTTCATGATTTCTGCCACATTTTTTCACGGATTTGTCTAACAATCGGTATTTGTGGGTCATAGTGGGAGGCGAAACATTGTATATATGGGGCCAGGTTTTTATATAGCCCCATATATCGGTACCTCCCGATATTCGGTATTTTGTTGATTTTCGCCAAATTTTCCACTGATTTGTCTTAAAACGGTATTTGTGGTTCATAGCTCCGGTGGCGAAACATTGTATGGGTTCATGTTTTTGTATAGCCCTATATAACGGTACCTTCCAATATTCAGTGTTTTAATGATTTTCGCCACATTATTCCACTAATTTGTCTAAAATTGAAATTTTTTGGCCATGATGGGTTCTAGCTCCGGTGGCGAAACTTTGTATGTATAGGCCCACGTTTTGGTATAGCCCCGTTTAACGGTACCTCCCGATATTCGGTATTTTCATGATTTTTGTCACATTTTTTCACGGATTTATCTTAAAATCGGTATTTGTAGGTTATACTGGGTTCTAGGTTGTGTGTGTAGGTCTACGTATTACGTATAGCTCCCGTGCAAGGGTACCTCCCGATATTCGGTATTTTGATGATTTTTGCCACATTTTCTCATAATGAGTTCATGCGAAATATTGTATATATGGGTTCACGTTTTCGTATAGCCCTATATAACGGTACCTCCCAAAATTCGGCATTTTGATTTTCGCCACATTTTTCAAGGATTTGTCTATGTTGCGAATAGATAATTAAAACTATCGATCTCGATAATTAAAACTATCGATGAGGTCACATCGTTAAGGATTTTTTGTTGCCACTCTTCTTCTTGAAGTTTAGAAAAGCGGATCGCCAGATCAAAATTGTGAATTTTTATAAATAAAAAAAGTTGACCGACTGAGTCGTTTTTCATTTTGAAATAATAATTAAAGTGTTTTTTCTTTTATGCAGACAACAAACGTAAGTATCGGCAAAATACTTTTGCGTTTGTTTGTAGTTTGCTAAATAACATTGTTGTTCGTCTTTGTACAACAATAAATTTCGGCTCAAAATCTTCTCAACAAGTCCATACGATGGTATTGGAACTTGTACATGGTCCTTCGAGTCCAAAAAACGAAGAATCGGCTTATTTCCCAAAAAATATTTTCCAAAAAAGCACTAATTTTAATTTAGAATTAATTTGAAAGTAGTAAGAAGTGTTGTTGTGTTTTCATCTGTGTTCGAATGTGACGGCATTTGTGTTGTTTGTCGTAGACACACATACATTCAACAAATCAGCACTGCCATTTCCAAAAGAAATCGTTTGTGTGAAGTTAGAAGAAAAAGAGATATTTTTTTGTATTCATTGTTTATTAACACTATCAAAAACACATACACTAACACCATTATAAAACACCACGATCACTTTCATATTCCCCATCATTATTTTTGGCATTTGTTTTGTGTTACATTTGTCGCATTCGTCATTTGTGCCAATTGTAATAAACAATATTTTGGTCATATGTTTGTTGTGCCGGATCGATCCGTCTGTTGTACTTACCATATCGACTATCGATCAGGTGCTGGGTTAGAAAAGTTGTGCAATTACTCGCTAACGTAACGCAAAAAAAACTTTGCATAAATTATTGAATCAATAAAAAAAATAATAATACACACAAATTGAATAAAAATTATAAATAGACAATAAGATAATAAAAGTTAAATTAAATTTAAAAAAAATTAATAAATAAACAAATTTTATAGTTTCAAAGCCTTTTTCCTAATGTATATGATTTAAGATTTCCTCACTGGTCCTTTTTTATCCCTTCGTTACATTTTGTCCACTATTCATTTATACGTCTTTGTTTATTTCGTAGACAAAGACAAATGTAGTAACATAATGTAACGAGTAGCTTTTTAAACCCCGCTTTGCGACATCTTAGCTTTTTTAATTCGCTAAGATTACTCGCTCATTGGTTCACGACCAAAAAGCATCAGAAATCTCTACATCCTATATAAAAGGTAATTTTAATTGTTTTACGAACAATTATCAATAAAATATCAGTCCACGACTGCATTAAAATAAAATTCTAATAATCTTTTGTTTTATTTGTTTTCTTTCATTTTTCAACGTAAACATTGGTCCAATCGAGCCTGATTATTTTCATCGAAAATTAACCCGTATCCTTTCTCTCCTTTTACAAGGCACAAACATCGACTTCGTCGAGGACAACAACACCAACACAAAAGATCAACGATCACCAACATTTATTTTATTTATTTTTTAAATAAATTTATATCAGCAACACAGGTATGTACACATCTTTATTTTAGAAATAAATAGTGACATACAGTAATTCTCGTGTTGCGATAAATAATAAAAAAGCCGTCGGTCCTTTTAAAACGCGCTAAGTGTCCGTCCGTTTGCCGTCGGCAAATTGCAATTTAAAAACAATAAGTGTCAAGTCCGTCACTCTCATTTTTGTTTACAACAAAAATATACACACACACAATCACAGTGAATTTTGTTTAATTTCCATTTTAACTTACTTTTTGTGTGTTTCACGCATTTCTTTTATTCTTTCATTTGTGATCATATTGGTGTTTTGTTTTTTCATTTATTTCTTCTTCTTGCTTCAAAACACCAAAATCATCACAATAACAATTACCATAGGCAAGAGTAATTGTCATCTCTGCTGATTGTTGCCACCTTGTGACATATTTGACACTTACATATAAGTAATATATGATCGAATTTATTAGGGGTGTTCACACTTCTTGATTTTATCCAACATATCGATCAAAAATATTTTAGTTCCATTTTCGGATATTTGTTGTGTTGAATCCTTCGGATATCAACTAAAATTAAATTTTAATTATGTTTTCGACACTGTGCACCCTATATTCGGTCTTATTTATTAAAATATTATTATTTTTATATAATTAAAAAATACTATATTATATGTTTAATCAAAAATTAATTTTTTTTATAAAATATTTTTGATTTAATTTTTTGTTGTTGTCCGCTACCGATTGAAAACGTGCATCTTACAGTCCGTGCACCCTACAGTCGGTTTTGTGGACATTTTTAATATTTTTTGAATTTTTGATTTTTTTTTTTTAAATTTTTGATATTTTTTGTTGGCAATTGTTATCATCGATACTTTGTCATAGTTTGCAGGTATTATACGATACAGTGTTAAAATTTTACGAAATTTGGAATACTCTGAGAGAAATTTTGAGTTAATATTTAATTATTTTCTTAAAATTTCTATATATTTGTGGTTTAATCACGTTAAACCTCAATATTTTTGCCGTATCTACGATACTTTATTACGATTAGTCAACGACTAATTAGAAAATCAGTCTATTTCTAATAAAACACATTAATTTTCTTCAAGCATTTCGTGCTTTAAAGTACATTTTATTAATATTTTTGTGAAAAACTAACTCTTTTTTTTGGATTTTCACACAAATTATTCGACATTACGTGTCACATTATAGAAATTAAAGTCTTTATTATTTTTCTATATTTTTACATCTCTGCTGTATTTTTGGTACATATTTTTAAAGATTTTCATAGTACAAATTGTTTTTCAAACAATTCTTTGAAAATTCTTGGTGTTTTTGCTGCATTTCCTACAGTTTTCTTAAACAAAATACAGTTTTCCACGAAAACTTTAGACATTTTTCTATTTTTTTCTGAATTACGTTCATTTATTTGAAATAAAATGCCACTCACACCTCTAGATTTGTTCATCCGAGCTACTGATGCTTTGGTTAAATTTGATGCCAACTTCAGTTCCCAACGGGCGATGAGCGCGATGTCTACATTTTAGAATTACAGGGAGCTGAGGTCAGAACGTTATGGGAAAAGGTGAAAACCGGTGAAAAAGGTGTCTTAATTATTTTGCAGAAGAAGAGAGTTCAGGTGAGGACATCACTGCCGCTGATACAAAATACGATGTCGCATTTAGATGTTATCTAAAAGTATTAGCTTCCATAAATAGGAAGTTAGATGAACTTCGGGCTCCGCCTAAGTCGTCGATGGCGACATCGTCTCCTCAGGCTAGCGTAGGTAATAGGACTATATCTCGTTCCGAGATTAATACAATCAATCAGCCTACTCCTCGTTCCGAGGATAGAGCTTCGATTTTGGAGGCTTCTCATTCGCCAATATCTTATAACTCGTCACTCACATACTGTGGTGGTGATAATTCTGGTCATAGGTTGTGACATAGAAATATTTAATGCCGACTTTCTTTCTTGGCCTACATTTAGAGACTTATTCTCGGCAGTGTATATTAACAATACTGGCATAAGTGACATTGAGCGTCTATGTCATTTAAACAATACAACCAGTGGCTAAGTTTTCACTTACCCACAAAAAATTTGGTCTTGCGTGGAAAGCTCTCAAACAAACGTACGACAATCCACGTATTTTGGTGAACCACCAACTAAAACTTTTATTTGACCTGCCAGTATTAGACAGTGAGACAAGTTTAGGTTTAAAGAAATTGCAAAGAGGCATGTTCTGCCATGTTAAATTATGATGTGCCAACTGAAGGCTGGGACCCTATTCTAGTGTTCATATGTCTTCAAAGGCTTCCCAAAAATAGTGTCACACTTAAGGAACAAAGTATTAAAGATAAGTCCGCCTTGTCTTCCTGGGAAGATTTGGATAAGTTTCTTACAGAACGCATCCAAACTCTTACCTGCCTTCGTGACATTAGAGGTATTGACAACGTCAAACCGCAAAGTAGTAAAAAAGTTCGTTCACATTTCACGAATGCTGGCACGAACCGATCCCCTACTTTCACACCTCGTAATTCACCTTCGACATCTAGGCCATCCCGAGCACCCTCCAATAAAACATGCATTTTATGTCCCCGACAAATGCATCATATCAGAGCATGCCAAAAATTTCTAAAACGTTCAGTTCCTGAAAGAATTAACACCATTAGGCGAAATAATTGTTGTTTAAATTGTCTGTCTCCTAAACATTTAGTCAACCATTGCAGTAGTCCATACAATTGTAGTAAATGTAATAAAATACATCACACTCTATTACATAGAGATAATTCCACGTCTGCGACTGCAGCAAATTCTGAAATTAGGAACGTAGCTTCTTCTGATCAACCCTCCACTTCTTCCGGTCTAACTTCCAGCTCTGCTAATAGACAGTTATTTCATACCGCTCAAAGTCGAAATGTTCTATTAGGCACGGCAATGGTGAACATCGTTCACCAGGGTACCACGTACCCTGCCAGAGCATTAATTGACCCTGCTCCAGAAGCTTCTTTTATTACAGACCGCTTATAGCACATACTAGGCATCGCCTCCACTACAACTGTTGCTACAATTTCTGGCATTACGTCGCGCAAGTTGTGTTCAATTTGTATAAGTTCTCCATTGGATGCTTCGCTTTCAATGGCAACTGCTGCCCTGATTTTACCTTCCATCTCTGGCAATCTGCCTTCCTTTTCTGTTAATAGCGACTTTGTTTCTCGTTTGCCAAATCTACGTTTGGCTGATCCAAATTTGTTCAACAGTCGCCCTGTTGACCTTTTGCTGGGAGCAGATCTTTATTCGAAGATTCTACTACAGGGAATTCACACTAATATAGTAGGCACAAAATACGGTCTTTGGTTGGATCATTACTGGTTCTATTCCCCCTCAACATCTATCAGTCTTTTCCGTTAAAGACAGTATACCTGACGAAGAAAACCTTAACAATGTTCTTCTTCGTTTTTGGGAACTGGAGGAAGTTCCTAAATGTCCAATTTTGTCGCCCTCCGACCAGTTTTGTGAGGCAAATTATAAACGTACCACACGTCGGGATTCAGAGGCAGGTACGTGGTCAGCCTTCCCCTCAAGACAGAGTTAGCTGGACAGGCAAACTTAGGATTTTCCCGTAATAATTGTTTACGACAATTTCTTCGGAATGAGGCATCTCTTCTTCGAAAGCCACAAGTCAAGGCAGTCTACGACCAAGTGGTCAATGAATATTTAGATTTGGACCATATGAGGCCAGTAGTTGCCGCGTCAACAAACTCTACGGTTTGTTACGTCCCAACCCTCCAGTAATAAATCCCGACAAGCAGACTACCAAGCTTCGAGTGGTTTTCAACGCCTCGAATAAAACTTCCAACGGGAAAAGTCTTAATGATATTTTACATGTGGGTCCTACTCTGCAATTAGACTTAGTATTCCTCATTCTTAGGTGGAGATTATTTAAATTTGTATATAACTGTGACATCACACAGATGTATCGCCAAATTCGTGTCGATCCTGCACATACTCCACTACAGAGAATACTCTTCGGGGATTCTCCAGACGGTGACATTCGGCGTAAACTGCGCCCCCTATTTAGCCATACGGACGCTTTTACAGTTAGCTGACGATACTGACGATGAATATCCTCTCGCTGCGCACATACTACGTAGGTGCATGTACGTCGACGACGTGCTAACAGGATATCATGACTTGCGTACAGCTTTAAATTCTCGCGATCAATTAAGATCTGCTCTTTCGTCCGCTAAATTTGAGTTGAGGAAGTGGACAGCAAATGACCGTGCTATTTTGCAAAATCTTCCTACGGAAGATTTAATAGACGCCAAAGTTCTTTCCTTTGTGGAAGCTAGCAGTTCCAAGCCGTTAGGTATACGTTGGAATGCTCAGCTTGATTTTTTTTATTTTAGTGTGAATGCTCTCCCCACAAAAGCCCACTATACAAAACGAGAAACATTGTCCACTATTGCCAAACTGTTCGATCCTTTAGGTTGGTTAGGCCCCGTAATTGTGATAGCTAAAATAGTTATGCAGAAGATCTGGACAGATAAAATCGGCTGGGATGATGCACTTCTGTCCACGACAGAACGTGATTGGCAAAATTTTGTGGATTGCTACCAGGATGTGAATTCCATTCAAGTTCCTCGGTGGGTCCATTATACGCCAAGTTGTTCCGCCGAACTTCATGTCTTTTCTGATGCTTCAGAAAAGGTATACGCGGGGGTGATATATATTCGGATTATAACGCCGAATAAAGACATTTATACTCACCTCCTGACCTGCAAAACTAAGGTAGCCCCCCTAAAAACAATTTCATTACCACGGTTGGAACTTTGCGGAGCCGTTTTGGCCTCCAAATTATTAAAAAATATTATAGATGAAATTGACATTTCATTTCAAAAAATTTATTGTTGGACTGATTCTACGATCGTCCTCTCCTGGCTCAACAAAAGTCCATCTACGTGGACGACATTTGTTGCCAACCGTGTTAGTAAAATTCAGGAGATAACAGACGTAGGTAATTGGCATCACGTGCGCTCTGAAGATAATCCCGCTGATTTAGGCAGCCGGGGGGTTTCGCCTTCCGAGCTTGCCTCCTCTAATCTTTGGTGGTATGGACCACAGTGGCTACGCCAAAATAGTTCTCATTGGAATTTATCCAATTTTCCTCTGCTTGACACCGAAATTGAAATGCGTGTCAAGACTCATGCCTCTTTCTTCAGTAATTATTGTGACCCCTTAGAAGATTTCTCTTCGTTAAATAGGGCTCTTCGAGTACTCTCGTATGTTTTTAGATTTTTCCATCGGACTCATCCTGCTCATAGAGGTCGACACATTTACAATGAGAAGACCCTTACTAGTACAGAGATAAAAGCGGTTAGATTACGTCTGGCTGTTTTATCTCAAATAGTCCACTTTGCAGGTTAGTACCAGTCTTTGTCAGATAAGGTTCCCTTAAATGCAAAGAGTTCTCTTTTACCCTTAAATCCATTTCTGGATGAATTCGGGGTAATTAGGCTTAATGGACGCTTGTCGCAATCACCTACTCTGTCTTACACAGAAAGGCATCCCATTATTCTGCCTCGCCAAAGTCGTTTCACGCACTTACTACTTCAATTCATACATGTTCTTTCCATCCACGGTGGAAATCAACTGATGTTACGCATCATTAGAATTGAATATTGGGTCCCACGACTCACATCACTAATTAAAACCACCATTACTAAATGTAAAACATGTTTCTTGGACAAAAAACGGTCTTGCTCTCAGATAATGGCTGCTCTTCCCCCGGAGAGAACGGTATTATCTAGACCATTCACCACTACCGGTGTTGATTTTGCAGTTCCTTCGACCTTAAATCGTTTACAGGCCGCTTTTCTAAAATCACTAAAGGTTACGTCTGTGTTTTTATTTGCTTTTCTACGAAAGCAATACATCTTGAGGCTACTTCTGATTTGTCTACGGCAACATTTTTGGCAGCCTTTCACCGCTTTATCTCCAGACGTGGTTGTCCAAAAACAATTTTCTCTGATAACGGCACCAACTTCGTTGGAGCTTCTAGGGAAATCGAAAATGACTTTAAAATAGTTCTTCGTGAAAGTCGTACTAACCTGTGTTCCACACTCCAGTATCAGGAACTTTCATGGCAATTTATTCCCGCTGGCGTCCCCCATATGGGTGGTCTATGGGAGGCCGCCGTAAAAAGTTTTAAGTTGCATTTTCGTAAGCAAGCTAAGAACTTCAAATTTACGTTTGAAGAACTTTCTACGATTCTTTCCAGAATCGAAGCTTGTTTAAATTCACGTCCTTTATGTCCCATAAATGACAACCCCCAAGATTTAGTAGCACTAACACCAGGACATTTTCTCATTGGAACCCCAATCCATGCTCCTCCAGAGCCAGTAATTGACGAAACGCCTTTGCATCTGGTAAATCGGTTTCGGAAACTTAAAGCTCTCACTCAGCAACTCTGCCTACGGTGGAAGGATGAGCATTTGAAGAGCTTGCACAAAAGGTACAAATGGAAGTTTCCGCAACGCGATCTTCAAAAAGGCGACTTAGTCGTAGTTAGGCATGAAAATCTTCCTCCCACTTCGTGGAAATTAGGACGGATTATAGCGGCGCACCCGGGTTCTGATGGTCGAGTACGAGCCGCAGATATTCATACGGAAAATGACACTATCCGACGGCCAATTGTAAAATTAATTGCGCTACCTTAATTGTCATAGTCCACGTTTTCGATTCGTATTTGTACCTCTTTATTTTTTCGCGAAAGAAAAAAATTATAATTGATGGCCGCGAACGCGTCGCGAATTCTCGGGCCATGACAATTTTAAAACGACCTACGGTTTTTGATGGTCATTCTGGCCAAGTAATATTTGTTCTCCTCATCGCTGTGTTATTGCATCTTCTTTATTTTCCGCAGAAGATGGAAGATTTAGGCAAGATGGCTGAAACACTCCATAACTATGAGGACGACGTCCCCATGTCCGATGAGGAACGGGAGCTCGACCCCATCTCCGATGAGCCAACTGCAACAGGGCCTCCGGAAGCTACACCTCCCTCGGATGAAACAAAAAATCCGCCTACTGCGGTCCCTGAAGGACCTTCAGGAGAAACAGTGGTCTCGCCACACCCTTCGGCATCCTGTCGAAATAACCGGGACTCGAACAAGGCATGTGTTCACTGCGGCGGCAAGCATCATCTGCGGGACTGCAAGGAGTTCAATGTGATGCGCATTGAAAGAAGGTTGCGAACAGTCGCCCTGCATAAATGCTGCGGTAACTGTCCATCGCCAACGCATTCTCTGCGAGATTGCCACAGTCGGCTTTGTTGCAAAATCTGCAACCAGCAACACCACACATTGCTCCACCAACCTTCTTCCAACAATCGGACTCCGTCCAGCGCTCCCCAGCCAAGTACTTCCAAGCATCCTAGGCCGCCCAAGAAGCTCCGCAAGCGTAAAACTTCAAAACGTCCGTCCGTTCCTTCTACCTCTACGCACCCAGGTGCATCGGTCACTCCCCAACAGGCCAAAACCGATGGGGCTTCGCCCTGCATTGCAAATCAGCCAATCTCTGCCATCCAGCATGTAGCTACGCTCGGGCCTACGATGGTGGTACAGCTGCTTCTAAATGGGCTACGGATACCTGTCAGAGCACTTTTGGACCCATGTGCAGGACATAGCATAATTTGTCGGTCACTGGCTGACAGCCTTAAGCTATGCCCCGTACTTGTGGGTCCAGAAAGGTTCTACCAGTTATCCGTCGCCTCATCTTATGATAGCACGCAACGCCTTTCAGTGTCGGCGCGAGTGATCGATTTGGGGTACCTGATTTCTCCTTCGGAGACTGTGTCCGCGGGCCTTAAAGAACATTTTTCTGGCCTGAAGTTAGCCGATCCTCGGTTTAATGGGGCTGCAGCGGTCAGTATGGTTATAGGCCCTGAAGTTTACCACAAAATAAGGAAGCCTTAGACCTATTCGAGTCCTGGTTTCCCATGGACCCAGCTCACCATTTTTGGCTGGGTAATATCGGGCCCATGCAATATTTAAAAAAAGTGAGGGACAATCTTCAATTGCCTTTGGCTCTACGAGCCCTCGTCACTGGACTCTACGAGTCATTTGTTACAAAGAACGAAGTTAATAGATCTGGTCTCTACGAGCCAATTACGATCTCTGCTCTACGAGCAAAAACTTTGTACCATAAAATGTTTTTGAAAAAAGTAAAAAAAAAAAAAAAAAATATTAAGTAAATATAAAATAAAAGAAAACAAAATAAATAAATAAATTGTATATTTTGTTCTAAATTTTGCAACATAGCAGGATGTTGCAACGCGGGCGGCAATGTACAGTTTCAAAACCTTTTTCCTAAGTGGTTTCAAAGCCTTTTTCCTAATGTGGCTCATTGGTTCAAGACCAAAAAGCATCAGAAATCTCTACATCCTGTAAAAAAGGTAATTTTAATTGTTTTACGAACAATTATCAATAAAATATCAATCCACGACTGCATTAAAATAAAATTCTAATAATCTTGTGTTTTATTTGTTTTCTTTCATTTTGCAACGCAAACACAAATCATACAGATTTGTTAAAAAAAATGGTATTTGTGGAATATGATGTGTTCTAGCTCGTTTGGGGAATCATTGTATGTATGGGTTCACGTTTTTGTATAGCCCCATATAACGGTACCTGCCGATATTCGGTATTTTGCTGATTTTGCCACATTTTCTCACGGATTTGTCTAACAATTGGACTTTGCTGGCCATTTTGGGTTCTAGCTCCGGTGGCGAAACATTTCATGTATAGGCAGAAGTTTGGAATTTGTTGGCCATGACGGGTTCTAGCTCAGGTGGCGAAACATTGTATGTATAGGCTTACATTTTGGTATAGCGCCCATATAACGATACCCCCCAATATTCGCTATTTTAATGTTTTTTGACACATTTGTTCACGGATTTGTCTAAAAATCGGTATTTGTTGTTTCATCATGGGTTCTAGCTCGTTTGGCGAAGCATTGTACGTATAGGTCCACGTCTATGGAGACTGTACCACCATATTATGATAGCTCCCGATATTAGGTATTTTGTTCCATTTTTTCACATTTTCACGGATTTGTTATAAAAATCAGTATTGGTAGGTCATTGGGGGTTTTAGCACCGGTGGCGAAAAATTGTATGTATAGGCTCACGTTTTCGTATAGCCCCATATAACGGTACCTCACGATATTCGGCATTTTTATGATTTTTGCCACATTTTCACACGAATATGTTAAAAAAAATTGGTATTTGTGGAATATAATGTGTTCTAGCTCGTTTGGAGAATCATTGTATGTATAGGTCAACGTTTTGGTATAGCCCCAATACAACGGTGCCTCCCGGTATTCGGTACTTTCATGATTTCTGCCACATTTTTCACGGATTTGTCTAACAATCGATATCTGTGGGTCATAGCTCTGGTGGCGAAACATTGTATGAATGGGTTCATGTTTTTGTATAGCACTATATATAAAGGTACCTCCCGATATTCGGTATTTTGTTGATTTTTGTCACATTTTTTCACTGATTTGTCTTAAAATCGGTATTTGTGGTTCATAGCTCTGGTGGCGAAACATTGTATGAATGGGTTCATGTTTTTGTATAGCCCTATATATAAAGGTAGCTCCCAATATTCAGTATTTTGATGATTTTTGCCACATTTTTCCACTAATTTGTCTAAAAATTGGAATTTTTGGCCATGATGGGTTTTAGCTCCGGTGGCAAAACTTTGTATGTATTTACCCATTTAACGGTACCTCCCGGAATTCGGTATTTTGATGATTTTTGCCACATTTTCCCACGAATTTGTTAAAAAAATTAGTATTTGTGGAATATAATGTGTTCTAGCTCGTTTGGAGAATCTTTGTATGTATAGGCCCACGTTTTGGTATAGCCCCATTTAACGGTACCTCCCGGAATTCGATATTTTGATGATTTTTGCCACATTATCCCACGTATTTGTTAAAAAAAATAGTATTTGTGGATCATAGTCGGAGGCGAAACATTGTATGCATAGGCTTACGTTTTGGTATAGCGCCCATAAAACGATACCCCCCAAATATTCGCTATTTTAATGTTTTTTGACACATTTGTTCACGGATTTGTCTAAAAATCGGTATTTGTTGTTTCATCTTGGGTTCTAGCTCGTTTGGCGAAGCACTGTCCGTATAGGTCCACGTCTATGGAGACTGTACCACCATGTTATGGTAGCTCCCGATATTAGGTATTTTGTTCAATTTTTTCACGGATTTGTTATAAAAATCAGTATTGGTAGGTCATAGTGGGTTTTAGCACCGGTGGCGAAAAATTGTGTGTAAGGGCTCACGTTTTGGTATAGCCCCATATAACAGTACCTCACGATATTCGGTATTTTGATGATTTTTGCCACATTTTCCCACGAATTTGTTAAAAAAATTAGTATTTGTGGAATATAATGTGTTCTAGCTCGTTTGGAGAATCATTGTATGTATAGGTCCAGGTTTTTGTATAGCCCCATATATCGGTACCTCCCGATATTCGGAATTTTGTTGATTTTTGCCACATTTTTCACTGATTTGTCTTAAAACGGTATTTGTGGTTCATAGCTCCGGTGGCGAAACATTGTATGAATGGGTTCAAGTTTTTGTATAGCCCTATATAACGGTACCTCCCAATATTCAGTGTTTTGATGATTTTTGCCACATTTTCCACTAATTTGCCTAACATTTAAATTTTTTTTGGCCATGATAGGTTCTAGCTCCGGTGGCGAAACTTTGTATGTATAGGCCCACGTTTTGGTAGAGCCCCATTTAACGGTACCTCCCGATATTCGGTATTTTCATGATTCTTGCCACATTTTTTCACGGATTTATCTTAAAATCGGTATTTGTAGGTTATAATGGGCTCTAGGTTGTGTGGCGAAACATTCTATGTATAGGTCCGCGTTTTCGTATAGCCCTATATAGCGGTACCTCCCAAAATTCGGCATTTTGATTCGGCATACAGACGAATATGTGCATTCAATTGGAGAACTATTTTCGGATTCTTTAATAGAAACCAAATTAGAATCCATTGATGAAGATCTGGCACAATGCACGCAGTGCATTTGAATGTGTATATTTAGCAGGAGTAGAGGAAGAAGAAGAAAAGGCTTATAGATTAGAAGCCAGAAAAATATTTGAGTCCCTCAGGGACAAATACCAACCTACAAAAGCTAAATTATTAGAGATTTTGACGAAAAGACGTTCAAATCTGTCACTATTTCACAGCTCAGCTGTGTACCCTCCGGGTTCAACTTTTGACATGTCGGAAATTTGTATTAAAGTGCCACCGTGTGACACTCGGGACTTCTACGGAAGTTATGAACAATGGTTTTGAAGATTTTTGTCACATTTTTTTTTCCCGGATTAATCTAGAAATTGGAATTTGTTGGTCATGATGGGTTCTAGCTCCGGTGGCGAAACAGTGTATGTATGGGTTCACATTTTTGTATAGCCCCATATAACGGTACCTGCCGATATTCGGTATTTTGTTGATTTTTGCCACATTTTTTCTTAGATTTGTCTAAAAATTGGAATATGTTGGACATGATGGGTTCTAGCACCGGTGGCGAAACATTGTATGTATAAGCTCACTTTTTTGTATATCCCAATATAACGGTACCTCCAATATTCGGTATTTTGATATTTTTCAATTTTTTTTAAGTTTTTGTCTTTAAATTGGAATTTGTTGGCCCTTATGAATTTTAGCTCCGGTGGCGAAACATTGAATGTATAGGCTGACTTTTTGGTGCAGCCCTCATATAACGGTACCTCCCAATATTCGGTATTTTGATGGTTTTTGCAAAATCTTTCACAGATATGTCTAACAATTGGAATTTGTTGGCCATAATGGGTTCTAGCTCCGGTGGCGAAATATTGTATATATGGGTTCACGCTTTCGCTTTTGTATAGCCCCATATAGCGGTACCTGCCGATATTCGGTATTTTGATGATTTTGCCACATTTTTTTTTCACGGATTTCCCTAGAAACTGGAATTTGTTGGCCATGACGGGTTCTAGCTCCGGTGGTGAAACATTGTATGTATATGCCCACTTTTTGTATAGCTCCATGGAAACGTACCCCCCCAATATTCGGTATTTTTATGATTTTTGCCACATTTTCTCACTAATTTTTCTAAATATGTGAATTTGTTGGGCATGATGTGTTCTTCGGTGGCGAAATATTGTACGTATAGGACCACGTTTTGGTATAGCCCCCATATAATGCTACCTCCCAATATTCGGTATTTTCATGATTTTTGCCACATTTTTTCCCGGATTAATCTAGAAATTGGAATTTGTTGGTCATGATGGGTTCTAGCTCCGGTGGCGAAATATTGTATATTTGGGTTCACATTTTTGTATAGCCCCATATAACGGTACCTCCCAATATTCGGTATTTTGATGGTTTTTGCAAAATCTTTCACAGATTTGTCTAACAATTGGAATTTGTTGGCCATAATGGGTTCTAGCTCCGGTGGCGAAATATTGTATATATGGGTTCACGCTTTCGCTTTTGTATAGCCCCATATAGCGGTACCTGCCGATATTCGGTATTTTGATGATTTTTGCCACATTTTTTCACGGATTTGTCTAACAATTGGAATTTATTGGTCATGATGGGTTCTAGCTCCGGTGGCGAAACATTGTATGTATAATTTGTCAAAAATTGGAATTTTTTGGCCTTGATGGATTTTAGCTCCGGTGGCAAAACTTTGTATGTATAGGCCCACGTTTTGGTATAGCCCCATTTAACGGTACCTCCCGATATTCGGTATTTTCATGATTTTTGCCACATTTTTTCACGAATTTATCTTAAAATCGGTATTTGTAGGTTATAATGGGTTCTAGGTTGTGTGGCGAAACATTATAAGTATAGGTCCACGTTTTGGTATAGCCCCCGTGCAAGGATGCCTCCTGATATTCGGTATTTAAATGATTTTTGCCCACGAATTTGTTAAAAAAATTAGTATTTGTGGAATATAATGTGTTCTAGCTCGTTTGGAGAATCATTGTATGTATAGGTCCAGGTTTTTGTATAGCCCCATATATCGGTACCTCCCGATATTCGGAATTTTGTTGATTTTTGCCACATTTTTCACTGATTTGTCTTAAAACGGTATTTGTGGTTCATAGCTCCGGTGGCGAAACATTGTATGAATGGGTTCAAGTTTTTGTATAGCCCTATATAACGGTACCTCCAAATATTCAGTGTTTTGATGATTTTTGCCACATTTTCCACTAATTTGCCTAACATTTAAATTTTTTTGTGGCCATGATAGGTTCTAGCTCCGGTGGCGAAACTTTGTATGTATAGGCCCACGTTTTGATAGAGCCCCATTTAACGGTACCTCCCGATATTCGGTATTTTCATGATTTTTGCCACATTTTTTCACGGATTTATCTTAAAATCGGTATTTGTAGGTTATAATGGGTTCTAGGTTGTGTGGCGAAACATTATAAGTATAGGTCCACGTTTTGGTATAGCCCCCGTGCAAGGGTGCCTCCTGATATTCGGTATTTAAATGATTTTTGTCACATTTTCTCATAATGAGTTCATGCGAAATATTGTATACATGGGTTCACGTCTTCGTATAGTCCTATATAACGGTACCTCCCAAAATTCGGCATTTTGATTTTCGCCACATTTTTTAACGGATTTGTCTATGTTGGGAATAGACTCAACCCCATAGACGATGATATCGATCTCGATAATTAAAACTATCGATTAGGTCACATCGTTAAAGATTTTTTGTTGCCACTCTTCTTCTTGAAGTTTAGAAAAGTGGATTGCCAGATCAAAATTGTGAATTTTTATAAATAAAAAAAGTTGACCAACTGAGTCATTTTTCATTTTGAAATAATAATTAAAGTGCTTTTTCTTTTGTGCAGACAACAAACGTAAGTATCGGCAAAATACTTTTGTGTTTGTTTGTAGTTTGCTAAATAATATTGATGTTCGTCTTTGTGCAACAATAAATTCCGGCTCAAAATCTATTCAACAAGTCCATACGACGGTATTGGAAATTGTACATGGTCCTTCGAGTCCAAAAAACGAAGAATCGGCTTATTTCCCAAAAAATATTTTCCAAAAAAAGCACTAATTTTAATTTAAAATTAATTTGAAAGTAGTAAGAAGTGTTGTTGTGTTTTCATCTGTGTTCGAATCTGACGGATTTTGTGTTGTTTGTCGTAGACACACATACATTCAACAAATCAGCACTGCCATTTCCAAAAGAAATCGTTTGTGTGAAGTTAGAAGAAAAAGAGATATTTTTTTGTATTCATTGTTTATTAACACTATCAAAAACACATACACTAACACCATTATAAAACACCACAATCACTTTCATATTCTCCATCATTATTTTTGGCATTTACTTCATTTTGTTTTGTGTTACATTTGTCGCATTCGTCATTTGTGCCAATTGTAATAAACAATATTTTGGACACATGTTTGTTGTGCCAGATCGATCCGTCTGTTGTGCTTACCATATCGACTATCGATCAGCTGCTGGGTCCGAAAAGTTGTGCAATTACTCGCTAACGTAACGCAAGTTTCTGACGTAACGTATAAAACTTTGCATAAATTATTGAATCAATAAAAAAAAAATAATAATACACATAAATTGAATAAAAATTATAAATAGACAATAAGATAATAAAAGTTAAAATAAATTTAAAAAAATTAATAAATAAACAAATCATGGAATTTTTTCACCATGACGGGTTCTTGCTCAGGTGACGAAACATTGTATGTATAGGCTTACGTTTTGGTATAGCGCCCATAAAACGATACCCCCCAATATTCGCTATTTTAATGTTTTTTGACACATTTGTTCACGGATTTGTCTAAAAATCGGTATTTGTTGTTTCATCATGGGTTCTAGCTCGTTTGGCGAAGCACTGTCCGTATAGATCCACGTATATGGAGACTGTACCACCATATTATGATAGCTCCCGATATTAGGTATTTTGCTAAATTTTTTCACATTTTTCACGGATTTGTTATAAAAATCAGTATTGGTCATCATATAACGGTACCTCACGATATTCGGTATTTTGATGATTTTTGCCACATTTTCACACGAATTTGTTAAAAAAAATTGGTATTTGTGGAATATAATGTGTTCTAGCTCGTTTGGAGAATCTTTGTATGTATAGGTCAACGTTTTGGTATAGCCCCAATACAACGGTGCCTCCCGGAATTCGGAATTTTCATGATTTCTGCCACATTTTTCAAGGATTTGTCTAAGAATCGGTATTTGTGGGTTATAATGGGTTCTAGGTTGTGTGTTATAAGTATAGGTCTACGTTTTGGTATAGCTCCCGTGCAAGGGTGCCTCCTGATATTCGGTATTTTGATATTTTTCAAATTTTTTTAAGTTTTTGTCTAAAAATTGGAATTTGTTGGCCCTTATGAATTTTAGCTCCGGTGGCGAAACATTGAATGTATAATAAATAACAATAAATAAACCTTATATAAATACACATAAAAATAAATAGAAAAACAAAATGGATTCAACAATTTGTGCTAAGTTTGAATACGGAAACGACAGCCTTATGAATATTTGCATTCAATTGGAGAACTATTTTCGGATTCTTTAATAGAAACCAAATTAGAATCCATTGATGAAGATCTGGCACAATGCACGCAGTGCATTTGAATGTGTATATTTAGCAGGAGTAGAGGAAGAAGAAGAAAAGGCTTATAGATTAGAAGCCAGAAAAATATTTGAGTCCCTCAGGGACAAATACCAACCTACAAAAGCTAAATTATTAGAGATTTTGACGAAAAGAAAACAAAATCAAAATAATACCGCTAGAGGCGATGTTACAAATCTGTCACTATTTCACAGCTCAGCTGTGTACCCTCCGGGTTCAACTTTTGACATGTCGGAAATTTGTATTAAAGTGCCACCGTGTGACACTCGGGACTTCTACGGAAGTTATGAACAATGGTTTTGAAGATTTTTGTCACATTTTTTTCCCGGATTAATCTAGAAATTGGAATTTGTTGGTCATGATGGGTTCTAGCTCCGGTGGCGAAACAGTGTATGTATGGGTTCACATTTTTGTATAGCCCCATATAACGGTACCTGCCGATATTCGGTATTTTGTTGATTTTTGCCACATTTTTTCTTAGATTTGTCTAAAAATTGGAATATGTTGGACATGATGGGTTCTAGCTCCGGTGGCGAAGCATTGTATGTATAAGCTCACTGTTTTGTATATCCCAATATAACGGTACCTCCAATATTCGGTATTTTGATGTTTTTCAAATTTTTTTAAATTTTTGTCAAAAAATTGGAATTTGTTGGCCCTTATGAATTTTAGCTCCGGTGGCGAAACATTGAATGTATAGGCTGACTTTTTGGTGTAGCCCTCATATAACGGTACCTCCCAATATTCGGTATTTTGATGATTTTGCCACATTTTTTTTCACGGATTTCCCTAGAAACTGGAATTTGTTGGCCATGACGGGTTCTAGCTCCGGTGGTGAAACATTGTATGTATATGCCCACTTTTTGTATAGCTCCATGGAAACGTACCCCCCCAATATTCGGTATTTTTATGATTTTTGCCATATTTTTTCACTGATTTGTCTTAAAATCGGTATTTGTGGTTCATAGCTCTGGTGGCGAAACATTGTATGAATGGGTTCATGTTTTTGTATAGCCCTATATACAAAGGTAGCTCGCAATATTCAGTATTTTGATGATTTTTGCCACATTTTTCCACTAAAAATTGGAATTTTTTGGCCATAATGGGTTTTAGCTCCGGTGGCAAAACTTTGTATGTATAGGCCCACGTTTTGGTATAGCCCCATTTAACGGTACCTCCCGGAATTCGGTATTTTGATGATTTTTGCCGCATTTTTCCACGAATTTGTTAAAAAAAAATTAGTATTTGTGGAATATAATGTGTTCTAGCTCGTTTGGAGAATCTTTGTATGTATAGGTCAACGTTTTGGTATAGCCCCAATACAACGGTGCCTCCCGGAATTCGGAATTTTCATGATTTCTGCCACATTTTTCAAGGATTTGTCTAACAATCGGTATTTGTGGGTCGTAGTGGGAGGCGAAACATTGTATATATGGGTTCACGTTTTTGTATAGCCCCATATAACGGTACCTGCCGATATTCGGTATTTTGATGATTTTTGCCACATTTTTCACTGATTTGTCTTAAAACGGTATTTGTGGTTCATAGCTCCGGTGGCGAAACATTGTATGAATGGGTTCATGCTTTTGTATAGCCCTATATATCGGTACCTCCCAATATTCAGTGTTTTGATGATTTTTGCCACATTTTTTTACTAATTTGTCTAACATTTAATTTTTTTTGGCCATGATAGGTTCTAGCTCCGGTAGCGAAACTTTGTATGTATAGGCCCACGTTTTGGTAGAGCCCCATATAACGGTACCTCCCGATATTCGGTATTTTCATGATCTTTGCAACATTTTTTCACTGATTTATCTTAAAATCGGTATTTGTAGGTTATAATGGGTTCTAGGTTGTGTGTTATAAGTATAGGTCTACGTTTTGGTATAGCTCCCGTGCAAGGATGCCTCCTGATTTTCGGTATTTTAATGATTTTTGCCACATTTTCTCATAATGAGTTCATGCGAAATATTGTATACATGGGTTCACGTCTTCGTATAGTCCTATATAACGGTAACTCCCAAAATTCGTCATTTTGATTTTCGCCACATTTTTTCACGGATTTGTCTATGTTGGGAATAGACCCAACCGCATAGACGATGATATCGATCTCGATAATTAAAACTATCGATGAGGTCACATCGTTAAAGATTTTTTGTTGCCACTCTTCTTCTTGAAGTTTAGAAAAATTGTGAATTTTTATAAATAAAAAAAGTTGATCGACTGAATCATTTTTCATTTTTAAATAATAATTAAAGTGTTTTTTCTCTTGGGCAGACAACAAACGTAAGTATAGCCAGAATACTTTTGTGTGTGTTTGTAGTTTGCTAAATAATATTGATGTTCGTCTTTGTGCAACAATAAATTCCGGCTCAAAATCTACTCAACAAGCCCATACGACGGTATTGGAACTTGTACATGGTCCTTCGAGTCCAAAAAAACAAAGAATCGGCTTATTTCCCAAAAAACATTTTCCAAAAAAGCACTAATTTTAATTTAAAATTAATTTGATAGTAGTGAGAAGTGTTGTTGTGTTCTCATCTGTGTTCGAATGTGACGGCTTTTGTGTTGTTTGTCGTAGACACACATACATTCAACAAATCAGCACTGCCATTTCCAAAAGAAATCGTTTGTGTGAAGTTAGAAGAAAAAGAGATATTTGTTTGCATTCATTGTTTATTAACACTATCAAAAACACATACACTAACACCATTATAAAACACCACAATCACTTTCATATTCTCCATCATTATTTTTGGTATTTGTTTTGTGTTACATTTGTCGCATTCGTCATTTGTGCCATTTGAAATAAACAATATTTGTGACATATGTTTGTTGTGCCAGATCGATCCGTCTGTTGTACTTACCATATCGACTATCGATCAGCTGCTGGGTCAGAAAAGTTGTGCAATTATTCGCTAACGTAACGCATGTTTCTGACGTAACGTATAAAACTTTGCATAAATTATTGAATCAATAAAAAAATAATAATACACATAAATTGAATAAAAATAATAAATAGACAATAAGATAATAAAAGTTAAGTTAAATTTAAAAAAATAAAGAAATAAACAAATCATAAAAATATATTAAAATAATTCCTTCAATAAGTTAAAAAAAAAAAAATTTACTAATACTAATAATATTATACGGCAAATAAAAAACATTTACAGAAATAATTTCATTTTATTTATTAAAATAATAAAGTGATTATTAAAATAAATAAAGTGACGTAACGTATAAAACTTTGCATAAATTATTGAATCAATAAAAAAAATAATAATACACATAAATTGAATAAAAATTATAAATAGACAATAAGATAATAAAAGTTAAAATAAATTTAAAAAATTAATAAATAAACAAATCATGGAATTTTTTCGCCATGACGGGTTCTAGCTCAGGTGACGAAACATTGTATGTATAGGCTTACGTTTTGGTATAGCGCCCATAAAACGATACCCCCCCAATATTCGCTATTTTAATGTTTTTTGACACATTTGTTCACGGATTTGTCTAAAAATCGGTATTTGTTGTTTCATCTTGGGTTCTAGCTCGTTTGGCGAAGCACTGTCCGTATAGATCCACGTATATGCAGACTGTACCACCATATTATGATAGCTCCCGATATTAGGTATTTTGTTCAATTTTTTCACATTTTTCACGGATTTGTTATAAAAATCAGTATTGGTCATCATTTAACGGTACCTCACGATATTCGGTATTTTGATGATTTTTGCCACATTTTCACACGAATTTGTTAAAAAAATTGGTATTTGTGGAATATAATGTGTTCTAGCTCGTTTGGAGAATCTTTGTATGTATAGGTCAACGTTTTGGTATAGACCCAATACAACGGTGCCTCCCGGAATTCGGAATTTTCATGATTTCTGCCACATTTTTCAAGGATTTGTCTTAAAACGGTATTTGTGGTTCATAGCTCCGGTGGCGAAACATTGTATGAATGGGTTCATGCTTTTGTATAGCCCTATATAGCGGTACCTCCCAATATTCAGTGTTTGATGATTTTTGCCACATTTTTTTACTAATTTGTCTAACATTTAATTTTTTTTGGCCATGATAGGTTCTAGCTCCGGTAGCGAAACTTTGTATGTATAGGCCCACGTTTTGGTAGAGCCCCATTTAACGGTACCTCCCGATATTCGGTATTTTCATGATCTTTGCAACATTTTTTCACTGATTTATCTTAAAATCGGTATTTGTAGGTTATAATGGGTTCTAGGTTGTGTGTTATAAGTATAGGTCCATGTTTTGGTATAGCTACCGTGCAAGGGTGCCTCCTGATATTCGGTATTTTAATGATTTTTGCCACATTTTCTCATAATGAGTTCATGCGAAATATTGTATACATGGGTTCACGTCTTCGTATAGTCCTATATAACGGTAAAGCCCAAAATTCGTCATTTTGATTTTCGCCACATTTTTTCACGGATTTGTCTATGTTGGGAATAGACCCAACCGCATAGACGATGATATCGATCTCGATAATTAAAACTATCGATGAGGTCACATCGTTAAAGATTTTTTGTTGCCACTCTTCTTCTTGAAGTTTAGAAAAGTGGATTGCCAGATCAAAATTGTGAATTTTTATAAATAAAAAAAGTTGATCGACTGAATCATTTTTCATTTTGAAATAATAATTAAAGTGCTTTTTCTTTTGTGCAGACAACAAACGTAAGTATAGCCAGAATACTTTTGTGTGTGTTTGTAGTTTGCTAAATAATATTGATGTTCGTCTTTGTGCAACAATAAATTCCGGCTCAAAATCTACTCAACAAGCCCATACGACGGTATTGGAACTTGTACATGGTCCTTCGAGTCCAAAAAACAAAGAATCGGCTTATTTCCCAAAAAATATTTTCCAAAAAAGCACTAATTTTAATTTAAAATTAATTTGAAAGTAGTAAGAAGTGTTGTTGTGTTCTCATCTGTGTTCGAATGTGACGGCTTTTGTGTTGTTTGTCGTAGACACACATACATTCAACAAATCAGCACTGCCATTTCCAAAAGAAATCGTTTGTGTGAAGTTAGAAGAAAAAGAGATATTTGTTTGCATTCATTGTTTATTAACACTATCAAAAACACATACACTAATCACTTTCATATTCTCCATCATTATTTTTGGCATTTATTTCATTTTGTTTTGTGTTACATTTGTCGCATTCGTCATTTGTGCCATTTGAAATAAACAATATTTGTGACATATGTTTGTTGTGCCAGATCGATCCGTCTGTTGTACTTACCATATCGACTATCGATCAGCTGCTGGGTCTGAAAAGTTGTGCAATTATTCGCTAACGTAACGCAAGTTTCTGACGTAACGTATAAAACTTTGCATAAATTATTGAATCAATAAAAAAATAATAATACACATAAATTGAATAAAAATAATAAATAGACAATAAGATAATAAAAGTTAAGTTAAATTTAAAAAAAAATAAAGAAATAAACAAATCATAAAAATATATTAAATAATTCCTTTAATAAGTTAAAAAAAAAAAATTACTAAGAAAAATAATATTATACGGCAAATAAAAAACATTTACAGAAATAATTTCATTTTATGTATTAAAATAAATAAAGTGATAATTTTAAATTGTTTGTATAATAATAAATAGCAATAAATAAACCTTATATAAATACACATAAAAATAAATAGAAAAACAAAATGGATTCAACAATTTGTGCTAAGTTTGAATACAAAACCGACAGCCTTATGAATATGTGCATTCAATTGGAGAATACTCCCGAGGAACTATTTTCGGATTCTTTAATAGAAACCAAATTAGAATCCATTGATGAAGATCTGGCACAAAGCACGCAGTGCATTTTAATGTGTATATTTAACAGAAATAGAGGAAGAAGAAGAAAAGGCTTATAGATTAGAAGCCAGAAAAATATTTGAGTCCCTCAGGGACAAATACCAAACTACAAAAGCTAAATTATTAGAGATTTTGAAGAAAAGAAAACAAAATCAAAATAATACCGCTAGAGGGGATGTTACAAATCCGTCATTATTTCACAGCTCAGCTGTGTACCTTCCGGGTTCAACCTTTGACATGTCGGAAATTTGTATTAAAGTGCCACCGTGTGACACTCAGGACTTCTACGGAAGTTATGAACAATGGTTTTGAAGATTTTTGCCACGGATTAATCTAGAAATTGGAATTTGTTGGTCATGATGGGTTCTAGCTCCGGTGGCGAAACAGTGTATGTATGGGTTCACATTTTTGTATAGCCCCATATAACGGTACCTCCCAAAATTCGGTATTTTGATGGTTTTTGCAAAATCTTTCACAGATTTGTCTAACAATTGGAATTTGTTGGCCATAATGGGTTCTAGCTCCGGTGGCGAAATATTGTATGTATAGGCTCACATTTTGGTATAGCCCCATTTAACGGTACCTCCCGGAATTCGGTATTTTGATGATTTTTGCCAACGTAAGTTTATTTTTCCACGAATTTGTTAAAAAAATTAGTATTTGTGGAATATAATGTGTTCTAGCTCGTTTGGAGAATCTTTGTATGTATAGGTCAACGTTTTGGTATAGCCCCAATACAACGGTGCCTCCCGGAATTCGGTATTTTCATGATTTCTGCCACATTTTTCAAGGATTTGTCTAACAATCGGTATTTGTGGGTCGTAGTAGGAGGCGAAACATTGTATATATGGGTTCACGTTTTTGTATAGCCCCATATAACGGTACCTGCCGATATTCATTATTTTGTTATTTTTGCCACATTTTTCACTGATTTGTCTTAAAACGGTATTTGTGGTTCATAGCTCCGGTGGCGAAACATTGTATGAATGGGTTCATGCTTTTGTATAGCCCTATATATCGGTACCTCCCAATATTCAGTGTTTTGATGATTTTTGCCACATTTTTTTACTAATTTGTCTAACATTTAATTTTTTTTGGCCATGATAGGTTCTAGCTCCGGTAGCGAAACTTTGTATGTATAGGCCCACGTTTTGGTAGAGCCCCATTTAACGGTACCTCCCGATATTCGGTATTTTCATGATCTTTGCAACATTTTTTCACTGATTTATCTTAAAATCGGTATTTGTAGGTTATAATGGGTTCTAGGTTGTGTGTTATAAGTATAGGTCCACGTTTTGGTATAGCTCCCGTGCAAGGGTGCCTCCTGATATTCGGTATTTTAATGATTTTTGCCACATTTTCTCATAATGAGTTCATGCGAAATATTGTATACATGGGTTCACGTCTTCGTATAGTCCTATATAACGGTAACTGCCAAAATTCGGCATTTTGATTTTCGCCACATTTTTTCACGGATTTGTCTATGTTGGGAATAGACCCAACCCCAAAGACGACGATATCGATCTCGATAATTAAAACTATCGATGAGGTCACATCGTTAAAGATTTTTTGTTGCCACTCTTCTTCTTGAAGTTTAGAAAAGTGGATTGCCAGATCAAAATTGTGAATTTTTATAAATAAAAAAAGTTGATCGACTGAATCATTTTTCATTTTGAAATAATAATTAAAGTGCTTTTTCTTTTGTGCAGACAACAAACGTAAGTATAGCCAGAATAGTTTTGTGTGTGTTTGTAGTTTGCTAAATAATATTGATGTTCGTCTTTGTGCAACAATAAATTCCGGCTCAAAATCTACTCAACAAGCCCATACGACGGTATTGGAACTTGTACATGGTCCTTCGAGTCCAAAAAACAAAGAATCGGCTTATTTCCCAAAAAATATTTTCCAAAAAAGCACTAATTTTAATTTAAAATTAATTTGAAAGTAGTAAGAAGTATTGTTGTGTTCTCATCTGTGTTCGAATGTGACGGCTTTTGTGTTGTTTGTCGTAGACACACATACATTCAACAAATCAGCACTGCCATTTCCAAAAGAAATCGTTTGTGTGAAGTTAGAAGAAAAAGAGATATTTGTTTGCATTCATTGTTTATTAACACTATCAAAAACACATACACTAATCACTTTCATATTCTCCATCATTATTTTTGGCATTTATTTCATTTTGTTTTGTGTTACATTTGTCGCATTCGTCATTTGTGCCATTTGAAATAAACAATATTTGTGTCATATGTTTGTTGTGCCAGATCGATCCGTCTGTTGTACTTACCATATCGACTATCGATCAGCTGCTGGGTCAGAAAAGTTGTGCAATTATTCGCTAACGTAACGCAAGTTTCTGACGTAACGTATAAAACTTTGCATAAATTATTGAATCAATAAAAAAATAATAATACACATAAATTGAATAAAAATAATAAATAGACAATAAGATAATAAAAGTTAAGTTAAATTTAAAAAAATAAAGAAATAAACAAATCATAAAAATATATTAAAATAATTCCTTCAATAAGTTAAAAAAAAAAATTACTAAGAAAAATAATATTATACGGCAAATAAAAAACATTTACAGAAATAATTTCATTTTATTTATTAAAATAAATAAAGTGATAATTTTAAATTGTTTGTATAATAATAAATAGCAATAAATAAACCTTATATAAATACACATAAAAATAAATAGAAAAACAAAATGGATTCAACAATTTGTGCTAAGTTTGAATACAAAACCGACAGCCTTATGAATATGTGCATTCAATTGGAGAATACTCCCGAGGAACTATTTTCGGATTCTTTAATAGAAACCAAATTAGAATCCATTGATGAAGATCTGGCACAATGCACGCAGTGCATTTGAATGTGTATATTTAACAGAAATAGAGGAAGAAGAAGAAAAGGCTTATAGATTAGAAGCCAGAAAAATATTTGAGTCCCTCAGGGACAAATACCAAACTACAAAAGCTAAACTATTAGAGATTTTGAAGAAAAGAAAACAAAATCAAAATAATACTGCTAGAGGGGATGTTACAAATCCGTCATTATTTCACAGCTCAGCTGTGTACCTTCCGGGTTCAACATTTGACATGTCGGAAATTTGTATTAAAGTGCCACCGTGTGACACTCAGGACTTCTACGGAAGTTATGAGCAATGGTTTTGAAGATTTTTGCCACGGATTAATCTAGAAATTGGAATTTGTTGGTCATGATGGGTTCTAGCTCCGGTGGCGAAATATTGTATGTATAGGCTCACGTTTTGGTATAGCCCCAATATAACGGTATCCCTCGATATTCGGTATTTTGTTGATTTTTGCCACATTTTCCCACTAATTTGTCTAAATATGTGAATTTGTTGGGCATGATGTGTTCTCCGGTGGCAAAATATTGTATGTATGGGACCACGTTTTACTATAGCCCCCATATAACGGAACCTGCCGATATTCGGTATTTTTGATTTTTGCCACATTTTGTCTAACACGGATTTGTCTAACAATTGGAATTTGTTGGTCATGATGGGTTCTAGCTCCGGTAGCGAATCATTGTATGTATAAGCTCACTTTTTTGTATATCCCAATATAACGGTACCTCCAATATTCGGTATTTTGATATTTTTCAATTTTTTTAAGTTTATGTCTAAAAATTGGAATTTGTTGGCCCTTATGAATTCTAGCTCCGGTGGCGAAACATTGAATGTATAGGCTTACGTTTTGGTATAGCCCTATATATAAAGGTACCTCCCGATATTCGGTATTTTGTTGATTTTTGCCACATTTTTTCACTGATTTGTCTTAAAATCGGTATTTGTGGTTCATAGCTCTGGTGGCGAAACATTGTATGAATGGGTTCATGTTTTTGTATAGCCCTATATATAAAGGTAGCTCCCAATATTCAGTATTTTGATGATTTGGAATTTTTTGGCCATAATGGGTTTTAGCTCCGGTGGCAAAACTTTGTATGTATAGGCCCACGTTTTGGTATAGCCCCATTTAACGGTACCTCCCGGAATTCGGTATTTTGATGGTTTTTGCCACATTTTTTCACTGATTTGTCTTAAAATCGGTATTTGTGGTTAATAGCTCTGGTGGCGAAACATTGTATGAATGGGTTCATGTTTTTGTATAGCCCTATATATAAAGGTAGCTCCCAATATTCAGTATTTTGATGATTTGGAATTTTTTGGCCATAATGGGTTTTAGCTCCGGTGGCAAAACTTTGTATGTATAGGCCCACGTTTTGGTATAGCCCCATTTAACGGTACCTCCCGGAATTCGGTATTTTGATGATTTTTGCCACATTTTTCCACGAATTTGTTAAAAAAATTAGTATTTGTGGAATATAATGTGTTCTAGCTCGTTTGGAGAATCTTTGTATGTATAGGTCAACGTTTTGGTTTTTTCTAAAAATCGGTATTTGTGGGTCGTAGTAGGAGGCGAAACATTGTATATGGGTTCACGTTTTTGAGGCCCCATATAATGGTACCTGCCGATATTCGGTATTTTGATGATTTTTGCCACATTTTTCACTGATTTGTCTTAAAACGGTATTTGTGGTTCATAGCTCCGGTGGCGAAACATTGTATGAATGGGTTCATGCTTTTGTATAGCCCTATATATCGGTACCTCCCAATATTCAGTGTTTTGATGATTTTTGCCACATTTTTTCACTAACTTGTCTAACATTTAATTTTTTTTGGCCATGATAGGTTCTAGCTCCGGTAGCGAAACTTTGTATGTATAGGCCCACGTTTTGGTAGAGCCCCATTTAACGGTACCTCCCGATATTCGGTATTTTCATGATCTTTGCAACATTTTTTCACTGATTTATCTTAAAATCGGTATTTGTAGGTTATAATGGGTTCTAGGTTGTGTGTTATAAGTATAGGTCCACGTTTTGGTATAGCTCCCGTGCAAGGGTGCCTCCTGATATTCGGTATTTTAATGATTTTTGCCACATTTTCTCATAATGAGTTCATGCGAAATATTGTATACATGGGTTCACGTCTTCGTATAGTCCTATATAACGGTAACTCCCAAAATTCGGCATTTTGATTTTCGCCACATTTTTTCACGGATTTGTCTATGTTGGGAATAGACCCAACCCCAAAGACGACGATATCGATCTCGATAATTAAAACTATCGATGAGGTCACATCGTTAAAGATTTTTTGTTGCCACTCTTCTTCTTGAAGTTTAGAAAAGTGGATTGCCAGATCAAAATTGTGAATTTTTATAAATAAAAAAAGTTGATCGACTGAATCATTTTTCATTTTTAAATAATAATTAAAGTGCTTTTTCTTTTGTGCAGACAACAAACGTAAGTATAGCCAGAATACTTTTGTGTGTGTTTGTAGTTTGCTAAATAATATTGATGTTCGTCTTTGTGCAACAATAAATTCCGGCTCAAAATCTACTCAACAAGCCCATACGACGGTATTGGAACTTGTACATGGTCCTTCGAGTCCAAAAAACAAAGAATCGGCTTATTTCCCAAAAAATATTTTCCAAAAAAGCACTAATTTTAATTTAAAATTAATTTGAAAGTAGTAAGAAGTGTTGTTGTGTTCTCATCTGTGTTCGAATGTGACGGCTTTTGTGTTGTTTGTCGTAGACACACATACATTCAACAAATCAGCACTGCCATTTCCAAAAGAAATCGTTTGTGTGAAGTTAGAAGAAAAAGAGATATTTGTTTGCATTCATTGTTTATTAACACTATCAAAAACACATACACTAATCACTTTCATATTCTCCATCATTATTTTTGGCATTTATTTCATTTTGTTTTGTGTTACATTTGTCGCATTCGTCATTTGTGCCATTTGAAATAAACAATATTTGTGACATATGTTTGTTGTGCCAGATCGATCCGTCTGTTGTACTTACCATATCGACTATCGATCAGCTGCTGGGTCTGAAAAGTTGTGCAATTATTCGCTAACGTAACGCAAGTTTCTGACGTAACGTATAAAACTTTGCATAAATTATTGAATCAATAAAAAAATAATAATACACATAAATTGAATAAAAATAATAAATAGACAATAAGATAATAAAAGTTAAGTTAAATTTAAAAAAAAATAAAGAAATAAACAAATCATAAAAATATATTAAAATAATTCCTTTAATAAGTTAAAAAAAAAAAATTACTAAGAAAAATAATATTATACGGCAAATAAAAAACATTTACAGAAATAATTTCATTTTATGTATTAAAATAAATAAAGTGATAATTTTAAATTGTTTGTATAATAATAAATAGCAATAAATAAACCTTATATAAATACACATAAAAATAAATAGAAAAACAAAATGGATTCAACAATTTGTGCTAAGTTTGAATACAAAACCGACAGCCTTATGAATATGTGCATTCAATTGGAGAATACTCCCGAGGAACTATTTTCGGATTCTTTAATAGAAACCAAATTAGATTCCATTGATGAAGATCTGGCACAATGCACGCAGTGCATTTGAATGTGTATATTTAACAGAAATAGAGGAAGAAGAAGAAAAGGCTTATAGATTAGAAGCCAGAAAAAATATTTGAGTCCCTCAGGGACAAATACCAAACTACAAAAGCTAAATTATTAGAGATTTTGAAGAAAAGAAAACAAAATCAAAATAATACTGCTAGAGGGGATGTTACAAATCCGTCATTATTTCACAGCTCAGCTGTGTACCTTCCGGGTTCAACCTTTGACATGTCGGAAATTTGTATTAAAGTGCCACCGTGTGACACTCAGGACTTCTACGGAAGTTATGAACAATGGTTTTGAAGATTTTTGCCACGGATTAATCTAGAAATTGGAATTTGTTGGTCATGATGGGTTCTAGCTCCGGTGGCGAAATATTGTATGTATAGGCTCACGTTTTGTTATAGCCCCAATATAACGGTATCCCTCGATATTCGGTATTTTGTTGATTTTTGCCACATTTTCCCACTAATTTGTCTAAATATGTGAATTTGTTGGGCATGATGTGTTCTCCGGTGGCAAAATATTGTATGTATGGGACCACGTTTTACTATAGCCCCCATATAACGGAACCTGCCGATATTCGGTATTTTTGATTTTTGCCACATTTTGTCTAACACGGATTTGTCTAACAATTGGAATTTGTTGGTCATGATGGGTTCTAGCTCCGGTAGCGAATCATTGTATGTATAAGCTCACTTTTTTGTGTATCCCAATATAACGGTACCTCCAATATTCGGTATTTTGATATTTTTCAATTTTTTTAAGTTTATGTCTAAAAATTGGAATTTGTTGGCCCTTATGAATTCTAGCTCCGGTGGCGAAACATTGAATGTATAGGCTTACGTTTTGGTATAGCCCTATATATAAAGGTACCTCCCGATATTCGGTATTTTGTTGATTTTTGCCACATTTTTTCACTGATTTGTCTTAAAATCGGTATTTGTGGTTCATAGCTCTGGTGGCGAAACATTGTATGAATGGGTTCATGTTTTTGTATAGCCCTATATATAAAGGTAGCTCCCAATATTCAGTATTTTGATGATTTGGAATTTTTTGGCCATAATGGGTTTTAGCTCCGGTGGCAAAACTTTGTATGTATAGGCCCACGTTTTGGTATAGCCCCATTTAACGGTACCTCCCGGAATTCGGTATTTTGATGATTTTTGCCACATTTTTTCACTGATTTGTCTTAAAATCGGTATTTGTGGTTCATAGCTCTGGTGGCGAAACATTGTATGAATGGGTTCATGTTTTTGTATAGCCATATATATAAAGGTAGCTCCCAATATTCAGTATTTTGATGATTTGGAATTTTTTGGCCATAATGGGTTTTAGCTCCGGTGGCAAAACTTTGTATGTATAGGCCCACGTTTTGGTATAGCCCCATTTAACGGTACCTCCCGGAATTCGGTATTTTGATGATTTTTGCCACATTTTTCCACGAATTTGTTAAAAAAATTAGTATTTGTGGAATATAATGTGTTCTAGCTCGTTTGGAGAATCTTTGTATGTATAGGTCAACGTTTTGGTTTTTTCTAAAAATCGGTATTTGTGGGTCGTAGTAGGAGGCGAAACATTGTATATATGGGTTCACGTTTTTGAGGCCCCATATAATGGTACCTGCCGATATTCGGTATTTTGATGATTTTTGCCACATTTTCACTGATTTGTCTTAAAACGGTATTTGTGGTTCATAGCTCCGGTGGCGAAACATTGTATGAATGAGTTCATGCTTTTGTATAGCCCTATATATCGGTACCTCCCAATATTCAGTGTTTTGATGATTTTTGCCACATTTTTTCACTAACTTGTCTAACATTTAATTTTTTTTGGCCATGATAGGTTCTAGCTCCGGTAGCGAAACTTTGTATGTATAGGCCCACGTTTTGGTAGAGCCCCATTTAACGGTACCTCCCGATATTCGGTATTTTCATGATCTTTGCAACATTTTTTCACTGATTTATCTTAAAATCGGTATTTGTAGGTTATAATGGGTTCTAGGTTGTGTGTTATAAGTATAGGTCCACGTTTTGGTATAGCTCCCGTGCAAGGGTGCCTCCTGATATTCGGTATTTTAATGATTTTTGCCACATTTTCTCATAATGAGTTCATGCGAAATATTGTATACATGGGTTCACGTCTTCGTATAGTCCTATATAACGGTAACTCCCAAAATTCGGCATTTTGATTTTCGCCACATTTTTTCACGGATTTGTCTATGTTGGGAATAGACCCAACCCCATAGACGATGATATCGATCTCGATAATTAAAACTATCGATGAGGTCACATCGTTAAAGATTTTTTGTTGCCACTCTTCTTCTTGAAGTTTAGAAAAGTGGATTGCCAGATCAAAATTGTGAATTTCTTTAAATAAAAAAAGTTGATCGATTGAATCATTTTTCATTTTTAAATAATAATTAAAGTGTTTTTTCTTTTGTGCAGACAACAAACGTAAGTATAGCCAGAATACTTTTGTGTGTGTTTGTAGTTTGCTAAATAATATTGATGTTCGTCTTTGTGCAACAATAAATTCCGGCTCAAAATCTACTCAACAAGCCCATACGACGGTATTGGAACTTGTACATGGTCCTTCGAGTCCAAAAAACAAAGAATCGGCTTATTTCCCAAAAAATATTTTCCAAAAAAGCACTAATTTTAATTTAAAATTAATTTGGAAGTAGTGAGAAGTGTTGTTGTGTTCTCATCTGTGTTTGAATGTGACGGCTTTAGTGTTGTTTGTCGTAGACACACATACATTCAACAAATCAGCACTGCCATTTCCAAAAGAAATCGTTTGTGTGAAGTTAGAAGAAAAAGAGATATTTTTTGTATTCATTGTTTATTAACACTATCAAAAACACATACACTAACACCATTATAAAACACCATAATCAATTTCATATTCTCCATCATTATTTTTGGCATTTATTTCATTTTGTTTTGTGTTACATTTGTCGCATTCGTCATTTGTTCCAATTGTAATAAACAATATTTTGGACACATGTTTGTTGTGCCAGATCGATCCGTCTGTTGTGCTTACCATATCGACTATCGATCAGCTGCTGGGTCAGAAAAGTTGTGCAATTACTCGCTAACGTAACGCAAGTTTCTGACGTAACGTATAAAACTTTGCATAAATTATTGAATCAATAAAAAAATAATAATACACATAAATTGAATAAAAATAATAAATAGACAATAAGATAATAAAAGTTAAGTTAAATTTAAAAAAATAAAGAAATAAAGAAATCATAAAAATATATTAAAATAATTCCTTCAATAAGTTAAAAAAAATAAAATTTTACTAAGAAAAATAATATTATACGGCAAATAAAAAACATTTACAGAAATAATTTCATTTTATTTATTAAAATAAATAAAGTGATAATTTTAAATTGTTTGTATAATAATAAATAACAATAAATAAACCTTATATAAATACACATAAAAATAAATAGAAAAACAAAATGGATTCAACAATTTGTGCTAAGTTTGAATACAAAACCGACAGCCTTATGAATATGTGCATTCAATTGGAGAATACTCCCGAGGAACTATTTTCGGATTCTTTAATAGAGACCAAATTGGAATCCATTGATGAAGATCTGGCACAATGCACGCAGTGCATTTGAATGTGTATATTTAACAGAAATAGAGGAAAAAGAAGAAAAGGCTTATAGATTAGAAGCCAGAAAAATATTTGAGTCCCTCAGGGACAAATACCAAACTACAAAAGCTAAATTATTAGAGATTTTGAAGAAAAGAAAACAAAATCAAAATAATACCGCTAATACAGCTCAGCTGTGTACCCTCCGGGTTCAACCTTTGACATGTCGGAAATTTGTATTAAAGTGCCACCGTGTGACACTCAGGACTTCTACGGAAGTTATGAACAATGGTTTTGAAGATTTTTGCCACGGATTAATCTAGAAATTGGAATTTGTTGGTCATGATGGGTTCTAGCTCCGGTGGCGAAACAGGGTATGTATGGGTTCACGTTTTTGTATAGCCCCATATAACGGTACCTCCCAATATTCGGTATTTTGATGGTTTTTGCAAAACCTTTCACAGATTTGTCTAACAATTGGAATTTGTTGGCCATAATGGGCTCTAGCTCCGGTGGCGAAATATTGTATGTATAGGCTCACGTTTTGGTATAGCCCCAATATAACGGTATCCCTCGATATTCGGTATTTTGTTGATTTTTGCCACATTTTCCCACTAATTTGTCTAAAAATGTGAATTTGTTGGGCATGATGTGTTCTCCGGTGGCAAAATATTATATGTATGGGACCACGTTTTACTATAGCCCCCATATAACGGTACCTGCCGATATTCGGTATTTTTGATTTTTGCCACATTTTGTCTAACACGGATTTGTCTAACAATTGAAATTTGTTGGTCATGATGGGTTCTAGCTCCGGTAGCGAATCATTGTATGTATAAGATCACTTTCTTGTATATCCCAATATAACGGTACCTCCAATATTCGGTATTTTGATATTTTTCAATTTTTTTTAAGTTTATGTCTAAAAATTGGAATTTGTTGGAGCTTATGAATTCTAGCTCCGGTGGCGAAACATTGAATGTATAGGCTTACGTTTTGGTATAGCCCTATATATAAAGGTACCTCCTGATATTCGGTATTTTGTTGATTTTTGCCACATTTTTTCACTGATTTGTCTTAAAATCGGTATTTGTGGTTCATAGCTCTGGTGGCGAAACATTGTATGAATGGGTTCATGTTTTTGTATAGCCCTATATATAAAGGTAGCTCCCAGTATTCAGTATTTTGATGATTTTTGCCACATTTTTCCACTAATTTGTCTAAAAATTGGAATTTTTTGGCCATGATGGGTTTTAGCTCCGGTGGCAAATCTTTGTATGTATAGGCCCACGTTTTGGTATAGCCCCATTTAACGGTACCTCCCGGAATTCGGTATTTTGATGATTTTTGCCACATTTTCCACGTATTTGTTAAAAAAAAATAGTATTTGTGGATCATAGTCGGAGGCGAAGCATTGTATGTATAGGCCCACGTTTTGGTATAGCCCCATTTAACGGTACCTCCCGATGTGTATATTTAACAGAAATAGAGGAAGAAGAAGAATTGGCTTATAGATTAGAAGCCAGAAAAATATTTGAGTCCCTCAGGGACAAATACCAAACTACAAAAGCTAAATTATTAGAGATTTTGAAGAAAAGAAAACAAAATCAAAATAATACCGCTAGAGGCGATGTTACAAATCCGTCATTATTTCACATCTCAGCTGTGTACCCTCCGGGTTCAACCTTTGACATGTCGGAAATTTGTATTAAAGTGCCACCGTGTGACACTCAGGACTTCTATGGAAGTTATGAACAATGGTTTTGAAGATTTTTGCCACACCTTTTTCCCGGATTAATCTAGAAATTGGAATTTGTTGATCATGATGGGTTCTAGCTCCGGTGGCGAATCATTGTATATATGGGTTCACGTTTTTGTATAGCCCCATATAACGGTACCTCCCAATATTCGGTATTTTGATGGTTTTTGCAAAATCTTTCACAGATTTGTCTAACAATTGGAATTTGTTGGTCATGATGGGTTCTAGCTCCGGTAGCGAATCATTGTATGTATAAGCTCACTTTTTTGTATATTCTAATATAACGGTACCTCCAATATTCGGTATTTTGATATTTTTCACATTTTTTTAAGTTTTTGTCTAAAAATTGGAATTTGTTGGCCCTTATGAATTCTAGCTCCGGTGGCGAAACATTGAATGTATAGGCTTACGTTTTGGTATAGCCCCCATATAATGCTACCTCCCGATATTCGGTATTTTCACGACTTTTGTCACATTTTTTTCACGGATTTACCTAGAAACTGGAATTTGTTGGCCATGGCGGGTTCTAGCTCAAGTGGCGAAACATATTATGTATAGGCTTACGTTTTGGTATAGCCCCCATATTACGGCACCTCCCGATATTCGGTATTTTCATGATTTTTGCCATATTTTTTTCACGGATTTACCTAGAAACTGGAATTTGTTGACCATGACGGGTTCTAGCTCAAGTGGCGAAACATTGTATGTATAGGCTTACGTTTTGGTATAGTCCCCATATTACGGCACCTCCCGATATTCAGTATTTTAAAGATTTTTGACACATTTGTTCACGAGTTTACCTTAAAATCGGTATTTGTAGGTTAAAATTGCTTCTAGGTTGTATGGAGAAACATTGTATGTATGGATCCACGTTTTGATACAGCCCCCATCCAAGGGTAACTCCCGATATTCGGTATTTTGATGAACTTTACCACATTTTTCCACGAATTTGTTAAAAAAATTAGTATTTGTGGAATATAATGTGTTCTAGCTCGTTTGGAGAATCATTGTATGTATAGGTCCACGTTTTGGTATAGCCCCAATATAACGGTGTCTCCCGATATTCGGTATTTTGGTGATTTTGCCACATTTTCCCACGAATTTGTTAAAAAAATTAGTATTTGTGGAATATAATGTGTTCTAGCTCGTTTGGAGAATCATTGTAGGTATAGGTCCATGTTTTGGTATAGCCCCAATATAACGGTGCCTCCCGATATTCGGTATTTTGATGATTTTGCCACATTTTCCCACGAATTTGTTAAAAAAAAAATTAGTAGTAGCGCGTTAGGAGAATCATTGCATGTATAGGTCCACGTTTTGGTATAGCCCCAATTTAACGGTGCCACATTTTTCTCATGGATTTGTCTAACAACTGGAATTTGTTGGCCATGATGGGTTCTTGGTCCGGTGGCGAAACTTTGCATGTATAGGCAGACGTTGTTGTATATCCCCAATATAACGGTACCTCCCAATATTGGTATTTTGATGATTGATGAGGTCGACTCCTAACCTCATCACAAAGCGATGTAACTAACGAAAGAAAAAGAAAACGCCGCGAGATGATCTTTCTCGTTCCGTGGCTGGAAGGGAACTTAATTTATTTACAACATATTCTTAACACTAACGCTTACATCTTATACATTTACTCGTGCATTTTATTTACTAATGCACGCTGTGCGTTAACGCACACATTACGTTGCGGGAGAAAATGAAACGTACCTAATTTGTGATCGACCCTTTCTCATCTTCTATTTATGGCCGTGACATTTATTACATTATTTATTACCGACCATAAACATAGCATATGGAAAACACATGCATCTTAAGTGTTTTCTTTATTTAACTAATTTACATAATAAGAATAGAATTTAAAGAAGAACATTCAACACACAAACTATTGTTACAACATGTACAGTTTCTACAAAACTAAACATACTCCCGGCCTTAAAAGATCCTAATCTTTTAACAAACATAGATCGATCAATTCTAATTTTTTTAAAAATTATATAAAATAAACATCATTTTATTAATATTTAGAATTGAATAAAACTGTGATAAAATTATATATTGTTTTATAATTAATTTCTAACGTAATAATAAACCCCGAAGTATGCTACTTGAAACTAGGTAATTGCACCCATGACATCCACCAACCACTTGAAGTCTGGATCTCTCCGCCAGCGATGACCAGTTACCTGGGATATTTTTAAATCCTTGCCATGATTCAATGACACATCTTCTGCATGGATACGTCGTTTACTCATGCCCATGTTGTTATGTTCTCCACGACTTCTGAACCATCACGGGCGTTCCAGACGGAAATTATTAATCTTGTCTTTATGTCCATCGCTAATACAATGCCTGGCCGAGGTTTCACTTTCTTCTTCGTCAGTAGGAGCAAATACAGGATTCTTGTGTTCCTGCATATTCCTTGTTGCCCTTCTTCAATTTTAATTTTGCGCGTTATTTTTCCTTCGACTCGCGGAACATCAAGGCGAACGTTTTCATTTTTTCTTCCGATAGCATCTAAGTCCTTAATTACCATTTGATGAGTCCCTAAACAACATACGTCATGTTCACCTTATTAGGTGCTATTCTTATATTGTTCCCACTTCTCACTATACGGTAACAAATTCTAAGAAAATGGTAATGACTTGTGTAGTCATCCTGTTTTCCAACTACATTTAAATACCGCACGTATTGTGACGATAAGGTTTGAAAGTTCTTATCGATGTTTTCTATTCTTGAGAAAATACCTCCTCTAAACTCCTCCCAAAAATCAAATGCTGCATCGATAAAGTTTACCGTTATCCCAATATCTGGCGGCTGTGAATGGAACAGTAAGGCATTTTCCCCACACTGTTCCGATGAACTTAAGCTGTTCACCTCAGCTAAATAATCGATACCTAAACGTGGAATTTCTAAGGAAACAAAAACACCTATGCCATTTAGAACTCTCTCGATATCTTTAGTCGCATACCGCACTCCCAAGGCATCTATACAATCCGAGTATGTAAATTTTTTCATACGACGGAGTTCCCTCTCGTTATCTAAATAATCCTTTCTTGCTTCTGTAAAGGAACTACCTAATTTGGTACATTTTTCCCTAGCTTCCTCAGTTATACCACACAGAGCAATTTTTTCCATTTCTAAATAAAGTGACACAATATACTCGCCCAACATCCTTTGATGTTGAATGAAGTCTACAAAATTCATATTGACGAAATATATGTGCACTCAAAAAATAAACAAATAAACTAATCACTTTTTACTACACGTCTATTGCGTTAGTATATGGAGAGATAGATCGACAGAATCTTTCACTGCTACCTATCATGCTTCCTTTTACACAACTAAAAGATCTAACACTATCTTTGCTTCAACAGTGCACCTTTTACGCCGCTACAACAAATAAACCTAATACACTTCACTACCACGAAAATGGGCGCCTATCACGTCATTTATTTCGCATAAACTAATATTTTCTCGGACACTGAAAATATAGCCTATCGAATAACTTCACTAACTACACGCGATACTATCACGTTGGGGTCACCAAATGATGAGGTCGACTCCTAACCTCATCACAAAGCGATGTAACTAACGAAAGAAAAAAAAAAAACGCCGCGAGATGATCTTTCTCGTTCCGTGGCTGGAAGGGAACTTAATTTATTTACAACATATTCTTAACGCACACATTACGTTGCGGGAGAAAATGGCCGACCATAAACATAGCATATGGAAAACACATGCATCTTAAGTGTTTTCTTTATTTAACTAATTTACATAATAAGAATAGAATTTAAAGAAGAACATTCAACACACAAACTATTGTTACAACATGTACAGTTTCTACAAAACTAAACAATGATTTTTCATATTTTCACGGATTTACCCAGAAATTGGAATTTGTTGGCCATGACGGGTTCTAGCTCAGGTGGCGAAACATTGTATGTATAGGCTTACGTTTTGGTATAGCGCCCATATAACGGTATTTCATCACGGATTTGTCTAAAATCGGTATTTGTTGCTTCATCATGGGTTCTAGCTCGTTTGGCGAAGCACTGTACGTATAGGTCCACGTCTATGGGGACTGTACCACCATATTATGGCAGCTCCCGATATTAGGTATTTTGTTCAATTTTTTCACATTTTTCACGGATTTGTTATAAAAATCAGTATTGGTAGGTCATAGTGGGTTTTAGCACCGGTGGCGGAAAATTGTATGTATAGGCTCACGTTTTGGTATAGCCCCATATAACGGTGCCTGACGATATTCGGTATTTTGATGATTTTTGCCACATTTTCCCACGAATTTGTTAGAAAAAAGTATTTGTGGAATATAATGTGTTCTAGCTCGTTTGGAGAATCATTGTATGTATAGGTTCACGTTTTGGTATAGCCCCAATACAACGATGCCTCCCGGAATTCGGTATTTTCATGATTTCTGCCACATTTTTTCACGGATTTGTCTAACAATCGGTATTTGTGGGTCATAGTGGGAGCCGATACATTGTATGTATAGGCCCACGTTTTGGTGTAGCCCCATTTAACGGTACCTCCCGATATTCGGTATTTTCATGATTTTTGCCACATTTTTTCACGGATTTATCTTAAAATCGGTATTTGTAGGTTATAATGGGTTCTAGGTTGTGTGGCGAAACATGGTGTGTATAGGTCCACGTTTTGGTATAGCTCCCGTGCAAGGGTACCTCCCGATATTCGGTATTTTGATGATTTTTGCCACATTTTCTCATAGTGAGTTCATGCGAAATATTGTATATATGGGTTCACGTTTTCGTATAGCCCAATATAACGGTGCCTCCCAAAATTCGGCATTTTGATTTTCGCCACGTTTTTTCACGGATTTGACCGACTGATAAAAAAATTGACCGACTGAGTCACTTTTCATTTTGAAATAATAATTAAAGTTTTTTTTTCTTTTGTGCAGACAACAAACGTAAGTATCGGCAAAATACTTTTGTGTTTGTTTGTAGTTTGCTAAATAATATTGTTGTTCGTCTTTGTGCAACAATAAATTCCGGCTCAAAATCTACTCAACAAGTCCATACGACGGTATTGGAACTTGGAACCGAAGAATAAAGAATCGGCTTATTTGCCAAAAAATATTTTCCAAAAAACCACTAATTTTAATTTAAAATTAATTTGAAAGTGGTAAAAAGTGCTGTTGTGTTTTCATCTGTGTTCGAATGTGACGGCTTTTGTGTTGTTTGTCGTAGACACACGTACATTAAAGGGCTGCAAATGTGACAATTTTCTCTATTTATGCCATGGAGGGAAAACGCTCGTCATGTTGTGCCCTGTTTGATCAAACACATAACAGTACGTGACATCCAACCAAATGTTCGATGTCTCGTCATGGCGGTCACACTCAAACCCATCGTCATAACATGTAATGACCAATAAAAGGGAATGTTGAATAGTGTGTCATACAAAAATGTTCTATCAAAAAACAACAACAATTATGAAACAATTGCAACGTAAAAGACACACACGTGATGAAGGCAAAGCGCAATCGCTACCTGCTTTTCCGATATGTGAAAAATAAATGTTTTGTAATAAAGAATTTTTTTGGCGAATACTAAAATATTAAAGGCACTTCTAATTGGTCCACACAAAATTTTCACATTTAGTGGTTATTGACGAAACAATCTAAAATTTTAATCCTTATTACAAAACGAAAATTTTCTTATTTTAATTATAATTTCATAAATGTTTGCCTCCGGTATTGAGGTGTAAATGAGAATGAGTGCTACTGTAATTCACGAACAACACCATATAATTCCACTGTTCAATTCTGTGCATATTCTGTTATTGAATGAGAGTCAAATTTCTACCCACAAACTTTAATTTGAAAAGAACACTATATGTAGATAGAAAATGGGCAAACAATATTTACCTCTTTTTTATGACCAAAATTTTATGATAATCACCAATAAATTGGGATTGTTCAGTATATATTTCATTTTTTCTATTCATTTGTTGATGTCTATGCACATTTTGTTATTGAACTCAATTTTATATTTACGCGGTGTTTGTTACTTCAAAATTACAGCACACACAAAAACACATCCTCACCGTCGAAAGTAACACGCACACACTCTCTCAATTTAAGCACACGTACACAAATGACACACAATTTGACGATGACAAGGTTCGATGTCATCGTTGACACCCTGCATTTATGGAGAACACCATGCAAATATTCGAGTCAGCTATGCCACGATCGAACCTTAGACAATGGGACACATGAATTAAAATGGGGGATGTTGTTGATTGCATTGCCTATCAAGTACACAGCGCATGATTGAGTAGACAAAGTCAGTGTATCGAAAAAAGCATAATTCATACAATTCGTCTTGTGCAGGCCTTTAACATACATTCAACAAATCAACACTGCCATTTCAAAAAGAAATCGTTTGTGTGAAGTTAGAAGAAAAAGAGATACTTGTTTGTATTTATTGTTTATTAACACTATCAAAACCATTACACTAACACCATTATAAAACACCACAATAACTTTCATATTCTCCATCATTATTTTTGGCGCATATTTCATTTTGTTTTGTGTTACATTTGTCCCATTCGTCATTTGTGTCATTTGTAATACACAATATTCTTGACATATGTTTGTTGTGCCATATCGATCCGTCTGTTGTGCTTACCATATCGACTGTCGATCAGCTGCTGGTTCAGAAAAGTTGTGCAATTACTCGCTAACGTAACGCAAGTTTCTGACGTAACGTATAAAACTTTGCATAAATTATTGAATCAAAAAAAAAAAAAAAAATAAAATAATAATACACACAAATTGAATAAAAATAATAAATAGACAACGTTTTGGTATAGCCCCAATATAACGGTGCCTCCCGATATTCGGTATTTTGTTGATTTTTACCACATTTTTCACTGATTTGTCTTAAAACGGTATTTGTGGCTCATAGCTCCGGTGGCGAAACATTGTATGAATGGGTTCATGTTTTTGTATAGCCCTATATAACGGTACCTCCCAATATTCAGTGTTTTAATAATTTTTGCACATTTTTCCACTAATTTGTATAAAATTGGAATTTTTTGGCCATGATGGGTTCTAGTTCCGGTGACAAAACTTTGTATGTATAGGCCCACGTTTTGGTATAGCCCCATTTAACGGTACCTCCCGATATTCGGTATTTTCATGATTTTTGCCACATTTTTTCACGGATTTATCTTAAAATCGGTATTTGTAGGTTATAATCAGTTCTAGGTTGTGTGGTGAAACATTGTATGTATAGGTCTACGTTTTGGTATAGCTCCCGTGCAAGGGTACCTCCCGATATTCGGTATTTTGATGATTTTTGCCACATTTTCTCATAATGAGTTCATGCGAAATATTGTATATATGGGTTCACGTTTTCGTATAGCCCTTTATAACTGTACCTCCCAAAATTCGGCATTTTGATTTTCGCCACATTTTTTCACGGATTTGTCTATGTTGGGAATAGATAATTAAAACTATCGATCTCGATAATTAAAACTATCGATGAGGTCACATCGTTAAGGATTTTTTGTTGCCACTCTTCTTCTTGAAGTTTAGAAAAGCGGATCGCCAGATCAAAATTGCGAATTTTTACAAATAAATAAAGTTGACCGACTGAGTCATTTTTCATTTTGAAATAATAATTAAAGTGTTTTTCTTTTGTAGTTTGCTAAATAATATTGTTGTTCGTCTTTGTGCAACAATAAATTCCGGCTCAAAATCTATTCAACAAGTCCATACGACGGTATTGGAACTTGTACATGGTCCTTCGAGTCCAAAAAATAAAGAATCGGCTTATTTGCCAAAAAATATTTTCCAAAAAAGCACTAATTTTAATTTAAAATTAATTTGAAAGTAGTAAGAAGTGTTGTTGTGTTTTCATCTGTGTTCGAATGTGACGGCTTTTGTGTTGTTTGTCGTAGACACACGTACATTAAAGGGCTGCAAATGTGACTATTTTCTCTATTTATGCCATGGAGAGAAAACGCTCGTCATGTTGTTCCCTGTTTGATCAAACACATAACAGTACGTGACATCCAACCAAATGCTCGATGTCTCGTCATGGCGGTCACACTCGTCATAACATGTAATGACCAATATGAATAGTGCGCCATACAAAAATGTTCTATCAACAAAACAACAACAATTATGAAACAATTGCCAACGAAAAAGACACACACCTGATGAAGGCAAAGCGCAATCGCTACCTGCTTTTCCGATATGTGAAAAAATAAATTTTTTGTAATAAAGAATTTTTTGGCGAATACTAAAATATTAAAGGCACTTCTAATTGGTCCACACAAAATTTTCACATTTAGTGGTTATTGACGAAACAATCTAAACTGTTAATCCTTATTACAAAACAATAATCCCCTGAAAATTTTTCTTATTTTGATTATAATTCCATAAATTTTTGTGAATGAGAATGAGTGCTACTGTAATTCATACTTCCACTGTTCAATTCTGTGCATATTCTGTTATTGAATGAGAGTCAAATTTCTACCCACAAACTTTAATTTTAAAGAACACTATATGTAGATAGAAAATTGGCAAACAATATTTACCTCTTTTTTATGACCAAAATTTTATGAAAATCACCAATAAATTGGGATTGTTCAGTATATATTTATTTTTTTCTATTCATTTGTTGATGTCTATGCACATTTTGTTATTGAACTCAGTTTTATATTTACGCGGTGTTTGTTACTCCAAAATTACAGCACACACAAAAACACATCCTCACCGTCGAAAGTAACACACACACACTTTCTCAATTTAAGCACACGTACACAAATGACACACAATTTGACGATGACAAGGTTCGATGTCATCGTTGACACCCTGCATTTATGGAGAACACCATGCAAATATTCGAGTCAGCCATGCCACGATCGAACCTTAGACAATGGCACACATGAATTAAAATGGGGATGTTGTTGGTTGTCATTGCCTATCAAGTACATAGCGTATGATTGAGTAGACAAAGTCAGTGTATCGAAAAAAGCATAATTCATACAATTCGTCTTGTGCAGGCCTTTAACATACATTCAACAAATCAACACTGCCATTTCCAAAAGAAATCGTTTGTGTGAAGTTAGAAGAAAAAGAGATATTTGTTTGTATTCATTGTTTATTAACACTATCAAAAACACATACACTAACACCATGATAAAAAACCACAATTACTTTCATATTCTCCGTCATTATTTTTGGCACTTATTTCATTTTGTTTTGTGTTACATTTGTCGCATTCGTCATTTGTGCCATTTGTAATAACAAATATTTTTGACATATGTTTGTTGTGCCAGATCGATCCGTCTGTTGTGCTTACCATATCGACTATCGATCAGCTGCTGGGTCAGAAAAGTTGTGCAATTACTCGCTAACGTAACGCAAGTTTCTGACGTAACGTATAAAACTTTGCATAAATTATTGAATCAATAAAAAAAAATAATACACATAAATTGAATAAAAATAATAAATAGACAATAAGATAATAAAAGTTAAATTAAAAAAATAAATAAATAAACAAATCACAAAAATTGATTAAAATCATTTCTTCAATAAGTTTAAAAAAAATTGAAATTTTACTGAGAAAAATAAAAAAACATTTACAGAAAAAATTTTATTTTACTTATTAAAATAAATAAAGTGATAATTTTAAATTGCTTGTATAATAATAAATAACAATAAATAAATCTTATATAAATACACTTAAAAATAAATAGAAAAGCAAAATGGATTCAACAATTTGTGCTAAGTTTGAATACGAAACCGACATCCTTATGAATATGTGCATTCAATTGGAGAATACTCCCGAGGAACTATTTTCGGATTCTTTAATAGAAACCAAATTTGAATCCATTGATGAAGATCTGGCACAATGCATGCAGTGCATTTGAATGTGTATATTTAGCAGAAATAGAGGAAGGAGAAGAACAGGCTTATAGATTAGAATCCAGAAAAATATTTGAGTCCCTCAGGGACAAATACCAAACTACAAAAGCTAAATTATTAGAGATTTTGAAGAAAAGAAAAGAAAATCAAAATAATACCGCTAGAGGCGTTGCTACAAATCCGTCACTATTTCACAGCTCAGCTGTGTACCCTCCGGGTTCAACCTTTGACCTGTCAGAAATTGGTATTAAAGTGCAACCGTGTGACACTCAGGACTTCTACGGAAGTTATGAACAATGGTTCTGAAGATTTTTGCCACATTTTTTCCCGGATTAATCTAGAAATCGGAATATGTTGGCCATGATGGGTTCTAGCTTCGGTGGCGAAACATTGTATGTATAGGCTCACGTTTTGGTATAGCCCCAATATAACGGATATTCGGTATTTTGTTGATTTTTGCCACATTTTTTCACAGATTTGTCTAAAACTTGGAATATGTTGGCCATGATGGGTTCTGCCTCCTGTGGCGAAACATTGTATGTATAAGCACACTTTTTGGTATAGCCCCTATATAACGGTACCTTCCAATATTCGGTATTTTGATGATTTTTGCCACATTTTTTCACGGATTTGTCTAACAATTGGAATTTGTTAGTCATAATGGGTTCTAGCTCCGGTGGCGAAACATTATATGTAACGGTACCTCCAATATTCGGTATTTTGATATTTTTCACATTTTTTTAAGTTTTTGTCTAAAAATTGCAATTTGTTGGGCCTTATGGATTCTAGCTCCGGTGGCGAAATATTGTATGTATAGGCACACCTTTTGGTATAGCCCCCATATAACGGTACCTCCCAATATTCGGTATTTTGATGATTTTGCCACATTTTTTCACGGATTTACCTAGAAACTGGAATTTGTTGGCCATGACGGGTTCTAGCTCAAGTGGGAAACATTGTATGTATAGGCTTACGTTTTGGTATAGCCCCCATATTACGGTACCTCCCGATATTCCGAACTTTTAATGATTTTTGACACATTTGTTCACGAGTTTATCTTAAAATCGGTATTTGTAGGTTATAATTGGTTCTAGGTTGTATGGCGAAACATTGTATGTATAGGTCCACGTTTTGGTACAGCCGTCATGCAAGGGTACTTCCCGATATTCGATATTTTGATGATTTTTGCCACGGATTTGTCTAACAATTGGAATTTGTTGGTCATGATGGGTTCTAGCTCCCGTGGTGGAACAATGTATGTAAGTTTTGGTATAGCCCCCATATAACGGTACCTGCCGATATTCGGTATTTTGATGATTTTTGTCACATTTTTTCGGGGATTTGTCTAAAAATTGAAATTTTGTGGCTATGATAGGTTCAGGCTCCGGTGGCGAAACATTGCATACGCTCACGATTTGGTTAGCCCCTATATAACCGTACCTCACAATATTCGGTATTTTGATGATTTTTCACAGATATGTTCAAAAATTGGAATTTGTTGGCCATGTTGGGTTCTAGCTCCCGTGGTGGAACAATGTATGTAAGTTTTGGTATAGCCCCCATATAACGGTACCTGCCGATATTCGGTATTTTGATGATTTTTGTCACATTTTTTCGGGGATTTGTCTAAAAATTGAAATTTTGTGGCTATGATAGGTTCAGGCTCCGGTGGCGAAACATTGCATACGCTCACGATTTGGTTAGCCCCTATATAACCGTACCTCACAATATTCGGTATTTTGATGATTTTGGGCACATTTTCCCACGAAATTGGTATTTGTGGGATATAATGTGTTCTAGCTCGTTTTGCGATTCATTGTATGTATAGGTCCACGCCCACGGGGGCTGTACCACCATATAACGGTACCTTTTTGCCACATATTTTCACGGATTTACCCAGAAATTGGAATTTGTTGGCTATGACGGGTTCTAGCTCAGGTGGCGAAACATTGTATGTATAGGCTTACGTTTTGGTATAGCGCTATTTTAATGTTTTTTTGACACATTTGTTCACGGATTTGTCTAAAAATCGGTATTTGTTGTTTCGTCATGGGTTCTAGCTCGTTTGGCGAAGCACTGTACGTATAGGTCCACATCTATGGGGACTGTACCACCATGTTATGGTTGCTCCCGATTCAATTTTTTTCACATTTTTCACGGATTTGTTATAAAAATCAGTATTGGTAGGTCATAGTGGGTTTTAGCACCGAAAAATTGTACGTAAGGGCTCACGTTTTGGTATAGCCCCATATAACGGTACCTCACGATATTAGGTATTTTGATCATTTTTGCCACATTTTCCCACGAATTTGTTAAAAAAAAAATTAGTATTTGTGGAATATAATGTGTTCTAGCTCGTATGGATATCCATTGCATGTATAGGTCCACGTTTTGGTATAGCCCCATATAACGGTACCTCACGATATTCGGTATTTTGATGATTTTTGCCACATTTTCGCACGAATTTGTTAAAAAAAATTGGTATTTGTGGAATATGTGTTCTAGCTCGTTTGGAGAATCATTATATGTATAGGTCCATGCTTTGGTATAGCCCCAATACATGATTTCTGCCACACTTTATCACGGATTTGTCTGACAATCGATATTTGTGGGTCATAGTGGGTGGCGGTACATTGTATGAATGGGTTCATGTTTTTGTATAGCCCTATATAACGGTACCTCCCAAAATTCGGCATTTTGATTTTCGCCACATTTTTTCACGGATTTGTCTGACAATCGATATTTGTGGGTCATAGTGGGTGGCGGTACATTGTATGAATGGGTTCATGTTTTTGTATATCCCTATATAACAGTACCTCCCAATATTCAGTATTTTGATGATTTTTGACACATTTTTCCACTAATTTGTATAAAAATTGGAATTTTTTGGCCATGATGGTTTCTAGCTCCGGAGGCAAAACTTTGTATGTAGAGGCCCACGTTTTGGTATAGCCCCCGTCCAAGGGTGCCTCCTGATATTCGGTATTTTAATGATTTTTGCCACATTTTCTCATAATGAGTTCATGCGAAATATTGTGTATATGGGTTCACGTTTTCGTATAGCCCTATATAACGGTACCTCCCAAAATTCGGCATTTTGATTTTCGCCACATTTTTTCACGGATTTGTCTATGTTGGGAATAGACCCAACCCCATAGACGATGATATCGATATGGATCTTATCGATCTCGATAATTAAAACTATCGATGAAGTCACATGGTTAAGGATTTTTTGTTGTCACTCTTCTTCTTGAAGTTTAGAAAAGTGGATCGCCAGATCAAAATTGTGAATTTTTATAAATAAAAAAAGTTGACCGACTGAGTCGTTTTTCATTTTGAAATAAAAATTAAAGTTTTTTTTCTTTTGTGCAGACAAGAAACGTAAGTATCGGCAAAATACTTTTGTGTTTGTTTGTAGTTTGCTAAATAATATTGTTGTTTGTCTTTGAGCAACAATGAATTCCGGCTCAAAATCTACTCAACAAGCCTATACGACGGTATTGGAACTTGTACAAATCAAAGTAATACCGCTAGAGGCGTGTTACAAATCCGTCACTGTTTCACAGCTCAGCTGTGTATCCTCCGGGTACAACCTTTAACATGTGGGAAATTTGTATTAAAGTGCCACCGTGTGACACCCAAGAACTCTACGGAAGTAACGAACAATGGTTTTGATGATTTTTGCCACATTTTTTCCCCGGATTAATCTAGAAATTGGAATTTGTTGGTCATGATGGGTTCTAGCTCGAAACAGTGTATGTATGGCGAAACAGTGTATGTATGGGTTCACGTATTTGTATAGCTCCATATAACGGTACCTCCCAATATTCGGTATTTTGTTGAGTTTTGTCACATTTTTTCTCAGATATGTCTAAAAATTGGAATTTGTTGGCTATGATGGGTTCTAGCTCCGGTGGCGAAACATTGTATGTATATGCCCACTTTTTGTATAGCTCCATGGAAACGTACCCCCAATATTCGGTATTTTGATGATTTTTGTCAAATTTTCCCACGAACTTGGTATGTTAATTTGTTGGCCATGATGTGTTCTCCGGTGGCGAAATATTGTATGTATAAGACCACGGTTTGGTATAGCCCCCATATAATGCTACCTCCCGATATTCGGCATTTTCATGATTTTTGCCACATTTTTTCCCGGATTAATCTAGAAATTGAAATTTGTTGGTCATGATAGGTTCTAGCTCCGGTGGCGAAACATTGTATGTAGGGGTTCAAGTTTTTGTATATGCCAATATAACGGTACCTCCAATATTCGGTATTTTGACATTTTTCACATTTTTTAAATTTTTGTCTAAAAATTGGAATTTGTTTGGCCTTATGGATTCTAGCTCCGGTGGCGAAACAATGTATGTAAGTTTTGGTATAGCCCCCATATAACGGTACCTGCCGATATTCGGTATTTTGATGATTTTTGTCACATTTTTTCAGGGATTTGTCTAAAAATGGAAATTTTGTGGCCATGATAGGTTCTGGCTCCGGTGGCGAAACTTTGCATGGTCCCCATACGCTCACGGTTTTGTTAGCCCCCATATAACCGTACCTCACAATATTCGGTATTTTGATGATTTTGGGCACATTTTCCTACGAATTTGTCAACAAATTGGTATTTGTGGGATATAATGTGTTCTAGCTCGTTTTGCGATTCATTGTATGTATAGGTCCACGCCCACGGGGGCTGTACCACCATATAGCGGTACCTCCCGATATTCGGTAGTTTGTTGATTTTTGTCACATTTTTCACGGATTTGTCTTAAAATCAGAATTTGTGGGTCATAGCTCCGATGGAGAAACATTGTATAAATGGGTTCATGTTTTTGTATAGCCCCAATATAACGGTGCCTCTCGATATTCGGTATTTTGTTGATTTTGCCACATTTTCTCACGGATTTGTCTAACAATTGGAATTTGTTGGCCATGATGGGTTCTAGCTCCGGTGGCGAAGCATTTCATGTATAGGCAGACGTTTTGGTATAGCCCCCATATAACGGTACCTCCCAATATTCGGTATTTTGATGATTTTGCCACATATTTTCACGGATTTACCCAGAAATAGGAATTTGTTGACTATGACGGGTGCTAGCTCAGGTGGCGATACATTGTATGTTTGGTATAGCGCCCATATAACGGTACCCCCCAATATTCGCTATTTTAATGTTTTTTGACACATTTGTTCACGGATTTGTCTAAAAGTCGGTATTTGTTGTTTCATCATGGGTTCTAGCTCGTTTGGCGAAGCATTGTACGTATAGGTCCATGTCTATGGGGACTGTACCACCATATTACGGTAGCTCCCGATATTAGGTATTTTTTCAATTTTTCACGGATTTGTTATAAAAATCAGTATTGGTAGGTCACAGTGGGTTGTAGCATCGGTGGCGAAAAATTGTATGTATAGGCTCACGTTTTGGTATAGCCCCATATAACGGTAGCCCCCGATATTCGGTATTTTGATCATTTTTGCAACATTTTCCAACGAATTTGTTAAAAAAAATTGGTATTTGTGGAATATGTGTTCTAGCTCGTTTGGAGAATCATTATATGTATAGGTCTATGTTTTGGTATAGCCCCAATACATGATTTCTGCCACACTTTTTCACGGATTTGTCTAACAATCGGTATTTGTGGGTCATAGTGGGTGGCGGAACATTGTACGAATGGGTTCATATTTTTGTATAGCCCTATATAACCGTACCTCCCAATATTCAGTATTTTGATGATTTTTGACACATTTTTTCACTAATTTGTCAAAAAAATTGGAATTTTTTGGCCATGATGGGTTCTAGCTCGGGTGGCAGAACTTTGTATGTATAGGCCCACGTTTTGGTATAGCCCCATTTAACGGTACCTCCCGATATTCGGTATTTTCATGATTTTTGACACATTTTTTCACGGATTTATCTTAAAATCGGTATTTGTAGGTTATAATGGGTTCTAGGTTGTGTGGCGAAGCAATATATGTATAGGTCCACGTTTTGGTACAGCCCTCCTGCAAGGTACCTCCCGATATTCGGTATATTGATGATTTTTGCCACATTTTTTTTTATAAATAAAAAAAGTTGACCGACTAAGTCATTTTTCATTTTGAAATAATAATTAAAGTGTTTTTTCTTTTGTGCAGACAACAAACGTAAGTATCGGCAAAATACTTTTGTGTTTGTTTGTAGTTTGCTAAATAATATTGTTGTTTGTCTTTGTGCAACAATCAATTCCGGCTCACAATCTACTCAACAAGTCCATACGACGGAATTGGAACTTGTACATGGTCCTTCGAGTCCAAAAAAACGAAGAATCGGCTTATTTCCCAAAAAATATTTTCCAAAAAAAGCACTAATTTTAATTTAAAATTAATTTGAAAGTAGTAAGAAGTGTTGTTGTGTTTTCATCTGTGTTCGAATCTGACGGATTTTGTGTTGTTTGTCGTAGACACACATACATTCAACAAATCAGCACTGCCATTTCCAAAAGAAATCGTTTGTGTGAAGTTACAAGAAAAAGAGATATTTTTTTGTATTCATTGTTTATTAACACTATCAAAAACACATACACTAACACCATTATAAAACACCACAATCACTTTCATATTCTCCATCATTATTTTTGGCATTTATTTCATTTTGTTTTGTGTTACATTTGTCGCATTCGTCATTTGTGCCATTTGTAATAAACAATATTTTTGACATATGTTTGTTGTGCCATATCGATCCGTCTGTTGTGCTTATCATATCGACTATCGATCAGCTGCTGGGTCAGAAAAGTTGTGCAATTATTCGCTAACGTAACGCAAGTTTCTGACGTAACGTATAAAACTTTGCATAAATTATTGAATCATTAAAAAAATAGTAATGCACTTAAATTGAATAAAAATAATAAATGGACAATAAGATAATAAAAGTTAAATTAAATTTAAAAAAAATAAATAAATAAACAAATCACAAAAATGTGTTAAAATAATTTCTTCAATAAGTTAAAGAAACTAACATATTACTGAGAAAAATAATATTATACGGCAAATAAAAAACATTTACAGAAATAATTTCATTTTATTTATTAACAATAAATAAAGTGATAATTATAATTTGTTTGTATAATAATAAATTAAAATAAATAACAATAAATAAACCTTATATATATACACATAAAAATAAATAGAAAAACAAAATGGATTCAACAAATTGTGCTAAGTTTGAATACGAAACCGACAGCCTTATGAATATGTGCATTCAATTGGAGAATTCTCCCGAGGAACTATTTTCGGATTCTTTAATAGAAACCAAATTAGAATCCATTGATGAAGATCTGGCACAATGCACGCAGTGCATTTGAATGTGTATATTTAGCAGAAATAGAGGAAGAAGAAGAACAGGCTTATAGATTAGAAGCCAGCAAAATATTTGAGTCCCTCAGGGACAAATACCAAACTACAAAAGCTAAATTATTAGAGATTAATCTAGAAATTGGAATTTGTTGGTCATGATGGGTTCTAGCTCGAAACAGTTTATGTATGGGTTCACGTATTTGTATAGCTCCATATAACGGTACCTCCCAATATTCAGTATTTTGTTGAGTTTTGTCACATTTTTTCTCAGATATGTCTAAAAATTGGAATTTGTTGGCCATGATGGGTTCTAGCTCCGGTGGCGAAATATTGTATGTATAGGACCACGTTTTGTTATAGCCCCCATATAATGCTACCTCCCGATATTCGGCATTTTCATGATTTTTGCCACATTTTTTCCCGGATTAATCTAGAAATTGAAATTTGTTGGTCATGATAGGTTCTAGCTCCGGTGGCGAAACATTGTATGTATGGTTTCAAGTTTTTGTATATCCCAATATAACGGTACCTCCAATATTCGGTATTTTGACATTTTTTACATTTTTTTTAAATTTTTGTCTAAAAATTGGAATTTGTTGGGCCTTATTGATTCTAGCTCCGGTGGCGAAACATTGTATGTATAGGCACACCTTTTGGTATAGCCCCTATATAACGGTACCTCCCAATATTCGGTATTTTGATGATTTTGCCAAATTTTTTAACGGATTTACCTAGAAACTGGAATTTTTTGGCCATGACGGGTTCTAGCTCAAGTGGGAAACATTGTATGTATAGGCTTACGTTTTGGTATAGCCCCCATATTACGGTACCTCCCGATATTCCGTATTTTAATGATTTTTGACACATTTGTTCACGAGTTTATCTTAAAATCGGTATTTGTAGGTTATAATTGGTTTTAGGTTGTATGGCGAAACATTGTATGTATAGGTCCACGTTTTGGTACAGCCCTCCTGCAAGGGTACCTCCCGATATTCGGTATATTGATGATTTTTGCCACGTTTTTTCACGGATTTGTCTAACAATTAAAATTTGTTGGTCATGATGGGTTCTAGCTCACGTTTTGGTATAGCCATAATATAACGGTATCTCCCGATATTCGGTATTTTGTTGATTTTTCACATTTTTTCACAGATATGTCTAAAAATTGTAATTTGTTGGCCATGTTGGGTTCTAGCTCCCGTGGTGGAACAATGTAACGGTACTTGCCGATATTCGGTATTTTGATGATTTTTGTCACATTTTTCAGGGATTTGTCTAAAAATTGAAATTTTGTAGCCATGATAGGTTCTGGCTCCGGTGGCGAAACATTGCATGGTCCCCATACGCTCACGGTTTGGTTAGCCCCATATAACCGTACCTCACAATATTCGGTATTTTGATGATTTTGGGCACATTTTCCTACGAATTTGTCAACAAATTGGTATTTGTGGGATATAATGTGTTCTAGCTCGTTTTGCCACCATATAGCGGTACCTCCCGATATTCGGTATTTTGTTGATTTTGGTCACATTTTCCACGGATTTGTCTTAATATCAGAATTTGTGGGTCATAGCTCCGATGGCGAAACATTGTATAAATGGGTTCATGTTTTTGTATAGCCCCAATATAACGGTGCCTCCCGATATTCGGTATTTTGTTGATTTTGCCACATTTTCTCACGGATTTGTCTAACAATTGGAATTTGTTGGCCATGATGGGTTCTAGCTCCGGTGGCGAAACATTTCATGTACAGGCAGACGTTTTGGTATAGCCCCCATATAACGGTACCTCCCAATATTCGATATTTTGATGATTTTGCCACATATTTTCACGGATTCACCCAGAAATTGGAATTTGTTGGCTATGACGGGTGCTAGCTCAGGTGGCGAAACCTTGTATGTATAGGCTTACGTTTTGGTATAGCGCCTATATAACGGTACCCCCCAATATTCGCTATTTTAACGTTTTTTGACACATTTGTTCACGGATTTGTCTAAAAGTCGGTATTTGTTGTTTCATCATGGGTTTTAGCTCGTTTGGCGAAGCATTGTACGTATAGGTCCACGTCTATGGGGACTGTACCACCATATTATGGTAGCTCCCGATATTAGGTATTTTGTTCAATTTTTTTCACATTTTTCACGGATTTGTTATAAAAATCAGTATTGGTAGGTCATAGTGGGTTTTAGCATCGGTGGCGAAATATTGTATGTATAGGCTCACGTTTTGGTATAGCCCCATATAACGGTACCTCACGATATTCGGTATTTTGATGATTTTTGCAACATTTTCCAACGAATTTGTTAAAAAAAATTGGTATTTGTGGAATATGTGTTCTAGCTCGTTTGGAGAATCATTATATGTATAGGTCCATATTTTAGTATAGACCCAATACATGATTTCTGCCACACTTTTTCACGGATTTGTCTAACAATCGGTATTTGTGAGTCATAGCGGGTGGCGGAACATTGTACGAATGGGTTCATGTTTTTGTATAGCCCTATATAACGGTACCTCCCAATATTCAGTATTTTGATGATTTTTGACACATTTTTCCACTAATTTGTCAAAAAATTGGAACTTTTTGGCCATGATGGGTTCTAGCTCCGGTGGCAGAACTTTGTATGTATAGGCCCACGTTTTGGTATAGCCCCATTTAACGGTACCTCCCGATATTCGGTATTTTCATGATTTTTGCCACATTTTTTCACGGATTTATCTTAAAATCGGTATTTGTAAGTTATAATAGGTTCTAGGTTGTGTGGCGAAACATTATATGTATAGGTCCACGTTTTGGTATAGCCCCCGTCCAAGGGTGCCTCCTGATATTCGGTATTTTAATGATTTTTGCCACATTTTTTTTTATAAGTCATTTTTCATTTTGAAATAATAATTAAAGTGTTTTTTCTTTTGTGCAGACAACAAACGTAAGTATCGGCAAAATACTTTTGTGTTTGTTTGTAGTTTGCTAAATAATATTGTTGTTTGTCTTTGTGCAACAATAAATTCCGGCTCAAAATCTACTCAACTAGTCCATACGACGGAATTGGAACTTGTACATGGTCCTTCGAGTCCAAAAAACAAAGAATCGGTTTATTTCCCAGAAAATGTTTTCCAAAAAGGCGCTAATTTTAATTTAAAATTAATTTGGAAGTAGTAAGAAGTATTGTTGTGTTCTCATCTGTGTTCGAATGTGACGGCTTTTGTGTTGTTTGTCGTAGACACACATACATTCAACAAATCAGCACTGCCATTTCCAAAAGAAATCGTTTGTGTGAAGTTAGAAGAAAAATAGATATTTGTTTGTATTCATTGTTTATTAACACTATCAAAAACACATACACTAACACCATTATAAAACACCACAATCACTTTCATATTCTCCATCATTATTTTTGGTATTTGTTTTGTGTTACATTTGTCGCATTCGTCATTTGTGTCATTTGTAATAAACAATATTTTTGACATATGTTATCATATCATATCGACTATCGATCAGCTGCTGGGTCAGAAAAGTTGTGGAATTATTCGCTAACGTAACGCAAGTTTCTGACGTAACGTATAAAACTTTGCATAAATTATTGAATCATTAAAAAAATAGTAATACACATAAATTGAATAAAAATAATAAATAGACAATAAGATAATAAAAGTTAAATTAAATTAAAAAAAAATAAATAAATAAACAAATCATAAAAATGTATTAAAATATTTTTTTTATTAAAAAATAAATAGAAAAACAAATTGTGCTAAGTTTGAATACGAAACCGACAGCCTTATGAATATGTGCATTCAATTGGAGAATACTCCCGAGGAACTATTTTCGGATTCTTTAATAGAAACCAAATTTGAATCCATTGATGAAGATCTGGCACAATGCATGCAGTGCATTTGAATGTGTATATTTAGCAGAAATAGAGGAAGGAGAAGAACAGGCTTATAGATTAGAATCCAGAAAAATATTTGAGTCCCTCAGGGACAAATACCAAACTACAAAAGCTAAATTATTAGAGATTTTGAAGAAAAGAAAACAAAATCAAAATAATACCGCTAGAGGCGATGCTACAAATCCGGCACTATTTCACAGCTCAGCTGTGTATCCTCCGGGTACAACCCTTAACATATCGGAAATTTGTATTAAAGTGCCACCGTGTGACACTCAAGAACTCTACGGAAGTTATGAACAATGGTTTTGATGATTTTTGCCACATTTTTTTCCCGGATTAATCTAGAAATTTGAATTTGTTGGTCATGATGGGTTCTAGCTCCGGTGGCGAAACAGTGTATGTATGGGTTCACGTTTTTGTACAGCCCCATATAACTGTACCTCCCAATATTCGGTATTTTGTTGAGTTTTGCCACATTTTTTCACAGATAGCTCCGGTGGCAAAACTTTGTATGTATAGGCCCACGTTTTGGTATAGCCCCCATATTACGGTACCTCCCGATATTCGGTATTTTCATGATTTTTACCACATTTTTTCACGGATTTATCTTAAAATCGGTATTTGTAAGTTATAATAGGTTCTAGATTGTGTGGCGAAACATTATATGTATAGGTCCACGTTTTGGTATAGCCCCCCTCCAAGGGTGCCTCCTGATATTCGGTATTTTAATGATTTTTGCCACATTTTTTTTATAAATAAAAAAATTTGACCGACTAAGTCATTTTTCATTTTGAAATAATAATTAAAGTGTTTTTTCTTTTGTGCAGACAACAAACGTAAGTATCGGCAAAATACTTTTGTGTTTGTTTGTAGTTTGCTAAATAATATTGTTGTTTGTCTTTGTGCAACAATAAATTCCGGCTCAAAATCTACTCAACTAGTCCATACGACGGTATTGGAACTTGTACATGGTCCTTCGAGTCCAAAAAACAAAGAATCGGTTTATTTCCCAGAAAATATTTTCCAAAAAAGCGCTAATTTTAATTTAAAATTAATTTGGAAGTAGTAAGAAGTATTGTTGTGTTCTCATCTGTGTTCGAATGTGACGGCTTTTGTGTTGTTTGTCGTAGACACACATACATTCAACAAATCAGCACTGCCATTTCCAAAAGAAATCGTTTGTGTGATGTTAGAAGAAAAATAGATATTTATTTGTATTCATTGTTTATTAACACTATCAAAAACACATACACTAACACCATTATAAAACACCACAATCACTTTCATATTCTCCATCATTATTTTTGGTATTTGTTTTGTGTTACATTTGTCGCATTCGTCATTTGTGTCATTTGTAATAAACAATATTTTTGACATATGTTATCATATCATATCGACTATCGATCAGCTGCTGGGTCAGAAAAGTTGTGGAATTATTCGCTAACGTAACGCAAGTTTCTGACGTAACGTATAAAACTTTGCATAAATTATTGAATCATTAAAAAAATAGTAATACACATAAATTGAATAAAAATAATAAATAGACAATAAGATAATAAAAGTTAAATTAAATTAAAAAAAAAATAAATAAATAAACAAATCATAAAAATGTATTAAAATATTTTTTTTATTAAAAAATAAATAGAAAAACAAATTGTGCTAAGTTTGAATACGAAACCGACAGCCTTATGAATATGTGCATTCAATTGGAGAATACTCCCGAGGAACTATTTTCGGATTCTTTAATAGAAACCAAATTTGAATCCATTGATGAAGATCTGGCACAATGCATGCAGTGCATTTGAATGTGTATATTTAGCAGAAATAGAGGAAGGAGAAGAACAGGCTTATAGATTAGAATCCAGAAAAATATTTGAGTCCCTCAGGGACAAATACCAAACTACAAAAGCTAAATTATTAGAGATTTTGAAGAAAAGAAAACAAAATCAAAATAATACCGCTAGAGGCGATGCTACAAATCCGTCACTATTTCACAGCTCAGCTGTGTATCCTCCGGGTACAACCCTTAACATATCGGAAATTTGTATTAAAGTGCCACCGTGTGACACTCAAGAACTCTACGGAAGTTATGAACAATGGTTTTGATGATTTTTCCCACATTTTTTTCCCGGATTAATCTAGAAATTTGAATTTGTTGGTCATGATGGGTTCTAGCTCCGGTGGCGAAACAGTGTATGTATGGGTTCACGTTTTTGTATAGCCCCATATAACTGTACCTCCCAATATTCGGTATTTTGTTGAGTTTTGCCACATTGTTTCACAGATAGCTCCGGTGGCAAAACTTTGTATGTATAGGCCCACGTTTTGGTATAGCCCCCATATTACGGTACCTCCCGATATTCCGTATTTTAATGATTTTTGACACATTTGTTCACGAGTTTATCTTAAAATCGGTATTTGTAAGTTATAATTGGTTTTAGGTTGTATGGCGAAACATTGTATGTATAGGTTAACGTTTTGCTACAGTCCTCCTGCAAGGGTACCTCTCGATATTCGGTATATTGATGATTTTTGACACGTTTTTTTCACGGATTTGTCTAACAATAGCCATAATATAACGGTATCTCCCGATATTCGGTATTTTGATGATTTTTGTCACATTTTTTCAGGGATTTGTCTAAAAATTGAAACTTTGTGGCCATGATAGGTGGCGGTGGCGAAACATTGCATGGTCCCCATACGCTCACGGTTTGGTTAGCCCCCATATAACCGTACCTCACAACATTCGGTATTTTGATGATTTTGGGCATATTTTCCTACGAATTTGTCAACAAATTGGTATTTGTGGGATATAATGTGTTCTAGCTCGTTTTGCGATTCATTGTATGTATAGGTCCACGCCCATGGGGGCTGTACCACCATATAGCGGTACTTCCCGATATTCGGTATTTTGTTGATTTTTGTCACATTTTTCACGGATTTGTCTTAAAATCAGAATTTGTGGATCATAGCTCCGGTGGCGAAACATTGTGTAAATGGGTTCATGTTTTTGTATAGCCCCAATATAACGATGCATCCCGATATTCGGTATTTTGTTGATTTTGCCACATTTTCTCACGGATTTGTCTAACAATTGGAATTTCATGTATAGGTAGACGTTTTGGTATAGCGCCCATATAACGGTACCCCCCAATATTCGCTATTTTAATGTTTTTTTGTTCACGGATTTGTCTAAAAGTCGGTATTTGTTGTTTCATCATGGGTTCTAGCTCGTTTGGCGAAGCATTGTACGTATAGGTCCACGTCTATGGGGACTGTACCACCATATTATTGTAGCTCCCGATATTAGGTATTTTGTTCAATTTTTTCACATTTTTCACGGATTTGTTATAAAAATCAGTATTGGTAGGTCATAGTGGGTTTTAGCATCGGTGGCGAAAAATTGTATGTATAGGCTCACGTTTTGGTATAGCCCCATATAACGGTACCTCACGATATTCGGTATTTTGATGATTTTTGCAACATTTTCCAACGAATTTGTTAAAAAAATTGGTACTTGTGGAATATGTGTTCTAGCTCGTTTGGAGAATCATTATATGCATAGGTCCATGTTTTGGTATAGCCCCAATACATGATTTCTGCCACACTTTTTCACGGATTTGTCTAACAATTGGTAAATGTGGGTCATAGTGGGTGGCGGAACATTGTATGAATGGGTTCATGTTTTTGTATAGCCCTATATAACGGTACCTCCCAATATTCAGTATTTTGATGATTTTTGACACATTTTCCTACGAATTTGTCAACAAATTGGTATTTGTGGGATATAATGTGTTCTAGCTCGTTTTGCGATTCATTGTATGTATAGGTCCACGCCCATGGGGGCTGTACCACCATATAGCGGTACCTCCCGATATTCGGTATTTTGTTGATTTTTGTCACATTTTTAACGGATTTGTCTTAAAATCAGAATTTGTGGGTCATAGCTCCGGTGGCGAATCATTGTATAAATGGGTTCATGTTTTTGTATAGCCCCAATATAACGGTGCCTCCCGATATTCGGTATTTTGTTGATTTGCCACATTTTCTCACGGATTTGTCTAACAATTGGAATTTGTTGGCCATGATGGGTTCTTGCTCCGGTGACGAAACATTTCATGTATAGGCAGACGTTTTGGTATAGCCCCCATATAACGGTACCTCCCAATATTAGGTATTTTGATGATTTTGCCACATATTTTCACGGATTTACCCAGAAATTGGAATTTGTTGGATATGACGGGTTGTAGCTCAGGTGGCGATACATTGTATGTTTGCTATAGCGCCCATATAACGGTACCCCCCAATATTCGCTATTTTAATGTTTTTTGACACATTTGTTCACGGATTTGTCTAAAAATCGGTATTTGTTGTTTCATCATGGGTTCTAGCTCGTTTGGCGAAGCATTGTACGTATAAGTCCATGTCTATGGGGACTGTACCACCATATTATGGAAGCTCCCGATATTAGGTATTTTTTCAATTTTTCACATTTTTCACGGATTTGTTATAAAAATCAGTATTGCTAGGTCACAGTGGGTTTTAGCATCGGTGGCGAAAAATTGTATGTATAGGCTCACGTTTTGGTATAGCCCCATATAACGGTACCTCACGATATTCGGTATTTTGATGATTTTTGCAACATTTTCCAACGAATTTGTTAAAAAAATTGGTACTTGTGGAATATGTGTTCTAGCTCGTTTGGAGAATCATTATATGTATAGGTCCACGTTTTGGTATAGCCCCAATACATGATTTCTGCCACACTTTTTCACGGATTTGTCTAACAATCGGTATTTGTGGGTCATAGAGGGTGGCGGAACATTGTATGAATGGGTTCATGTTTTTGTATAGCCCTATATAACGGTACCTCCCAATATTCAGTATTTTGATGATTTTTGACACATTTTTCCACTAATTTGTCTAAAAATTGGAATTTTTTGGCCATGATGGTTTCTAGCTCCGGTGGCAAAACTTTGTATGTAGAGGCCCACGTTTTGGTATAGCCCCATTTAACGGTATCTTCCCGATATTCGGTATTTTCATGATTTTTGCCACATTTTTTCACGGATTTATCTTAAAATCGGTATTTGTAGGTTATAATGGGTTCTAGGTTGTGTGGCGAAACATTATATGTATAAGTCCACGTTTTGGTATAGCCCCCGTCCAAGGGTGCCTCCTGATATTCGGTATTTTAATGATTTTTGCCACATTTTCTCATAATGAGTTCATGCGAAATATTGTATATATGGGTTCACGTTTTCGTATAGCCCTATATTACGGTACCTCCCAAAATTCGGCATTTTGATTTTCGCCACATTTTTTCACGGATTTGTCTATGTTGGGAATAGACCCAACCCCATAGACGATGATATCGATATGGATCTTATCGATCTCGATAATTAAAACTATCGATGAAGTCACATGGTTAAGGATTTTTTGTTGTCACTCTTCTTCTTGAAGTTTAGTAAAGTGGATCGCCTGATCAAAATTGTGAATTTTTATAAATAAAAAAAGATGACCGACTGAGTCATTTTTCATTTTGAAATAATAATTAAAGTGTTTTTTCTTTTGTGCAGACAACAAACGTAAGTATCGGCAAAATACTTTTGTGTTTGTTTGTAGCTTACTAAATAATATTGTTGTTTGTCTTTGTGCAACAATCAATTCCGGCTCAAAATCTACTCAACAAGTCCATACGACGGAATTGGAACTTGTACATGGTCCTTCGAGTCCAAAAAACAAAGAATAGGCTTATTTCCCAAAAAATATTTTCCAAAAAAGCACTAATTTTAATTTAAAATTAATTTGAAAGTAGTAAGAAGTGTTGTTGTGTTTTCATCTGTGTTCGAATCTGACGGCTTTTGTGTTGTTTGTGGTAGACACACATACATTCAACAAATCAGCACTGCCATTTCCAAAAGAAATCGTTTGTGTGTAGTTTGAAGAAAAAGAAATATTTGTTTGTATTCATTGTTTTTTAACACTATCAAAAACACATACATTAACACCATTATAAAACACCACAATCACTTTCATATTCTCCATCATTATTTTTGGCATTTATTTCATTTTGTTTTGTGTTACATTTGTCGCATTCGTCATTTCTGCCATTTGTAATAAACAATATTTTTCACATATGTTTGTTGTGCCATATCGATCCGTCTGTTGTGCTTACCATATCGACTATCGATCAGCTGCTGGGTCAGAAAAGTTGTGCAATTATTCGCTAACGTAACGCAAGTTTCTGACGTAACGTATAAAACTTTGCATAAATTATTGAATCATTAAAATAATAGTAATACACATAAATTGAATAAAAATAATAAATAGACAATAAGATAATAAAAGTTAAATTAAATTTTAAAAAATAAATAAATAAACAAATCATAAAAATTTATTAAAATAATTTCTTCAATAAGTTAAAAAAAAAATTACTGAAAAAAAATTATTATACGGCAAATAAAAAACATTCACAGACATAATTTCATTCTATTTATTAACAATAAATAAAGTGATAATTATAATTTGTTTGTATAATAATAAATAATAATAAATAACAATAAATAAACCTTATATAAATACACATAAAAATAAATAGAAAAACAATTTGTGCTAAGTTGGAATACGAAACCGACAGCCTTATGAATATGAGCATTCAATTGGAGAATACTCCCGAGGAACTATTTTCGGATTCTTTAATAGAAACCAAATTAGAATCCATTGATGAAGATCTGGCACAATGCACGCATTGCATTTGAATGTGTATATTTAGCAGAAATAGAGTAAGGAGAAGAACAGGCTTATAGATTAGAAGCCAGAAAAATATTTGAGTCCCTCAGGGACAAATACCAAACTACAAAAGCTAAATTATTAGAGATTTTGAAGAAAAGAAAACAAAATCAAAATAATACCGCTAGATTCGATGCTACAAATCCGTCACTATTTCAGAGCTCAGCCCTTAACATGTCGAAAATTTGTATTAAAGTGCCACCGTGTGACACTCAAGAACTCTACGGAAGTTATGAACAATGGTTTTGATGATTTTTGCCACATTTTTTTCCCGGATTAATCTAGAAATTGGAATTTGTTGGTCATGATGGGTTCTAGCTCCGGTGGCGAAACAGTATATGTATGGGTTTACGTTTTTGTATAGCGCCCATATAACGGTACCCCCCAATATTCGCTATTTTAATGTTTTTTGACACATTTGTTCACGGATTTGTCTAAAAATCTGTATTTGTTGTTTCATCATGGGTTCTAGCTCGTTTGGCGAAGCATTGTACGTGTAGGTCCACGTCAATGGGGACTGTACCACCATATTATGGTAGCTCCCGATATTAGGTATTTTGTTCAATTTTTTCACATTTTTCACGGATTTGTTATAAACATCAGTATTGGTAGGTCACAGTGGGTTTTAGCATCGGTGGCGAAAAATTGTATTTATAGGTTTAGGTTTTGGTATAGCGCCCATATAACGGTACCTTCCAATATTCGGTATTTTGATGATTTTTGCAACATTTTCCAACGAATTTGTTAAAAAAATTGGTATTTGTGGAATATGAGTTCAAGCTCGTTTGGAGAATCATTATATGTATAGGTCCATGTTTTGGTATAACTCCAATACATGATTTCTGCCACACTTTTTCACGGATTTGTCTAACAATGGCCAGTGCCACAACGAGTTCATTGCTTTCATTGTTTCTTTGTTTTCAAAGCGCTACTCATATGAAGTTCATTGCTTGCATTTCATTGATTGCATTTCATGCATGACAACATATGTAAAAATATCACATACACACATACAAATATACTTCGTTGTAAAATAGATTTGTAAGAACTCTTTTCTGATTGGTTAACAGAAAAGAGTATTGAGTGATATCTAGATTTAAGAATTTTTGTTAGAATTAAGAATTTTATTATAAATACAAAAAGGAAAAATAAAGAAGTCAGACTGGGGCTGACATCCATCAAGCTTGCTCTATCAGCAAGCCAACAAAACATAAAAGTAACTTATTACATGGCGATCCTGCCAAATCTTGCTCTCTAGTCAGCAAGTATCCTGCGTTCCATCCGCAGTTCCTGCGTTCTATCCGCAGTTAAAAAAAAAAGAAAATCAGCCGCAGATCCTTGCTAGAAATTTTTGAAGACACTGCCATACTGTCCGGGCAGTCCGATCCAAGCCGTGGATCGTGGATTAAAAACAGATGTCGGGACCGCAGCCACTAACGATTGACGACTATAGAAGAAGAAACAGGCTAAATAGTGCAAGAGAGGATGAAATAAAGATCCCGAAGGTGACCAGACCGAGGACGAGAGGAGGTTACACTTGGAGGCTTAAAAAGGAGAGAGCTCTCCTGATACGTGAAATAAATGCCGATCCGCCACCTCCCTGGGAACGTACTTCCAGGCTCTGGATACGCATCGATGAAATAGATTTCCTCTTGAGGAACTATCTCAGCACTAGGAGTTAGAAAAATAAACAAAACGCTGCATCAATCTGCGGACGTTAGGACCAGTAAGCGCGTTGCGCTCGTGGTCAACAGATTATATATATATTTTTTTTAAATAACAATAACAAAAACTATGACTTTAAATATATATGTATATATATTATTTTATAAAAACAGAAAAAACAAGTTAAAAAGCAGTAAGTTCGGCCGGGCCGAACTTTTAATACCCTCCACCATTTACAACGAATTTGGAAATTTTCAAAAAATAAAATCCTTAAAAAATTCTGTTAAAATTTTAAAAATACCGAATATAACCGTTATGTTGGGGTCTATACGACGTGGACATACATATGCATTGTTTGTCATAAGCCATTACCATATTCAAATTCGAAACTGGACCCGCACCGACAATTTTCTGTCACAGACTGTAGTTCCCATAACGAACTTCAAATATCAAATTTTAAACAATTCCGGTTAATAATGTCGCTAAAATCATCAAAATACCGAACATAGCGAGGTGCCGTTATATGGGGGCTATACGAAGACATAGACTTGCACAGACAATTTTCTATCTTAGGGTGTAGTATCCATTTGGAACTTCAAATACCAAATTTGAAACAATTCCGGTGAATAACGTCGCTAAAATCATCAAAATACCGAATATAGGTAGGTACCGTTATATTGGGGCTATACGAAGACGTGGACCTGCAAAGACAATTTTCTGTCTTAGGGTGTAGTATCCATTTGGAACTTCAAATACCAGATTTGAAACAATTCCCGTGAATAATGTCGCTAAAATCATCAAAATACCGAATATCGGGAGGTACCGTTATATGGGGGCTATACGAAGACATAGACTTGCACAGATAATTTTCTATCTTAGGGTGTAGTATCCATTTGGAACTTAAAATACCAAATTTGAATCAATTCCGGTGAATAACGTCGCTAAAATCATCAAAATACCGAAAATCTGGAGGTACCGTTATATGGGAGCTATATGAAAACGTGGACCTACATGGCCCATTTACGAACTTAACCTGCCTACTGGAAAAATAAACATGTGTGCAAAATTTTAGCCATCTATCTCAATTTATTCGAAAGATAGCGTGATTACAAGAGACAGACAGACGGACAGACAGACAGACAGACGGACATCGCTAAATCGACTTAGAATTTTACGCTGATCAAGAATATATATACTTTGTTGGGTCTGACATGAGTATTTCGAGGAGTTACAAACGGAATGACAAAGTTAATATACCCTCCATAGTATGGTGGAGGGTATAAAAAAGGGAAAAATAGGACTATATTTTGATAATTATGGGAAGTACCCAAACAAAAATAAGCGAGGTGATACAGGCTACGGCCAATGCACCAACAGCCGTTAGTATTAGCATTGAGGTACTAATATTAGTTTGCATAATAATAACTTTGGTGGTTATTATTAAGTACTTAAAGAAATATGTAAAGAAGCAAACACGTAAGCAACAAGCTCGATTAAGCGCGTTGCAATAATTTCAAAAATATATTAATGATTAATATCGTATATTGTAAAAATGATTAATATTGTAAAATTGTAATAGCAATAAGTCCACTCACACATCACTGATTTGGTACCATGGATAAGGTTTTACAATCGTTAGAAATTTTGCTGTCGAATGCTAAAAAATCATTAGGCAAACCTTATACGAGGGAAACAATAGAGAAAAAGAAATTAGAAATTGTAAACCTACAGACGGATTTCAACGAGTTAGTAGAAAAGGAAAAATTGGAAGATTCAGTTAAATATAAGACAAGATTTAGCGAGTTAAAAGCAGAAGTTTTAAGTTTGTTGTTAGAACACTCAGAGTTAGCTCAACAGGTTAAAGAAAAGGATACAGTAAAACAAGAAAACAAGATGGAAACTAATGATTTAAAGACTATCGTTGCTTTAGTACCGGTTTTTACAGGCAAAAAAGAAGATTTGGAAAGTTTCACTGCTAACCTAGAGTTAGTATACGAAACAATTCCCAATGAAAAGAAAGAATTCTTCTTTAAATATGTTTTTTGCTCAAGGTTAGATAGTCGGGTCCAGAATAGAATTAAACAGAAAGGAATACCAAAGAATATCAACGATTTAATATCTGCCTTGAAGACGGCCTATAAGCCTGTAAAGTCATCCAATGCTGTTTTGAATGAGTTGTCTGGTTTAACTCAAAGAAACAACAATTTGCAAGGTTTCGCTAATAAAATAGAAAGTCTTGTTTCTGAGCTCAACGAGATTCAAATTTCTGATTTAGGTGAGCAATGTAGGGATGCAATTATAGCTACTAATAACCTGACAGCATTCAATACGTTCTTGAATGGACTTCAGGATCAACAGATTGTTTCAACTATTGAGGCTAGTCGTGTATCGACATTTGCCGATGCTTTGCGAATTTCAGAAAGATACGTATCTCGTACAAAACAGAAAGATGTGATGTACCATAATGCACAAGCTAATAGGTAAAAGAAATATAACAATAACGGCAATAATAATAACAAACGGTACAACAACAATAACGGTAACAATAACGATAATAATGGCTACAACCGAAATAAAGGGAATAAAAACAACAAAAAATATAACAAGAATGGACGTAATAACAATAATAATAATAACGATAATAAGAATGATAATAGGAACAACAATAACAACTGGAATAAGAATAATAATAATAATAATGGCAACAGTAACAGAAACAACAATATCTACAATAGTAGGGATTATAATGTTAACCAGGTACAAGATCAGGGAGACTTTCAAGTTCCGGAGACCCCAAGACCTTCGTCTTCGGAGAACACACAATAAAAAACAGAAACATTTTCAGTATATCATCTAACCTCAAAAATTACGTGAGATTGAATATAATAGATGTAGATTATCCACTCACTTTCTTGATTGATACAGGTGCAGATATTTCTTTATGTAAAGAAAAATTTTTGTACCGATATGAGGAAAATCCAGATGAATACTGCAATCTAACAGGCATTTCGAGGGAAGTTATTAAATCTTTTGGGTCAACTAAAGTTAAAATAGATATAAATGGTATGGTTATTGAACATAGTATCCAGCTAGTATCAAATGATATTCCACTTAGTACAGATGGGATTTTAGGTAGAGATTTTCTATCAAAGTATAAATGTAATGTTGATTATGACAGGTATATCCTAACCTTTAATTTAAATAGTGAAAACATCACAATTCCTATACATGATAGTTCTTTCAAAATTATTCAGGTAGTTGTACCAAAGAGGAGTGAAATCATTCTACCTTTTACCATCAATTTGGTAGAAGACGCAGTAGTATTAAATAGGGAAATTACGAAAGGTGTGTTTTTAGCTAATTCTATAATTCCGAAAGACGGAAATAAGCATATCAAATTACTGAACGTTACTGACCAAGACATGACGATAGATCATATGAAATTAGAAACAGTTCCTTTGAGCAATTATGATATACTTACAGTCAACCATTGTTACTTACACGGTAGTTATACTGACGAACGTTTTGAGAGGTTAATAAGCAAAATTAATTTGGATGATTTAAGCGAAAGTCATAGGAAAGAAATTGTAACTATATTGAAGAAATATCAGTCGACATTCCATCTTGAAGATGAAGATTTAACGACGAACAATTTTTATAAGCAGAAAATTAACCTAGAAGACAAAAGTCCTGTTTATATAAAGAATTATAGATTACCACAAGCGCATAAAGAAGAAATAAATGCTCAAGTACAAGATCTTTTGAAGAGTAGAGTAATTGAACCGTCAGTTAGTCCTTATAATGCACCATTGCTATTAGTTCCAAAGAGAGGGCAAACAGATTTGAAGAAATGGAGATTAGTTGTTGATTTTAGGAAACTTAATGATAAGATTGTTAATGACAAGTTTCCATTAACTCGTTTGGACGATATTTTGGATAGATTAGGTAGAGCGAAATATTTTTCAACGTTAGATATGACTAGTTCTTTTCATCAGATTGAACTTGATTGTAAGTCGAGGCCACTAACAGCATTTTCAACACCCAATGGTCATTATCAATATACGAGATTACCCTTTGGTCTCAAAATATCATGTAACAGTTTTCAACGCATGTTGACTATAGCTTTATCTGGTTTAGAGTCTGAAGCATTTCTTTTTGTTGATGACATAATAGTTTTTGGATGTAGTTTCAAACACCACAATGAGAATCTCATTAAGGTACTTGATAGGCTGAATAGATACAATTTGAAACTAAACCCTAATAAGTGTTGTTTTTTGAAATCAGAAGTAGTTTATTTAGGTCACTTGATAACTCCTAATGGAATTAGACCAGATCCTTCAAAATATGATGCGATAACAAAATATCCGGTTCCGAAGAACGCGGACGTTGTTAGAAGATTCGTTGCATTTTGTAATTACTATAGACGTTTCATTAAAAATTTTGCAGAAATAACTACATGTTTGAATTCATTATCTAAGAAGAATACTAAATTTGAATGGAAAGAAGAATGTCAAAAAGCATTTGAGACACTTAAAAATAGGTTGATAACACCACCAATTTTACAGTATCCAGATTTCGATAAACCTTTCATTTTAACTATTGATGCTTCTGATTTCGCTTTGGGGGCAATACTATCGCAAGGTGAGATAGGAAACGATAGACCAATAACTTTTGCGAGTCGTTCTTTGAACAAGCATGAGAAAAATAAGCCGGTTATTGAAAAGGAATTATTAGGTATACATTGGGGAATTCAATTTTTCCATCCTTATCTTTACGGTAGGAAATTTGTAGTGGTTACGGATCATCGTCCACTAGTCTCATTGTTTTCTCATAAGAATCCAAGTTCCAAATTGACAAGAATTAGATTAGAATTATCAGACTATGATTTTGAAATTGTGTATAAAAAAGGAATTAATAATACTAATGCTGATGCACTTTCACGTATAAAAATAGACTCCGATATATTAAAAAGAATGATACCTCAGAATATTGATGAAAAAATTAAGAAATCGCTGGTGATAACACGAGGAATGAAAAATAAATTGCGCAATATTATAAATAAAGAAAATGAGATGACATATCCTGATGAGCCTGATCAACTCAAAGTATTGGAATGTACATCCATTAAAGATATAAAGCTGGCTAAAAAAATTAAAATTTATAATTAATGAGTCGACAAAAGAATTCACTTTTCTTGATAATCATTCTGTGAACGAGTTGGCCATAAGATGTAGCGATAATCCTTATTATCTAGATAATATTTTGGAGAAACTATCATCTGAGTTAAGCAGATTGAGTATTAAGAACTTAGTAAAAGTGACGAAATATTTGAAATAATAACCCATGGGAAATTTAAAGAAAAAATGAATAAATATTTGAAAAATAGTGACGTCAGAATTCTTTTATATGAAAATCCTCGAAAAATCTTTAATGAAAAAGAAAAATATGAATTGATAAAATTATATCATGATACACCATGCGGAGGTCATTTTGGAGTAAGAAAAACATTATTAAAACTTAAACAAAAATATATATGGAAGAATATGTGCAAAATGGTAAAGAAATACGTATCTTCATGCGATTTGTGCCAAAGAAATAAACAGATTAGACGTACCAAAGAACCATTAATGAAAACTGATACGCCATTAAGCAGTTTTGATACAGTGGTAATTGACACTGTAGGACCGTTGAGACCCTCAGATAATTATAGATATATTTTAACTATGCAGTGTGAATTAACAAAATATATAATAGCAGTACCAATGCAGACAAAAGAAGCTAAATCAATAGCTAGAAGTTTAAATGAACATTTAATATTAAAGTACGGAATATTTAAGACTCTAAAATCTGACAGAGGCTCAGAATTTGTTAATGAACTGATGAATGAGATGTGTAAACTGTTGAATATAGAACAGAAATTTTCCACAGCTTACCATCATGAAACAGTAGGTTCAGTAGAAAGAAATCATAGAGTCCTAAATGAATATTTTCTTACTTTTGCTAATAATGATAATTGGAGTGAATGGATACCGTATTATGCTTTTGCATACAACATAACGCCACATGTTGACACAGGGTATTCACCATTTAAATTAATTTTCGGAAAATTACCAACAATGCCAGGCGAAAAAGTAATGAAATATGAACAAATATATGATACAGAAAATTATGCTAAGGAAATGAAGCTTAGGTTAAAAAATTCATTAGAGAATGCCAGGAATATAATTGAACAGACTAAAATTAAGAGAAGTTTAAATTCATTAAGTAATACAAATAGAATAGATATTAAAATAGGAGATTTAGTTTTAGTTAAAAAGGAGAATAGAAGAAAAAATGAATCACCTTATCATGGTCCGTATGAAGTAATCAATATTGAAAATTTAAATGTAAATATAAGAATTAATAACAAAGAGAAAACATTTCATAAGAATTTGTTAAAGAAATATCAAAACTAATCTTAAGCCAAAATATTTTTAAACAAAACACTTAATATGTATGAATGTAAACAAAAAAAAAAAAAAAAAAAAAAAGTATTTTATTACCAAATAAAAAAAAAAAGAACAAAGAAAAATACCTAGCCCACTTAAGATCATATTCAATGAAAACAATTATGTAATTATAACTACTTATAAAAAAGGAGAAAAAGAAACAAAAATTATGTGTTACTTGAAACCTAAAGAATTTGTCATAAAATGCACACAATTTGTTTATGCACACAAAAAAAAATTGTATACATTTCTTTAAGGGTGAGGGTGTAGTGTGTCACCATCACATTATGTTGCCATGCATTTTGATGTTCAGTATTTTGTTTTGTTGAGTTGGCCAGTGCCACAACGAGTTCATTGCTTTCATTGTTTCTTTGTTTTCAAAGCGCTACTCATATGAAGTTCATTGCTTCATGCATGAAATGCATGACAACATATGTAAAAATATCACATACACACATATAAATATACTTCGTTGTAAAATAGATTTGTAAGAACTCTTTTCTGATTGGTTAACAGAAAAGAGTATTGAGTGATATCTAGATTTAAGAATTTTTGTTAGAATTAAGAATTTTATTAGAAATACAAAAAGGAAAAATAAAGAAGTCAGACTGGTGCTGACATCCATCAAGCTTGCTCTATCAGCAAGCCAACAAAACATAAAAGTAACTTATTACAATAGACCCAACCCCATAGACGATGATATCGATATGGATTTTATCGATCTCGATAATTAAAACTATCGATGAAGTCACATGGTTAAGGATTTTTTGTTGTCACTCTTCTTCTTGAAATATATTTTCCAAAAAAGCACTAATTTTAATTTAAAGTTAATTTGAAAGTAGTAAGAAGTGTTGTTGTGTTTTCATCTGTGTTCGAATCTGACGGCTTCTGTGTTGTTTGTCGTAGACACACATACATTCAACAAATCAGCACTGCCATTTCCAAAAAAATCGTTTGTGTGAAGTTTGAAGAAAAAGAAAAAATTGTTTGTATTCATTGTTTATTAACACTATCAAAAACACATACACTAACACCATTATAAAACACCACAATCACGTTCATATTCTCCATCATTATTTTTGGCATTTATTTAATTTTGTTTTGTGTTACATTTGTCGCATTCGTCATTTGTGCCATTTGTAATAAACAATATTTTTGACATATTTTTGTTGTGCCAGATCGACCCGTCTGTTGTGCTTACCATATCGACTATCGATCAGCTGCTGGGTCAGAAAAGTTGTGCAATTATTCGCTAACGTAACGCAAGTTTCTGACGTAACGTATAAAACTTTGCATAAATTATTGAATCAATAAAAAAATAATAATATACATAAATTGAATAAAAATAATAAAGAGACAATAAGATAATAAAAGTTAAATTAAATTTAAAAAAATTAATGAATAAACAAATCATAAAAATATATTAAAATAATTTCTTCAATAAGTTAAAAAAAATAAAATTTTACTGAGAAAAATTATATTATACGGCAAATAAAAAACATTTACAGAAATAATTTCATTTTATTTATTGACAATAAATAAAGTGATAATTATAAATTGTTTGTATAATAATAAATAACAATAAATAAACCTTATATAAATATACATAAAAATAAATAGAAAAGCAAAATGGATTCAACAATTTGTGCCAAGTTTGAATACGAAACCGACAGCGTTATGAATATGTGCATTCAATTGGAGAATACTCCCGAGGAACTATTTTCGGATTCTTTAATAGAAACCAAATTAGAATCCATTGATGAAGATCTGGCACAATGCACGCAGTGCATTTGAATGTGTATATTTAGCAGAAATAGAGGAAGAAGAAGAACAGGCTTATAGATTAGAAGCCAGAAAAATATTTGAGTCCTTCAGGGACAAATACCAAACTACAAAAGAGATTTTGAAGAAAAGAAAAGAAAATCAAAATAATACCGCTAGAGGCGATGCTACAAATCCGTCACTATTTCACAGCTCAGCTGTGTATCCTCCGGGTACAACCTTTAACATGTCGGAAATTTGTATTAAAGTGCCACCGAGTGACACTCAAGAACTCCACGGAAGTTATGAACAATGGTTTTGATGATTTTTGCCACATTTTTTCCCGGATTAATCTAGAAATTGGAATTTGTTGGTAATGATGGGTTCTAGCTCCGGTGGCGAAACAGTGTATGTATGGGTTTATGTTTTTGTATAGTCCCATATAACGGTACCTCCCTATATTCGGTATTTTTATGATTTTTGTCACATTTTCCCACGAACTTGTCGAAATATGTTAATTTGTTGGCCATGATGTGTTCTCCGTTGGCGAAATATTGTATGGATAGGACCACGTTTTGGTATAACCCCCATATAATGCTACCTCCCGATATTCGACATTTTCATGATTTTTGCCACATTTTTTTCCCGGATTAATCTAGAAATTGAAATTTGTTGGTCATGATAGGTTCTAGCTCCGGTGGCGAAACATTGTATGTATGAGCTCACGTTTTTGTATATCCCAATATAACGGTACCTCCAATATTCGGTATTTTGATATTTTTCACATTTTTTTAAGTTTTTGTCTAAAAATTGCAATTTGTTGGGCCTTATGGATTCTAGCTCTGGGGGCGAAACATTGTATGTATAAGCACACTATTTGGTATAGCCCCTATAAAACGGTACCTTCTAATATTCGGTATTTTGATGACTTTTGCCACATTTTTTCACGGATTTGTCTAACAATTGGAAGTTGTTGGTCATGATGGGTTCTAGCTCCGGTGGCGAAACATTGTATATATGGGTTCACGGTTTTGTATAGCCCAATATAACGGTACCTCCAATATTCGGTATTTTGATATTTTTCACATTTTTTTAAGTTTTTGTCTAAAAATTGCAATTTGTTGGGCATTATGGATTCTAGCTCCGGTGGCGAAATATTGTATATATAGGCACACCTTTTGGTATAGCCCCCATATAACGGTACCTCCCAATATTCGGTATTTTGATGATTTTGCCACATTTTTTCACGGATTTACCTAGAAACTGGAATTTGTTGGCCATGACGGGTTCTAGCTCAAGTGGGAAACATTGTATGTATAGGCTTACGTTTTGGTATAGCCCTCATATTACGGTACCTCCCGACATTCCGTATTTTAATGATTTTTGACACATTTGTTCACGAGTTTATCTTAAAATCGGTATTTGTAGGTTATAATTGGTTTTAGGTTGTATGGCGAAATATTGTATGTATAGGTCCACGTTTTGGTACAGCCCTCATGCAAGGGTACCTGTTTGTTCGCAGATATGTCTAAAAATTGTAATTTGTTGCCCATGTTGGGTTCTAGCTCCCGTGTTGGAACAATGTATGTACGTTTTGGTATAGCCCCCATACAACGGTACCTGCCGATATTCGGTATTTTGATGATTTTTGCCGCGTTTTTTCACGGAATTGTCTGACAATTGGAATTTGTTGGTCATGATGGGTTTTTGGTATAGCCGAATATCTCCCGATATTCGGTATTTTGTTGATTTTTCACATTTTTCACAGATATGTCTAAAAATTGTAATTTGTTGGCCATGTTGGGTTCTAGCTCCTGTGGTGGAACAATGTATGTACCTTTTGGTATAGCCCCCATATAACGGTACCTCCCATGATTTTCGCCACATGATTTTCGCCACATTTTTTCACGGATTTGTCTATGTTGGGAATAGACCCAACCCCATAGACGATTATATCGATATGGATCTTATCGATCTCGATAATTAAAACTATCGATGAAGTCACATGGTTAAGGTTTTTTGTTGTCACTCTTCTTCTTGAAGTTTAGAAGAGTGGATCGCCAGATCAAAATTGTGAATTTTTATAAATAAAAAAAGTTGACCGACTGAGTCGTTTTTCATTTTGAAATAAAAATTAAAGTTTTTTTCTTTTGTGCAGACAAGAAACGTAAGTATCGGCAAAATACTTTTGTGTTTGTTTGTAGTTTGCTAAATAATATTGTTGTTTGTCTTTGAGCAACAATGAATTCCGGCTCAAAATCTACTCAACAAGACCATACGACGGTATTGGAACTTGTACAAATCAAAGTAATACCGCTAGAGGCGTGTTACAAATCCGTCACTGTTTCACATCTCAGCTGTGTATCCTCCAGGTACAACCTTTGGCATGTCGGAAATTTGTATTAAAGTGCCACCGTGTGACACTCAAGAGTTCTACGGAAGTTATGAACAATGACCAACTTTTAGAGAAATGTTTACGGCCATATATGGAGATCATTCCAGACTCACACCTGCCACCACAAACTCATTTGCGTAACAAAACAAAGGGTGAGGTTGGTAGAATTGTTGATCGTTACTCGTTATCTGATCAGAATTTTTCGTTGGCTTGGGAAGCATTATCAGTGCGATACGAAAATGTGAGGGTACTGGTAGATAATCAATTAAAGATTTTATTCAATCTTTCGGCAGCAAAGACTGAATCTAGCAGAGATATAATAAGAATTCAATCAACAGTTAGCGACTGTCTAGCTATATTGAAAGCACATAAGGTGCAAGTAGATCAATGGGATCCTATTTTGATATAAGCTTCCGGTTCAAACTTTGACTCTTTGGGAACAATCGCTCGAATCACATTCAGAGCTATCCAAATGGTCACAAATGGAAGATTTTTTAAAAAACAGACATAGAGTCCTAGAGAGAATAGACAGTCTAAGAAATATAGTAGCTTCAATTGCCTTTAATGATGAATATCAAGAGCATCAAAATGCGCAATCGACACAATCATGTGTCATGTGTAATAGAAATCATATTTTAAAGAATTGTTCAAGGTTTAATAGTATTAGTGTAAATCGGAGAATTGAATTTGCAAGAGAAAAAAGGTTGTGTAACAATTGTTTTATATATGGACACATTTCTCAGGAATGCGTTAGTGTACATAGGTGTATGTTTTGCAAAAAGAAACACCACACTAAACTGCATTTACCAAAAAACGTTCAAGAGAGATCTATACAGCCAAGATTGGTAGCAAGAGAAAGTCAAAACACTTACCGTTCTGAAAATGGACGCCAAACAAATGCTCTAGTTACCACAGAGAATATTGTAGAAGAAATGCCATGTTCGTCCAATTCTGTAGCTCAAATTTCTAATGTGGAAACACATGTGTCAGTGAGCCATGATGACTTTATGCTGCCTACAGCTCTAGTAAAAGTAAAATATTCGCATATTAACTGAAAAAGCTATTTTCAAGATTAGTGGACTGAGTGAAACAGTCGTGGCTAATCCTAATAAAACATGTGTTCTGACGCTATGTTCAGAAATAAATGAAATTGAATTTGAAGCAGAAGCTTTAGTTGTGCAAAATTTGACAAGTTCATTGCCGACGCAGACTATTAAAATTTCAGATTTGGGAAGTATTATGGATTTGAAGTTAGCAGATCCAGGCTTTATGATTTCTGCTCAAATTGATATGCTTATAGGTAGCGATGTTATCCCATATATAATCCTAGAGGGAGTTAGAAAAAACATATTGGGCAACATGATAGCTCGATATGCAAAATTCGGGGCCAATATCAGCCAATGAAATTTGTTTAGCGTCTATAGAAATAAAAAATAATTCTGAAGATGACGTTAGTCAGTTATTGAAAAAGTTTTGGGAACAAGAAGAAATAAGTGAAGTACCCATTTCCACGAAATCTGACGAATATTGTGAGAAATTTTAAGCCAACACGACATACCGTCGATCAGATGGAAGATTCGTTGTAAAATTACCTTTCAAAGAAGAATTTCCCAAAAATGTACCTAGATTCGCCCAGATTCAAGGCAAAGAAACAATATGAACATATGAAAGTAAAGTTGAGGAAGAATGTAGACCTCGAGGAGTCATATAATGAAGTATTAAATGAATATTTGTCATTAGTCATATGAAACCCACAGAATCAAGAGAAATATGTACTGGTAGGAAATATTTTTCATATTATTTACCGCATCATGCTGTCTTTCGCCCAGAGAGTACTAGTACTAAAGTGAGAGAGGTGTTTTATGGATCTTATTCTTTAAACGATGTTTTACATACAGGGCCAATATTACAAAATGATTTAGTGTCTGTAATTTTGAATTGGCGCCTGTATAAGTATGTGTTTAACGGTGACATTGAGAAAATGTACCGACAGATATGTGTTCATGATTCTGATCGGCAATACCACAGAATTTTATTTAGAAAAGAAGGTCAGAGTGATATTAAAGATTATGAATTGTGTACTTTTACCTTTGGTATAAACTGTGCACCTTATTTGGCGATTCGCACATTGTTGCAATTGGCGGAAGAGTCAAGAGATAAATGCCCAATAGCATCGAAAATAATTAGAAATGAGATATATGTTGATGATGTATTAACTGGAGGTCATACTCTTGCCTCAGCTTTGGAGGCGGAAAAACAATTATTTTGTGTTTTGAATTCGGGTGGATTTCCGTTAATGAAGATAACGGCAAATCATCCGACCCTTCTTAAAGATATGAGTTCAACAAAGACATTAGGCATTCGTTGGAATGCCTAAACTGACTCATTTTCTTATAGTATGAAGTCACTAGAGGTGAATAGCCCGATAACTTAAAGGAATAGTTATACAGGCAAAAATGTTATTGCAAGACCTTTGGTTAGAATATCTCCCGATATTCGGTATTTTGTTGATTTTTCACATTTTTCACAGATATGTCTAAAAATTGTAATTTGTTGGCCATGTTGGGTTCTAGCTCCTGTGGTGGAACAATGTATGTACCTTTTGGTATAGCCCCCATATAACGGTACCTCCCATGATTTTCGCCACATGATTTTCGCCACATTTTTTCACGGATTTGTCTATGTTGGGAATAGACCCAACCCCATAGACGATTATATCGATATGGATCTTATCGATCTCGATAATTAAAACTATCGATGAAGTCACATGGTTAAGGTTTTTTGTTGTCACTCTTCTTCTTGAAGTTTAGAAGAGTGGATCGCCAGATCAAAATTGTGAATTTTTATAAATAAAAAAAGTTGACCGACTGAGTCGTTTTTCATTTTGAAATAAAAATTAAAGTTTTTTTCTTTTGTGCAGACAAGAAACGTAAGTATCGGCAAAATACTTTTGTGTTTGTTTGTAGTTTGCTAAATAATATTGTTGTTTGTCTTTGAGCAACAATGAATTCCGGCTCAAAATCTACTCAACAAGACCATACGACGGTATTGGAACTTGTACAAATCAAAGTAATACCGCTAGAGGCGTGTTACAAATCCGTCACTGTTTCACATCTCAGCTGTGTATCCTCCAGGTACAACCTTTGGCATGTCGGAAATTTGTATTAAAGTGCCACCGTGTGACACTCAAGAGTTCTACGGAAGTTATGAACAATGACCAACTTTTAGAGAAATGTTTACGGCCATATATGGAGATCATTCCAGACTCACACCTGCCACCACAAACTCATTTGCGTAACAAAACAAAGGGTGAGGTTGGTAGAATTGTTGATCGTTACTCGTTATCTGATCAGAATTTTTCGTTGGCTTGGGAAGCATTATCAGTGCGAAACGAAAATGTGAGGGTACTGGTAGATAATCAATTAAAGATTTTATTCAATCTTTCGGCAGCAAAGACTGAATCTAGCAGAGATATAATAAGAATTCAATCAACAGTTAGCGACTGTCTAGCTATATTGAAAGCACATAAGGTGCAAGTAGATCAATGGGATCCTATTTTGATATAAGCTTCCGGTTCAAACTTTGACTCTTTGGGAACAATCGCTCGAATCACATTCAGAGCTATCCAAATGGTCACAAATGGAAGATTTTTTAAAAAACAGACATAGAGTCCTAGAGAGAATAGACAGTCTAAGAAATATAGTAGCTTCAATTGCCTTTAATGATGAATATCAAGAGCATCAAAATGCGCAATCGACACAATCAAATAGATGTGTCATGTGTAATAGAAATCATATTTTAAAGAATTGTTCAAGGTTTAATAGTATTAGTGTAAATCGGAGAATTGAATTTGCAAGAGAAAAAAGGTTGTGTAACAATTGTTTTATATATGGACACATTTCTCAGGAATGCGTTAGTGTACATAGGTGTATGTTTTGCAAAAAGAAACACCACACTAAACTGCATTTACCAAAAAACGTTCAAGAGAGATCTATACAGCCAAGATTGGTAGCAAGAGAAAGTCAAAACACTTACCGTTCTGAAAATGGACGCCAAACAAATGCTCTAGTTACCACAGAGAATATTGTAGAAGAAATGCCATGTTCGTCCAATTCTGTAGCTCAAATTTCTAATGTGGAAACACATGTGTCAGTGAGCCATGATGACTTTATGCTGCCTACAGCTCTAGTAAAAGTAAAATATTCGCATATTAACTGAAAAAGCTATTTTCAAGATTAGTGGACTGAGTGAAACAGTCGTGGCTAATCCTAATAAAACATGTGTTCTGACGCTATGTTCAGAAATAAATGAAATTGAATTTGAAGCAGAAGCTTTAGTTGTGCAAAATTTGACAAGTTCATTGCCGACGCAGACTATTAAAATTTCAGATTTGGGAAGTATTATGGATTTGAAGTTAGCAGATCCAGGCTTTATGATTTCTGCTCAAATTGATATGCTTATAGGTAGCGATGTTATCCCATATATAATCCTAGAGGGAGTTAGAAAAAACATATTGGGCAACATGATAGCTCGATATGCAAAATTCGGGGCCAATATCAGCCAATGAAATTTGTTTAGCGTCTATAGAAATAAAAAATAATTCTGAAGATGACGTTAGTCAGTTATTGAAAAAGTTTTGGGAACAAGAAGAAATAAGTGAAGTACCCATTTCCACGAAATCTGACGAATATTGTGAGAAATTTTAAGCCAACACGACATACCGTCGATCAGATGGAAGATTCGTTGTAAAATTACCTTTCAAAGAAGAATTTCCCAAAAAATGTACCTAGATTCGCCCAGATTCAAGGCAAAGAAACAATATGAACATATGAAAGTAAAGTTGAGGAAGAATGTAGACCTCGAGGAGTCATATAATGAAGTATTAAATGAATATTTGTCATTAGTCATATGAAACCCACAGAATCAAGAGAAATATGTACTGGTAGGAAATATTTTTCATATTATTTACCGCATCATGCTGTCTTTCGCCCAGAGAGTACTAGTACTAAAGTGAGAGAGGTGTTTTATGGATCTTATTCTTTAAACGATGTTTTACATACAGGGCCAATATTACAAAATGATTTAGTGTCTGTAATTTTGAATTGGCGCCTGTATAAGTATGTGTTTAACGGTGACATTGAGAAAATGTACCGACAGATATGTGTTCATGATTCTGATCGGCAATACCACAGAATTTTATTTAGAAAAGAAGGTCAGAGTGATATTAAAGATTATGAATTGTGTACTTTTACCTTTGGTATAAACTGTGCACCTTATTTGGCGATTCGCACATTGTTGCAATTGGCGGAAGAGTCAAGAGATAAATGCCCAATAGCATCGAAAATAATTAGAAATGAGATATATGTTGATGATGTATTAACTGGAGGTCATACTCTTGCCTCAGCTTTGGAGGCGGAAAAAACAATTATTTTGTGTTTTGAATTCGGGTGGATTTCCGTTAATGAAGATAACGGCAAATCATCCGACCCTTCTTAAAGATATGAGTTCAACAAAGACATTAGGCATTCGTTGGAATGCCTAAACTGACTCATTTTCTTATAGTATGAAGTCACTAGAGGTGAATAGCCCGATAACTTAAAGGAATAGTTATACAGGCAAAAATGTTATTGCAAGACCTTTGGTTAGAAGGTGTTAATTGGGATGAAAGAGTAAGTTCATCCACGTATGATAAATGGAACACATTTTTGAATCAATGTTCATGGATTAATTATTGCCTGGAGGGCACTATACAATTTCATCGATTTTGGGACGCTTCTGAGAAAGCGTATCGTGCGCAGTATACGTTCGAATGGACACAGAATCAAAGTCATCAGTAAACTTGCTAATAGCGAAAAGTAAAGTTGCTCCATTAAAAAGAGTTAGCTTGCCACGATTACAGCTTTGTATTGCTCTCATCTTTGGTGAAGTATGTTGTCTCCAAATTAGATGTGAAAAATTATTCTGTCCACATGTGGACAGACTCAACAATTGTATTGGTATGGTTGCAAAAACATGTATCCACATGGAATACTTATGTTGCAAATAGAACCGCAACTATATTCAAAAATATCGAAAATGCAACTTGGAGACATGTTTCTTCGAAATATAATCCCGCAGACCTTGGAACAAGAGGTTGTAATTCTGTAGAGTTAAGTAAATGTTCGCTATGGTGGAATGGCCCAATGTGGTTATTAAGTCCTGGTAATAATTGGCCAGAATCTAATATGGTTTCGAAAAGCGAAATATTGAAGTACATTGTTCACCAATTATAGAGACAGATGCAGCACAACAGCCACAGCAACAGCCGGTGAAAGACCGGAAGAAAAACCTTTACTGCAGCAGCCAGAGATGATGGACAGGTTCCTGAGCTTGCAACAGCGTTAACGGTTGCACCAGTGCAAGGGGCCCGGCATATCGGGAATAGACCCAACCCCATAGACGATAATATCGATATGGACCATATCGATCTCGATAATTAAAACTATCGATGAAGTCACATCGTTAAAGATTTTTTGTTGCCACTCTTCTTCTTGAAGTTTAGAAAAGTGGATCGCCAGATCAAAATTGTGAATTTTTATAAATAAAAAAAGTTGACCGACTGAGTCATTTTTTATTTTGAAATAATAATTAAAGTCATTTTTCTTTTGTGCAGACAACATACGTAAAGGTAAGGTCACATTGGGCAAATATTTGACGAAAAATGTGAAATATTTCTTTGTCACAATCTGACCACCAAATATTATTTGACGTAAATACAAAAACAGCTGATTTTGGGAAAACAAAATTATTTGCTGGAAAACAAAAATTTGACCAATGTGTCCATAATGTGAACATATATGATCAATTATTTTCCTATTTTTTGGTCAAACATTTATTTGACGGTGCAAATGTTTTGTAAGGTCAAACAAGGGAAAATATCAGTTTAAAACATTGGGCAGCATTTTGCTTTAAGAACAGGAGCATTTGTAGCATGATGTTTAATGAATAGAAAAACAAACGAATACAATACGTGGCTTTGTTTATTTGATATTTTTGAACTAACTGAATTTGAATGTTTAGTAAAAAATGTTTATATTTGGTCTGTTCCAGGAACTGCGAGAATGTAAGTGTTTTTACGGTGAAAAGTCGGAGGTTGTAATGATATATATTTTTCAACAATTTTTACAAATTTAAATAATATTTCATTCATTTTTTTCAATTCCAAAATTGTTTTGACAGTTTATTGTCCCAGCAGCTATGCCGATGTGACTACCTGTATTCTTCTACCATGATACAAACAAAAATGCAAAAAAAATTGTTCTGACAAGGAATTTATTTCACAACAGCTGGTCTTTTGCTTCCCTTCTCCAAATAAATTATACCCGAAACTACATTTTCTTTATGTCTCTCTTTCACTCTCTCTTTCTATTTCTCGCGGCCAAATAAACTTATGTTTCCTCACAGTTTGACCAAACAATTTAATGGGAAAATATATTTTACGAATGTGAACATGTGTCAAACATGTTTTCCCATAGCACTGTTTGACGCTGTTTGGTGACTGCTTGAACAAATAAAATCTGTCAAATATTTGACTGTAATGTGAACATCGAATCAACTCTGTATGAATTTCACATTTTTTCAGTCAAATATGGGAAAACAAATTTCGATCAAATATTTGCCCAGTGTGACCGTACCTTAAGTATCGCCACAACACATTTGTGTTTGTTTGTAGTTAATATTGTTATTCGTCTAGTATAATATATATTATAATATTGTTGTTCGTCTTTGTGCAACAATAAATTCCGGCTCAAAATCTACTCAGTAGAATTTGAACCACAACAAGTCCATACGACGGTGTTGGAACTTGTACAGTCTAAAAATTGGAATTTGTTGGCCATGATGGATTGTAGCTCCGATGGCGAAAGATTGTATGTATAGGCAGGCTCACGGCGAAACAATGTATGTGAAGGCCAAAGTTTTGGTATAGCACCCATATAACCGTTCTCCCCGATATTCGGTATTTTCATGATTTTTGCCACATTTGTTCATGGATTCATCTTAAAATCGATATTTGTAAGTTATATTGATTTCTAGGTTCTGTGGCGAAACATTGTATGTATAGGTCCACGTTTTGGTATAGCCTCCATATAACGGTACCTCCCGATATTCGATATTTTCATGATTTTTCCCACATTATGTCACGGATTTGTCTTAATTTTCGGTATTTGTAGGTTAAAATGGGCTCTAGCTTGTGTGGCGGAACATTGTATGTATAGGTCCACATTTTGGTATAGCCCCTATTTTTTCACGGATTTTTCTAAAAATCGGTAATTGTTTAAAAATTGGAATTCTTGGCCGTGATGGGTTCTAGCTCCGGTGGCAAAGCATTGTATGTATAGGCTCTCGCCTTTGTATAGCCCCATATAACTGTACCTCCCGATATTCGGTATTTTCATGATTTCTGCCACATTTTTTTCACGGATTAATCTAGAAATTGGAATGATGGGTTCTAGCTCCGGTGGCGAAACATTGTATGTATGGGTTCAAGTTTTGGTATAGCCCCAATAAATTTTATTGATTTTTGCAACATTTTTTTACGGTGATTGGTATTTTTATGATTTCTGCCACATTTTTTCACGGATTTTTTTTAAAATCGGTATTTGTGGATCATAGCTCCGGTGGCGAAACATTGCGTGAATGGGTTCATGTTTTTGTATAGCCATATATAACGGTACCTCCCAATATTCGGTATTTTGATGATTTTGGCCACATTCTTCTACTAATTTGTCTGAAAATTGGAATTTGTTGGCCATGATGGGTTCCAGCTCCAGTGGCGAAACATTGTATAGACACCGTACGCTCACGGTTTGGTATAGCGCCCATTTGTTTTTAAGTCGGTACTTGTGGGTCATAGCTCCGGTGGCGAAACGTTGTATGAATGGGTTCATGTTTTTGTGTAGCCCTATATAACGGTACTTCCCGATTTTTGCCACATTTTTTCACGGATTTGTCTTAAATTCGTTATTTGTAGGTTGAAATGGGTCCTAGGTTGTGTGGCGAAACATTGTATGTATAGGTCCACGTTTTGGAATAGCCCCAAAATAACGGTGCCCCCCGGTATTCGGTATTTTGTTGACTTTTGCCACATTTTTTCACGGATTTGTCTAAAAATTGGAATTTGTTAGCCATAATGGGTTCCAGCTCCGGTGGCGAAACGTTGTATGTATATGCCCACGTCCATGGGGGCTACATTTTCTCACGGATTTGTCTTAAAATCGGTTTTTGTGGATCATAGCTCCGGTAGCGAGACATTATATTAATGAGTTCATGTTTTTGTATAACCGTATATAACGGTACCTCCCCATATTCGATATTTTGATGATTTTTGCAATATTTTTCCACTAATTTGTCTAAAAATTGGAATTTTTTGGTTCGGATTTTTGTCACTTTTTCTCACGGATTCGTCTAAAATTCGGTATTTGTGGGTCTTAATAGATTCAAGCTCCGGTGGCGAAATATTGTATATATGGGTTCACGGTTTTGTATAGCCCAATATAACGGTACCTCTCGAAATCCGGCATTTTGATTTTCGCCACATTTTTCACGGATTTGTATAAAAATAGCTCCGGTGGAGAAACATTGCGTGAATGGGTTCATGCTTTTGTATAGCCATATATAACGGTATCTCCCAATATTCGGTATTTTGATGATTTTTGCCACATTCTTCTACTAATTTGTCTGAAAATAGGAATTTTTTGGCCATGATGGGTTCCAGCTCCGGTGGCGACACATTGTATAGACCCCATACGCTCACAGTTTGGTATAGCGCCCATTTCTCTTAAAGTCGGTATGTGTGGGTCATAGCTCCGGTAGCGAAACATTGTATGAACGGGTTCATGTTTTTGTATAGCCCTATATAACGGTACCTCCCTATATTCCGTATTTTAATGATTTTTGACACATTTGTTCACGAGTTTATCTTAAAATCGGTATTTGTATGTTATAATTGGTTCTAGGTTGTATGGCGAAACATTGTATGTATAGGTCCACGTTTTGGTACAGCCCTCATGCAAGGGTACCTCCCGATATTCGGTATTTCGATGATTTTTGCCTCGTTTTTTCGCGGAATTGTCTGACAATTGGAATTTGTTGGTCATGATGGGTTTTTGGTATAGTCATAATATAACGGTCACGTTTTGGTATAGCCATAATATAACGGTATCTCCCGATATTCGATATTTTGTTGATTTTTCACATTTTCCACAGATATGTCTAAAAATTGTAATTTGTTGGCCATGTGGGGTTCTAGCTCCTGTGGTGGAACAATGTATGTACGTTTTGGTATAGCCCCCATATAACGGTACATTCCAATATTCGGTATTTTGATGATTTTTGTCACATTTTTCAGGGATTGGTCTAAAAATTTAAAATTTGTGGCCAAGATAGGTTCTGGCTCCGGTGGCGAAACATTGCATGGCCCCCAAACGCTTTAGTAAGCCCCCATATAACCGTACTCACAATATTCGGTATTGTGATGATTTCGGGCACATTTTCCCACGAATTTGTCAACAAATTGGTATTTGTGGGATATAATGTGTTCTAGCTCGTTTTGCGATTGTATGTATAGGTCCACGCCCATGGGGGCTGTACCACCATATAACGGTACCTCCCGATATTCGGTATTTTGTTGATTTTTGTCACATTTTGCACGGATTTGTCTTAAAATCAGTATTTGTGGGTCATAACTCCGGTGGTGAAACATTGTATAAATGGGTTCATGTTTTTGTATAGCCCCAACATAACGGTGCCTCCCGATATTCGGTATTTTGTTGATTTTGCCACATTTTCTCACGGATTTGTCTAACAATTGGAATTTGTTGGCCATGATGGGTTCTAGCTCCGGTGGCGAAACATTTCATGTATAGGACGACGTTTTGGTATAGCCCCCATATAACGGTGCCTCCCAATATTCGGTATTTTGATAATTTTGCCACATATTTTCACGGATTTACCCAGAAATAGGAATTTGTTGGCTATGACGGGTGCTAGCTCAGGTGGCGAAACATTGTATGTATAGGCTTACGTTTTGGTATAGCGCCCATATAACGGTACCCCCTCCCCCCCAATATTCGCTATGTTAATGTTTTTTGACACATTTGTTCACGGATTTGTCAAAAAATCGGTATTTGTTGTTTCATCATGGGTTCTAGCTCGTTCGGCGAAGCATTGTACGTATAGGCTGACAATCAGTATTTGTGGGTCATAGTGGGTGGCGGAACATTGTATGAATGGGTTCATGTTTTTGTATAGCCCTATATAACGGTACCTCCCAATATTCAGTATTTTGTTGATTTTTGACACATTTTTCCACTAATTTGTCTAAAAATTGGAATTTTTTGGCCATGATGGTTTCTAGCTCCGGTGGCAAAACTTTGTATGTAGAGGCCCACGTTTTGGTATAGCCCCATTTAACGGTACCTCCTGATATTTGTAGGTTATAATGGGTTCTAGGTTGTATGGCGAAACATTATATGTATAGGTCCACGTTTTGGTATAGCCCCCGTCCAAGTGTGCCTCCTGATATTCGGTATTTTAATGATTTTGCCACATTTTCTCATAATGAGTTCATGCGAAATATTGTATATATGGGTTCACGTTTTCGTATAGCCCTATATAACGGTACCTCCCAAAATTCGGCATTTTGATTTTCGCCACATTTTTTCACGGATTTGCCATAGACGATGATATCGATATGGATCTTATCGATCTCGACAATTAAAACTATCGATGAAGTCACATGGCTAAGGATTTTTTGTTGTCACTCTTCTTCTTGAAGTTGAGAAAAGTGGATCGCCAGATCAAAATTGTGAATTTTTATAAATAAAAAAATTGACCGACTGAGTCATTTTTCATTTTGAAATAATAATTAAAGTGTTTTTTCTTTTGTGCAGACAACAAACGAAAGTATCGGCAAAATACTTTTGTGTTTGTAGTTTGCTAAATAATATTGTTGTTTGTTTTTGTGCAACAATAAATTCCGGCTCAAAATCTACTCAACAAGCCCATACGACGGTATTGGAACTTGTACATGGTCCTTCGAGTCCAAAAAACAAAGAATCGGCTTATTTCCCAAAAAATATTTTCCAAAAAAGCACTAATTTTAATTTAAAATTAATTTGAAAGTAGTAAGAAGTATTGTTGTGTTCTCATCTGTGTTCGAATGTGACGGCTTTTGTGTTGTTTGTCGTAGACACACATACATTCAACAAATCAGCACTGCCATTTCCAAAAGAAATCGTTTGTGTGAAGTTATAAGAAAAATAGATATTTGTTTGTATTCATTGTTTATTAACACTATCAAAAACACGTACACTAACACCATTATAAAACACCACATTCACTTTCATATTCTCCATCATTATTTTTGGCATTTATTTCATTTTGTTTTTTGTTATGTGCTTATCATATCGACTATCGATCAGCTGCTGTTTCAGAAAAGTTGTGCAATTATTCGCTAACGTAACGCAAGTTTCTGACGTAACGTATAAAACTTTGCATAAATTATAGAATCATTAAAAAAATAGTAATACACACAAATTGAATAAAAATAATAAATAGACAATAAGATAATAAAAGTTAAATTAAATTTAAAAAAATAAATAAATAAACAAATCATAAAAATTTATTAAAATAATTTCTTCAATAAGTTAAAAAAAAAAAATACTGAAAAAAAATTATTATACGGCAAATAAAAAACATTCACAGACATAATTTCATTTTATTTATTAACAATAAATAAAGTGATAATTATAATTTGTTTGTATAATAATAAATAATAATAAATAACAATAAATAAACCTTATATAAATACACATAAAAATAAATAGAAAAACAAATTGTGCTAAGTTTGAATACGAAACCGACAGCCTTATGAATATGTGCATTCAATTGGAGAATACTCCCGAGGAACTATTTTCGGATTCTTTAATAGAAACCAAATTAGAATCCATTGATGAAGATCTGGCACAATGCACGCAGTGCATTTGAATGTGTATATTTACCAGAAATAGGGGAAGAAGAAGAAAAGGCTTATAGATTAGAAGCCAGAAAAACATTTGAGCCCCTCAGGGACAAACATCAAACTACAAAAGCTAAATTATTAGAGATTTTGAAGAAAAGAAAACAAAATCAAAGTAATACCGCTAGAGGCGATGTTACAAATCCGTCACTGTTTCACAGCTCAGCTGTGTATCCTCCTGGTACAACCTTTGGCATGTCGGAAATTTGTATTAAAGTGCCACCGTGTGACACTCAAGAGTTCTACGGAAGTTATGAACAATGACCAACTTTTAGAGAAATGTTTACGGCCATATATGGAGATCAATTCAGACTCACACCTGCCACCACAAACTCTATCATGTGTGTAACAAAACAAAGGGTGAGGTTGGTAGAATTGTTGATCGGTACCCGTTATCTGGTCAGAATTTTTCGTTGGCTTGGGAAGCATTATCAGTGCGATACGAAAGTGTGAGGGTACTGGTAGATAATCAATTAAAGATTTTATTCAATCTTTCGGCAGCAAAGACTGAATCTAGCAGAGATATAATAAGAATTCAATCAACAGTTAGCGACTGTCTAGCTATATTGAAAGCACATAAGGTGCAAGTAGATCAATGGGATCCTATTTTGATATAAGCTTCCGGTTCAAACTTTGACTCTTTGGAACAATCGCTCGAATCACATTCAGAGCTATCCAAATGGTCACAAATGGAAGATTTTTTAAAAAACAGACATAGAGTCCTAGAGAGAATAGACAGTCTAAGAAATATAGTAGCTTCAATTGCCTCTAATGATGAATATCAAGAGCATCAAAATGCGCAATCGACACAATCAAATAGATGTGTCATGTGTAATAGAAATCATATTTTAAAGAATTGTTCAAGGTTTAATAGTATTAGTGTAAATCGGAGAATTGAATTTGCAAGAGAAAAAAGGGTGTGTAACAATTGTTTTATATATGGACACATTTCTCAGGAATGCGTTAGTGTACATAGGTGTATGTTTTGCAAAAAGAAACACCACACTAAACTGCATTTACCAAATAACGTTCAAGAGAGATCTATACAGCCAAGATTGGTAGCAAGAGAAAGTCAAAACACTTACCGTTCTGAAAATGGACGCCAAACAAATGCTCTAGTTACCACAGAGAATATTGTAGAAGAAATGCCATATTCGTCCAATTCTGTACCTCAAATTTCTAATGTGGAAACACATGTGTCAGTGAGCCATGATGACTTTATGCTGCCTACAGCTCTAGTAAAAGTAAAATATTCGCATATTAACTGAAAAAGCTATTTTCAAGATTAGTGGTCTGAGTGAAACAGTCGTGGCTAATCCTAATAAAACATGTGTTCTGACGCTATGTTCAGAAATAAATGAAATTGAATTTGAAGCAGAAGCTTTAGTTGTGCAAAATTTGACAAGTTCATTGCCGACGCAGACTATTAAAATTTCAGATTTGGGAAGTATTATGGATTTGAAGTTAGCAAATCCAGGCTTTATAATTTCTGCTCAAATTGATATGCTTATAGGTAGCGATGTTATCCCATATATAATCCTAGAGGGAGTTAAAAAGAACATATGGGGCAACATGATAGCTCGATATGCAAAATTCGGGGCCAATATCAGCCAATGAAATTTGTTTAGCGTCTATAGAAATAAAAAATAATTCTGAAGATGACGTTAGTCAGTTATTGAGAAAGTTTTGGGAACAAGAAGAAATAAGTGAAGTACCCATTTCCATGAAATCTGACGAATATTGTGAGAAATTTTAAGCCAACACGACATACCGTCGATCAGATGGAAGATTCGTTGTAAAATTACCTTTCAAAGAAGAATTTCCCAAAAAAATGTACCTAGATTCGCCCAGATTCAAGGCAAAGAAACAATATGAACATATGAAAGTAAAGTTGAGGAAGAATGTAGACCTCGAGGAGTCATATAATGAAGTATTAAATGAATATTTGTCATTAGTCATATGAAACCCACAGAATCAAGAGAAATATGTACTGGTAGGAAATATTTTTCATATTATTTACCGCATCATGACATTGAGAAAATGTACCGACAGATATGTGTTCATGATTCTGATCGGCAATACCACGGAATTTTATTTAGAAAAGAAGGTCAGAGTGATATTAAAGATTATGAATTGTGTACTTTTACCTTTGGTATAAAGTGTGCACCTTATTTGGCGATTCGCACATTGTTGCAATTGGCGGAAGAGTCAAGAGATAAATGCCCAATAGCATCGAAAATAATTAGAAATGAGATATATGTTGATGATGTATTAACTGGAGGTCATACTCTTGCCTCAGCTTTGGAGGCGGAAAAACAATTATTTTGTGTTTTGAATTCGGGTGGATTTCCGTTAAAGAAGATAACGGCAAATCATCCGACCCTTCTTAAAGATATGAGTTCAACAAAGACATTAGGCATTCGTTGGAATGCCTAAACTGACTCATTTTCTTATAGTATGAAGTCACTAGAGGTGAATAGCCCGATAACTTAAAGGAATAGTTATACAGGCAAAAATTTTGTTGCAAGACCTTTGGTTAGAAGGTGTTAATTGGGATGAAAGAGTAAGTTCATCCACGTATGATAAATGGAATACATTTTTGAATCAATGTTCATGGATTAATTATTGCCTGGAGGGCACTATACAATTTCATCGATTTTGGGACGCTTCTGAGAAAGCGTATCGTGCGCAGTATACGTTCGAATGGACACAGAATCAAAGTCATCAGTAAACTTGCTAATAGCGAAAAGTAAAGTTGCTCCATTAAAAAGAGTTAGCTTGCCACGATTACAGCTTTGTATTGCTCTCATCTTTGGTGAAGTATGTTGTCTCCAAATTAGATGTGAAAAATTATTCTGTCCACATGTGGACAGACTCAACAATTGAATTGGTATGGTTGCAAAAACATGTATCCACATGGAATACTTATGTTGCAAATAGAACCGCAACTATATTCAAAAATATCGAAAATGCAACTTGGAGACATGTTTCTTCGAAATATAATCCCGCAGACCTTGGAACAAGAGGTTGTAATTCTGTAGAGTTAAGTAAATGTTCGCTATGGTGGAATGGCCCAATATGGTTATTAAGTCCTGGTAATAATTGGCCAGAATCTAATATGGTTTCGAAAGATCCGCCAGAAAAGCGAAATATTGAAGTACATTGTTCACCAATTATAGAGACAGATGCAGCACAACAGCCACAGCAACAGCCGGTGAAAGACCGGAAGAAAAACCTTTACTGCAGCAGCCAGAGATGATGAACAGGTTCCTGAGCGTGCTCAAAAAAATGGCAATAGCGTTAACGGTTGCATCAGTGCAAGGGGCCCGGCATATTGGGAGTAGACCCAACCCCATAGACGATAATATCGATATGGACCTTATCGATCTCGATAATTAAAACTATCGATGAAGTCACATCGTTAAGGATTTTTTGTTGCCACTCTTCTTCTTGAAGTTTAGAAAAGTGGATTTTGAATTTTGAATTTTTATAAAAAACAAAAAAAAAAAATTGACCGACTGAGTCATTTTTTATTTTGAAATAATAATTAAAGTCCTTTTTCTTTTGTGCAGACAACATACGTAAGTATCGCCAGAATACATTTGTGTTTTTTTGTAGTTAATATTGTTATTCGTCTAATATAGTATATAATAAAATATTGTTGTTCGTCTTTGTGCAACAATAAATTCCGGCTCAAAATCTACTCAGTAGAATTTGAACCACAAGAAGTCCATACGACGGTATTGGAACTTGTACAGTCTAAAAATTGGAATTTGTTGGCCATGATGGATTGTAGCTCCGAAGGCGAAAGATTGTATGTATAGGCAGGCTCACGGCGAAACAATGTATGTGTAGGCCAAAGTTTTGGTATAGCACCCATATAACCGTACTCCCCGATATTCGCCATTTTCATGATTTTTGCCACATTTGTTCATGGATTCATCTTAAAATCGGTATTTGTAAGTTATATTGATTTCTAGGTTCTGTGGCGAAACATTGTATGTATAGGTCCACGTTGTTATAGCCTCCATATAACGGTACCTCCTGATATTCGATATTTTCATGATTTTTGCCACATTATGTCACGGATTTTTCTGAAATTCGGTATTTGTACGTTAAAATGGGTTCTAGCTTGTGTGGCGGAACATTGTATTAGGTCCACATTTTGGTATAGCCCCTATTTTTTCACGGATTTTTCTAAAAATCGGTAATTGTTTAAAAATTGGAATTCTTGGCCATGATGGGTTCTAGCTCCGGTGGCAAAGCATTGTATGTATAGGCTCTCGCTTTTGTATAGCCCCATATAACTGTACCTCCCGATATTCGGTATTTTCATGATTTCTGCCACATTTTTTTCACGGATTTATCTTAAAATCGGTATTTGTAGGTTATAATGGGTTCTAGGTTGTGTGGCGAAACATTATAGTTATAGGTCCACGTTTTGGTATAGCCCCCGTCCAAGGGTGCCTCCTGTTACTCGGTATTTAATTGATTTTTGCCACATTTTCCCATAATGAGTTCATGCGAAATATTGTATATATGGGTTCACGTTTTCGTATAGCCCTATATAACGGTACCTCACAATATTCGGTATTTTGATAATTTTGGCCACATTCTTCTACTAATTTGTCTGAAAATTGGAATTTGTTGGCCATGATGGGTTCCAGCTCCTGTGGCGAAATATTGTATAGACACTATACGCTCACGGTTTGGTATAGCACCCATTTGTCTTAAAGTCGGTACTTGTGGGTCATAGCTCCGGTGGCGAACCATTGTATGAATGGGTTCATGTTTTTGTATAGCCCTATATAACGGTACCTCCCGATTATTTCCACATTTTTTCACGGATTTATCTTAAAATCGGTATTTGTAGGTTATAATGGGTTCTAGTTTGTGTGGCGAAGCATTGTATGTATAGGTCCACGTTTTGGTATAGCCCCAAAATAACGGTGCCCCCCGGTATTCGGTATTTTCATGATTTTTTGCAACATTTTCTCACGGATTCGTCTAAAAATCGGTAGTTGTAGGTGAAAATGGGTTCTGTATAGCCCACGTTTTTGTATAGCCCAATATAACGGTATCTCCCGATATTCGGTATTTTGTTGACTTGTGCCACATTTTCTCACGGGTTTGTCTTAAAATCGGTTTTGGTGGATCATAGCTCCGGTAGCGAGAAATTATATTAATGGGTTCATGTTTTTGTATAGCCGTATATAGCGGTACCTCCCAATATTCGATATTTTGATGATTTTTGCAATATTTTTCCACTAATTTGTCTAAAAATTGAAAATTTTTGGTTCGGATTTTGTCAGTTTTTCTCACGGATTCGTCTAAAATTCGGTATTTGTGGGTCTTAACAGACTCAAGCTCCGGTGGCGAAATATTGTATATATAGGTTCACGGTTTTGCATAGCCCAATATAACGGTACTCTCGTAATCCGGCATTTTGATTTTCTCCACATTTTTTCACGGATTTGTTTAGAAATCGGTATTTGTGGATCATAGCTCCGGTGGCGAAACATTGCGTGAATGGGTTCATGTTTTTGTATAGCCATATATAACGGTACCTCCCAATACTCGGTATTTTGATGATTTTAGCCACATTCTTCTACTAATTTGTCTGAAAATTGGAATTTGTTGGCATGATGGGTGGCTCCGGTGGCGAAACATTGTATAGACCCCATACGCTCACAGTTTGGTATAGCGCCCATTTGTCTTAAAGTCGGTATGTGTGGGTCATAGCTCCGGTGGCGAAACATTGTATGAACGGGTTGATGTTTTTGTATAGCCCTATATACATCCCGATTTTTGCCACATTTTATCACGGATTTATCTTAAAATGGGTATTTGTAGGTTATAATGGGTTCTAGGTTGTGTGTATTCAAGTATTAAAGTGCCACCGTGTGACACTCAGGAACTCTACGGAAGTTATGAACAATGGTTTTGATGATTTTTGCCACATTTTTTTTTCCCGGATTAATCTAGAAATTGGAATTTGTTGGTCATGATGGGTTCTAGCTCCGGTGGCGAAACATTGTATGTATATGCCCACTTTTTGTATAGCTCCATGGAAACGTACCCCCAATATTCGGTATTTTTATGATTTTTGCCACATTTTCCCACGAACTTGTCAAAATATGTTAATTTGTTGGCCATGATGTGTTCTCCGGTGGCGAAACATTGCGTGAATGGGTTCACGTTTTTGTATATCCCAATATATCGGGTATTCGGTATTTTGATATTTTTCACATTTTTTTAAGTTTTTGTCTACAAATTGGAATTTGTTGGGCTTTATGGATTCTAGCTCCGGTGGCGAAACATTGTTTGTATAAGCACACGGTACTTTCCAATATTCTGTATTTTGATAGTTTTTGCCACATTTTTTCACGGATTTGTCTAACAATTGGAATTTGTTGGTCATGTGGGGTTCTAGCTCCCGTGGTGGAATAATGTATGTACGTTTTGGTATAGCACCCATATAACGGTACCTGCCGATATTCGGTATTTTGATATTTTTCACATTTTTTAAGTTTTTGTCTAAAAATTGAAATTTTGTGGCCATGATAGGTTCTGGCTCCGGTGGCGAAACATTGCATGGCCCCCATACGCTCACGGTTTGGTTAGCCCCCATATAACCGTACCTCACAATATTCGTTATTTTGATGATTTCGGGCACATTTTCCCACGAATTTGTCAACAAATTGGTATTTGTAGGATATAATGTGTTCTAGCTCGTTTTGCGATTCATTGTATGTATAGGTCCACGCCCATGGGGGCTGTACCACCATATAACGGTACCTCCCGATATTCGGTATTTTTCTGATTTTTGTCACATTTTGCACGGATTTGTCCTAAAATCAGTATTTGTGGGTCATAGCTCCGGTGGTGAAACATTGTATAAATGGGTTCATGTTTTTGTATAGCCCCAAATATAACAATGCCTCCCAATATTCGGTATTTTGATGATTTTGCCACATATTTTCACGGATTCACCCAGAAATTGGAATTTGTTGGCTATGGCGGGTTCTAGCTCAGGTGGCGAAACATTGTATGTATAGGCTTACGTTTTGGTATAGCGCCCATATAACGGTACCCCCAATATTCGCTATTTTAATGTTTTTTGACACATTTGTTCACGGATTTGTCTAAAAGTCGGTATTTGTTGTTTCATCATGGGTTCTAGCTCGTTTGGCGAAGCATTGTAGGTATAGGTCCACGTCTATGGGGACTGTACCACCATATTATGGTAGCTCCCGATATTAGGTATTTTTTTCAATTTTTTCACATTTTTCACGGATTTCTTATAAAAATCAGTACAGGTAGGTCATAGTGGGTTTTAGCATCGGTGTCGAAAACTTGTAAGTATAGGCTCACGTTTTGGTATAGCCCCATATAACGGTACCTCACGATATTCGGTATTTTTATGATTTTGCCACATTTTCCCACGAATTTGTTAAAAAAAAATAGTATTTGTGGAATATAATGTGTTCTAGCTCGCTTGGAGAATCATTGTTTGTATAGGTCCACGTTTTGGTACAGCCCCCATCCCAGGGTACCACCCGATATTCGGTATTTTGATGATTTTTGCCACATTTTCCCACGAATTTGTTAGAAAAAATAGTATTTGTGGAATATAATGTGTTCTAGCTCGCTTGGAGAATCATTGTATGTATAGGTCCACGTTTTGGTATAGCCCCAATATAACGGTGCCTCCCGATATTCAGTATTTTTATGATTTTGCCACATTTTCCCACGAATTTGTTAAAAAAATATAGTATTTGTGGAATATAATGTGTTCTAGCTCGTTTTGCGATTCATTGTATGTATAGGTCCTCGTTTTGGTATAGCCCCAATATAACGGTGCCTCCCGATATTCAGTATTTTTATGATTTTGCCACATTTTCCCACGAATTTGTTAAAAAAATATAGTATTTTTGGAATATAATGTGTTCTAGCTCGCTTGGAGAATCATTGTATGTATAGGTCCACGTTTTGGTATAGCCCCAATATAACGGTGCCTCCCGATATTCAGTATTTTTATGATTTTGCCACATTTTCCCACGAATTTGTTAAAAAAATATAGTATTTGTGGAATATAATGTGTTCTAGCTCGCTTGGAGAATCATTGTATGTATAGGTCCACGTTTTGGTATAGCCCCAATATAACGGTGCCTCCCGATATTCAGTATTTTTATGATTTTGCCACATTTTCCCACGAATTTGTTAAAAAAATATAGTATTTGTGGAATATAATGTGTTCTAGCTCGTTTTGCGATTCATTGTATGTATAGGTCCTCGTTTTGGTATAGCCCCAATATAACGGTGCCTCCCGATATTCGGTATTTTGATGATTTTGTCACATTTTTTTTTTCACGGATTTGTCTAACAACTGGAATTTGTTTTCCATGATGGGTTCTTGGTCCGGTGGCGAAACATTGTATGTATAGGCTTACGTTTTGGTATAGCGCCCATATAACGGTACCCCCCAATATTCGCTATTTTAATGTTTTTTGACACATTTGTTCACGGATTTGTCTAAAAATCGGTATTTGTTGTTTCATCATGGGTTCTAGCTCGTTTGGCGAAGCACTGTAGGTCCACGTCTATGGGGACTGCACCACCATATTATGGTAGCTCCCGATATTAGGTATTTTGTTCAATTTTTTCACGGATTTGTTATAAAAATCAGTATTGGTAGGTCATAGTGGGTTTTAGCACCGGTGGCGAAAAATTGTATGTATTGGCTCACGTTTTGGTATAGCCCCATATAACCGTACCTCACGATATTCGGTATTTCTGCCACACTTTTTCACGGATTTGTTTAACAATCGGTATTTGTGGATCATAGTGGGTGGCGGAACATTGTATGAATGGGTTCATGTTTTTGTATATCCCTATATAACGGTACCTCCCAATATTCAGTATTTTGATGATTTTTGACACATTTTTCCACTAATTTGTCTAAAAATTAGAATTTTTTGGCCATGATGGATTCTAGCTCCGGTGGCAAAACTTTGTATGTGTAGGATCACGTTTTGGTATAGCCCCATTTAACGGTACCTCCCGATATTCGGTATTTTCATGATTTTTGCCACATTTTTTCACGGATTTATCTTAAAATCAGTATTTGTAGGTTATAATGGGTTCTAGGTTGTGTGGCGAAACATTATATGTATAGGTCCACGTTTTGGTATAGCCCCCGTCCAAGGGTGCCTCCTGTTACTCGGTATTTAATTGATTTTTGCCACATTTTCCCATAATGAGTTCATGCGAAATATTGTATATATGGGTTCACGTTTTCGTATAGCCCTATATAACGGTACCTCCCAAAATTCGGCATTTTGATTTTCGCCACATTTTTTCACGGATTTGTCTATGTTGGGAATAGACCCAACCCCATAGACGATGATATCGATATGGATCTTATCGATCTCGATAATTAAAACTATCGATGAAGTCACATGGTTAAGGATTTTTTGTTGTCACTCTTCTTCTTGAAGTTTAGAAAAGTGGATCGCCAGATCAAAATTGTGAATTTTTTTAAATAAAAAAATTGACCGACTGAGTCATTTTTCATTTTGAAATAAAAATTAAAGTGTTTTTTCTTTTGTGCAGACAACAAACGTAAGTATCGGCAAAATACTTTTGTGTTTGTTTGTAGTTTGCTAAATAATATTGTTGTTCGTCTTTGTGCAACAATAAATTCCGGCTCAAAATCTACTCAACAACTCCATACGACGGTATTGGAACTTGTACATGGTCATTCGAGTCCAAAAAACAAAGAATCGGCTTATTTCCCAAAAAATATTTTCCAAAAAAGCACTAATTTTAATTTAAAATTAATTTGAAAGTAGTAAGAAGTGTTGTTGTGTTTTCCTCTGTGTTCGAATGTGACGGCTTTTGTGTTGTCTGTCGTAGACACATATACATTCAACAAATCAGCACTGCCATTTCCAAAAGAAATCGTTTGTGTGAGGTTAGAAGAAAAAGAGATATTTGTTTGTATTCATTGTTTATTAACATTATCAAAAACACATACACTAACACCATTATAAAACACCACAATCACTTTCATATTCTCCATCGTTATTTTTCTTTGTAGAAACCAAATTCTTTAATAGAAACCAAATTAGAATCCATTGATGAAAATCTGGCACAATGCACGCAGTGCATTTGAATGTGTATATTTAGCAGAAATAGAGGAAGAAGAAGAAAAGGCTTATAGATTAGAAGCCAGAAAAACATTTGAGCCCCTCAGGGACAAACACCAAACTACAAAAGCTAAAAATTTGAAGAAAAGAAAACAAAATCAAAGTAATACCGCTAGAGGCGATGTTACAAATCCGTCACTGTTTCACAGCCATCTGTGTATCCTCCGGGTACAACCTTTGACATGTCGGAAATTTGTATTAAAGTGCCACCGTGTGACACTCAAGACTTTTACGGAAGTTATGAACAATGACCAACTTTTAGAGAAATGTTTACGGCCATAATGAATGCGTAACAAAACAAAGGGTGAGGTTGGTAGAATTGTTGATCGGTACCCGTTATCTGATCAGAATTTTTCGTTGGCTTGGGAAGCATTATCAGTGCGATACGAAAATGTGAGGGTACTGGTAGGTAATCAATTAAAGATTTTATTCAATCTTTCGGCAGCAAAGACTGAATCTAGCAGAGATATAATAAGAATTCAATCAACAGTTAGCGACTGTCTAGCTATATTAAAAGCACATAAGGTGCAAGTAGATCAATGGGATCCTATTTTGATATATTTGTGTTCAACTAAGCTTCCGGTTGAAACTTTGACTCTTTGGGAACAATCGCTCGAATCACATTCAGAGCTACCTAAATGGTCACAAATGGAAGATTTTTTAAAAAACAGACATAGAGTCCTAGAGAGAATAGACAGTCTAAGAAATATAGCAGCTTCAACTGCCTTTAATGATGAATATCAAGAGCATCGAAATGCGCAATCGACTCAATCAAATAGATGTGTCATGTGTAATAGAAATCATATTTTAAAGAATTGTTCAAGGTTAAATAGTATTAGTGTAAATCAGAGAATTGAATTTGCAAGAGAAAAAAGGTTGTGTAACAACTGTTTTATATATGGACACATTTCTCAGGAATGCGTTAGTGTACATAGGTGTATGTTTTGCAAAAAGAAACACCACACTAAACTGCATTTACCAAATAACGTTCAAGAGAGATCTATACAGCCAAGATTGGTAGCAAGAGAAAGTCAAAACACTTACCGTTCTGAAAATGGGCGCCAAACAAATGCTCTAGTTACCACAGAGAATATTGTAGAAGAAATGCCATGTTCGTCCAATTCTGTAGCTCAAACTTCTAATGTGGAAACACATGTGTCAGTGAGTCATGATGACGTTATGCTGCCTACAGCTCTAGTAAAAGTAAAATATTGGCATATTAACTGAAAAAGCTATTTTCAAGATTAGTAGACTGAGTGGAACAGTCGTGGCTAATTCTAATAAAACATGTGTTCTGACGCTATGTTCAGAAATAAATGAAATTGAATTTGAAGCAGAAGCTTTAGTTGTGCAAAATTTGACAAGTTCATTGCCGACGCAGACTATTAAAATTTCAGATTTGGGAAGTATTATGGATTTGAAGTTAGCAGATCCAGGCTTTATAATTTCTGCTCAAATTGATATGCTTATAGGTAGCGATGTTATCCCATATATAATCCTAGAGGGAGTTAAAAAGAACATATGGGGCAACATGATAGCTCGATATGCAAAATTCGGGGCCAATATCAGCCAATGAAATTTGTTTAGCGTCTATAGAAATAAAAAATAATTCTGAAGATGACGTTAGTCAATTATTGAGAAAGTTTTGGGAACAAGCAGAAATAAGTGAAGTGCCCATTTCCATGAAATCTGACGAATATTGTGAGAAATTTTAAGCCAACACGACATACCGTCGATCAGATGGAAGATTCGTTGTAAAATTACCTTTCAAAGAAGAATTTCCCAAAAAATGTACCTAGATTCGCCCAGATTCAAGGCAAAGAAACAATATGAACATATGGAGGTAAAGTTGAGGAAGAATGTAGACCTCGAGGAGTCATATAATGAAGTATTAAATGAATATTTGTCATTAGGTCATATGAAACCCACAGAATCAAGAGAAATATTTTTCATATTATTTACCGCATCATGCAGTCTTTCGCTCAGAAAGTACTAGTACTAAAGTGAGAGGTGTTTAATGGATCGAGTAAGACAAAAAGCTCTTATTCTTTAAACGATGTTTTACATACAGGGCCAATATTACAAAATGATTTAGTGTCTGTAATTTTGAATTGGCGCCTGTATAAGTATGCGTTTAACGGTGCCATTGAGAAAATGTACCGACAGATATGTGTTCATGATTCTGATCGGCAATACCATTTTATTTTATTTAGAAAAGAAGGTCAGAGCGATATTAAAGATTATGAATTGTGTACTTTTACCTTTGGTATAAACTGTGCCCCTTATTTGGCGATTCGCACATTGTTGCAATTGGCGGAAGAGTCAAGACATAAATGTCCAATAGCATCGAAAATAATTAAAAATGAGATATATGTTGATGATGTATTAGCTGGAGGTCATACTCTTGCCTCAGCTTTGGAGGCGGAAAAACAATTAATTTGTGTTTTGAATTCGGGTGGATTTCCGTTAAAGAAGATAACGGCAAATCATCCGACCCTCCTTAAAGATATGAGTTCAACAAAGACATTAGGCATTCGTTGGAATGCCTTAACTGACTCATTTTCTTATAGTATGAAGTCACTAGAGGTGAATAGCCCGATAACTTAAAGGAATAGTTATACAGGCAAAAATTTTGTTACAAAACCTTTGGTTAGAAGGTGTTAATTGGGATGAAAGAGTAAGTTCATCCACGTATGCTAAATGGAAAACATTTTTGGATCAATTTTCAAGTGTTGATTCTATTTAAATATTAAGATGGATTAATTATTGCCTGGAGGGCAATATACAATTTCATCGATTTTGTGACGCTTCTGAGAAAGCGTATTGTGCCGCAGTATACGTTCGAATGGACACAGAATTAAAGTCATCAATAAACTTGCTAATAGCGAAAAGTAAAGTTGCTCCATTAAAAAGAGTTAGCTTGCCACGATTACAGCTTTGTATTGCTCTCATCTTTGGTGAAGTATGTTGTCTCCAAATTAGATGTGAACAATTTTTCTGTCCACATGTGGACAGACTCAAGAATTGTATTGGCATGGTTGCAAAAACATTTATCCACATGGAATACTCATGTCTCAAATAGAACCGCAACTATATTCAAAAATATCGAAAATTCAACTTGGAGACATGTTTCTTCGAAATGTAATCCCGCAGACCTTGGAACAAGAGGTTGTTATTCTGTAGAGTTAAAGAAATGTTCGCTATGGTGGAATGGCCCAATGTGGTTATTTAGTCCTGGTAATAATTGGTCAGAATCTAATATGGTTTCGAAAGATCCGCCAGAAAAGCGAAATATTGAAGTACATTGTTCACCAATCATAGAGACAGATGCCGCACAACAGCCGGTGAAAAACCGGAAGAAAAACCTTTACTGCAGCAGCCAGATATGATGGACAGGTTCCTGAGCGTGCTCGAAAAAATAGCAACAGCGTTAACGGTTGCACCAGTGCAAGGGGCCCGGCATGTTGGGAATAGACCCAACCCCATAGTCGATAATATCGATATGGAACTCATCTCGATAATTAAAACTATCGATGAAGTCACATCGTTAAGGATTTTTTGTTGCCACTCTTCTTCTTGAAGTTTAGAAAAGTGGATCACAAGATCAAAATTGTGAATTTTTATAAATAAAAAAAGTTGACCGACTGAGTCATTTTTTATTTTTAAATAATAATTAAAGTCCTTTTTCTTTTGTGCAGACAACATACGTAAGTATCGCCAGAATACTTTTGTGTTTGTTTGTAGTTAATATTGTTATTCGTCTAATATGATATATAATATTGTTGTTCGTCTTTGTGCAACAATAAACTCCGGCTCAGTAGAATTTCAACCACAACAAGTCCATATAACGGTATTGGAACTTGTACAGTCTAAAAATTGGAATTTGTTGGCCATGATGGATTGTAGCTCCGATGGCGAAAGATTGTATGTATAGGCAGGCGCACGGCGAAACAATGTATGTATAGGCTAAAGTTTTGGTATAGCACCTATATAACCGTTCTCCCTGATATTCGATATTTTCATGATTTTTGCCACATTTGTTCACGGATTCATCTTAAATTGGAACTTGTACAGTCTAAAAATTGGAATTTGTTGGCCATGATGGATTGTAGCTCCGATTGCGAAAGATTGTATGTATAGGCAGGCTCACGGCGAAACAATGTATGTATAGGCCAAAGTTTTGGTATAGCACCCATATAACCGTACTCCCCGATATTCGGTATTTTCATGATTTTTGCCACATTATGTCACGGATTTGTCTTAAATTCGGTATTTGTAGGTTAAAATGGGTTCAAGCTTGTGTGGCGGAACATTGTATGTATAGGTCCACATTTTGGTATAGCCCCTATTTTTTCACGGGTTTTTCTAAAAATCGGTAATTGTTTAAAAATTGGAATTCTTGGCCATGATGGGTTCTGGCTCCGGTGGCAAAGCATTGTATGTATAGGCTCTCGCTTTTGTATAGCCCCATATAACTATACCTCCCGATATTCGGTATGAAGTCACTAGAGGTGAATAGCCCGATAACTTAAAGGAATAGTTATACAGGCAAAAATTTTGTTGCAAGACCTTTGGTTAGAAGGTGTTAATTGGGATGAAAGAGTAAGTTCATCCACGTATTCTAAATGGAAAACATTTTTGGATCAAATTTCAAGTGTTGATTCTATTTAAATACCAAGATGGATTAATTATTGTCTGGAGGGCAATATAAAATTTCATCAATTTTGTGACGCTTCTGAGAAAGCGTATTGTGCCGCAGTATACGTTCGAATGGACACAGAATCAAAGTAAACAGTAAACTTGCTAATAGCGAAAAGTAAAGTTGCTCCATTAAAAAGAGTTAGCTTGCCACGATTACAGCTTTGTGGTGCCGTATTGCTCTCATCTTTGGTGAAGTATGTTGTTTCCAAATTAGATGTGAAAAATTATTCTGTCCACATGTGGACAGACTCAAGAATTGTATTGGCATGGTTGCAAAAACATTTATCCACATGGAATACTTATGTTGCAAATAGAACCGCAACTATATTCAAAAATATCGAAAATGCAACTTGGAAACATGTTTCTTCGAAATGTAATCCCGCAGACCTTGGAGCAAGGGGTTGTAATTCTGTAGAGTTAAGTAAATGTTCGCTATGGTGGAATGGCCCAATGTGGGTATTAAGTCCTGGTAACAATTGGCCAGAATCTAATATGGTTTCGAAAGATCCGCTAGAAAAGCGAAATAATGAAGTACATTGTTCACCAATTATTGAGACAGATGCCGCACAACAGCCACAGCAACAGCCGGTGAAAGAGCGAAGAAAAACCTTTACTGCAGCAGCCAGAAATGATGGACAGGTTCCTGAGCGTCCTCGAAAAAATAGCAACAGCGTTAACGGTTGCACCAGTGCAAGGGGCCCGGCATATTGGGAATAGACCCAACCCCATAGACGATAATATCGATATGGGCCTTATCGATATCGATAATTAAAACTATCGATGAAGTCACATCGTTAAGGATTTTTTGTTGCCACTCTTCTTCTTGAAGTTTAGAAAAGTGGATCGCCAGATCAAAATTGTGAACTTTTATAAATAAAAAAAATTGACCGACTGAGTCATTTTTTATTTTGAAATAATAATTAAAGTGCTTTTTCTTTTGTGCAGACAACATACGTAAGTATCGCCAGAATACTTTTGTGTTTGTTTGTAGTTAATATTGTTATTCGTCTAATATAATATATAATATTGTTGTTCGTCTTTGTGCAACAATAAATTCCGGCTCAAAATCTACTCAGTAGAATTTGAACCACAACAAGTCCATACGACGGTATTGGAACTTGTACAGTCTAAAAATTGGAATTTGTTGGCCATGATGGATTGTAGCTCCGATTGTATGTATAGGCAGGCTCACGGCGAAACAATGTATGTATAGGCCAAAGTTTTGGTATAGCACCCATATAACCGTACTCCGATATTCGGTATTTTCATGATTTTTGCCACATTTGTTCTCGGATTCAACTTAAAATCGGTATTTGTAAGTTTTGGTATAGCCTCATATAACGGTACCTCCCAATATTCGGTATTTTGATGATTTTTGCCACATTCTTCTACTAATTTGTCTGAAAATTGGAATTTGTTGGCCATAATGGGTTCTAGCTCCGGTGGCGAAACATTGTATAGACACCATACGCTCACGGTTTGGTATAGCGCCCATTTGTCTTAAAGTCGGCACTTGTGGGTCATAGCTCCAGTGGCGAAACATTGTATGAATGGGTTCATGTATTTGTATAGCCCTATATAACGGTACCTCCCGATTTTTGCCACATTTTTTCACGGATTTATCTTAAAATCGGTATTTGTCGGTTATAATGGGTTCTAGGTTGTGTGGCGAAGCATTGTATGTATAGGTCCACATTTTGGTATAGCCCCAAAATAACGGTGCCCCCCCGGTTTTCGGTATTTTCATGATTTTTTGCAATATTTTCTCACGGATTCGTCTAAAAATCGGTAGTTGTAAGTTAAAATGGGTTCTGTATAGTCCACGTTTTTGTACAGCCCAATATAACGACATCTCCCGATATTCGGTATTTTGTTGACTTTTGCCACATTTTTTCACGGATTTGTCTAAAAATTGAATTTTGTTGGCCATGATAGGTTCTAGCTCTGGTGGCGAAACATTGTATGTATAGGCTCATATTTTGGTATAACCCCCATATAACGGTACCACCCAAAATTGGGTATTTTGATGATTTTGCCTCATTTTTTCACGGATTTACCTAGAAATTGGAATTTGTTGGCCTTGACGGGTTCTAGCTCAAGTGGCGAAACATTGTATGTATAGACTTACGTTTTGGTATAGCCCCCATATTTTTTTTTTCACATTTTTGTAAGTTTTCGTTTAAAAATTGGAAACATTGTATGCATAGGCCTCCCGATATTCGCTATTTTCATGATTTTTAAAAGATTTTTTCACGGATTATTCTTAAAATCGGTATTTGCAGTTTATAATGGGTTCTAGGTTGTGTGGCGAAGCATTGTATTTATAGGTCCACATTTTGGTATATCCCCCATATAACGGTACCTGCCGATATTCGGTATTTTGATTACTTTTGCCACATTTTCTCACGAATTCGTCTAAAACTAGGTATCTGTGGGTCATAATTAGTTCAATCGAAATATTGTTTATATGGGTTCACGTTTTTGTATAGCCCAATATAACGGTATCTCCCGATATTCGGTATTTTGTTGATTTTTGCCACATTTTTTCACGGATTTCTTATAAAAACCAGTATTTGGGGGACATTTTTTTCCCATGGAAACGTACTCCCCGATATTCGGTATTTTGATGATTTTTTCCACATTATTTCACGGATTTATGTTGAAATCGGTATTTGTAGGTTATAATGGGTTCTAGGTTGTGTGACGAAACATTGTATGTATAGGTCCACGTTTTGGTATAGCTCCTATATAACGGTACCTCCCGATTTTGATGATTTTTGCCACATTATTTCAAGGATTTATATTGAAATCGGTATTTGTAGGTTATAATGGGTTCTAGGTTGTGTGGCGAAACATTGTATGTATAGGTCCACGTTTTGGTATATCCCCCATATAACGGTACCTCCCAATATTCGGTATTTTAACACATTCTGTCACGGATTTGTTTAAAAATTGGTATTTGTGGGTCAGAGCAGGTTCTAGCTCCGATGCCGAAACATTGAATATTTAGGTCCACGTTTTCCTAACGCGCACCGATGCCCTCCGATATTCGGTATTGTGATAAACCTAGTCGCTTTTACCCATGAAATAGTTTCAAATTTGGTATTTTAGAAGATTTGATAGATGACAACCCTTGAAGTAGAAAATTGTCTGTACAGGGTAAGATGAAAAAGTGCAACCAAATTCAATTTACTGTCATTATTAAGCCACTCGTCCGACAGCTGTTAAAATTATTCCAGTCACAGCTCATTATATTATTTACAAGCGTACAAAAACATTTTGGTGAGAATTTTCCAGAACAGAATTTATTCGAGATGGAACTCAAGCGTGATAGTGTGATTTCTTAATATTTGACTGGAGAACCACAAGTGGCCATCGTTAGACCACTCCAGCTTTACCACGCAAACATTTTGGCTGCAGACCTTGGACATTTCAATAGGACTCAGCATCATCGCACTCCCGATATTCGGTAATTTGTTGATTTTTGCCAAATTTTTTCACGGATGACTTTTAAAAATCGGTATTCGTGGGTCATAATGGGTTCTAGCTCCGGTGGCGAAACATTGTACGTATGGTTTCATTTTTTGGTATAGCCCCATATAACGGTACCTCCCGATATTCGGTATTTTCATGATTTCTGACACATTTTTTCACGGATTTATCTTAAAATCGGTATCTGTAGGTTACAATGGGTTCTAGGTTATTTGGCGAAACATTGCATGTATAGGTCCACGTTTTGGTATAGCCCCCATATAAATGTACCCCCGATATTCGGTATTTTCATGATTTCTGACACATTTTTTCACGGATTTATCTTAAACTCGGTATTTGTAGGTAATAAAGGGTTCCAGGTTGTGTGGCGAAACATTGTGTGTTTAGGTCCACGTTTAGGTATCGCCTCCATATAATGGTGTCTCCCGATATTCTGTATTTGTATTTTTGCCAACATTTTTCCACGGATTTGGCTTAAAATTGGAATTTGTTGGCCACGATGGCTTCTAGCTACGGTGGCGAAACATTGTAGGTATGGATTCACGTTTTTGTATAGCCCCATATAACGGTACCTCCCAAAATTCGGTGTTTGGATGATTTTTGCCACATTTTCCCACTCATTTGTCAAAAAATGGGAATTTGTTGGCCATGATGGGTTCTAGCTCCGATGGCGAAAAATTGCATGTATAGGCACACGTTTTGGTATAGCCTCCATATAGTGGTACCTCTCAATATTCGGTATTTTGATGATTTTTGACACATTTTTTGGCGGATTTACCTAGAACACGGAATTTTTTGGACATGATGGGTTCTAGCTCCGGTGGCGTTTTTGTATAGCCCTATATATAAGTACCTCCCAATATTCGCTTTTGGATAATTTTGCAACATTCTTCACGGATTTACCTAGAAATTGGAATTTTTTGTCCATGATGGTTTCTAGATCGTTTGGCGAAGCATTGTATGTATAAGCTCACGTTTTGGTATAGCCACCATATAACGGTACCACCCACTATTTCGGTATTTTGATAATTTTGCTTCATTCTTTCACGGATTTGTCTAACGATTGGAATTTGTTGGCCATGATGGGCTCTAGCTCGTTTGGCGAAACATTGTATGTTTAGGCCCAATTTTTGGTATAGCCCCCATATAACGGTACCTGCCGATATTCGGTATTTTGATGATTTTTGCCACATTTTTTGTTAACAAATTGGTATTTGTGGGATATATTGCTTTCTAGCTCGTTTGGCTAAGCATTGTATGTATTGGCTCACTTCCATGGGCTGTACCACCATATAACTGTACATCCCGATATTCGGCTTTTTTTGTTGATTTTTGCCACATTTTTTCACAGATTTGTTATAAAAATCGGTATTGGGTGATTTCCACAGACGGACTGAGATTGGTAAATCGACATAGAATTCTCCGTTACCGGATAAAAAGTCTGTTTTACAAATTATTAAAAACAGAAACGGAATTAGTGGCCGGCCCTCCACCATTTGGACCGAATTTGCAATTCTCATAAACATTAAAATCCTTTAAAAAATTCTCTTGAAATCTTAGAAATACCGATTGTAGCTGTCATATTAGAGTCTATATGACTGCATGGACCTGCAAAGGTAACTTTTCAAATGCGATACCTAAAAAAAACGGTGAATTAAGTAGCTAAAATCATCAAAATACAGAATATCGGGAGGTACCGTTATATGGGGGCTATACGAAAACGTGAACCTGCACAGACAATTTTCTCTCTTAGGCTGTAGTATCCACTTCAAGTACCAAATTTGAGACAATTCAGACAATTTTCTGTCATAGAGTATAGTACCCATCACGAACTTCAAATACAATTAATGTCGCTAAAATCATCAAAGTACCGAATATCTGGAGGTACCGTTATATGGGGGCTATATGAAGACGTGGACTTGCACAGACATATTTCTGCCATAGGCTGTAGTACCCATTACGAACGTCAAACACAAAATTTGAAACAATTCCGGTGCTGTAGTATCCATTTCGAACTTCAAGTAAGAAATTTGAGAGAAAATTGGGAGGTGCCGTTATATCTGGGCAATACGAAGACGTGGACCTGCACAGACAAGTTTTCGTCTTAGGCTGTAGTAATTATATGAAATTTGCTTTAGTTGCAAAATGTAAAAAAGTATCATAAGTCTGTTTTCCAACTTATCAAAAATAGAAACGCAGTGTGTGATAGTAAAGCAATTAAAAAAGTTGTATGTTCGGTATGCGAAACCTAAAAATAATCGGTGAATAATGTAGCTAAAATGATCAAAATAACGAATATCGGGAGGGACTGTTTTATATGGGCTATATGAAGACATGAACCTGTCATAGGATGTAGCATCCATTACGAACATAAAATACCAAATTTTGAGACAATTTAAATAATGTCGCTAAAATCAACAAGGTACCGAATATCGGGAGGTACCGTTATATAGGGGCTATACGAAGACGTGGACCTACACAGACAATCTCCTGTCTTAGGCTGTAGTATCAACTACGATCGTCAAATAGCAAATTTGAAACAATTCCTGTGAATAATGTAGCTAAAATCATCAAAATATCGAATATCGGGAGGTAACGTTATATGGGGGCTATACCAAAACGTGGACCTACATGGCCCATTTTCAAAACCAAGATTCCTGCAGGCATAATAATAATCAATTCATTCGGAAGCTAGAGTGATTTCCATAGACGGACAGACATATATACGAACATTGCTAAATAGACATAGAATTTTATGCTGATCAATAATATGTATATACTTTCTGGGGTCTAAAATGTATATTTCGAGGTGTTACAAACGGAATGCAAACTTAAAATACCTTCCATACTATGGTGGAGGGTATCCAAATTCGGTGAATAATGTAGCTAAAATCAACAAAATACCGAATATCAGGAGGTACCGTTAATATATATACTTTCTGTGGTCTAAAACGTATATTTCGAGGTGTTACAAACGGAATGACAAACTTAAAATACCCTCCATACTATGGTAGAGGGTATACAAATTCGGTGCATAATGTAGCTAAAATCATCAAAATACCGAATATCGGGTGGGACTGTTATATGGCGGCTATACGAAGACGTGGACCTGCACGGACAGTTTTCTGTCATAGGGTGTAGTATCAACAAAGTACCGGATATCGTTAATATGAAGACGTGAACATGCATAGACAATTTTCTGTCATACGGTATAATACCCATTACGAACTTCAAATACCAAATTTAAAACAATTCCGGTGATTAATGTTGCTTAAATCATCCAAGCAACGGATATCAGGAGGTACCGTTATATGGGGGCTATACGAAGACGTAGACTTGCACAGTCAATTTTCTGGCATAGGGTGTAGTACCCATTACGAACTTCAAATACCATAGTTGAAACAATTCCGGTGAATAATGTCGCTGTAATCGTCGAAGTACCGAATAACGGGAGGTACCGTTATATGGGGGCTATACCAAAACGTGGTCCTATGTGTCCCATTTACAATACCAAAAGTTCTGCATACATAAAACACATTTGAGTAAAATTTTATCAACCTACTTCATTTCGTTCGGAAGCTGGGGTGATTTACACCGACCGACAGACGGATAGACGGACGTGCATCGCTAAACCGACATAGAATTTTGTGCTGATGAAGAATATTAATACTTTGTGGGTTGTTAAATGTATATTTCAAGGTGTTACAATTCCGTTTCATATATCTTCTTCATATATCCTCCATACTTCGGTGGAGGGTATACAAATTCGGTGAATAATGTAGCTAAAATCATCAAAATACCGAATATCGGGAGGTTCCGTTATATGGGGGCTATACGAAGACGTGGATCTGCAGAGACAATTTTCTGTCATAGGCTGTAGTATCCATTTCGAACTTCAAGTACGAAATTTGAGACAATATCGGGAGGTACCGTTATATGTGGGCTATATGAAGACGTGGACCTGCACAGACAAGTTTTCGTTTTAGGCTGTAGTAATCATACTAAATTTGCTTTAGTTGCAAGAGGTAAAAGTTATCATAACATTTTGTTATTCTCCGTTGCCAGATAAAAAGTTTGTTTTCCTACTTAAAAAAAAAAAAAAAACAGAAACGCAGTGAATAATTGAAAAACAAGTAAACAAGCTGTAACTTTGGCCGGGCCCTCCACCATTTTAAACCCAAATTCCCAAAAACATTAAAAATTCAGCAAAAATCTTAAAAATACCGCATGTGGCTTTTATATTAGGGTTTATATGACGAGATGGACCTGAATAGGTAACTTTTGTCATAAGCCATTGCAATATTCAAATGCGAAACGTAAAAAAATTCGGTGAATAATGTACCTAAAATCATCAAAATACCGAATACTGAGAGGTACCGTTATATAGGGGCTATACCAAGACTTGGACCTGCAAAAACAAATTTCTGTCTTAGGCTGTAGTATCCATTGCGAACGTCAAATAACAAATTTGAAACAATTCCGATGAGTAATGTCGTTTAAATCATCCAAGTATCGAATATCGGAGGTACAGTTATATGGGGGCTGAACTATGACTTGGACCTGCATTGACAAATTTCTGTCATAGGCTGTAGCATCCAAAACAAACTTCAAATACCAAATTTGAAACATTTCCGGTGAATAAAATCACCAAAATACCGAAAAAAGGGAGGTACCAGTATATGGGGCTATATGAAGACGTGGACCGGCACAGTCAATTTTTTGTCATAGGGTGTAGTACCCATTACGAACTTCAAGTACCATATTTGAAACAATTCCGATGAATAATTTCGCTAAAATCATCAAAGTATCGAATATCGGAGATACCGTTAAATGGGAGCTATACGAAGACGTGGACCTGCACAGACAATTTTCTGTCTTAGGCTGTCGTATCCATTACGAACGTCAAATACCAAATTGAAACAATTGCGGTGAATAAAATCACCCAATACCGAAAAAAGGGAGGTACCATTATATGGGGCTATATGACGACGTGGACTTGCACAGACAAAATTCTGTCTTAGGCTGTAGTATCCATTACGAACTTCAAATACTAAATTTGAAACATTCCCGCTGAATAAAAGCACCCAATACCGAAAAAAGGAAGGTACCATTATATGTTGCAATATGACAACGCGGATCTGCACAGTCAATTTTCTGTCATAGGGTGTAGTACCCATTTCGAACTTCAAGTACTAAATTTGATTCACTTCCGATGAATAATTTCGCCAAAATCTTCAAACTATCGAATATCGGAGATACCGTTAAATGGGAGCTATACGAAGACGTGGACCTGCACAGACAATTTTCTGTCTTAGGCTGTCGTATCCATTACGAACGTCAAATACCAAATTGAAACAATTCCGGTGAATAATGTCGCTTAAGTCATGACAGTACCGAATATCGGGAGGTGCCGTTATGTGGGGGCCATATGAAGACTGTCGCTAATTCATCAAAGTACCGAATATCGGCAGGTACCGTTAAATGGGGGCTATATGAAGATGTATACTTGCACTGACAAATTTCTGTCATAGGCTGTAGCACCCATTATGAGCGTCAAATAACAAATTAGAAAAAAATCTTGTGAATAATGTCGCTAAAATCAACAAAGTACCGAATATCGGGAGACACCGTTATATGGGGCTGTACGAAGACGTGGACCTGCACAGACAACTTTCTGTCTTAGTCTGTAATATACATGACGAACGTCAAATACCAAATTTAAAACAATTCCGGTGAATAATGTCGCTAAAGTCATGACAGTACCGAATATCGGGAGGTGCCGTTATGTGGGGGCTATACGAAGACGTTGACCTGCACAAAAAATCTCCTGTCATGTACCAAATTTGTGACAATTCCGTTGAATAATGTCGCTATAATCATCACAAGACCGAATATGGGAAGGTATCGTTATATGGGGGCTATACGAAGACGTGGACCTGCACAGTTAATCTCCTTTCGTAGGCTGTAGTATCTATTACGAACATCAAATGCTAAATTTGAGACTATTTGAATAATGTCGCTAAAATCAAAAAGGTACCCAATATCGGGAGGAATCGTTATAAGGGGGCTATACGAAGACGTGGACCTGCACAATTAATCTCCTGGCATAGGCAGTAGTATCCATTTCGAACTTCAAGTACCAAATTTGAGACAATTCCGGTCAATAATGTCGCTAAAATCATCAAAATACCGAATATCGGGAGGTACCGTTATATCGGAGCTATATTAAGACGTGGACGTGCGCAGACAAATTTCTGTCATCGGCTTCCGTTATGAACTACAAGTACCAAATTTGAAACATTTCCGGTGAATAAAGTCGCAAAAATCATGAAAGAACCGAATATCAGGAGGTACCGTTATATGAAGGCTATACGAAGGCGTGGACCTGCACGGACAATCTCCTGTCATAGGCTGTAGTATCTATTACGAACTTCAAATACCAAATTTGAAACATTTCCGCTGAATAAAATCACCCAATACCGAAAAAAGGGAGGTACTATTATATGGGGCTATATGACGACGTGGACTTGCACAGACAAAATTCTGTCTTAGGCTGTAGTATCCATTACGAACTTCAAATACTAAATTTGAAACATTTCCGATGAATAATTTCGCCAAAATCTTCAAACTATCGAATATCGGAGATACCATTAAATGGGGGCTATACGGAACGTGGACCTGCACAGACCATTTTCTGTCTTAGGCTGTAGTATCCATTACGAATGTCAAATAATGAATTTGAAACAATTCCGGTGAATAATGTCGCCAAAGTCATGACAGTGCTGAATATCGGGAGGCACCGTTCTGTAGGGGCTATATGAAGACGTCGACTTGAACGGAGAAATTTCTGTCATAGGCTGTAGCATCCATTACGAACGTCATATACCAAATTTTAAACAATTCCGATAATTAATGTCGCTAAAATCATAAAAGCATCTAATATCGGAGGTACCGTTATAGGGGGCTATACGAAGACGTGGACCTGCACAGACAATCTCCTGTCATAGGCTGTAGTATCGAATACGAACGTCATATACAAGATTTGAAATAATTCCGGTGAATAATGTCGCTAAAATCATCAAAGTATCGAATATCAGGAGGTACCGTTATATGGGGGCTATATGAAGACTGTCGCTAAATCATCAAAGTACCGAATATCGGCATCAAAGTACCGAAGAAAGGGAGGTACCATTATATAGGGGCTATATGAAAACTGTCGCTAAATCATCAAAGTACCGATTATCTGCAGGTACCGTTATATGGGGGCTTTATGAAGACCTATACTTGAACAGACAAATTTCTGTCATAGGCTGTACCATCTGTTACGGAGTTGAAACAATTCTGGTGATATATATCGATAAAATCATCAAAGTACCGAATATCGGGGTTATATGGTTATATGGGTGCTACACGCAGACGTGGACTTGCACAGACAAATTTCTGTCAAAGGCTGTAGCATCCTTTACGAACTACAAATACCAAATTTGGAACATTTCCGGTGAATATTGTCGCTTAAATCACCAAAATACCGAAAAAAGGGAGGTACCATTATATGGGGCTATATGAAGACGTGGACCTGCACAGTCAATTTTCTGTCATAGGGTGTAGTACCCATTACGATTATCGGGAGATACCGTTACATGGGAGATATATGAAGACGTAGACTTGCACTGACAAATTTCTGTCATTGGCTGCAGCATCCGTTACGAACTACAAGTACGAAATTTGAAACAATTCTGGTGAATAAAGTCGCTAAAATCATGAATGAACCGAATATCGGAAGGTACCGTTATATACGGGCTCTATAAAGACGTCGAGTAGCACAGACAATTTTCTGTCTTAGGCTGTAGTATCCATTACGAACGTCAAATAACAAAGTATCGTTATATGGGGGCTATACGAAGACGTGGACTTACACAGACAATTACGAAAGTCAAATACAAGATTTGAAATAATTCCGGTGAATAATGTCGCTAAAATCATCAAAGTATCGAATATCGGGAGGTATCGTTATATGGGGGCTATATGAAAGCGTCGAATAGCACAGATAATCTCCTGTCATAGGCTGTAGCATCCATTACGAACATCAAATACCAAATTTGAGACAATTTGAATAATGTCGCTAAAATCAACAAAGGTACCGAATATCGGGGGGCTATACGAAGACGTGGACCTACACAGACAATTTTCTGTCTTAGGCTGTAGTATCGAATACGAACGTCATATACAAGATTTGAAATAATTCCGGTGAATAATGTCGCTAAAATCATCAAAGTATCGAATATCAGGAGGTACCGTTATATGGGGGCTATACGTTACCGTACCGTACTGTTATATGGGGGCTAAAATCTTAAAAATACCGAATGTAGCTATTATTTTTGGGTCTATACGACGGCATGGACCATATGTCTTAAGAAATTGCAATATTCAAGTTGAAAACTTAAAAAAATCGGTGAAAAATGTAGAAAAAATCATCAAAATACAGAATATCGTAAGGTACCGTTTTATAGTCTATACGAAGACGTGGACCTGAACAGAAAATTTTCTGCCTTAGGCTGTAGTATCCATTACGAACGTCAACTACCAAATTTGAAACAATTCCGGTGAATAATTTCGCAAAAATCATCGAAATACCGAATATCGGGAGGAACAGTTATATGGGGGCTATACGAAGACGTGGACCTGCACAGATTAAAATCTCCTGTCATAGGCTGTAGCATCTATTACGAACATCAAATACCAAATTTGAGACAATTGCGGTGAATAATTTCGCAAAAATAATCAAAGAACCGAATATCTGGAGGTACCGTTATATGGGGGCTATACGAAGACGTATACTTGCACCGACAAATTTCTGTCATAGGCTGTAGCATCTGTTACGAACATCAAATACCAAATTTGAAACAATTCCGGTGAATAATGTCACTAAAATTATCAAATTACCGAATATAGGGAGGTACCGTTATATGGTAGCTATATGAAGACGTAGAGTTGCACTGACAAATTTCTTTCATAGGCTGTAACATCCGTTACGAACTACAATTACCAAATTTGAAACAATTCTGGTGAATAAAGTCGCTAAAATCATGAATGAACCGAATATCGGAAGGTACCGTTATATAAGGGCTACATGAAGACGTCGACTAGAACAGACAAATTTCTGTCATAGGCTGTAGCATCCATTATGAACGTTAAATAACAAATTTGAAACAATTCCGATGAGTAATGTCGCTTAAATCATCCAAGTACCGAATATCGGGAGGTACCGTTATATGGGAGCTATATAAAGACGTATACTTGCTACTAAATTTGAGACAATTTGAATAATGTCGCTAAAATCAACAAAGGTACCGAATATCGGGGGGCTATACGAAGACGTGGACCTACACAGACAATTTCCTGTCTTAGGTTGTAGTATCGCTTACGAACGTCAAATACAAGATTTCAAATAATTCCGGTGAATAATGTCGCTAAAATCATCAAAGTACCGAATATCGGAAGGTACCCTTATATAAGGGCTATATAAAGACGTCGACTAGAACAGACAAATTTCTGTCATAGGCTGTAGCACCCAATATGAGCTTCAAATTACAATTTATAAGAAAAAATCGGGTGAATAATGTCGCTAAAATCAACAAAGTACCGAATATCGGGAGGTACTGTTATATGGGGGCTATACGAAGACGTGGAAGTGCACAGACAACTTTCTGTCTTATTCTGTAGTATCCATTACGAACGTCAAATAACAAATTTAAAACAATTCCGGCGAATAATGTCGCTAAAGTCATGACAGTACCGAATATCGGGAGGTGCCGTTATGTGGGAGCTATACGAAGACGTTGACCTGCACAAAAAATCTCCTGTCATTGGCTGTAGGAGCTTTTTTGAAATTCATGTACCAAATTTGTGACAATTCAGTTGAATAATGTCGCTATAATCATCACAAGACCGAATATGGGAAGGTATCGTTATATGGGGGCTATGCGAAGACGTGGACCTACACAGACAATTTTTTCTTAGGCAGTAGTATCGATTACTAACGTCAAATACAAGATTTCAAATAATTCCGGTGAATAATGTCGCTAAAATTATCAAAGTATCGAATATAGGGAGGTACCGTTATATGGGGGCTATACCAAGATATTGACCTGCAAAGACAATTTTCTGTCTTAGGGTGTAGTACGAATATCGGGAGGTACCGCTTTATGGGAGCTATATGAAGACGTAGACTTGCACTGACAAATTTCGTCGTAGGCTGTCGTATCCATTACGAACGTCAAATACTAAATTGAAACAATTCCGGTGAATAATGTCGCTAAAGTCATGACAGTACCGAATATCGGGAGGTACCGTTATATGGGGGCTATACCAAGATTTGGACCTGCAAAGATAATTTTCTGTCTTAGGGTGTAGTATCCATTACGAATTTCGGGAGGTACCGCTTTATGGGAGCTATACGAAGACGTGGACCTGCACAGACAATTTTCTGTCTTAGGCTGTCGTATCCATTACGAACGTCAAATACTAAATTGAAACAATTCCGGTGAATAATGTCGCTTAAGTCATGACAGTACCGAATATCGGGAGGTGCCGTTATGTGGGAGCCATATGAAGACTGTCGCTAATTCATCAAAATACCGAATATCGGCAGGTACCGTTAAATGGGGGCTATATGAAGACGTATACTTGCACTGACAAATTTCTGTCATAGGCTGTAGCATTTGTTACGAACTTCAAATACTAAATTTTTATGCTGATCATATTCTTGATCATACTTTGTGGGTCTAAATGTAGATTTCGAGGTGTTACAAACGGAATGACAAACAAAAGTGAGAAATATTAAATTTTCCTTAGTTGCAAAAGGTAAGAGTATCATAACATCTTGTGGTCCTCCGTTGTCGGATAAAAAGTCTCTTTTCCAAATTATCAAAAACAGAAACGCAGTGAGTGATAGAAACACAAGTAAAAAAGCTGTAATTTCGGCCGTCCACTCCACCAGTTGGATCGAATTTGGTAATTCTCAAAAACATTACAAACAGTTAAAAATTCTGTTAAAGTCTATACGACGATATGAACCTGCATAGGTAACTGTTTTCATAAGCAATTGAAATATTCAAATGCGAAACTTAAAAATAATCGGTGAACTATGTAGGTAAAATCATCAAAATACCGAATATAGGGAGGGACTCTTTTATGGGGCCTATACGAAAACGTGGACTTGCGCAGACAATTTTCTGTCTTAGGCTGTAGTATCGATTACGAGCGTCAAATACAAGATTTCAAATAATTCCGGTGAATAATGTCGCTAAAATCATCAAAGTATCGAATATAGGGAGGTACCGTTATATGGGGGCTATACCAAGATATTGACCTGCAAAGACAATTTTCTGTCTTAGGGTGTAGTACGAATATCGGGAGGTACCGCTTTATGGGAGCTATATGAAGACGTAGACTTGCACTGACAAATTTTGTCGTAGGCTGTAGAATCCGTTACGAACTACAAGTACCAAATTTGAAACAATTCTGGTGAATAATGTCGCTAAAATCATTCGAATGTCGGGAGATACCGTTATATAAGGGCTATGTGAAGACGTCGACTAGCACAGACAAATTTCTGTCATAGGCTGTAGCACCCACTATGAACGTCAAATAACAAATTTGAAACAATTCCGATGAGTAATGTCGCTTAAATCATAAAAGTATCGATATAGGGAGGTACCGTTATATGGGGACTATACCAAGATTTGGACCTGCAAAGACAATTTTCTGTCTTAGGCTGTAGTATCCATTACAAAAGTCAAATACCAAATTTGAAACAATACCGAATATCGGGAGGTACCGTTATATGGGAGCTATATGAAGACGTAGAGTTGCACTGACAAATGTCTCTCATAGGCTGTAGCATCCGTTACGAACTACAAGTACCAAATTTGAAACAATTCTGGTGAATAAAGTCGCTAAAATTATGAAAGTACCGAATGTCGGGAGGTACCGTTATATAGGGACTATGTGAAGACGTCGACTAGCACAGACAAATTTCTGCCATAGGCTGTAGCACCCACTATGAACGTCAAATAACAAATTTGAAACAATTCCGATGAGTAATGTCGCTTAAATCATCCAAGTATCGAATATCGGAGGTACCGTTATATGGGGGCTATACCAAAATTTGGACCTGCAAAGACAATTTTCTGTCATAGACTGTAGTACCCATTACGAACGTCAAATACCAAATTTGAAACAATTCCGTTGAATAATGTCACTAAACCATCAAAGTACAGAATATCGGAAAGTACCCTTATATAAGGGCTATATAAAGACGTCGACTAGAACAGACAAATTTCTGTCATAGGCTGGAGCACCCATTATGAGCTTCAAATTACAAATTAGAAGAAAAAATCGGGTGCATAATGTCGCTGAAATCAACAAAGTACCGAATATCAGGAGACACCGTTATATGGGGGCTATACGAAGACGTGGACGTGCACAGACAACTTTCTGTCTTAGGCTGTAGTATCCATTACGAACGTCAAATAACAAATTTAAAACAATTCCGGCGAATAATGTCGCTAAAGTCATGACAGTACCGAATATCGGGAGGTGCCGTTATATAAGGGCTATACGAAGACGTTGACCTGCACAAAAAATCTCCTGTCATAGGCTGTAGGAGCTTTTTTGAACTTCATGTACCAAATTTGTTACAATTCAGTTGAATAATGTCGCTATAATCATCACAAGACCGAATATGGGAAGGTATCGTTATATGGGGGCTATACGAAGACGTGGACCTACACAGACATTTTTTTCTTAGGCAGTAGTATCGATTACGAACATCAAATACAAGATTTCAAATAATTCCGGTGAATAATGTCGCTAAAATCATCAAAGTATCGAATATAGGGAGGTACCGTTATATGGGGGCTATACCAAGATTTGGACCTGCAAAGACAATTTTCTGTCTTAGGGTGTAGTACCCATTACGAACTTCAAATAACAAATTTGAAACAATTCCGATGAATAAAGTCGTTTAAATCATCCAAGTATCGAATATCGGAGGTGCTGTTATATGGGGGCTGAACTATGACTTGGACCTGCACTGACAAATTTCTGTCATAGGCTGTAGCATCCATTACGAACATCAAATACCAAATTTGAGACAATTTGAATAATGTCGCTAAAATCAACAAAAGTACCGAATATCGTGGGGCTATACGAAGACGTGGACCTGCACAGACAATTTCTGTGTTAGGCTGTAGTATCCATTACGAACGTCAAATAACAAATTTGAAACAATTCCGATGAGTAATGTCGTTTAAATCATCCAAGTATCGAATATCGGAGGTGCGGTTATATGGGGGCTGAACTATGACTTGGACCTGCACTTACAAATTTCTGTCATAGGCTGTAGCATCCATTACGAACATCAAATACCAAATTTGAGACAATTTGAATAATGTCGCTAAAATCAACAAAAGTACCGAATATCGTGGGGCTATACGAAGACGTGGACCTGCACAGACAATTTCTGTGTTAGGCTGTAGTATCCATTACGAACGTCAAATAACAAATTTGAAACAATTCCGATGAGTAATGTCGTTTAAAACATCCAAGTATCGAATATCGGAGTTGCGGTTATATGGGGGCTGAACTATGACTTGGACCTGCAAAGACAAATTTCTGTCATAGGCTGTAGCATACATTACGAACTTCAAATACCAAATTTGAAACATTTCCAGTGAATAAAATCACCAAAATATCGAAAAAATGGAGGATCCATTATATGGTACTATATGAAGACGTGGACCTGCACAGTCAATTTTCTGTCATAGGGAGCTATATGAAGACGTAGACTTGCATTGACAAATTTCTGTCATAGGCTGTAGCATCCTATATCTATAACAAGACTGTACCTGCAAAGACAATTTTCTGTCTTAGGCTGTAGTATCCATTACGAACGTCAAATAACAAATTTGAAACAATTCCGATGAGTAATGTCGCTTAAATCATCCAAGTACCGAATATCGGGAGGTACCGTTATATGGGAGCTATATAAAGACGTATACTTGCTACTAAATTTGAGACAATTTGAATAATGTCGCTAAAATCAACAAAATACCGACTATCGGGGGGCTATACCAAGACGTGGACCTGCACAGACAATTTCCTGTCTTAGGTTGTAGTATCGAATACGAACGTCACATACAAGATTTGAAATAATTCCGGTCAATAATGTCGCTAAAATCATCAAAGTATCGAATATCGGGAGGTACCGTTATATGGGGGCTATACGAAGACGTGGGCCTTCACAGACAATTTCCCGTCATAGGCTGTAGTATCCATTACGATCGTCGAATAACAAATTTGAATCAATTCCGATGAGTAAAGTCGTTTAAGGTATCGTTATATGGGAGCTATATGAAGACGTAGACTTGCATTTACAAATTTCTGTCATAGGCTGTAGCATCCGTTCCGAACTAAAAGTACAAAATTTGAAACAATTCGGGTGAATAATGTCGCTAAAATCAACAAAGTGCCGAATATCGGGAGGTACCGTTATATGGGGGCTATATGAAAGCGTCGAATAGCACAGATAATCTCCTGTCATAGGCTGTAGCATCCATTACGAACATCAGATACCAAATTTGAGACAATTTGAATAATGTCGCTAAAATCTACAAAAGTACCGAATATCGGGGGCTATACGATGACGTGGACCTACACAGACAATTTCCTGTCTTAGACTGTAGTATCTGTTTGCGTAGCAAAATGAAAATAAAGAAATTGGGAGAAAAATAAAAACACAAAAAATTAATATTTTTTCCCACTGAGCAGTGGACTGTATATTTTTTATAGGGTGGCTGTTCGTGGAACAATATTACCTTCGTACATAGGGCTTTTGGCAGTAGGACGTAATCCTATACTTGTTAGTACTCGTATAGTCGGTAGAATACTGTAAAGGCGGCAAATACAAAAACGTCACTCCTTGGGAAATGTCATTACCTTTGACATTATGTACGAAGTACAAAGTCGTATTAAGAGGTAGTAGACATTACCTAAGGAGGAGAAAAATCACCCGTGTTACAAATATGTAATATTAACGCAATTTAATGAAAATTAAGTTTGAAATTAAACATTCCGCCGGCCTTTGCAACATTTCACCGTGTTGCAAATTTTACGTTAATGTTAGTTATTTTCATGTGAGCTCGTGGAGCACGATCGTGCTATGCCTCGAGGAGGAACTGATCGTATCATGAAAACAATGGATAAAAAAATAAAAAAGGTTGTTTTCAATTTTTCATGCGAGCTCATAGAGCACGATCGTGCAATGCCCGAAAAGGAACCGATCGTAACATGAAAACTGAAAGAATGTGCTCGTAGAGCAAGATCGTGCAATGCCTCGATGTAAATGGGAACGAAATTTGGTCAGAATGACCACAAAACCATAAGTCGTTTTTCAACTGTATAGTTCGATGCTTCGCGGCTCTAACGCGGCCATCAAACTAAGTTTTTTCCAAATTTGTAGTGAAAAAATAGAGAGGAGGCGTAGACGACGCGAAACATCGACTATAACTAACTCCGTAGGAGTGGGAAAGGAATTGAAATGGCCGTCGGACGAAAGTGCCGCTTTCTGTATTATATTTCGCTCCTCATATTCGGTATATTGGTGTGAACTATGGATCGGGGATCCAGCAATATAAAGAATTATAGATGCGTAGCATCTGCCTCAAGATTTGGCATTCAAAATATGCCAGATGAACAGTATGGAATGTCTCTTTGAAAATGAAGTACAGGCGGCCGTATAGCCATTGTTTATGCGGATTGAAGTCATTTGCGTGACAAATGAAAAAAGAAGACGTAGTCGATCCAGATGGTCGTTGACCAATAGTTGCGTAGCAAGTAGAAAATACAGGTGTAGGCGATGAAATCTTAAAGTTTTCGGTAGGAAAACTGACCTATGTATACCTAAAACGTATGGAAAAATAGCGTCCGTAGGGAAAGATGTGAGCAAAAGTGACTCAAAGTCCCCAGTCTTTTACCCTAATCTAAGGAGAATCCCTAAACAGAAGGTTGTAGAGGGGAGTTTGGCATGGGACCAGTAATGATCCAGCCGAAGACGGTGCTCTGCGCTATCAATGAACCTAGTACGTTGGTACGTGTACCCTGTAGCAGAATCTTCGGATAAAGATCTGCTCCCAGTAATAGGGATCTGGGTCTGCCAAACGAAGATTTGGCAATTGCGGAATGGTGTCACGTTTTAGGGAAAATTATGGCAGATTTTCTGCAATTGTCGGCAGAACCAGAGCATTAGTTTCAATATTCTGCGTAGCATCCAATGGAGAACTGATACGAATGGGACATTGCTTATGGGAAATTTGTGAAACGGACCCACTAACCCCCGAGATTGAAGCTTGAACGTTATTCGCGCCTATACCCAATCTTTTTTGTATACGTTCAGAAACAAAAGATGCTTCTGAAGCAGGATCTATTAAGGCTCTAGCTCTGGGTGGTATGAAATACCTGTCGGTTTGAAGACCCTGATGTGATACTGGTAGAAGTAGTAGGTAGAATTACCTGATCTGGACTTCTAACATTTAAAGACGTCGGAGACGATTGAGGCGTGGCCTCGATGTGTAACAGCGTGTGATGCCGTTTATTGCATATAGTGCAGTTGTAAATGCTGTTGCATTTTGAAGATTCATGTCCGTGAGACAAACAATTAAGACAACAGAAGTGTTTCTTAACTTTTATGTATTCGTTGCACCATTCGTAGAAAGGGAACGTTTATCATTGTTTAGAGGTTCGACGTAATCGATGCCCCTAATGTCACGTAAGCAGGTCAGAGTTTGGATCCTTTCTGTAAGAAAGTGATCCAAACCTTTCCACGAAGACAATGTAGATTTGTTCTTTATGCTTTGTTCCCAAAGCACCACACACCCGTTTATGCCTCTTTGTAATTTCTTTAACCCTGCACTAGTTTCATTGTCTAAAACTGGAAGGTCAAGGAGGAGCTTAAGTTGGTGGTTCACCAAAATTCGAGGATTGTCATAAGTAGAAAACAAGGCACTCCATGCTAAGCTAAAGTTTTTGTGTGTAAGCGAAAACTTAGACACAATTTCATGGGCATCACCACTAGTTTTGTTATTCAAATGACATAAACGCTCAATGTCGCTTATACCGCTATTATTTATATATATGGCAGAAAATAAGTCCCTGAACGTAGGCCAGGAAAGAAAATCGCCATTGAATACTTCGATGTCACAGGGTGCCAAATTTAACCTGTGACCGGAATTTTCATTTCCACAGGATGTGAAAGATTTAAAAAACACTTGTAGGCGGCATCGTATTTGATGTCGCCTGCTGAAATGTCGTCCTCATTCGAATTTTTATCTTCATATAGGTAATCGAGGCACTTTTCAAATTGGAATTTAACTTTAGGGTGCACGGACCGTTAGTTGTGCTCTTCCAGTCGTTCAGAATAAAGCAAGAAACAAAACAGTTTTCTCGAAAGAGTTTGCAAAAATAAATAGTAATATTTGTATTAAACGTTATTTAATAAAATATTACTATACACATATATGTATGTATATACCGAATGTAGGGTGTATTGTATCGGAGACACAAACAAAATTTTATTATTGGTTAATATTCGAAGAAATCAACACAAAATTTTATTGCAAATGGCACTTTCAATTTTTCAATAAATATATTATGATAAATGATCGTAATGAAGTGTACCAAAAATGTAAATAGGCAATGAGAAAATATGTTAGTCTGTGATTGTGGTTGTGTGTGTGTTTTGTTGGAAACAAAAATCACTTTGACACTGATTTGTTGTTATGATAAATGCCGACGACAATCTCATAGGAGACGGACGGACATGTAAACTTGTTGCAATACGACCGAAGGCTTTATTTTGTTTTACTAGCACAACAATAACAAAGTTCGGTATGTCACTTTAGAAGTAATTCAGAGCGTACATACCTTTGTTGTGGCGGTTTAAATAAAATGGAAATAATTAAATAGATGTGATGGTGGTGATCGATGATCCCGTAGTTGTTGTTGACGACGTAGTCGTTGTATCCTCGGTGAGGAAAAAAGACACGGATCGTAGTATCCAATGTTTTTGCTGCGAAACAGTCGTTCCTTTGTTGTTTTTCCTCGTGAAGGAAGGAGACAGATCGTAAAATCCGGGTCGATCGGACCATTGTTTGCGTAGCAAAATGAAAATAAAGAAATTGGGAGAAAAATAAAAACACAAATAATTAATATTTTTTCCCACTGAGCAGTGGACAGCCGGTAGAATACTGTAAAGGCGGCAATTACAAAAACGTCACTCCTTAGGAAATGTCATTACCTTTGACATTATGTACGAAGTACAAAGTCGTATTAAGAGGTAGTAGACATTACCTAAGGAGGAGAAAAATCACCCGTGTTACAAATATGTAATATTAACGCAATTTAATGAAAATTAAGTTTGAAATTAAACAGTATCCATTTCGAACTTCCAGTACCTATTTTGAGAAAATTCCGGGGATCGCTAAAATTATCAATATGCTGAATATCGGGAGGTACCGTTATATGGGGCGTATACGAAGACGTAGCCCTGCACAGACAATCTGCTGTCATAGGCTGTAGTATCCCTTACGAACGTAAAATACCAAACTTGAGACAATTTGAATAATGTCGCTAAAATCAAGAAAGTAACGAATATCAGGAGGTACCGTTATATGGGGGCTATACGTTACCGTACCGTACCGTTATATGGGGCTAAAATCTTAAAAATGTCGAATGTAGCTATTATTTTAGGGTCTATACGATGACATGGACCTTTTGTCTTAAGAAATTGCAATATTCAAGTGCAAAACTTAAAAAAATCGGTGAAAAATGTAGAAAAAATCATCAAAATACAGAATATCATAAGGTACCGTTATATAGTCTATACGAAGACGTGGACCTGAACAGAAAATTTTGTGCCTTAGGCTGTAGTATCCATTACGAACGTCAACTACCAAATTTGAAACAATTCCGGTGAATAATTTCGCAAAAATCATCGAAATACTGAATATCGGGAGGAACAGTTATATGGGGGCTATACGAAGACGTGGACCTTCACAGAATAAAATCTCTTGTCATAGGCTGTAGCATCTATTACGAACTTCAAATACCAAATTTGAGACAATTGCGGTGAATAATTTCGCAAAAATCATCAAAGAACCGAATATCTGGAGGTACCGTTATATGGGGGCTATACGAAGACGTATACTTGCACAGACAAATTTCTGTCATAGGCTGTAGCATCTGTTACGAACTTCAAATACTACATTTTTATGCTGATCATATTCTTGATCATACTTTGTGGGTCTAAATGTAGATTTCGAGGTGTTACAAACGGAATGACAAACAAAAGTGAGAAATATTAAATTTTCCTTAGTTGCAAAAAGTAAGAGTATCATAACATCTTGTGATCCTCCGTTGTCGGATAAAAAGTCTCTTTTCCAAATTATCAAAAACAGAAACGCAGTGAGTGATAGAAACACAAGTAAAAAAGCTGTAACTTCGGCCGTCCCCTCCACCAGTTGGAACGAATTTGGTAATTCTCAAAAACATTACAAACAGTTAAAAATTCTGTTAAAGTCTATACGACGATATGAACCTGCATAGGTAACTGTTTTCATAAGCAATTGAAATATTCAAATGCGAAACTTAAAAATAATCGGTGAACTATGTAGGTAAAATCATCAATATACCGAATATAGGGAGGGACTCTTTTATGGGGGCTATAGGAAGACGTGGACCTACACAGACAATTTTCTGTCTTAGGCTGTAGTATTGATTTCGAACGTCAAATACAAGACTTCAAATAATTCCGGTGAATAATGTCGCTAAAATCATCAAAGTACCGAATATCGGGAGGTACCGTTATATGGGAGCTATATGAAGACGTTGAATTGCACTAACAAATTTCTGTCCGTTACGAACTACAAGTACCAAATTTGAAACAATTCTGGTGAATAAAGTCGCTAAAATCATGAATGAACCGAGTATCGGAAGGTGCCGTTATATAAGGGCTATATGAAGACGTCGCCTAGAACAGACAAATTTCTGTCATAGGCTGTAGCACCCACAATGAACGTCAAACAACAAATTTGAAACCATTCCGATGAGTACTGTCGTTTAAATCATCCAAGTATCGAATATCGGAGGTACCGTTATATGGTTGCTATACAAAGATTTGGACCTGCATATACAATTTTCTGTCTTAGGCTGTAGTATCCATTACCAAAGTCAAATACCAAATTCGAAACAACACCGAATATCGGGAGGTACCGTTATATAGGGACTATATGAAGACGTAGAGTTGCACTGACAAATTTTTTGTCATAGGCTGTAGCACCCACTACGAACGTCAAATAACAAATTTGAAACAATTGCGATAAGTAACGTCGCTTAAATCATCCAAGTATGGAATATCGGAGGTACCGTTATATGGTTGCTATACCAAGATTTGGACCTGCAAAGACAATTTTCTGTCATAGACTGTAGTACCCATTACGAACTTCAAATACCAAATTTGTAACAATTCCGGTGAATAATGTCACTAAATCATCAAAGTACCGAATATCGGAAGGTACCCTTATATAAGGGCTATATAAAGACGTCGACTAGAACAGACAAATTTCTGTCACAGGCTGTAGCACCCATTATGAGCTTCAAATTGCAAAATAGAAGAAAAAATCGGGTGAATAATGTCGCTAAAATCAACAAAAGTACCGAATATCGGGAGGTACCGTTATATGGGGGCTATACGAAGACGTGGACGTGCACAGACAACTTACTGTTTTAGTCTGTAGTATCCATTACGAACGTCAAATAACAAATTTAAAACAATTCCGGTGAATAATGTCGCTAAAGTCATGACAGTACCGAATATCGGGAGGTGCCGTTATATAAGGGCTATATGAAGACATCGACTAGAACAGACACATTTCTGTCATAGGCTGTAGCATTAAGAGCGTCAAATAACAAATTAGAAAAAAAAATCGGGTGAATAATGTCGCTAAAATCAACAATGTACCGAATATCGGGAGGTACCGTTATATGGGGGCTATACGAAGACGTGGACCTGCACCTCCTGTCATAGGCTGTAGCATCCATTACGAACATCAAATACCAAATTTGAGACGAGTTGAATAATGTCGCTAAAATCAACAAAAGTACCGAATATCGGGAGGTACCGTTATATGGGGGCTATACGAAGACGTTGACCTGCACAAAAAATCTCCTGTCATAGGCTGTAGTAGCTTTTTTGAACTTCATGTACCAAATTTGAGACAATTCCGTTGAATAATGTCACTAAAATCATCAAAGTATCGAATATCGGAAGGTACCGTTATATAAGGGCTATATGAAGACATCGACTAGAACAGACACATTTCTGTCATAGGCTGTAGCATTAAGAGCGTCAAATAACAAATTAGAAAAAAAAATCGGGTGAATAATATCGCTAAAATCAACAATGTACCGAATATCGGGAGGTACCGTTATATGGGGGCTATACGAAGACGTGGACCTGCACCTCCTGTCATAGGCTGTAGCATCCATTACGAACATCAAATACCAAATTTGAGACGATTTGAATAATGTCGCTAAAATCAACAAAAGTACCGAATATCAGGGGGCTATACGAAGACGTGGACCTGCAAAGACAATTTTCTGTCTTAGGCTGTAGTATCCATTACGAACGTCAAATAACAAATTTGAAACAATTCCGATGAGTAATGTCGCTTAAATCATCCAAGTACCGAATATCGGGAGGTACCGTTATATGGGGGCTCTATAAAGACGTATACATGCACTGACAAATTTCTGTCATAGGCTGTAGAACCCACTATGAACGTCAAATAACAAATTTGAAACAATTGCGATAAGTAACGTCGCTTAAATCATCCAAGTATGGAATATCGGAGGTACCGTTATATGGGGGCTATACCAAGATTTGGACCTGCAAAGACAACTTTCTGTCTTAGGCTGTAGTATCCATTACGACCGTCAAATACCAAATTTGAAACAATTCCGGTGAATAATGTCACTAAAATCATCAAAGTACCGAATATCGGGAGGAACCGTGATATAGGATCTATATGAAGACGTAGAGTTGCACTGACAAATTTCTGTCATAGGCTGTAGCATCCGTTACGAAATACAAGTACGAAATTGGAAACAATTCTGGTGAAAAAAGTCGCTAAAATCATTAAAGTACCGAATGTCGGGAGATACCGTTATATAAGGGCTATGTGAAGACGTCAACTAGCACAGACAAATTTCTGTCATAGGCTGTAGCACCCACTATGAACGTCAAATAACAAATTTGAAACAATTATGATGAGTAATGTCGCTTAAATCATCCAAGTACCGAATATCGGGAGGTACCGTTATATGGGGGCTATATAAAGACGTATACTTGCACTGACAAATTTTTTGTCATAGGCTGTAGCACCCACTATGAACGTCAAATAACAAATTTGAAACAATTGCGATAAGTAACGTCGATTAAATCATCCAAGTATCGAATATCGGAGGTACCGTTATATGGGGGCTATACCAAGATTTGGACCTGCAAAGACAATTTTCTGTCTTAGGCTGTAGTATCCATTACGAACGTCAAATACCAAATTTGAAACAATTCTGGTGAATAATGTCACTAAAATCATCAAAGTACCGAATATCGGGAGGAACTGTTATATGGGATCTATATGAAGACGTAGAGTTGCACTGACAAATTTCTGTCATAGGCTGTAGTATTCGTTACGAACGTCAAATACCAAATTTGAAACAATTCCGGTGAATAATGTCACTAAAATCATCAAAGTACAGAATATCGGAAGGTACCGTTATATAAGAACTATATGAAGACATCGACTAGAACAGACAAATTTCTGTCATAGGCTGTAGCATTAAGTGCGTCAAATAACAAATTAGAAAAAAAATCGGGTGAATAATGTCGCTAAAATCAACAATGTACCGAATATCGGGAGGTACCGTTATATGGGGGCTATACGAAGACGTGGACCTGCACAGACAACTTTCTGTCTTAGGCTGTAGTATCCATTATGAACGTCAAATACCAATTTGAAACAATTCCGGTGAATAATGTCGCTAAAGTCATGACAGTACCAAATAATAATGTCGCTAAAATCCGGTGAATAATGTCGTTAAAATCATCAATGTATCGAATATCGGGAGGTACCGTTATATGGGGTCTATACGCACAGATAATCTCCTGTCATAGGCTGTAGCATCCATTACAAACATTAAATACCAAATTTGAAACAATTTGAATAATGTCGCTAAAATCAACAAAAGTACCGAATATTGGGGGGCTATACGAAGGCGTGGACCTGCACAGACAATTTCCTGTCTTAGGCTGTAGTATCCATTTCGAACTTCGAGTACCGGTTCGGTGAATAATGTCGCCAAAATTATCAGAATGCTGAATATCTGGAGGTACCATTATATGGGGGCTATACGAAGACGTACGTACGAAGACGAAGACTATACCAAGATTTGGACCTGCAAAGAAAATTATCTGTCTTAGGCTGTATTATCCATTACGAACGTCAAATACCAAATTTGAAACAATTCCGGTGAATAATGTCACTAAAATCATCAAAGTACCGAATATCGGGAGGTACCGTTATATGGGAGCTATATGAAGACGTAGAGTTGCACAGACAAATTTCTGTCCGTTACGAACTACAAGTACCAAATTTGAAACAATTCTGGTGGATAAATTCGCTAAAATCATGAATGAACCGAATATCGGAAGGTGCCGTTATATAAGGGCTATATGAAGACGTCGCCTAGAACAGACAAATTTCTGTCATAGGCTGTAGCACCCATTATAAGCGTCAAATAACAAATTAGGAAAAATATCGGGTGAATAATGTCGCTAAAATCAACAAAGTACCGAATATCGGGAGGTACCGTTATATGGAGGCTATCCGAAGACGTGGACCTGCACAGACAATCTCCTGTCATAGGGTGTAGTACCCATTACGAATATCGGGAGGTACCGCTATATGGGAGCTATATGAAGACGTAGACTTGCACTGACAAATTTCTGTCCGTTATGAACTACAAGTACCAAATTTGAAACAATTCAGGTGAATAAAGTCGCTAAAATCATGAATGAACCGAATATCGGAAGGTGCCGTTATATAAGGGCTATATGAAGACGTCGCCTAGAACAGACAACTTTCTGTCTTAGGCTGTAATATCCATTAAGAACGTTAAATACCAAATTTAAAACAATTCCGGTGAATAATGTCGCTAAAATCATGACAGTACCGATTATCGGGAGGTACCGTTATGTGGGGGCTATACGAAAATGTTGACCTGCACAAAAACTCTCCTGTCATAGGCTGTAGTAGCTTTTTTGAACTTGATGTACCAAATTTGTGACAATTCCGTTGAATAATGTCGCTAAAATTATCAAAATGCTAAATATCGGGAGGTGCCATTATATGGGGGCTATACGAAGACGTGGACCTGCACTGACAATCTCCTGTCATAGGGTGTAGTACCCATTGCGAATATCGGGAGGTACTGCTATATGGAGCTATATGAAGACGTAGACTTGCACTGACAAATTTCTGTCATAGGCTGTAGCATCCGTTATGAGCTACAAGTACCAAATTTGAAACAATTCTGGTGAATAAAGTCGCTAAAATCATGAATGAACCGAATATCGGAAGGTACCGTTATATAAGGGCTATATGAAGACGTCGATTAGAACAGACAAATTTTTGTCATAGGCTGTACAACCCATTATGAGCGTCAAATAACAAATTTGAAACAATTCCGATGAGTAATGTCGCTTAAATTATCCAAGTATCGAATATCGGAGGTACCGTTATATGGGGGCTATACCAAGACTTGTATCTGCAAATACAATTTTCTGTCTTAAGCTGTATTATCTATTACGAACGTCAAATAAGAAATTTGAAACAATTCCGATGAGTAATGTCGTGTACATCATCCAAGTATCGAATATCGGAGGTACAGTTATATGGGGGCTGAACTATGACTTGGACCTGCACTGACAAATTTCTGTCATAGGCTGTAGCATCCATTACGAACTTCAAATAACAAATTTGAAAAATTTCCGGTGAGTAAAATCACCAAAATACCGAAAAAAGGGAGGTACCATTATATGGTACTATATGAAGACGTGGACCTGCACAGTCAATTTTCTGTCATAGGGTGTAGTACCCATTACGAATATCGTAAGGCATTGACAAATTTTTGCCATAGGCTGTAGCATGCGTTACGAACTACAAGTACCAAATTTGAAACAATTCTGGTGAATAAAGTGGCTAAAATCATGAAAGTACCGAATGTCGGGAGGTACCGTTATATAAGGACTATGTGAAGACGCGACTAGCACAGACAAATTTCTGTCATAGGCTGTAGCACCCACTATGAACGTCAAATAACAAATTTGAAAAAATTCCGATAAGTAATGTCGCTTAAATCATCCAAGTATCGAATAACGGAGGTACCGTTATACGGGGGCTATACCAAGATTTGGACCTGCAAAGACAATTTTCTGTCTTAGGCTGTAGTATCTATTACGAACGTTAAATACCAAATTTGAAACAATTCCGGTGAATAATGTCACTAAAATCATCAAAGTACCGAATATCGGGAGGTACCAATATATGGGAGCTATATGAAGACGTAGAGTTGTACTGACAAATTTCTGTCATAGGCTGTAGCATCCGTTATGAACTACAAGTACCAAATTTGAAACAACTCTGGTGAATAAAGTCGCTAAAATCATGAATGAACCGAATATCGGAAGGTACCGTTATATAAGGGCTATATGAAGACGTCGACTAGAACAGACAAATTTCTGTCATAGGCTGTAGCACCCATTATGAGCGTCAAATAACAAATTTGAAACAATTTCGATTAGTAATGTCGCTTAAATCATCCAAGTATCGAATATAGGAGGTACCGTTATATGGGGGCTATACCAAGACTTGTACCTGCAAATACAATTTTCTATCTTAGGCTGTAGTATCTATTACGAACGTGAAATAACAAATTTGAAACAAATCCGATGGCTAAAATCACCAAAATACCGAAAAAAGGGAGGTACCATTATGTGGCACTATATGAAGAAGTGGACCTGCACAGTCAATTTTCGGTCATAGGGTGTAGTACCCATTACGAATATCGGAAGGCATTGACAAATTTCTGCCATAGGCAGTAGCATCCATTCCGAACTACAAGTACAAAATTTGAAACACTTCAGGTGAATAATGTTGCTAAAATCATGAATAAACCGAATATCGGAAGGTACCGTTATATAAGGACTAAATGAAGACGTCGACTAGAACAGACAAATTTCTGTCATAGGCTGTAGCACCCATTATGAACGTCAAATAAAAAATTTGAAACAATTCCGATGAGTAATGTCGCTTAAATCATCCAAGTATCGAATATCGGAGGTACCTTTATATGGGGGCTATACCAAGACTTGGACCTGCAAAGACAATTCTCTGTCTTAGGCTGTAGTATCCATTACGAACGCCAAATAACAAATTTGAAAGAATTTTGGTGAATAATGTCACTAAAATATCGGGAGGTACCATTATAAGGGGGCTTTACGAAGACGTAGCAATGCACAGACAATCTCCTGTCATAGGCTGTAGTATCCATTACGAACGTTAAATACCAAACTTGACACAATTTGAATGATGTCGCTAAAATCAAGAAAGTAACGAATATCAGGAGGTACCGTTATATGGGCTATACCAAGATTTGGACCTGCAAAGACAATTTTCTGTCTTAGGCTGTAGTATCCATTACAAACGTCAAATACCAAATTTGAAAGAATTTCGGTGAATAATGTCACTAAAATATCGGGAGGTACCGTTATATGGGAGCTATATGAAGACGTAGAGTTGCACTGACAAATTTCTGTCATAGGCTGTAACATCCGCTACGAACTACAAGTACCAAATTTGAAACAATTCTGGTGAAAAAAGTCGCTAAAATCAACAAAGTACCGAATATCGGAAGGTACCGTTATATAAGGGCTATATGAAGACGTCGACTAGAACAGACAAATTTCTGTCATAGGCTGTACCACCCATTATGAGCGTCAAATAACAAAATTTGAAACAATTCCGATGCGTAATGTCGCTTAAATCATCCAAGTATCGAATATCGTAGGTACCTTTATATGGGGGCTATACCAAGACTTGGACCTGCAAAGACAATTTTCTGTCTTAGGCTGTAGTATCCATTACGAACGTCAAATAACAAATTTGAAACAATTCCGATGAGTAATGTCGCTTAAATCATCCAAGTATCGAATATCGGAGGTACCTTTATATGGGGGCTATACCATGACTTGGACCTACATTGACAAATTTCTGTCATAGGCTGTAGCATCCATTACGAACTTCAAATACCAAATTTGAAACATTTCCGGTGAATAAAATCACAAAAATACCGAAAAAGGGAGGTACCAGTATAAGGGGCTATATGAAGACGTGGACCGGCACAGTCAATTTTCTGTCATCGGGTGTAGTACCCATTACGAACTTCAAGTACCATATTTGAAACAATTCCGATGAATAATTTCGCTAAAATCATCAAAGTATCGAATATCGGAGATACCGTTAAATGGGGGCTATACGAAGACGTGGACCTGCACAGACAATTTTCTGTCTTAGGCTGTCGTATCCATTACGAACGTCAAATACCAAATTGAAACAATTCCGGTGAATAATGTCGCTTAAGTCATAACAGTACCGAATATCGGGAGGTGCCGTTATGTGGGGGCCATATGAAGACTGTCGCTAAATCATCAAAGTACCGAATATCGGCAGGTACCGTTAAATGGGGTCTATTTGAAGACGTATACTTGCACTGACAAATTTCTGTCATAGGCTGTAGCACCCATTATGAGCGTCAAATAACAAATTAGAAAAAAATCTTGTGAATAATGTCGCTAAAATCAACAAAGTACCGAATATCGGGAGACACCGTTATATGGGGCTGTACGAAGACGTGGACCTGCACAGACAACTTTCTGTCTTAGTCTGTAATATACATGACGAACGTCAAATACCAAATTTAAAACAATTCCGGAGAATAATGTCGCTAAAGTCATGACAGTACCGAATATCGGGAGGTGCCGTTATGTGGGGGCTATACGAAGACGTTGACCTGCACAAAAAATCTCCTGTCATAGGCTGTAGTAGCTTTTTTGAACTTTATGTACCAAATTTGTGACAATTCCGTTGAATAATGTCGCTATAATCATCACAAGACCGAATATGGGAAGGCACCGTTATATGGGGGCTATACGAAGACGTGGACCTACACAGACAATTTTTTCTTAGGCTGTAGTATCGATTACTAACGTCAAATACAAGATTTGAAATAATTCCGGTGAATAATGTCGCTAAAATCATCAAAGTATCGAATATCGGGAGGTACCGTTATATGGGGGCTATACGAAGACGTGAACCTCCACAGATAATCTCCTGTCATAGGCTGTACCATCCATTATGAACGTCAAATAACAAATTTGAAACAATTCCGATGAGTAATGTCGCTTAAATCATCCAAATATCGAATATCGTAGGTACATCTATATGGGGGCTATACCAAGACTTGGACCTGCAAAGACAATTTTCTGTCTTAGGCTGTAGTATTCATTACGAACGTCAAATTACAAATTTGAAGCAATTCCGATGAGTAATGTCGCTTAAATCATCCAAGTATCGAATATCGGAGGTACAGTTGTATGGGGGCTATACCATGACTTGGACCTACATTGACAAATTTCTGTCATAGGCTGTAGCATCCATCACGAACTTCAAATACCAAATTTGAAACATTTCCGGTGAATAAAATCACCAAAATGAGTAATGTCGCTTAAATCATCCAAGTATCGAATATCGGAGGTACAGTTGTATGGGGGCTATACCATGACTTGGACCTGCATTGACAAATTTCTGTCATAGGCTGTAGCATCCATTACGAACTTCAAATACCAAATTTGAAATAATTCCGGTGAATAAAATCACCAAAATACCGAATAAAGGGAGGTACCAGTATATGGGGCTATATGAAGACGTGGACTGGCACACTCAATTTTCTGTCATAGAGTGTAGTACCCATTACGAATGTCGGAAGGCATTGACAAATTGCTGTCATAGGCTGTAGCATCCGTTCCGAACTACAAGTACAAAATTTGAAACAATTCTGGTGAATAATGTCGCTAAAATCAACAAAGTACCGAATATCGAGAGGCACCGTTACATGGGGGCTATATGAAGACGTCGACTAGCACATACAAATTTCTGTCATAGGCTGTTCCACCCATTATGAACGTCAAATAACAAATTTGAAACAATTCCGGTGAATAAAATCCACAAAATACCGAAAAAGGGAGGTACCAGTATATGGGGCTATATGAAGACGTGGACCGGCACAGTCAATTTTTTGTCATAGGGTGTAGTACCCATTATGAGCGTCAAATAACAAATTAGAAAAAAAATCTTGTGAATAATGTCGCTAAAATCAACAAAGTACCGAATATCGGGAGACACCGTTATATGGGGCTGTACGAAGACGTGGACCTGCACAGACAACTTTCTGTCTTAGTCTGTAATATACATGACGAACGTCAAATACCAAATTTAAAACAAATCGGTGAATAATGTCGCTAAAGTCATGACAGTACCGAATATCGGGAGGTGCCGTTATGTGGGGGCTATACGAAGACCCCTGCACAAAAAAATCTCCTGTCATAGGCTGTAGTAGCTTTTTTGAACTTTATGTACCAAATTTGTGACAATTCCGTTGAATAATGTCGCTATAATCATCACAAGACCGAATATGGAAAGGTACCGTTATATGGGGGCTATACGAAGACGTGGACCTACACAGACAATTTTTTCTTAGGCTGTAGTATCGATTACTAACGTCAAATACAAGATTTGAAATAATTCCGGTGAATAATGTCGCTAAAATCATCAAAGTACCGAATATCGGGAGGTGCCGTTATGTGGGGGCTATACGAAGACGATGACCTGCACAAAAAATCTCCTGTCATAGGCTGTAGTAGCTTTTTTGAACTTTATGTACCAAATTTGTGACAATTCCGTTGAATAATGTCGCTATAATCATCACAAGAACGAATATGGGAAGGTACCGTTATTTGGGGGCTATACGAAGACGTGGACCTACACCGACAATTTTTTTAGGCTGTAGTATCGATTACTAACGTCAAATACAAGATTTGAAATAATTCCGGTGAATAATGTCGCTAAAATCATCCAAGTATCGAATATCGGGAGGTACCGTTATATGGGGGCTATACGAAGACGTGGACCTGCACAGACAATCTTCTGTCATAGGCTGTACCACCCATTATGAACGTCAAATAACAAATTTGAAACAATTCCGATGAGAAATGTCGCTTAAATCATCCAAGTATCGAATATCGGAGGTACAGTTATATGGGGGCTGAACTATGACTTGGACCTGCACTGACAAATTTCTGTCATAGGCTGTAGCATCCATTACGAACTTCAAATACCAAATTTGAAACATTTCCGGTGAATAAAATCACCAAAATACCGAAAAAAGGGAGGTACCATTATATGGTACTATATGAAGACGTGGACCTGCACAGTCAATTTTCTGTCATAGGTTGTAGTACCCATCACGAATATCGGAAGGCATTGACAAATTTCTGTCATAGGCTGTAGCATCCGTTTCGAACTACAAGTACAAAATTTGAAGCAATTCGGGTGAATAATGTCGCTAAAATCAACAAAGTACCGAATATCGGGAGGTACCGTTATATGGGGGCTATACGAAGACGTGGACCTACACCGACAATTTTTTTAGGCTGTAGTATCGATTACTAACGTCAAATACAATATTTGAAATAATTCCGGTGAATAATGTCGCTAAAATCATATAAGTATCGAATATCGGGAGGTACCGTTATATGGGGGCTATACGAAGACGTGGACCTGCACAGACAATTTTCTGTCTTAGGCTGTAGTATCCATTACGAACGTCAAATACCAAATTGAAACAATTCTGGTGAAAAAAGTCGCTAAAATCATGACAGTACCGAATATCGGGAGGTGCCGTTATGTGGGGGCCATATGAAGACTGTCGCTAAATCATCAAAGTACCGAATATCGGCAGGTACCGTTAAATGGGGGCTATATGAAGACGTATACTTGCACTGACAAATTTCTGTCATAGGCTGTAGCACCCATTATGAGCGTCAAATAACAAATTAGAAAAAAATCTTGTGAATAATGTCGCTAAAATCAACAAAGTACCGAATATCGGGAGACACCGTTATATGGGGCTGTACGAAGACGTGGACCTGCACAGACAACTTTCTGTCTTAGTCTGTAATATACATGACGAACGTCAAATACCAAATTTAAAACAATTCCGGTGAATAATGTCGCTAAAGTCATGACAGTACCGAATATCGGTAGGTGCCATTATGTGGGGGCTATACGAAGACGTTGACCTGCACAAAAAATCTCCTGCCATAGGCTGTAGTAGCTTTTTTGAACTTTATGTACCAAATTTGTGACAATTCCGTTGAATAATGTCACTATAATCATCACAAGAACGAATATTGGAAGGTACCGTTATATGGGGGCTATACGAAGACGTGGACCTACACCGACAATTTTTTTTAGGCTGTAGTATCGATTACTAACGTCAAATACAAGATTTGAAATAATTACGGTGAATAATGTCGCTAAAATCATCAAAGTATCGAATATCGGGAGGTACCGTTATATGGGGGCTATACGAAGACGTGGACCTGCACAGATAATCTCCTGTCATAGGCTGTACCACCCATTATGAACGTCAAATAACAAATTTGAAACAATTCCGATGAGTAATGTCGCTTAAATCATCCAAGTATCGAATATCGTAGGTACCTTTATATGGGGGCTATACCAAGACTTGGACCTGCAAAGACAATTTTCTGTCTTAGGCTGTAGTATCCATTACGAACGTCAAATAGCAAATTTGAAACAATTCCGATGAGTAATGTCGCTTAAATCATCCAAGTATCGAATATCGGAGGTACAGTTGTATGGGGGCTATACCATGACTTGGACCTGCATTGACCAATTTCTGTCATAGGCTGTAGCATCCATTACGAACTTCAAATACCAAATTGAAACACTTCCGGTGAATAATGTCGCTTTAGTCATGACAGTACCGAATATCGGGAGGTGCCGTTATGTGGGGGCCATATGAAGACTGTCGCTAAATCATCAAAGTACCGAATATCGGGAGGTACCGTTATATGGGGGCTATACGAAGACGTGGACATGCACAGATAATCTCCTGTCATAGGCTGTAGCATCCATTACGAACATCAAATACCAAATTTAAGACAATTTGAATAATGTCGCTAAAATCGACAAAAGTACCGAATATCGGGGGGCTATACGAAGACGTGGACCTGCACAGACAATTTTCTATCTTAAGCTGCAGTATCCATTTCGAACTTCGAGTACCTAATTTGAGAAAATTCCGATGAATAATGTCGCTAAAATTATCAAAATGCTGAATATCGGGAGGTACCGTTATATGGGGGCTATACGAAGACGTAGCCCTGCACAGACAATCTCCCGTCATAGGCTGTAGCATCCATTACGAGCGTTAAATACCTTGTGACAATTTGTATAATGTCGCTTAAATCATACAAGTAACGCATATGAGGAAGTACCGTTATATGGGGGCTATACCAAGATTTGGACCTGCAAAGACAATTTTCTGTCTTAGGCTGTAGTATCCATTACGAACATCAAATACCAAATTTGAAACAATTCCGGTGAATAATGTCACTAAAATATCGGGCGGTACCGTTATATGGGAGCTATATGAAGACGTAGAGTTGCACTGACAAATTTTTGTCATAGGCTGTAACATCCGTTACGAACTACAAGTACCAAATTTGAAACAATTCTGGTGAAAAAAGTCGCTAAAATCATGAATGAACCGAATATCGGAAGGTACCGTTATATAAGGGTTATATGAAGACGTCGACTAGAACAGACAAATTTCTGTCATAGGCTGTACCACCCATTATGAGCGTCAAATAACAAATTTGAAACAATTCCGATGAGTAATGTCGCTTAAATCATCCAAGTATCGAATATCGTAGGTATCTTTAAATGGGGGCTAAACCAAGACTTGGACCTGCAAAGACAATTTTCTGTCTTAGGCTGTAGTATCCATTACGAACGTCAAATAACAAATTTGAAACAATTCCGATGAGTAATGCCGCTTAAATCATTCGTGTATCGAATATCGGAGGTACAGTTGTATGGGGGCCATAACATGACTTGGACCTGCATTGACAAATTTCTGTCATAGGCTGTAGCATCCATTACGAACTTCAAATACCAAATTTGAAACATTTCCGGTGAATAAAATCACCAAAATACCGAAAAAAGGGAGGTACCAGTATATGGGGCTATATGAAGACGTGGACCGGCACAGTCAATTTTCTGTCATAGGGTGTAGTACCCATTACGAACTTCAAGTACCATATTTGAAACAATTCCGATGAATAATTTCGCTATAATCATCAAAGTATCGAATATCGGAGATACCGTTAAATGGGGGCTATACGAAGACGTGGACCTGCACAGACAATTTTCTGTCTTAGGCTGTCGTATCCATTACGAACGTCAAATACCAAATTGAAACAATTCCGGTGAATAATGTCGCTAAATCATCCAAGTACCGAATATCGGCAGGTACCGTTAAATGGGGGCTATATGAAGACGATGACCTGCACAAAAAATCTCCTGTCATAGGCTGTAGTAGCTTTTTTGAACTTTATATAACAACTTTGAAACAATTCCGATGAGTAATTTCGTTTAAATCATCCAAGTATCGAATTTCGGAGGTACAGTTATATGGCGGCTGAACTATGACTTGGACCAGCACTGACAAATTTTTGTCATAGGCTGTAGCATCCATTACGAACGTCAAATACCACATTGAAACAATTCCGGTGAATAATGTCGCTTAAGTCATGACAGTACCGAATATCGGGAGGTGCCGTTATGTGGGGGCCATATGAAGACTGTCGCTAAATCATCAAAGTACCTAATATCGGCAGGTACCGTTATTGGGGGTTATACTTGCACTGACAAATTTCTGTCATAGGCTGTAGCACCCATTATGAGCGTCAAATAACAAATTAGAAAAAAATCTTGTGAATAATGTCGCTAAAATCAACAAAGTACCAAATGTCGGGAGACACCGTTATATGGGGCTGTAGGAAGACATGGACCTGCACAGATAATCTCCTGTCATAGGCTGTACCACCCATTATGAACGTCAAATAACAAATTTGAAACAATTCCGATGAGTAATGTCGCTAAAATCGTCCACGTATCGAATATCGGAGGTACAGTTGTATGGAGGCTATACCATGACTTGGACCTGCATTGACAAATTTCTGTCATAGGCTGTAGCATCCATTACGAACTTCAAATACCAAATTTGAAACATTTCCGGTGAATAAAATCACCAAAATACCGAAAAAAGGGAGGTACCAGTATATGGGGCTATATGAAGACGTGGGCCGGCACAGTCAATTTTCTGTCGTAGGGTGTAGTACCCATTACGAATATCGGAAGGCATTGACAAATTTCTGTCATAGGCTGTAGCATCCGTTACGAACTACAAGTACAAAATTTGAAACAATTCTGGTGAATAATGTCGCTAAAATCAACAAAGTACCGAATATCGAGAGGCACCGTTATATGGGGGCTATATGAAGCCGTCGACTAGCACATACAAATTTCTGTCATAGGCTGTACCACCTATTATGAACGTCAAATAACAAATTTGAAACAATTCCGATGAGTAATGTCGCTTAAATCATCCAAGTATCGAATATCGTAGGTACCTTTATATGGGGGCTATACCAAGACTTGGACCTGCAAAGACAATTTTCTGTCTTAGGCTGTAGTATCCATTACGAACGTCAAATAACAAATTTGAAACAATTCCGATGAGTAATGTCGCTTAAATCATCCAAGTATCGAATATCGGAGGTACAGTTGTATGGGGCCTATACCATGACTTGGAACTGCATTGACCAATGTCTGTCATAGGCTGTAGCATCCATTACGAACTTCAAATACCAAATTGAAACACTTCCGGTGAATAATGTCGCTTTAGTCATGACAGTACAGAATATCGGGAGGTGCCGTTATGTGGGGGCCATATGAAGACTGTCGCTAAATCATCAAAGTACCGAATATCGGGAGGTACCGTTATATGGGGGCTATACGAAGACGTGGACCTGCACAGATAATCTCCTGTCATAGGCTGTAGCATCCATTACGAACATCAAATACCAAATTTAAGACAATTTGAATAATGTCGCTAAAATCGACAAAAGTACCGAATATCGGGGGGCTATACGAAGACGTGGACCTGCACAGACAATTTTCTATCTTAAGCTGCAGTATCCATTTCGAACTTCGAGTACCTAATTTGAGAAAATTCCGATGAATAATGTCGCTAAAATTATCAAAATGCTGAATATCGGGAGGTACCGTTATTTGGGGGCTATACGAAGACGTAGCCCTGCACAGACAATCTCCCGTCATAGGCTGTAGCATCCATTACGAGCGTTAAATACCTTGTGACAATTTGTATAATGTCGCTTAAATCATACAAGTAACGCATATGAGGAAGTACCGTTATATGGGGGCTATACCAAGATTTGGACCTGCAAAGACAATTTTCTGTCTTAGGCTGTAGTATCCATTACGAACATCAAATACCAAATTTGAAACAATTCCGGTCAATAATGTCACTAAAATATCGGGCGGTACCGTTATATGGGAGCTATATGAAGACGTAGAGTTGCACTGACAAATTTTTGTCATAGGCTGTAACATCCGTTACGAACTACAAGTACCAAATTTGAAACAATTCTGGTGAAAAAAGTCGCTAAAATCATGAATGAACCGAATATCGGAAGGTACCGTTATATAAGGGTTATATGAAGACGTCGACTAGAACAGACAAATTTCTGTCATAGGCTGTACCACCCATTATGAGCGTCAAATAACAAATTTGAAACATTTCCGGTGAATAAAATCACCAAAATACCGAAAAAAGGGAGGTACCAGTATATGGGGCTATATGAAGACGTGGACCGGCACAGTCAATTTTCTGTCATAGGGTGTAGTACCCATTACGAACTTCAAGTACCATATTTGAAACAATTCCGATGAATAATTTCGCTATAATCATCAAAGTATCGAATATCGGAGATACCGTTAAATGGGGGCTATACGAAGACGTGGACCTGCACAGACAATTTTCTGTCTTAGGCTGTCGTATCCATTACGAACGTCAAATACCAAATTGAAACAATTCCGGTGAATAATGTCGCTAAATCATCCAAGTACCGAATATCGGCAGGTACCGTTAAATGGGGGCTATATGAAGACGATGACCTGCACAAAAAATCTCCTGTCATAGGCTGTAGTAGCTTTTTTGAACTTTATATAACAACTTTGAAACAATTCCGATGAGTAATTTCGTTTAAATCATCCAAGTATCGAATATCGGAGGTACAGTTATATGGGGGCTGAACTATGACTTGGACCAGCACTGACAAATTTTTGTCATAGGCTGTAGCATCCATTACGAACGTCAAATACCACATTGAAACAATTCCGGTGAATAATGTCGCTTAAGTCATGACAGTACCGAATATCGGGGGTGCCGTTAAATGGGGGCTATACGAAGACGTGGACCTGCACAGACAATTTTCTGTCTTAGGCTGTCGTATCCATTACGAACGTCAAATACCAAATTGAAACAATTCCGGTGAATAATGTCGCTTAAGTCATGACAGTACCGAATATCGGGAGGTGCCGTTATGTGGGGGCCATATGAAGACTGTCGCTAAATCATCAAAGTACCGAATATTGGCAGGTACCGTTAAATGGGGGCTATATGAAGACGTATACTTGCACTGACAAATTTCTGTCATAGGCTGTAGCACCCATTATGAGCGTCAAATAACAAATTAGAAAAAAATCTTGTGAATAATGTCGCTAAAATCAACAAAGTACCAAATGTCGGGAGACACCGTTATATGGGGCTGTAGGAAGACATGGACCTGCACAGATAATCTCCTGTCATAGGCTGTACCACCCATTATGAACGTCAAATAACAAATTTGAAACAATTCCGATGAGTAATGTCGCTAAAATCATCCACGTATCGAATATCGGAGGTGCAGTTGTATGGAGGCTATACCATGACTTGGACCTGCATTGACAAATTTCTGTCATAGGATGTAGCATCCATTACGAACTTCAAATACCAAATTTGAAACATTTCCGGTGAATGAAATCACCAAAATACCGAAAAAGGGAGGTAAAAGTATATGGGGCTATATGAAGACGTGGGCCGGCACAGTCAATTTTTTGTCATGGGGTACCCATTACGAATATCGGAAGTCATTGACAAATTTCTGTCATAGGCTGTAGCATCCGTTACGAACTACAAGTACAAAATTTGAAGCAATTCGGGTGAGTAATGTCGCTAAAATCAACAAAGTATCGAATATCGGGAGTCACCGTTATATGGGGGCTATATGAAGACGTCAACTAGCACAGACAAATTTCTGTCATAGGCTGTACCACCCTTTATGAACGTCAAATAACAAATTTGAAACAATTCCGATGAGTAATGTCGCTTAAACCATCCAAGTATCGAATATCGGAGGTACCTTTATATGGGAGCTATACCAAGACTTGGACCTGCAAAGACAATTTTCTGTCTTAGGCTGTAGTATCCATTACGAACGTCAAATAACAAATTTGAAACAATTCCGATGAGTAATGTCGCTTAAATCATCCAAGTATCGAATATCGGAGGTACATTTGTATGGGGGCTGTACCATGACTTGGACCTGCATTGACAAATTTCTGTCATAGTCTGTAATATACATGACGAACGTCAAATACCAAATTTAAAGCAATTCCGGTGAATAATGTCGCTAAAGTCATGACAGTACCGAATATCGGGAGGTACCGTTATATGGGGGCTATACGAAGACGTAGCCCTGCACAGACAATCCCCCGTCATAGGCTGTAGCACCCATTACGAACGTTAAATACCTTGAGACAATTTGAAGACTGTCGCTAAATCATCAAAGTACCGAATATTGGCAGGTACCGTTAAATGGGGGCTATATGAAGACGTATACTTGCACTGACAAATTTCTGTCATAGGCTGTAGTACCCATTATGAGCGTCAAATAAAAAATTAGAAACAAATCTTGTGAATAATGTCGCTAAAATCAACAAAGTACCGAATATCGGGAGACACCGTTATATGGGGCTGTACGAAGACGTGGACCTACACAGACAACTTTCTGTCTTAGTCTGTAATATACATGACGAACGTCAAATACCAAATTTAAAGCAATTCCGGTGAATAATGTCGCTAAAGTCATGACAGTACCGAATATCGGGAGGTACCGTTATATGGGGGCTATACGAAGACGTAGCCCTGCACAGACAATCCCCCGTCATAGGCTGTAGCACCCATTACGAACGTTAAATACCTTGAGACAATTTGAATAATGTCGCTTAAATCATACAAGTAACGAATATCAGGAGGTACCGTTATATGGGGGCTATACCAAGATTTGGACCTGCAAAGACAATTTTCTGTCTTAGGCTGTAGTATCCATTACGAACGTCAAATACCAAATTTGAAACAATTCCGGTGAATAATGTCACTAAAATTATCAAAGTACCGAATATAAGGAGGTACCGTTATATGGTAGCTATATGAAGACGTAGAGTTGCACTGACAAATTTCTGTCATAGGCTGTAACATCCGTTACGAACTACAATTACCAAATTTGAAACAATTCTGGTGAATAAAGTCGCTAAAATCATGAATGAACCGAATATCGGAAGGTACCGTTATATAAGGGCTACATGAAGACGTCGACTAGAACAGACAAATTTCTGTCATAGGCTGTACCACCCATTATGAGCGTCAAATAACAAATTTAAAACAAATCCGATGCGTAATGTCGCTTAAATCATCCAATTATCGAATATCGTAGGTACCTTTATATGGGGGCTAAACCAAGACTTGGACCTGCAAAGACAATTTTCTGTCTTAGGCTGTAGTATCCATTACGAACGTCAAATAACAAATTTGAAACAATTCCGATGAGTAATGTCGCTTAAATCATTCATGTATCGAATATCGGAGGCTGAACTATGACTTGGACCTGCACTGACAAATTTCTGTCATAGGCTGTAGCATCCATTACGAACTTCAAATACCAAATTTGAAACATTTCCGGTGAATAAAATCATCAAAATGGTACTATATGAAGACGTGGACCTGCACAGTCAATTTTCTGTCATAGGGTGTAGTACCCATTACGAATATCGGAAGGCATTGACAAATTTCTGTCATAGGCTGTAGCATCCGTTCCGAACTACAAGTACAAAATTTGAAGCAATTCGGGTGAATAATGTCGCTAAAATCAACAAAGTACCGAATATCGGGAGGTACCGTTATATGGGGGCTATACGAAGACGTGGACCTGCACAGACAACTTTCTGTCTTAGGCTGTAATATACATGACGAACGTCAAATACCAAATTTAAAACAATTCCGGTGAATATTGTCGCTAAAGTCATGACAGTACCGAATATCGGGAGGTGCCGTTATGTGGGGGCTATACGAAAACGTTGACCTGCACAAAAAATCTCCTGTCATAGGCTGAAGTAGCTTTTTTGAACTTTATGTACCAAATTTGTGACAATTCCGTTGAATAATGTCGCTATAATCATCACAAGACCGAATATGGGAAGGTATCGTTATATGGGGGCTATACGAAGACGTGGGCCCGCAGAGATAATCTCCTGTCATAGGCTGTAGCATCCGTTACGAACATCAAATACAAAATTTGAGACAATTTGAAGAATGTCGCTAAAATTAACAAAAGTACAGAATATCGGGGGGGCAATACGAAGACGTGGACCTGCACAGACAATTTTCTGTCTTAAGCTGCTGTATCCATTTCGAACTTCGAGTACCTAATTTGAGAAAATTCCGGTGAATAATGTCGCTAAAATTATCAAAATGCTGAATATCGGCAGGTACCGTTATATGGGGGCTTTACGAAGACGTAGCAATGCACAGACAATCTCCTGTCATAGGCTCTAGTATCCATTACGAACGTTAAATACCAAACTTGAGACAATTTGAATAATGTCGCTAAAATCAAGAATGTAACGAATATCAGGAGGTACCGTTATATGGGGGCTATACCAAGATTTGGACCTGCAAAGACTATTTTCTGTCTTAGGCTGTAGTATCCATTACGAATGTCAAATACCAAATTTGAAAGAATTTCGGTGAATAATGTCACTAAAATATCGGGAGGTACCGTTATATGGGAGCTATATGAAGACGTAGAGTTGCACTGACAAATTTCTGTCATAGGCTGTAACATCCCTTACGAACTACAAGTACCAAATTTGAAACAATTCTGGTGAAAAAAGTCGCTAAAATCATGAATGAACCGAATATCGGAAGGTACCGTTATATAAGGGCTATATGAAGACGTCGACTAGAACAGACAAATTTCTGTCATAGGCTGTACCACCCATTATGAGCGTCAAATAACAAATTTAAACAATTCCGATGCGTAATGTCGCTTAAATCATCCAAGTATCGAATATCGTAGGTACCTTTATATGGGGGCTATACCAAGACTTGGACCTGCAAAGACAATTTTCTGTCTTAGGCTGTAGTATCCATTACGAACGTCAAATAACAAATTTGAAACAATTCCGATGAGTAATGTCGCTTAAATCATCCAAGTATCGAATATCGGAGGTACAGTTGTATGGGGGCTATACCATGACTTGGACCTGCATTGACAAATTTCTGTCATAGGCTGTAGCATCCATTACGAACTTCAAATACCAAATTTGAAACATTTCCGGTGAATAAAATCACCAAAATACCGAAAAAAGGGAGGTACCAGTATATGGGGCTATATGAAGACGTGGACCGGCACAGTCAATTTTCTGTCATAGGGTGTAGTACCCATTACTAATTTCGCTAAAATCATCAATGTATCGAATATCGGAGATACCGTTAAATGGGGGCTATATGAAGACGTGGACCTACACCGACAATTTTTTTTAGGCTGTAGTATCGATTACTAACGTCAAATACAAGATTTGAAATAATTCCGGTGAATAATGTCGCTAAAATCATCAAAGTATCGAATATCGGGAGGTACCGTTATATGGGGGCTATACGAGGACGTGGACCTGCACAGATAATCTCCTGTCATAGGCTGTACCACCTATTATGAACGTCAAATAACAAATTTGAAACAATTCCGATGAGTAATGTCGCTTAATTCATCCAAGTATCGAATATCGTAGGTACCTTTATATGGGGGCTATACCAAGACTTGGACCTGCAAAGACAATTTTCTGTCTTAGGCTGTAGTATCCATTACGAACGTCAAATAACAAATTTGAAACAATTCCGATGAGTAATGTCGCTTAAATCATCCAAGTATCGAATATCGGAGGTACAGTTGTATGGGGGCTATACCATGACTTGGACCTGCATTGACAAATTTCTGTCATAGGCTGTAGCATCCATTACGAACTTCAAATACCAAATTTGAAACATTACCGGTGAATAAAATCACCAAAATACCGAATAAAGGGAGGTACCAGTATATGGGGCTATATGAAGACGTGGACCGGCACAATCAATTTTTTGTCATAGGGTGTAGTACCCATTACGAACTTCAAGTACCATTTTTGAAACAATTCCGATGAATAATTTCGCTAAAATCATCCAAGTATCGAATATCGGAGATACCGTTAAATGGGGGCTATACGAAGACGTGGACCTGCACAGACAATTTTCTGTCTTAGGCTGTCGTATCCATTACGAACGTCAAATACCAAATTGAAACACTTCCGGTGAATAATGTCGCTTTAGTCATGACAGTACCGAATATCGGGAGGTGCCGTTATGTGGGGGCCATATGAAGACTGTCGCTAAATCATCAAAGTACCGAATATCGGCAGGTACCGTTAAATGGGGGCTATATGAAGACGTATACTTGCACTGACAAATTTCTGTCATAGGCTGTAGCACCCATTATGAGCGTCAAATAACAAATTAGAAAAAAATCTTGTGAATAATGTCGCTAAAATCAACAAAGTACCGAATATCGGGAGACACCGTTATATGGGGCTGTACGAAGACGTGGACAGACAACTTTCTGTCTTAGTCTGTAATATACATGACGAACGTCAAATACCAAATTTAAAACAATTCCGGTGAATAATGTCGCTTAAGTCATGACAGTACCGAATATCGGGAGGTGCCGTTATGTGGAGGCTATACGAAGACGTTGACCTGCACAAAAAATCTCCTGTCATAGGCTGTAGTAGATTTTTTGAACTTTATGTACCAAATTTGTGACAATTCCGTTGAATAATGTCGCTATAATCATCACAAGACCGAATATGGGAAGGTACCGTTATATGGGGGCTATACGAAGACGTGGACCTACACAGACAATTTTTTCTTAGGCTGTAGTATCGATTACTAACGTCAAATACAAGATTTGAAATTATTCCGGTGAATAATGTCGCTAAAATCATCAAAGTATCGAATATCGGGAGGTACCGTTATATGGGGGCTATACGAAGACGTGGACCTGCACAGATAATCTCCTGTCATAGGCTGTAGCATCCATTACGAACATCAAATACCAAATTTAAGACAATTTGAATAATGTCGCTAAAATCAACAAAAGTACCGAATATCGGGGGGCTATACGAAGACGTGGACCTGCACAGACAATTTTCTGTCTTAAGCTGCAGTACCCATTTCGAACTCCGAGTACCTAATTTGAGAAAATGCAGATGAGTAATGTCGCTAAAATAATCAAAATGCTGAATATCGGGAGGTACCGTTATATGGGGGCTATACGAAGACGTAGCCCTGCACAGACAATCTCCTGTCATAGGCTGTAGCATCCATTACGAGCGTTGAATACCTTGTGACAATTTGTATAATGTCGCTTAAATCATACAAGTAACGAATATCAGGAGGTACCGTTATATGGGGGCTATACCAAGATTTGGACCTGCAAAGACAATTTTCTGTCTTAGGCTGTAGTATCCATTACGAACATCAAATACCAAATTTTTTTTCCAAATTCCGGTGAATAATGTCACTAAAGTATCGGGAGGTACCGTTATATGGGAGCTATATGAAGACGTAGAGTTGCACTGACAAATTTCTGTCATAGGCTGTAACATCCGTTTCGAACTACAAGTACCAAATTTGAAACAATTCTGGTGAAAAAAGTCGCTAAAATCATGAATGAACCGAATTTTGGAAGGTACCGTTATATAAAGGCTATATGAAGACGTCGACTAGAACAGACAAATTTCTGTCATAGGCTAAACCACCTATTATGAGCGTCAAATAACAAATTTGAAACAATTCCGATGCGTAATGTCGCTTAAATCATCCAGGTATCGAATATCGGAGGTACAGTTGTATGGGGGCTATACCATGACTTGGACCTGCATTGACAAATTTCTGTCATAGGCTGTAGCATCCATTACGAACTTCAAATACCAAATTTGAAACATTTCCGGTGAATAAAATCCACAAAATACCGAAAAAGGGAGGTACCAGTATATGAGGCTATATGAAGACGTGGACCGGCACAGTCAATTTTTTGTCATAGGGTGTAGTACCCAATTCCGATGAATAATTTCGCTAAAATCATCAAAGTATCGAATATCGGAGATACCGTTAAATGGGGGCTATACGAAGACGTGGACCTGCACAGACAATTTTCTCTCTTAGGCTGTCGTATCCATTACGAACGTCAAATACCAAATTGAAACAATTCCGGTTAATAATGTCGCTTAAGTCATGACAGTACCGAATATCGGGAGGTGCCGTTATGTGGGGGCCATATGAAGACTGTCGCTAAATCATCTAAGTACCGAATATCGGCAGGTACCGTGAAATGGGGGCTATATGAAGACGTATACTTGCACTGACAAATTTCTGTCATAGGCTGTAGCACCCATTATGAGCGTCAAATAACAAATTAGAAAAAAATCTTGTGAATAATGTCGCTAAAATCAACAAAGTACCGAATATCGGGAGACACCGTTATATGGGGCTGTACGAAGACGTGGACCTGCACAGACAACTTTCTGTCTTAGTCTGTAATATACATGACGAACGTCAAATACCAAATTTAAAACAATTCCGGTGAATAATGTCGCTAAAGTCATGACAGTACCGAATGTCGGGAGGTGCCGTTATCTGGGGGCTATACGAAGACGTTGACCTGCACAAAAAATCTCCTGTCATAGGCTGTAGTAGCTTTTTTGAACTTTATGTACCAAATTTGTGACAATTCCGTTGAATAATGTCGCTATAATCATCACAAGACCGAATATGGAAAGGTACCGTTATATGGGGGCTATACGAAGACGTGGACCTACACAGACAATTTTTTCTTAGGCTGTAGTATCGATTACTAACGTCAAATACAAGATTTGAAATAATTCCGGTGAATAATGTCGCTAAAATCATCAAAGTACCGATTATCGGGAGGTGCCGTTATGTGGGGGCTATACAAAGACGTTGACCTTCACAAAAAATCTCCTGTCATAGGCTGTAGTAGCTTTTTTGAACTTTATGTACCAAATTTGTGACAATTCCGTTGAATAATGTCGCTATAATCATCACAAGACCGAATATGGGAAGGTATCGTTATATGGGGGCTATACGAAGACGTGGACCTGCACAGATAATCTCCTGTCATAGGCTGTAGCATCCATTACGAACGTCAAATACCAAATTTGAGACAATTTGAATAATGTCGCTAAAATTAACAAAAGTACCGAATATCGGGGGGGCTATACAAAGACGTGGAACTGCACCGACAATTTTCTGTCTTAAGCTGCAGTATCCATTTCGAACTTCGAGTACCTAATTTGAGAAAATTCCGGTGAATAATGTCACTAAAATTATCATAATGCTGAATATCGGGAGGTACCGTTATACGGGAGCTATACGAAGACGTAGAGTTGCACTGACAAGTTTCTGTCATAGGCTGTAACATCCCTTACGAACTACAAGTGCCAAATTTGAAACAATTCTGGTGAAAAAAGTCGCTAAAATCATGAATGAAACGAATATCGGAAGGTACCGTTATATATGGGCTATATGAAGACGTCGACTAGAACAGACAAATTTCTGTCATAGGCTGTACCACCCATTATGAGCGTCAAATAACAAATTTGAAACAATTCCGATGCGTAATGTCGCTTAAATCATCCAAGTATCGAATATCGTAGGTACCTTTATATGGGGGCTATATCAAGACTTGGACCTGCAAAGACAATTTTCTGTCTTAGGCTGTAGTATCCATTACGAACGTCAAATAACAAATTTGAAACAATTCCGATGAGTAATGTCGCTTAAATCATCCAAGTATCGAATATCGGAGGTACAGTTGTATGGGGGCTATACCATGACGTGGACCTGCTTTGACAAATTTCTGTCATAGGCTGTAGCATCCATTACGAACTTCAAATACCAAAGTTGAAACATTTCCGGTGAATAAAATCACCAAAATACCGAAAAAAGGGAGGTACCAGTATATGAGGCTATATGAAGACGTGGACCGGCACAGTCAATTTTTTGTCATAGGGTGTAGTACCCATTACGAACTTCAAGTACCATATTTGAAACAATTCCGATGAATAATTTCGCTAAAATCATCAAAGTATCGAATATCGGAGATACCGTTAAATGGGGGCTATACGAAGACGTGGACCTGCACAGACAATTTTCTGTCTTAGGCTGTCGTATCCATTACGAACGTCAAATACCAAATTGAAACAATTCCGGTGAATAATGTCGCTTAAGTCATGACAGTACCGAATATCGGGAGGTGCCGTTATGTGGGGACCATATGAAGATTGTCGCTAAATCATCAAAGTACCGAATATCGGCAGGTACCGTTAAATGGGGGCTATATGAAGACGTATACTTGCACGGACAAATTTCTGTCATAGGCTGTAGCACCCATTATGAGCGCCAAATAACAAATTAGAAAAAAATCTTGTGAATAATGTCGCTAAAATCAATAAAGTACCGAATATCGGGAGACACCGTTATATGGGGCTGTACGAAGACGTGGACCTACACAGACAACTTTCTGTCTTAGTCTGTAATATACATGACGAACGTCAAATACCAAATTTAAAACAATTCCGGTGAATAATGTCGCTAAAGTCATGACAGTACCGAATATCGGGAGGTGCCGTTATGTGGGGGCTATACGAAGACGTGGACCTGCACAGACAACTTTCTGTCTTAGGCTGTAATATACATGACGAACGTCAAATACCAAATTTAAAACAATTCCGGTGAATATTGTCGCTAAAGTCATGACAGTACCGAATATCGGGAGGTGCCGTTATGTGGGGCTATACGAAAACGTTGACCTGCACAAAAAATCTCCTGTCATAGGCTGTAGTAGCTTTTTTGAACTTTATGTACCAAATTTGTGACAATTCCGTTGAATAATGTCGCTATAATCATCACAAGACCGAATATGGGAAGGTATCGTTATATGGGGGCTATACGAAGACGTGGGCCCGCACAGATAATCTCCTGTCATAGGCTGTAGCATCTGTTCGTAACAAATACCAAATTTGAGACAATTTGAAGAATGTCGCTAAAATTAACAAAAGTACAGAATATCGGGGGGGCTATACGAAGACGTAGCCCTGCACAGACAATTTTCTGTCTTAAGCTGCTGTATCCATTTCGAACTTCGAGTACCTAATTTGAGAAAATTCCGGTGAATAATGTCGCTAAAATTATCAAAATGCTGAATATCGGCAGGTACCGTTATATGGGGGCTTTACAAAGACGTAGCAATGCACAGACAATCTCCTGTCATAGGCTCTAGTATCCATTACGAACGTTAAATACCAAACTTGAGACAATTTGAATAATGTCGCTAAAAGAATGTAACGAATATCAGGAGGTACCGTTATATGGGGGCTATACCAAGATTTGGACCTGCAAAGACTATTTTCTGTCTTAGGCTGTAGTATCCATTACGAATGTCAAATACCAAATTTGAAAGAATTTCGGTGAATAATGTCACTAAAATATCGGGAGGTACCGTTATATGGGAGCTATATGAAGACGTAGAGTTGCACTGACAAATTTCTGTCATAGGCTGTAACATCCCTTACGAACTACAAGTACCAAATTTGAAACAATTCTGGTGAAAAAAGTCGCTAAAATCATGAATGAACCGAATATCGGAAGGTACCGTTATATAAGGGCTATATGAAGACGTCGACTAGAACAGACAAATTTCTGTCATAGGCTGTACCACCCATTATGAGCGTCAAATAGCAAATTTAAACAATTCCGATGCGTAATGTCGCTTAAATCATCCAAGTATCGAATATCGTAGGTACCTTTATATGGGGGCTATACCAAGACTTGGACCTGCAAAGACAATTTTCTGTCTTAGGCTGTAGTATCCATTACGAACGTCAAATAACAAATTTGAAACAATTCCGATGAGTAATGTCGCTTAAATCATCCAAGTATCGAATATCGGAGGTACAGTTGTATGGGGGCTATACCATGACTTGGACCTGCATTGACAAATTTCTGTCATAGGCTGTAGCATCCATTACGAACTTCAAATACCAAATTTGAAACATTTCACAAAAATACCGAAAAAAGGGAGGTACCAGTATATGGTGCTATATGAAGACGTGGACCGGCACAGTCAATTTTCTGTCATAGGGTGTAGTACCCATTACGAACTTCAAGTACCATATTTGAAACAATTCCGATGAATAATTTCGCTAAAATCATCAAAGTATCGAATATCGGAGATACCGTTAAATGGGGGCTATATGAAGACGTATACTTGCACTGACAAATTTCTGTCATAGGCTGTAGCACCCATTATGAGCGTCAAATAACAAATTAGAAAAAAATCTTGTGAATAATGTCGCTAAAATCAACAAAGTACCGAATATCGGGAGACACCGTTATATGGGGCTGTACGAAGACGTGGACCTGCACAGACAACTTTCTGTCTTAGTCTGTAATATACATGACGAACGTCAAATACCAAATTTAAAACAATTCCGGTGAATAAAGTCATGACAGTACCGAATATCGGGAGGTGCCGTTATGTGGGGGCTATACGAAGACGTTGACCTGCACAAAAAATCTCCTGTCATAGGCTGTAGTAGCTTTTTTGAACTTTATGTACCAAATTTGTGACAATTCCGTTGAATAATGTCGCTATAATCATCACAAGAACGAATATGGGAAGGTACCGTTATATGGGGGCTGTACGAAGACGTGGACCTACACCGACAATTTTTTTTAGGCTGTAGTATCGATTACTAACGTCAAATACAAGATTTGAAATAATTCCGGTGAATAATGTCGCTAAAATCATCAAAGTATCGAATATCGGGAGGTACCGTTATATGGGGGCTATACGAGGACGTGGACCTGCACAGATAATCTCCTGTCATAGGCTGTACCACCCATTATGAGCGTCAAATAACAAATTTGAAACAATTCCGATGCGTAATGTCGCTTAAATCATCCAAGTATCGAATATCGTAGGTACCTTTATATGGGGGCTATACCAAGACTTGGACCTGCAAAGACAATTTTCTGTCTTAGGCTGTAGTATCCATTACGAACGTCAAATAACAAATTTGAAACAATTCCGATGAGTAATGTCGCTTAAATCATCCAAGTATCGAATATCGGAGGTACAGTTGTATGGGGGCTATACCATGACGTGGACCTGCATTGACAAATTTCTGTCATAGGCTGTAGCATCCATTACGAACTTCAAATACCAAATTTGAAACATTTCCGGTGAATAAAATCACCAAAATACCGAAAAAAGGGAGGTACCAGTATATGAGGCTATATGAAGACGTGGACCGGCACAGTCAATTTTTTGTCATAGGGTGTAGTACCCATTACGAACTTCAAGTACCATTTTTGAAACAATTCCGATGAATAATTTCGCTAAAATCATCCAAGTATCGAATATCGGAGATACCGTTAAATGGGGGCTATACGAAGACGTGGACCTGCACAGACAATTTTCTGTCTTAGGCTGTCGTATCCATTACGAACGTCAAATACCAAATTGAAACACTTCCGGTGAATAATGTCGCTTTAGTCATGACAGTACCGAATATCGGGAGGTGCCGTTATGTAGGGGCCATATGAAGACTCTCGCTAAATCATCAAAGTACCGAATATTGGCAGGTACCGTTAAATGGGGGCTATATGAAGACGTATACTTGCACTGACAAATTTCTGTCATAGGCTGTAGCACCCATTATGAGCGTCAAATAACAAATTAGAAAAAAATCTTGTGAATAATGTCGCTAAAATCAACAAAGTACCGAATATCGGGAGACACCATTATATGGGGCTGTACGAAGACGTGGACAGACAACTTTCTGTCTTAGTCTGTAATATACATGACGAACGTCAAATACCAAATTTAAAACAATTCCGGTGAATAATATCGCTTAAGTCATGACAGTACCGAATATCGGGAGATGCCGTTATGTGGAGGCTATACGAAGACGTTGACCTGCACAAAAAATCTCCTGTCATAGGCTGTAGTAGATTTTTTGAACTTTATGTACCAAATTTGTGACAATTCCGTTGAATAATGTCGCTATAATCATCACAAGACCGAATATGGGAAGGTACCGTTATATGGGGGCTATACGAAGACGTGGACCTACACAGACAATTTTTTCTTAGGCTGTAGTATCGATTACTAACGTCAAATACAAGATTTGAAATTATTCCGGTGAATAATGTCGCTAAAATCATCAAAGTATCGAATATCGGGAGGTACCGTTATATGGGGGCTATACGAAGACGTGGACCTGCACAGATAATCTCCTGTCATAGGCTGTAGCATCCATTACGAACATCAAATACCAAATTTAAGACAATTTGAATAATGTCGCTAAAATCAACAAAAGTACCGAATATCGGGGGGCTATACGAAGACGTGGACCTGCACAGACAATTTTCTGTCTTAAGCTGCAGTATCCATTTCGAACTCCGAGTACCTAATTTGAGAAAATTCCGATGAATAATGTCGCTAAAATAATCAAAATGCTGAATATCGGGAGGTACCGTTATATGGGGGCTATACGAAGACGTAGCCCTGCACAGACAATCTCCCGTCATAGGCTGTAGCATCCATTACGAGCGTTGAATACCTTGTGACAATTTGTATAATGTCGCTTAAATCATACAAGTAACGAATATCAGGAGGTACCGTTATATGGGGGCTATACCAAGATTTGGACCTGCAAAGACAATTTTCTGTCTTAGGCTGTAGTATCCATTACGAACATCAAATACCAAATTTTTTTTCCAAATTCCGGTGAATAATGTCACTAAAGTATCGGGAGGTACCGTTATATGGGAGCTATATGAAGACGTAGAGTTGCACTGACAAATTTCTGTCATAGGCTGTAACATCCGTTTCGAACTACAAGTACCAAATTTGAAACAATTCTGGTGAAAAAAGTCGCTAAAATCATGAATGAACCGAATATCGGAAGGTACCGTTATATAAGGGCTATATGAAGACGTCGACTAGAACAGACAAATTTCTGTCATAGGCTAAACCACCTATTATGAGCGTCAAATAACAAATTTGAAACAATTCCGATGCGTAATGTCGCTTAAATCATCCAGGTATCGAATATCGTAGGTACCTTTATATGGGGGCTATACCAAGACTTGGACCTGCAAAGACAATTTTCTGTCTTAGGCTGTAGTATCCATTACGAACGTCAAATAACAAATTTGAAACAATTCCGATGAGTAATGTCGCTTAAATCATCCAAGTATCGAATATCGGAGGTACAGTTGTATGGGGGCTATACCATGACGTGGACCTGCATTGACAAATTTCTGTCATAGGCTGTAGCATCCATTACGAACTTCAAATACCAAATTTGAAACATTTCCGGTGAATAAAATCACCAAAATACCGAAAAAAGGGAGGTACCAGTATATGAGGCTATATGAAGACGTGGACCGGCACAGTCAATTTTTTGTCATAGGGTGTAGTACCCATTACGAACTTCAAGTACCATTTTTGAAACAATTCCGATGAATAATTTCGCTAAAATCATCAAAGTATCGAATATCGGAGATACCGTTAAATGGGGGCTATACGAAGACGTGGACCTGCACAGACAATTTTCTGTCTTAGGCTGTCGTATCCATTACGAACGTCAAATACCAAATTGAAACAATTCCGGTTAATAATGTCGCTTAAGTCATGACAGTACCGAATATCGGGAGGTGCCGTTATGTGGGGGCCCTATGAAAACTGTCGCTAAATCATCTAAGTACCGAATATCGGCAGGTACCGTGAAATGGGGGCTATATGAAGACGTATACTTGCACTGACAAATTTCTGTCATAGGCTGTAGCACCCATTATGAGCGTCAAATAACAAATTAGAAAAAAATCTTGTGAATAATGTCGCTAAAATCAACAAAGTACCGAATATCGGGAGACACCGTTATATGGGGCTGTACGAAGACGTGGACCTGCACAGACAACTTTCTGTCTTAGTCTGTAATATACATGACGAACGTCAAATACCAAATTTAAAACAATTCCGGTGAATAATGTCGCTAAAGTCATGACAGTACCGAATATCGGGAGGTGCCGTTATCTGGGGGCTATACGAAGACGTTGACCTGCACAAAAAATCTCCTGTCATAGGCTGTAGTAGCTTTTTTGAACTTTATGTACCAAATTTGTGACAATTCCGTTGAATAATGTCGCTATAATCATCACAAGACCGAATATGGAAAGGTACCGTTATATGGGGGCTATACGAAGACGTGGACCTACACAGACAATTTTTTCTTAGGCTGTAGTATCGATTACTAACGTCAAATACAAGATTTGAAATAATTCCGGTGAATAATGTCGCTAAAATCATCAAAGTACCGATTATCGGGAGGTGCCGTTATGTGGGGGCTATACGAAGACGTTGACCTGCACAAAAAATCTCCTGTCATAGGCTGTAGTAGCTTTTTTGAACTTTATGTACCAAATTTGTGACAATTCCGTTGAATAATGTCGCTATAATCATCACAAGACCGAATATGGGAAGGTATCGTTATATGGGGGCTATACGAAGACGTGGACCTGCACAGATAATCTCCTGTCATAGGCTGTAGCATCCATTACGAACATCAAATACCAAATTTGAGACAATTTGAATAATGTCGCTAAAATTAACAAAAGTACCGAATATCGGGGGGGCTATACAAAGACGTGGAACTGCACCGACAATTTTCTGTCTTAAGCTGCAGTATCCATTTCGAACTTCGAGTACCTAATTTGAGAAAATTCCGGTGAATAATGTCACTAAAATTATCACAATGCTGAATATCGGGAGGTACCGTTATATGGGAGCTATACGAAGACGTAGAGTTGCACTGACAAGTTTCTGTCATAGGCTGTAACATCCCTTACGAACTACAAGTACCAAATTTGAAACAATTCCGGTGAAAAAAGTCGCTAAAATCATGAATGAAACGAATATCGGAAGGTACCGTTATATATGGGCTATATGAAGACGTCGACTAGAACAGACAAATTTCTGTCATCGGCTATACCACCCATTATGAGCGTCAAATAACAAATTTGAAACAATTCCGATGCGTAATGTCGCTTAAATCATCCAAGTATCGAATATCGTAGGTACCTTTATATGGGGGCTATACCAAGACTTGGACCTGCAAAGACAATTTTCTGTCTTAGGCTGTAGTATCCATTACGAACGTCAAATAACAAATTTGAAACAATTCCGATGAGTAATGTCGCTTAAATCATCCAAGTATCGAATATCGGAGGTACAGTTGTATGGGGGCTATACCATGACGTGGACCTGCATTGACAAATTTCTGTCATAGGCTGTAGCATCCATTACGAACTTCAAATACCAAATTTGAAACATTTCCGGTGAATAAAATCACCAAAATACCGAAAAAAGGGAGGTACCAGTATATGAGGCTATATGAAGACGTGGACCGGCACAGTCAATTTTTTGTCATAGGGTGTAGTACCCATTACGAACTTCAAGTACCATATTTGAAACAATTCCGATGAATAATTTCGCTAAAATCATCAAAGTATCGAATATCGGAGATACCGTTAAATGGGGGCTATACGAAGACGTGGACCTGCACAGACAATTTTCTGTCTTAGGCTGTCGTATCCATTACGAACGTCAAATACCAAATTGAAACAATTCCGGTGAATAATGTCGCTTAAGTCATGACAGTACCGAATATCGGGAGGTGCCGTTATGTGGGGGCCATATGAAGACTGTCGCTAAATCATCAAAGTACCGAATATCGGCAGGTACCGTTAAATGGGGGCTATATGAAGACGTATACTTGCACGGACAAATTTCTGTCATAGGCTGTAGCACCCATTATGAGCGTCAAATAACAAATTAGAAAAAAATCTTGTGAATAATGTCGCTAAAATCAACAAAGTACCGAATATCGGGAGACACCGTTATATGGGGCTGTACGAAGACGTGGACCTACACAGACAACTTTCTGTCTTAGTCTGTAATATACATGACGAACGTCAAATACCAAATTTAAAGCAATTCCGGTGAATAATGTCGCTAAAGTCATGACAGTACCGAATATCGGGAGGTGCCGTTATGTGGGGGCTATACGAAGACGTGGACCTGCACAAAAAAATCTCCTGTCATATGCTGTAGCAGCTTTTTTGAACTTGATGTACCAAATTTGTGACAATTTCATTGAATAATGTCGCTATAATCATCACAAGACCGAATATGGGAAGGTACCGTTAAATGGGGGCTATACGAAGACGTGAACCTACACAGACAATTTTTTCTTAGGCTGTAGTATCGATTACTAACGTCAAATACAAGATTTGGAATAATTCCGGTGAATAATGTCGCTAAAATCATCAAAGTATCGAATATCGGGAGGTACCGTTATATGGGGGCTATACGAAGACGTGGACCTGCACAGATAATCTCCTGTCATAGGCTGTAGCATCCATTACGATCATCAAATACCAAATTTAAGACAATTTGAATAATGTCGCTAAAATCAACAAAAGTACCGAATATCGGGGGGCTATACGAAGACGTGGACCTGCACAGACAATTTTCTGTCTTAAGCTGCAGTATCCATTTCGAACTTCGAGTACATAATTTGAGAAAATTCCGATGAATAATGTCGCTAAAATTATCAAAATGCTGAATATCGGGAGGTACAGTTATATGGGGGCTATACGAAGACGTAGCCCTGCACAGACAATCTCCCGTCATAGGCTGTAGCATCCACTACGAACGTTAAATACCTTGAGACAATTTGTATAATGTCGCTTAAATCATCCAAGTATCGAATATCGTAGGTACCTTTATATGGGGGCTAAACCAAGACTTGGACCTGCAAAGACAATTTTCTGTCCTAGGCTGTAGTATCCATTACGAACGTCAAATAACAATTTTGAAACAATTCCGATGAGTAATGTCGCTTAAATCATTCATGTATCGAATATCGGAGGTACAGTTGTATGGGGGCTATAACATGACTTGGACCTGCTTTGACAAATTTCTGTCATAGGCTGTAGCATCCATTACGAACTTCAAATACCAAATTTGAAACATTTCCGGTGAATAAAATCACCAAAATACCTTCAAAAGTGAGGTACCAGTATATGGGGCTATATGAAGACGTGGACCGGCACAGTCAATTTTCTGTCATAGGGTGTAGTACCCATTACGAATTTCAAGTACCATATTTGAAACAATTCCGATGAATAATTTCGCTATAATCATCAAAGTATCGAATATCGGAGATACCGTTAAATGGGGGCTATACGAAGACGTGGACCTGCACAGACAATTTTCTGTCTTAGGCTGTTGTATCCATTACGAACGTCAAATACCAAATTGAAACAATTCCGGTGAATAATGTCGCTAAATCATGCAAGTACGGAATATCGGCAGGTACCGTTAAATGGGGGCTATATGAAGACGTTGACCTGCACAAAAATCTCCTGTTATAGGCTGTAGTAGCTTTTTTGAACTTTATGTACCAAATTTGTGACAATTCCGTTGAATAATGTCGCTATAATCATCACAAGACCGAATATGGGAAGGTACCGTTATATGGGGGCTATACGAAGACGTGGACCTACACAGACAATTTTTTCTTAGGCTGTAGTATCGATTACTAACGTCAAATACAAGACTTGAAATAATTCCGGTGAATAATGTCGCTAAAATCATCAAAGTATAGAATATCGGGAGGTACCGTTATATGGGGGCTATACGAGGACGTGGACCTGCACAGATAATCTCCTGTCATAGGCTGTAGCATCCATTACGAACATCAAATACCAAATTTAAAACAATTTGAATAATGTTGCTAAAATCAACAAAAGTACCAAATATCGGGGGGCTATACGAAGACGTGGACCTACACAGACAATTTTTTCTTAGGCTGTAGTATTGATTACTAACGTCAAATACAAGACTTGAAATAATTCCGGTGAATAATGTCGCTAAAATCATCAAAGTATAGAATATCGGGAGGTACCGTTATATGGGGGCTACACGAAGACGTGGACCTGCACAGATAATCTCCCGTCATAGGCTGTAGCATCCATTACGAACGTTAAATACCAAACTTGAGACAATTTGAATAATGTCGCTTAAATCATCCAAGTAACGAATATCAGGAGGTACCGTTATATGGGGGCTATACCAAGATTTGGACCTGCAAAGACAATTCTCTGTCTTAGGCTGTAGTATCCATTACGAACATCAAATACCAAATTTGAAACAATTCCGGTGAATAATGTCACTAAAATATCGGGAGGTACCGTTATATGGGAGCTATATGAAGACGTAGATTGGCACTGACAAATTTCTGTCATAGGCTATAACATCCGTTACGAACTACAAGTACCAAATTTGAAACAATTCTAGCGAATAAAGTCGCTAAAATCATGAATGAACCGAATATCGGAAGGTACCGTTATATAAGGGCTACATAAAGACGTTGACTAGAACAGACAAACTTCTGTCATAGGCTGTAGCACCCATTATGAACGTCAAATAACAAATCTGAAACAATTCCGATGAGTACCGTCGCCTTAATCATCCAAGTATCGAATATCGGAGGTACCTTTATATGGGGGCTATACCAAGACTTGGACCTGCAAAGACAATTTTCTGTCTTAGGCTGTAGTATCCATTACGAACGTCAAATAACAAATTTGAAACAATTCCGATGAGTAATGTCGCTTAAATCATCCAAGTATCGAATATCGGAGGTACAGTTGTATGGGGGCTATACCATGACGTGGACCTGCATTGACAAATTTCTGTCATAGGCTGTAGCATCCATTACGAACTTCAAATACCAAATTTGAAACATTTCCGGTGAATAAAATCACCAAAATACCGAAAAAAGGGAGGTACCAGTATATGAGGCTATATGAAGACGTGGACCGGCACAGTCAATTTTTTGTCATAAGGTGTAGTACCCATTACGAACGTCAAATACCAAATTGAAACAATTCCGGTGAATAATGTCGCTTAAGTCATGACAGTACCGAATATCGGGGGTGCCGTTAAATGGGGGCTATACGAAGACGTGGACCTGCACAGACAATTTTCTGTCTTAGTCTGTCGTATCCATTACGAACGTCAAATACCAAATTGAAACAATTCCGGTGAATAATGTCGCTTAAGTCATGACAGTACCGAATATCGGGGGTGCCGTTAAATGGGGGCTATACGAAGACGTGGACCTGCACAGACAATTTTCTGTCTTAGTCTGTCGTATCCATTACGAACGTCAAATACCAAATTGAAACAATTCCGGTGAATAATGTCGCTTAAGTCATGACAGTACCGAATATCGGGGGTGCCGTTAAATGGGGGCTATACGAAGACGTGGACCTGCACAGACAATTTTCTGTCTTAGTCTGTCGTATCCATTACGAACGTCAAATACCAAATTGAAACAATTCCGGTGAATAATGTCGCTTAAGTCATGACAGTACCGAATATCGGGAGGTGCCGTTATGTAGGGGCCATATGAAGACTGTCGCTAAATCATCAAAGTACCGAATATCGGGAGGTGCCGTTATGTGGGGGCTATATGAAGACGCGGACCTACACCGACAATTTTTTTTTTAGGCTGTAGTATCGATTACTTACGTCAAATACAAGATTTGAAATAATTCCGGTGAATAATGTCGCTAAAATCATCAAAGTATCGAATATCGGGAGGTACCGTTATATGGGGCTATACGAAGACGTGGACCTGCACAGATAATCTCCTGTCATAGGCTGTAGCATCCATTACGAACATCAAATACCAAATTTAAGACAATTTGAATAATGTCGCTAAAATCAACAAAAGTACCGAATATCGGGGGGCTATACGAAGACGTGGACCTGCACAGACAATTTTCTGTCTTAAGCTGCAGTATCCATTTCGAACTTCGAGTACCTAATTTGAGAAAATTCCGATGAATAATGTCGCTAAAATTATCAAAATGCTGAATATCGGAAGGTACCGTTATATGGGGGCTATACGAAGACGTAGCCCTGCACAGACAATCTCCCGTCATAGGCTGTAGCATCCATTACGAACGTTAAATACCTTGAGACACTTGAGATGTCGCTTAAATCATACAAGTAACGAATATCAGGAGGTACCGTTATATGGGGGCTATACCAAGATTTGAACCTGCAAAGACAATTTTCTGTCTTAGGCTGTAGTATCCATTACGAACATCAAATACCAAATTTGAAACAATTCCGGTGAATAATGTCACTAAAATTATCAAATTACCGAATATAGGGAGGTACCGTTATATGGTAGCTATATGAAGACGTAGAGTTGCACTGACAAATTTCTGTCATAGGCTGTAACATCCGTTACGAACTACAATTACCAAATTTGAAACAATTCTGGTGAATAAAGTCGCTAAAATCATGAATGAACCGAATATCGGAAGGTACCGTTATATAAGGGCTACATGAAGACGTCGACTAGAACAGACAAATTTCTGTCATAGGCTGTAGCATCCATTATGAACGTTAAATAACAAATTTGAAACAATTCCGATAAGTAATGTCGCTTTAATCATCCAAGTATCGAATATCGGAGGTACCTTTTTATGGGGGCTATACCAAGACTTGGACCTGCAAAGAAAATTTTCTGTCTTAGGCTGTAGTATCCATTACGAACGTCAAATAACAAATTTGAAACAATTCCGATGAGTAATGTCGTTTAAATCATCCAAGTATCGCTAATATTATCAAAATGCTGAATATCGGGAGGTAGCGTTATATGGGGCTATAGGAAGACGTAGCCCTGCACAGACAATCACCTGTCATAGGGTGTAGCATCTATTACGATCGTAAAATACCAAATTTGAAACAATTCCGGTGAATAATGTCACTAAAATCATCAAAATGCCGAATATCGGGAGGTACCGTTTAATGGGGGAGTAAACCGGGATCAATAATTAAAAGACGCAAAGTATTTACCAGTTGAGCGTTTGTAAGACACTGAATTTATTTGTTAAAAATACTTCTTGAGAACTAGTTATGATAATATTACTTAACTTAAATTATCATTAAGTGTAAATAAGAGAGAGAGTGAGAGAGAGGTAAATACCAACAGTACATATGTCTATGCAGAATTCTGGCGAATAATGTCGCTAAAATCAACAAAGTACCAAATATCGGGAGGTACAGTTATATGGGGGCCATACGACGCCGTGAACCTGCACAGACAATTTTCTGTAATAGGCTATTACGAACTTGAAATACCAAATTTGAAAGAAATCCGGTGAATAATGTCGCTAAAATCAACAAAGTACCGAATATCGGGAGGTACAGTTATATCGGAACCATACGACGCCGTGAACCTGCACAGACAATTTTCTGTAATAGGCTGTAGCATCCATAACGAACTTCAAATGCCAAATTTGAAACATTTCCGGTGAATAAAATCACCAAAATATCGAAAAAAGGGAGGTACCATTATATGGGGCTATATGAAGACGTGTAGTACCCATTACGAACTTCAAGTACCATATTTGAAACAATTCCGGTGAATAATGTCGCTAAAATCATCAAAATGCCGAATATCGGGAGGTACCGTTTAATGGGGGAGTAAACCGGGATCAATAATTAAAAGACGCAAAGTATTTACCAGTTGAGCGTTTGTAAGACACTGAATTTATTTGTTAAAAATACTTCTTGAGAACTAGTTATGATAATATTACTTAACTTAAATTATCATTAAGTGTAAATAAGAGAGAGAGTGAGAGAGAGGTAAATACCAACAGTACATATGTCTATGCAGAATTCTGGCGAATAATGTCGCTAAAATCAACAAAGTACCAAATATCGGGAGGTACAGTTATATGGGGGACATACGACGCCGTGAACCTGCACAGACAATTTTCTGTAATAGGCTATTACGAACTTCAAATACCAAATTTGAAAGAATTCCGGTGAATAATGTCGCTAAAATCAACAAAGTACCGAATATCGGAAGGTACAGTTATATGGGGGCTATACGAAAATTTGAAACAATGCCGGTGAATAATAAAAGTACCGAATATCGGGAGGTACCGTTATATGGGGGCTATATGAAGACGTGGACTTGCACAGACAAATTTCTGTCATAGGCTATAGCATTCATTACGAACTTCAAATACCAAATTTAAAACAATCATGGTGAGTAATGTCGCTAAAATCAACAAAGCACGGAATATCGGCAGGTACAGTTATATCGGAACCATACGACGCCGTGAACCTGCACAGACAATTTTCTGTAATAGGCTGTAGCATCCATAACGAACTTCAAATGCCAAATTTAAAAATATCATGGTGAGTAATGTCGCTAAAATCAACAAAGTACGGAATATCGGCAGGTACAGTTATATGGGGGCCATACGACGCCGCGAACCTGCACAGACAATTTCCTGTAATAGGCTGTAGTAGCTATTACGAACTTCAAACACCAAATTTGAAAGAATTCCGGTGAATAATGTCGCTAAAATCAACAAAGTACCGAATATCGGGAGGTACAGTTATATGGGAACATACGACGCCGTGAACCTGCACAGACAATTTTCTGTAATAGGCTGTAGCATCCATAACGAACTTCAAATACCAAATTTGAAACATTTCCGGTGAATAAAATCACCAAAATACCGAAAAAGGGAGGTACCATTATATGGGGCTATATGAAGACGTGTAGTACCCATTACAACTTCAAGTACCATATTTTAAACAATTCCGGTGAATAATGTCGCTAAAATCATCAAAATGCCGAATATCGGGATGTAACGTTTAATGGGGGAGTAAACCGGGATCAATAATTAAGAGACGCAAAGTATTTACCAGTTGAGCGTTTTTAAGACACTGAATTTACTTGTTAACAAATACTTCTTGAGAACTAGTTATGATAATATTACTTAACTTAAATTATCATTAAGTGTAAATAAGAGTGAGAGTGAAAGAGAGATAAATACCAACAGTACATATGCCTATGCAGAATTCTGGCGAATAATGTCGCTAAAATCAACAAAGTACCAAATATCGGGAGGTACAGTTATATAGGGGCCATACGACGCCGTGAACCTGCACAGACAATTTTCTGTAGTAGGCTGTAGTATCTATTACGAACTTCAAATACCAAATTTGAAGAATTCCGGTGAATAATGTCGCTAAAATCAACAAAGTATCGAATATCGGAAGGTACAGTTATATGAGAGCCATACGACGCCGTGAACCTGCGCAGACAATTTTCTGTAATATTCTGTAGTATCCATTACGAACGCCAAATACCAAATTTAAAACAATTCCGGTGAATAATGTCGCTAAAATCATCGAAATGCCGAATATCGGGAGGTACCGTTTAATGGGGGCTATACGAAGACGTTGCCCTGTACAGACAATTTGCTGTCATAGGCTGTAGCACCCATTACGAAATTCAAATACCAAATTTGAAACAATGCCGGTGAATAATAAAAGTACCGAATATCGGGAGGTACCGTTATATGGGGGCTGTATGAAGACGTGGACTTGCACAGACAAATTTCTGTCATAGAATATAGCATTCATTACGAACTTCAAATACCAAATTTAAAACAATCATGGTGAGTAATGTCGCTAAAATCAACAAAGTACCAAATATCGGCAGGTACAGTTATATGGGGGCCATACGACGCCGTGAACCTGCACAGACAAATTTCTGTAATAGGCTGTAGTATCTATTACGAACTTCAAATACCAAATTTGAAGAATTCCGGTGAATAATGTCGCTAAAATCAACAAAGTACCGAATATCGGAAGGTACAGTTATATGGGAGCCATACGACGCCGTGAACCTGCACAGACAATGTTCTGTAATAGGCTGTAGTATCCATTACGAACGCCAAATAATAATTTAAAACAATTCCGGTGAATAATGTCGCTAAAATCATCGAAATGCCGAATATCGGGAGGTACCGTTATATGGGGGCTATACGAAGACGTTGACCTGTACAGACAATTTGCTGTCATAGGCTGTAGCACCCATTACGAAATTCAAATACCAAATTTGAAACAATCCCGGTGAATAATAAAAGTACCAAATATCGGGAGGTACCGTTATATGGGGGCTATATGAAGACGTGGACTTGCACAGACAAATTTCTGTCATAGGCTATAGGCGAACTTCAAATACCAAATTTAAAACAATCCTGGTGAGTAATGTCGCTAAAATCAACAAAGTACCAAATATCGGCAGGTACAGTTATATGGGGGCCATACGACGCCGTGAACGTGCACAGACAATTTTCTGTAATAGGCTGTAGCACCCATTACGAAATTCAAATACCAAATTTGAAACAATGCCGGTGAATAATAAAAGTACCGAATATCGGGAGGTACCGTTATATGGGGGCTATACGAAGACGTGGTCCTGCACAGACAATTTGCTGTCATAGGCTGTAGCACCCATTACCAAATTCAAATACCAAATTCGAACAATGCCGGTGAATAATAAAAGTACCGAATATCGGGAGGTACCGTTATATGGGGGCTGTATGAAGACGTGGACTTGCACAGACAAATTTCTGTCATAGAATATAGCATTCATTACGAACTTCAAATACCAAATTTAAAACAATCATGGTGAGTAATGTCGCTAAAATCAACAAAATACGAAATATCGGCAGGTACAGTTATATGGGGGCCATACGACGCCGTGAACCTGCACAGACAATTTTCTGTAATAGGCTGTAGTAGCTATTAAGAACTTCAAATACCAAATTTGAAAGAATTCCGGTGAATAATGTCGCTAAAATCAACAAAATGCCGAATATCGGGAGGTACCGTTTAATGGGGGAGTTAACCGGGATCAATAATTAAAAGACGCAAAGTATTTACCAGTTGAGCGTTTGTAAGACACTGAATTTATTTGTTAAAAAATACTTCTTGAGAACTAGTTATGATAATATTACTTAACTTAAATTATCATTAAGTGTAAATATGAGTGAGAGTGAAAGAGAGATAAAATCGGGAGGTACAGTTATATGGGGGCCATACGACGCCGTGAACCTGCACAGACAAATTTCTGTAATAGGCTGTAGTATCTATTACGAACTTCAAATACCAAATTTGAAGAATTCCGGTGAATAATGTCGCTAAAATCAACAAAGTACCGAATATCGGAAGGTACATTTATATGGGAGCTATACGACGCCGTGAACCTGCACAGACAATTTTCTGTAATAGGCTGTAGTATCCATTACGAACGCCAAATTTAAAACAATTCCGGTGAATAATATCGCTAAAATCATCGAAATGCCGAATATCGGGAGGTACCGTTATATGGGGGCTATACGAAGACGTTGACCTGTACAGACAATTTGCTGTCATAGGCTGTAGCACCCATTACGAAATTCAAATACCAAATTTGAAACAATGCCGGTGAATAATAAAAGTACCGAATATCGGGAGGTACCGTTATATGGGGGCTATATGAAGACGTGGACTTGCACAGACAAATTTCTGCACAGGCAAATTCCTGCACAGACAATTTTTTGTAATAGGCTGTACTAGCTGTTACGAACTTCAAAGACCAAATTTGAAGAATTCCGGTGAATACTGTCGCTAAAATCAACAAAGTACCAAATATCGGGAGGTACAGTTATATGGGGGCCATACGACGCCGTGAACCTGCACAGACAATTTTCTGTAATAGGTTGTAGTATCTATTACGAACTTCAAATACCAAATTTGAAGAATTCCGGTGAATAATGTCGCTAAAATCAACAAAGTACCGAATATCGGAAGGTGCAGTTATATGGGAGCCATACGACGCCGTGAACCTGCACAGACAATTTCCTGTAATATTCTGTAGTATCCATTACGAACGCCAAATACCAAATTTAAAACAATTCCGGTGAATAATGTCGCTAAAATCATCGAAATGCCGAATATCGGGAGGTACCGTTATATGGGGGCTATACGAAGACGTTGACCTGTACAGACAATTTGCTGTCATAGGCTGTAGCACCCATTACGAAATTCAAATACCAAATTTGAAACAATGCCGGTGAATAATAAAAGTACCGAATATCGGGAGGTACCGTTATATGGGGGCTGTATGAAGACGTGGACTTGCACAGACAAATTTCTGTCATAGAATATAGCATTCATTACGAACTTCAAATACCAAATTTAAAACAATCATGGTGAGTAATGTCGCTAAAATCAACAAAGTACGAAATATCGCCAGGTACAGTTATATGGGGGCCATACGACGCCGTGAACCTGCACAGACAATTTTCTGTAAGAGGCTGTAGTAGCTATTGCGAACTTTAAATACCAAATTTGAAACAATGCCGGTGAATAATAAAAGTACCGAATATCGGGAGGTACCGTTATATGGGGGCTATATGAAGACGTGGACTTGCACAGACAAATTTCTGCACAGGCAAATTCCTGCACAGACAATTTTCTGTAATAGGCTGTAGTATCTATTACGAACTTCAAATACCAAATTTGAAGAATTCCGGTGAATAATGTCGCTAAAATCAACAAAGTACCGAATATCGGAAGGTACAGTTATATGGGAGCCATACGACGCCGTGAACCTGCACAGACAATTTTCTGTAATAGGCTGTAGTAGCTATTACGAACTTCAAATACCAAATTTGAAAGAATTCCGGTGAATAATGTCGCTAAAATCAACAAAGTACCGAATATCGGGAGGTACAGTTATATGGGAACATACGACGCCATGAACCTGCACAGACAATTTTCTGTAATAGGCTGTAGCATCCATAACGAACTTCAAATACCAAATTTGAAACATTTCCGGTGAATAAAATCACCAAAATACCGAAAAAGGGAGGTACCATTATATGGGGCTATATGAAGACGTGTAGTACCCATTACAACTTCAAGTACCATATTTTAAACAATTACGGTGCATAATGTCGCTAAAATCATCAAAATGCCGAATATCGGGAGGTACCGTTTAATGGGGGAGTAAACCGGGATCAATAATTAAAAGACGCAAAGTATTTACCAGTTGAGCGTTTTTAAGACACTGAATTTATTTGTTAAAAAATACTTCTTGAGAACTACTTCAAATAAAAAATTTAAAACATTTCCGGTGAATAAAATCACCAAAATACCGAAAAAGGGAGGTACCATTATATGGGGCTATATGAAGACGTGTAGTACCCATTACAACTTCAAGTACCATATTTTAAACAATTCCGGTGAATAATGTCGCTAAAATCATCAAAATGCCGAATATCGGGAGGTACCGTTTAATGGGGGAGTAAACCGGGATATTCCGGTGAATAACGTCGCTAAAATCAACAAAGTACCGAATATCGGAAGGTACATTTATATGGGAGCCATACGACGCCGTGAACCTGCACAGACAATTTTCTGTAATAGGCTTTAGTATCCATTACGAACGCCAAATTTAAAACAATTAAGGTGAATAATGTCGCTAAAATCATCGAAATGCCGAATATCGGGAGGTACCGTTATATGGGGGCTATACGAAGACGTTGACCTGCACAGACAATTTTCTGTAATAGGCTTTAGTATCCATTACGAACGCCAAATTTAAAACAATTAAGGTGAATAATGTCGCTAAAATCATCAAAATGCCGAATATCGGGAGGTACCGTTTAATGGGGGAGTAAACCGGGATCAATAATTAAAAGACGCAAAGTATTTACCAGTTGAGCGTTTGTAAGACACTGAATTTATTTGTTAAAAAATACTTCTTGAGAACTAGTTATGATAATATTACTTAACTTAAATTATCATTGAGTGTAAATAAGAGAGAGAGTGAGAGAGAGATAAATACTAACAGTACATATGCCTATGCAGAATTCCGGTGAATAATGTCGCTAAAATCAACAAAGTACCAAATATCGGGAGGTACAGTTATATGGGGGCCATACGATGCCGTGAACCTGCACAGACAATTTTCTGTAATAGGCTGTAGTATCTATTACGAACTTCAAATACCAAATTTGAAAGAATTCCGGTGAATAATGTCGGTAAAATCAACAAAGTACCGAATATCGGGAAGTACAGTTATATGGGAGCCATACGACGCCGTGAACCTGCACAGACAATTTTCTGTAATAGGCTGTAGTATCCATTACGAACGCCAAATACCAAATATAAAACAATTCCGGTGAATAATGTCGCTAAAATCATCGAAATGCCGAATACCGGGAGGTACCGTTATATGGGGGCCATACGACGCCGTAAAGCTGCACAGGCAATTTTCTGTAATCGACTGTAGTACCTATTACGAACTTCAAATACCAAATTTGAAAAAATTCCGGTGAATAATGTCGCTAAAATCATGAAAATGCCGAATATCGGGAGGTACCGTTATATGGGGGCTATACGAAGACGTGGACCTGCACAGACAATTAGTTGTTATAGGCTGTAGCACCCATTGCGAAATTCAAATACCAAATTTGAAACAATGCCGGTGAATAATGTCGCTAAAATCATCAAAATGCCGAATATCGGGAGGTACCGTTTAATGGGGGAGTAAACCGGGATCAATAATTAAAAGACGCAAAGTATTTACCAGTTGAGCGTTTGTAAGACACTGAATTTATTTGTTAAAAAATACTTCTTGAGAACTAGTTATGATAATATTACTTAACTTAAATTATCATTAAGTGTAAATAAGAGTGAGAGTGAAAGAGAGATAAATACCAACAGTACATATGCCTATGCAGAATTCCGGCGAATAATGTCGCTAAAATCAACAAAGTACCAAATATCGGGAGGTACAGTTATATGGGGGCCATACGACGCCGTGAACATGCACAGACAATTTTCTGTAATAGGCTGTAGTATCCATTACAAACGCCAAATACCAAATTTAAAACAATTCCGGTGAATAATGTCGCTAAAATCATCGAAATGCCGAATATCGGGAGGTACCGTTATATGGGGGCTATACGAAGACGTTGACCTGTACAGACAATTTGCTGTCATAGGCTGTAGCACCCATTACGAAATTCAAATACCAAATTTGAAACAATGCCGGTGAATAATAAAAGTACCGAATATCGGGAGGTACCGTTATATGGGGGCTATATGAAGACGTGGACTTGCACAGACAAATTTCTGTCATAGGCTATAGGCTATAGGCGAACTTCAAATACCAAATTTAAAACAATCCTGGTGAGTAATGTCGCTAAAATCAACAAAGTACCAAATATCGGCAGGTACAGTTATATGGGGGCCATACGACGCCGTGAACCTGCACAGACAATTTTCTGTAATAGGCTGTAGTACCTATTACGAACTTCAAATACCAAATTTGAAAGAATTCCGGTGAATAATGTCGCTAAAATCAACAAAGTACCGAATATCGGGAGGTACAGTTATATGGGGGCCATACGACGCCGTAAAGCTGCACAGACGATTTTCTGTAATAGACTGTAGTATCCATTACGAACGCCAAATACCAAATTTTAAACAAGTCCGGTGAATAATGTCGCTAAAATCATCAAAATGCCGAATATCGAGAGGTACCGTTATATGGGGGCTATACGAAGACGTGGACCTGCACAGACAATTTGCTGTTATAGGCTGTAGCACCCATTACGAAATTCAAATACTAAATTTGAAACAATGCCGGGGAATAATAAAAGTACCGAATGTAGGGAGGTACCGTTATATGGGGGCCATATGAAGACGTGGACTTGCACAGACAAATTTCTGTCATAGGCTATAGCATCCATTACGAACTTCAAATACCAAATTTAAAACAATCCTGGTGACTAATGTCGCTAAAATCATGAAAATGCCGAATATCGGGAGGTACCGTTATATGGGGTCTATACGAAGACGTGGCTGTAGTATCCATTTCGAACTTCAAATACCAAATTTGAAACAATGCCGGTGAATAATAAAAGTACCGAATGTAAGGAGGTACCGTTATATGGGGGCTATATGAAGACGTGGACTTGCACAGACGAATTTCTGTCATAGGCTATAGCATCCATTACGAACTTCAAATACCAAATTTAAAACAATTCCGGTGAATAATGTCGCTAAAATCATGAAAATGCCGAATATCGGGAGGTACCGTTATATGGGGGCTATACGAAGACGTGGACCTGCACAGACAATTAGCTGTTATAGGCTGTAGCACCCATTGCGAAATTCAAATACCAAATTTGAAACAATGCCGATGAATAATGTCGCTAAAATCATCAAAATGCCGAATATCGGGAGGTACCGTTTAATGGGGGAGTAAACCGGGATCAATAATTAAAAGACGCAAAGTATTTACCTGTTAAGCGTTTGTAAGACACTGAATTTATTTGTTAAAAAATACTTCTTGAGAACTAGTTATGATAATATTACTTAACTTAAATTATCATTGAGTGTAAATAAGAGAGAGAGAGAGAGTGAGAGAGAGATAAATACCAACAGTACATATGCCTATGCAGAATTGCGGTGAATAATGTCGCTTAAATCAACAAAGTACCAAATATCGGGAGGTACAGTTATATGGGAGCCATACGACGCCGTGAACCTGCACAGACAATTTTCTGTAGTAGGCTGTAGTATCCATTACGAAAGCCAAATACCAAATTTAAAACAATTCCGTAGAATAGTGTCGCTAAAATCTTAAAAATGCCGAATATCGGGAGGTACCGTTATATGGGGGCTATATGAAGACGTGGACTTGCACAGACAATTTTCTGTAATAGACTGTAGTATCCATTACGAACGCCAAATACCAAATTTTAAACAAGTCCGGTGAATAATGTCGCTAAATTCATCAAAATGCCGAATATCGGGAGGTACCGTTTAATGGGGGAGTTAACCGGGATCAATTATTAAAAGACGCAAAGTATTTACCAGTTGAGCGTTTGTAAGACACTGAATTTATTTGTTAAAAAATACTTCTTGAGAACTAGTTATGATAATATTACTTAACTTAAATTATCATTAAGTGTAAATAAGAGTGAGAGTGAAAGAGAGATAAATACCAACAGTACATATGCCTATGCAGAATTCCGGCGAATAATGTCGCTAAAATCAACAAAGTACCAAATATCGGGAGGTACAGTTATATGGGGGCTATACGAAGACGTGGACCTGCACAGACAATTTGCTGTTATAGGCTGTAGCACCCATTACGAAATTCAAATACTAAATTTGAAACAATGCCGGGGAATAATAAAAGTACCGAATGTAGGGAGGTACCGTTATATGGGGGCCATATGAAGACGTGGACTTGCACAGACAAATTTCTGTCATAGGCTATAGCATCCATTACGAACTTCAAATACCAAATTTAAAACAATCCTGGTGAGTAATGTCGCTAAAATCATGAAAATGCCGAATATCGGGAGGTACCGTTATATGGGGTCTATACGAAGACGTGGCTGTAGTATCCATTTCGAACTTCAAATACCAAATTTGAAACAATGCCGGTGAATAATAAAAGTACCGAATGTAAGGAGGTACCGTTATATGGGGGCTATATGAAGACGTGGACTTGCACAGACGAATTTCTGTCATAGGCTGTAGCATCCATTACGAACTTCAAATACCAAATTTAAAACAATTCCGGTGAATAATGTCGCTAAAATCATGAAAATGCCGAATATCGGGAGGTACCGTTATATGGGGGCTATACGAAGACGTGGACCTGCACAGACAATTAGCTGTTATAGGCTGTAGCACCCATTGCGAAATTCAAATACCAAATTTGAAACAATGCCGATGAATAATGTCGCTAAAATCATCAAAATGCCGAATATCAGGAGGTACCGTTTAATGGGGGAGTAAACCGGGATCAATAATTAAAAGACGCAAAGTATTTACCAGTTGAGCGTTTGTAAGACACTGAATTTATTTGTTAAAAAATACTTCTTGAGAACTAGTTATGATAATATTACTTAACTTAAATTATCATTGAGTGTAAATAAGAGAGAGAGAGAGAGAGAGAGAGTGAGAGAGAGATAAATACCAACAGTATATATGCCTATGCAGAATTCCGGTGAATAATGTCGCTAAAATCAACAAAGTACCAAATATCGGGAGGTACAGTTATATGGGGGCTATACGAAGACGTGGACCTGCACAGACAATTTGCTGTTATAGGCTGTAGCACCCATTACGAAATTCAAATACCAAATTTGAAACAATGCCGGTGAATAATAAAAGTACAGAATGTAGGGAGGTACCGTTATATGGGGGCTATGTGAAGACGTGGACTTGCACAGACAAATTTTTGTCATAGGCTATAGCATCCATGACGAACTTCAAATACCAAGTTTAAAACAATCCTGGTGAGTAATGTCGCTAAAATCATCAAAATGCCGAATATCGGGAGGTACTGTTATATGGGGGCTATACGACGCCGTGAACCTGCACAGACAATTTTCTGTAATAGGCTGTAGTATCTATTACGAACTTCAAATATAAAATGTGAAACAATTCCGGTGAATAATGTCGCTAAAATCATCAAAATGCCATACGACGCCGTGAACCTGCACAGACAATTTTCTGTAGTAGGCTGTAGTATCCATTGCGAAAGCCAAATACCAAATTTAAAACAATTCCGGTGAATAATGTCGCTAAAATCATCAAAATGCCGAATATTGGGAGGTACCGTTATATGGGAGCTATACGAAGACGTGGACCTGCACAGACAATTTTCTGACATAGACTAGAGCATCCATTACGAACTTCAAATACCAAATTTAAAACAATCCCGGTGAGTAATGTCGTTAAAATTAACAAAGTACCAAATATCGGGAGGTACAGTTATATGGGGGCCATACGACGCCGTGAACCTGCACAGACAATTTTCTGTAATAGGCTGTAGTATCTATTACGAACTTCAAATACCAAATTTGAAAGAATTCCGGTGAATAATGTCGCTAAAATTAACAAAGTACCAAATATCGGGAGGTACAGTTATATGGGGGCCATACGACGCCGTGAACCTGCACAGACAATTTTCTGTAATAGGCTGTAGTATCTATTACGAACTTCAAATACCAAATTTAAAACAATTCCGGTGAATAATGTCGCTAAAATCATCAAAATGCCGAATATCGGGAGGTACCGTTATATGGGGGCTATACGAAGACGTGGACCTGCACAGAAAATTTGCTGTCATAGGCTGTAGCACCCATTACGAAATTCAAATTTGAAACAATGCCGGTGAATAATTAAAGTACCGAATATAGGGAGGTACCATTATATGGGGGCTATATGAAGACGTGGACTTGCACAGACAAATTTTTGTCATAAGCTATAGCATCCATTACGAACTTCAAATAGCAAATTTAAAACAATCCTGGTGAGTAATGTCGCTAAAATCATCAAAATGCCGAATATCGGGAAGTACAGTTATATGGGGGACATACGACGACGTGAACCTGCACAGACAATTTTCTGTAATAGGTTGTAGTATCTATTACGAACTTCAAATACCAAATTTGAAAGAATTCCGGTGAATAATGTCGCTAAAATCAACAAAGTACCGAATATCGGGAGGTACAGTTATATGGGGGACATACGACGCCGTGAATCTGCACAGACAATTTTCTGTAATAGACTATAGTATCCATTACGAACGCCAAATACCAAATTTAAAACAATTCCGGTGAATAATGTCGCTAAAATCATCGAAATGCCGAATATCGGGAGGTACCGTTATATGTGGGCTATACGAAGACGTTGACCTGTACAGACAATTTGCTGTCATAGGCTGTAGCACCCATTACGAAATTCAAGTACCAAATTTGAAACAATGCCGGTGAATGATAAAAGTACCGAATATCGGGAGGTACCGTTATATGGGGGCTATATGAAGACGTGGACTTGCACAGACAAATTTCTGTCATAGACTATAGGCGAACTTCAAATACCAAATTTAAAACAATCCTGGTGAGTAATGTCGCTAAAATCAACAAAGTACCAAATATCGGCAGGTACAGTTATATGGGGGCCATACAACGCCGTGAACCTGCACAGACAATTTTCTGTAATAGGCTGTAGTATCCATTACGAACGCCAAATACCAAATTTGAAAGAATTCCGGTGAATAATGTCGCTAAAATCAACAAAGTACCGAATATCGGGAGGTACAGTTATATGGGGGCCATACGACGCCGTAAAGCTGCACAGACAATTTTCTGTAATAGACTGTAGTATCCATTACGAACGCCAAATACCAAATTTTAAACAAGTCCGGTGAATAATGTCGCTAAAATCATCAAAATGCCGAATATCGAGAGGTACCGTTATATGGGGGCTATACGAAGACGTGGACCTGCACAGACAATTTGCTGTTATAGGCTGTAGCACCCATTACGAAATTCATACACTCAATTTGAAACAATGCCGGGGAATAATAAAAGTACCGAATGTAGGGAGGTACCGTTATATGGGGGCCATATGAAGACGTGGACTTGCACAGACAAATTTCTGTCATAGGCTATAGCATCCATTACGAACTTCAAATACCAAATTTAAAACAATCCTGGTGAGTAATGTCGCTAAAATCATGAAAATGCCGAATATCGGGAGGTACCGTTATATGGGGTCTATACGAAGACGTGGCTGTAGTATCCATTTCGAACTTCAAATACCAAATTTGAAACAATGCCGGTGAATAATAAAAGTACCGAATGTAAGGAGGTACCGTTATATGGGGGCTATATGAAGACGTGGACTTGCACAGACAATTTTCTGTAATAGACTGTAGTTTCCATTACGAACGCCAAATACCAAATTTAAAACAATTCCGGTGAATAATGTCGCTAAAATCATCAAAATGCCGAATATCGAGAAATGGGGGCTATACGAAGACGTGGACCTGCACAGACAATTTGCTGTTATAGGCTGTAGCACCCATTACGAAATTCAAATACCAAATTTGAAACAATGCCGGTGAATAATAAAAGTACCGAATGTAGGGAGGTACCGTTATATGGGGGCTATGTGAAGACGTGGACTTGCACAGACAAATTTTTGTCATAGGCTATAGCACCCATGACGAACTTCAAATACCAAGTTTAAAACAATCCTGGTGAGTAATGTCGCTAAAATCATCAAAATGCCGAATATCGCGAGGTACCGTTATATGGGGGTTATACGACGCCGTGAACCTGCACAGACAATTTTCTGTAATAGGCTGTAGTATCTATTACGAACTTCAAATATAAAATGTGAAACAATTCCGGTGAATAATGTCGCTAAAATCATCAAAATGCCATACGACGCCGTGAACCTGCACAGACAATTTTCTGTAGTAGGCTGTAGTATCCATTGCGAAAGCCAAATACCAAATTTAAAACAATTCCGGTGAATAATGTCGCTAAAATCATCAAAATGCCGAATATTGGGAGGTACCGTTATATGGGGGCTATACGAAGACGTGGACCTGCACAGACAATTTTCTGACATAGACTAGAGCATCCATTACGAACTTCAAATAGCAAATTTAAAACAATCCTGGTGAGTAATGTCGCTAAAATCATCAAAATGCCGAATATCGGGAAGTACAGTTATATGGGGGACATACGACGACGTGAACCTGCACAGACAATTTTCTGTAATAGGTTGTAGTATCTATTACGAACTTCAAATACCAAATTTGAAAGAATTCCGGTGAATAATGTCGCTAAAATCAACAAAGTACCGAATATCGGGAGGTACAGTTATATGGGGGCCATACGACGCCGTGAATCTGCACAGACAATTTTCTGTAATAGACTATAGTATCCATTACGAACGCCAAATACCAAATTTAAAACAATTTCGGTGAATAATGTCGCTAAAATCATCGAAATGCCGAATATCGGGAGGTACCGTTATATGTGGGCTATACGAAGACGTTGACCTGTACAGACAATTTGCTGTCATAGGCTGTAGCACCCATTACGAAATTCAAATACCAAATTTGAAACAATGCCGGTGAATAATAAAAGTACCGAATATCGGGAGGTACCGTTATATGGGGGCTATATGAAGACGTGGACTTGCACAGACAAATTTCTGTCATAGGCTATAGGCGAACTTCAAATACCAAATTTAAAACAATCCTGGTGAGTAATGTCGCTAAAATCAACAAAGTACCAAATATCGGCAGGTACAGTTATATGGGGGCCATACGACGCCGTGAACCTGCACAGACAATTTTCTGCAATAGGCTGTAGTATCCATTACAAACGCCAAATACCAAATTTGAAAGAATTCCGGTGAATAATGTCGCTAAAATCAACAAAGTACCGAATATCGGGAGGTACAGTTATATGGGGGCCATACGACGCCGTAAAGCTGCACAGACAATTTGCTGTTATAGGCTGTAGCACCCATTACGAAATTCAAATACTCAATTTGAAACAATGCCGGGGAATAATAAAAATACCGAATGTAGGGAGGTACCGTTATATGGGGGCCATATGAAGACGTGGACTTGCACAGACAAATTTCTGTCATAGGCTATAGCATCCATTACGAACTTCAAATACCAAATTTAAAACAATCCTGGTGAGTAATGTCGCTAAAATCATGAAAATGCCGAATATCGGGAGGTACCGTTATATGGGGTCTATACGAAGACGTGGCTGTAGTATCCATTTCGAACTTCAAATACCAAATTTGAAACAATGCCGGTGAATAATAAAAGTACCGAATGTAAGGAGGTACCGTTATATGGGGGCTATATGAAGACGTGGACTTGCACAGACAAATTTCTGTCATAGGCTATAGCATCCATTACGAACTTCAAATACCAAATTTAAAACAATTCCGGTGAATAATGTCGCTAAAATCATGAAAATGCCGAATATCGGGAGGTACCGTTATATGGGGGCTATACGAAGACGTGGACCTGCACAGACAATTTGCTGTTATAGGCTGTAGCACCCATTGCGAAATTCAAATACAAAATTTGAAACAATGCCGATGAATAATGTCGCTAAAATCATCAAAACGCCGAATATCGGGAGGTACCGTTTAATGGGGGAGTAAACCGGGATCAATAATTAAAAGACGCAAAGTATTTACCAGTTGAGCGTTTGTAAGACACTGAATTTATTTGTTAAAAATACTTCTTGAGAACTAGTTATGATAATATTACTTAACTTAAATTATCATTGAGTGTAAATAAGAGAGAGAGAGAGAGAGAGTGAGTGAGAGAGAGATAAATACTAACAGTACATATGCCTATGCAGAATTCCGGTGAATAATGTCGCTAAAATCAACAAAGTACCAAATATCGGGAGGTACAGTTATATGGGAGCCATACGACGCCGTGAACCTGCACAGACAATTTTCTGTAGTAGGCTGTAGTATTCATTACGAAAGCCAAATACCAAATTTAAAACAATTCCGTAGAATAGTGTCGCTAAAATCTTAAAAATGCCGAATATCGGGAGGTACCGTTATATGGGGGCTATATGAAGACGAGGACTTGCACAGACAAATTTCTGTCATAGGCTATAGCATCCATTACGAACTTCAAATACCAAATTTAAAACAATTCCGGTGAATAATGTCGCTAAAATCATCAAAATGCCGAATATCGGGAGGTACCGTTATATGGGGGCTATACGAAGACGTGGACCTGCACAGACAATTTGCTGTTATAGGCTGTAGCACCCATTACGAAATTCAAATACCAAATTTGAAACAATGCCGGTGAATAATAAAAGTACCGAATGTAGGGAGGTACCGTTATATGGGGGCTATGTGAAGACGTGGACTTGCACAGACAAATTTTTGTCATAGGCTATAGCATCCATGACGAACTTCAAATACCAAGTTTAAAACAATCCTGGTGAGTAATGTCGCTAAAATCATCAAAATGCCGAATATCGGGAGGTACCGTTATATGGGGGCTATACGACGCCGTGAACCTGCACAGACAATTTTCTGTAATAGGCTGTAGTATCTATTACGAACTTCAAATACCAAATTTGAAAGAATTCCGGTGAATAATGTCGTTAAAATCAACAAAGTACCGAATATCGGGAGGTACAGTTATATGGGAGCCATACGACGCCGTGAACCTGCACAGACAATTTTCTGTAGTAGGCTGTATCCATTGCGAAAGTCAAATACAAAATTTAAAACAATTCCGGTGAATAATGTCGCTAAAATCCTCAAAATGCCGAATATTGGGAGGTACCGTTATATGCGAAAGTCAAATACAAAATTTAAAACAATTCCGGTGAATAATGTCGCTAAAATCCTCAAAATGCCGAATATTGGGAGGTACCGTTATATGGGGGCTATACGAAGACGTGGACCTGCACAGACAATTTTCTGACATAGACTATAGCATCCATTACGAACTTCAAATACCAAATTTAAAACAATCCCAGTGAGTAATGTCGCTAAAATTAAAATTTGCTGTCATAGGCTGTAGCACCCATTACGAAATTCAAATTTGAAACAATGCCGGTGAATAATTAAAGTACCGCATATAGGGAGGTACCATTATATGGGGGCTATATGAAGACGTGGACTTGCACAGACAAATTTCTGTCATAAGCTATAGCATCCATTACGAACTTCAAATAGCAAATTTAAAACAATCCTGGTGAGTAATGTCGCTAAAATCATCAAAATGCCGAATATCGGGAAGTACAGTTATATGGGAGCCATACGACGCCGTGAACCTGCACAGACAATTTTCTGTAGTAGGCTGTGGTATCTATTACGAAAGCCAAATACCAAATTTAAAACAATTCCGGTGAATAATGTCGCTAAAATCATCAAAATGCGGAATATCGGAAGGTACCGTTATATGGGGGCTATACGAAGACGAGGACCTGCACAGACAATTTTCTGTCATAGGCTGTAGTATCCATTGCGAACTTCAAATACCAAATTTGAAAGAATTCCGTTGAATAATGTCGCTTAAATCAACACAGTACCAAATATCGGGAGGTACAGTTATATGGGGGCCATACGGCGCCGTGAACCTGCACAGACAATTTTCTGTAATAGGCTGTAGTATCTATTACGAACTTCAAACACCAAATTTGAAAGAATTCCGGTGAATAATGTCGGTAAAATCAACAAAGTACCGAATATCGGGAGCTACAGTTATATGGGAGCCATACGACGCCGTGAACCTGCACAGACAATTTTCTGTAGTAGGCTGTAGTATCCATTACGAAAGCCAAATACCAAATTTAAAACAATTCCGGTGAATAATGTCGCTAAAATCATCAAAATGCCGAATATTGGGAGGTACCGTTATATGGGGGCTTTACGACGCCGTGAACCTGCACGGACAATTTTCTGTAATAGGCTGTAGTATCTATTACGAACTTCAAATACCAAATTTGAAAGAATTCCGGTGAATAATGTCGCTAAAATCAACAAAGTACCGAATATCGGGAGGTACAGTTATATGGGGGCTATACGAAGACGTGGACCTGCACAGACAATTTGCTGTTATAGGCTGTAGCACCCATTACGAAATTCAAATACCAAATTTAAAACAATTCCGGTGAATAATGTCGCTAAAATCATCAAAATGCCGAATATCGGGAGGTACCGTTATATGGGGGCTATACGAAGACGTGGACCTGCACAGACAATTTGCTGTTATAGGCTGTATCACCCATTACGAACTTCAAACACCAAATTTGAAAGAATTCCGGTGAATAATGTCGGTAAAATCAACAAAGTACCGAATATCGGGAGGTACAGTTATATGGGGGCCATACGACGCCGTGAACCTGCACGGACAATTTTCTGTAATAGGCTGTAGTATCTATTACGAACTTCAAATACCAAATTTAAAACAATCCCGGTGAGTAATGTCGCTAAAATCAACAAAGTACCAAATATCGGAAGGTACAGTTATATGGGGGCCATACGACGCCGTGAACCTGCACAGACAATTTTCTGTAATAGGCTGTAGTATCTATTACGAACTTCAAATACCAAATTTAAGACAATTCCGGTGAATAATGTCGCTAAAATCATCAAAATGCCGAATATCGGGAGGTACCGTTATATGGGGGCTATACGAAGACGTGGACCTGCACAGACAACTTGCTGTTATAGGCTGTAGCACCCATTGCGAAATTCAAATACCAAATTTGAAACAATGCCGGTGAATAATAAAAGTACCGAATGTAGGGAGGTACCGTTATATGGGGGCTATGTGAAGACGTGGACTTGCACAGACAAATTTCTGTCATAGGCTATAGCATCCATTACGAACTTCAAATACCAAATTTAAAACAATCCTGGTGAGTAATGTCGCTAAAATCATCAAAATGCCGAATATCGGGAGGTACCGTTATATGGGGGCTATTCGACGCCGTGAACCTGCACAGACAATTTTCTGTAATAGGCTGTAGTATCTATTACGAACTTCAAATATAAAATGTGAAACAATTCCGGTGAATAATGTCGCTAAAATCATCAAAATGCCGAATATCGGGAGGTACCGTTTAATGGGGGAGTAAACCGGGATAGTAGTGTGCTTATGGGGATGTTGGGAATTCACCACGATTTACCACCGCAAATTCTATTGGGGATGTTGATTAGGGTAAATTCACCACGGTGAATTTTAATGGGGATGTTGTCTTGGGAATTGTACCACGGCAAATTCTATTGGGGATGTTGATTAGGGTAAATTCTCCACGGTGAAATATATTGGGGATGTTGTCTTGGGAATTGTACCATGGCAAATTCTATTGGGGTTGTTGATTAGGGTAAATTCTCCACGGTGAAATATATTGGGGATGTTGTCTTGGGAATTGTACCACGGCAAATTCTATTGGGGATGTTGATTGGGGGAAATTCAGCACGGTGAAATATATTGGGGATGTTGTCTTTTGAAATGTACCACGGTGAAATATATTGAGGATGTTGTCTTGGGAATTGTACCACGGCAAATTCTATTTGGGATGTTGTCTTTTGAATTGTACCACGTCAAATTTTATTGGGGCTGTTGGCGTTGGCGTTGCTAGTTTTAATATGAACTACTAGATGGCGCTAAGTTTAGCGCAGACACAATCCAAAACTGTGTATGGGATGGTGAAATTTCAAGTTTTAATATTCACCACTAGCAGAGACACCCTCCGAAAAAAAAAATGTATTATGATCATATCGAGTGGGGCTAAAGAGATTCACCATGTGAGAAGTGAATATAGCAGAAACACATCTGAAAGAGGTAAGTATCGAAGAAAATCATTTTATCTAGATGGCTCTCAGAATGCTTTTATATAGTCAACAAATGTGCTTATTAATTTATTTGAAAACATATATTTCAAGAAATCGACTTCAATAAATGTGATATATTATAGAAGAGTTTCAATTGACAAATATGCTGCAATTATTGATATTTCAGGGGTTTTAATTTCAGCATAGATGAAAATATAAATGAAAATATAGACAAAGAAATGACATCGAAAAATTCCGGAATAATCAAGTGAAATTCTTGAAAAACGATAATGAAGTCGAGTGGGTTGAACACGAAAATCAGCATGTTGGCTATGCAAGACATTATGAGATAAATAGACAAAACTAACTTTTCGTTGTACTTGTTTTAATTTGTCTATAATTTTAGCGACTCAAAAATGTTCAGTTATTCCCATCGAAACGATATAGGCGACATCTAACGGCGAGTTCCATCCATACTATCCATAAATTATGTTGTAGCATAGACACACTCCAAAACTATTGAAATATGATCATATCGAATGGGGCTAGAGAGATCCACCATATGAGAAGTGAATATAGCAGAGACAAATTTGGTTAGTATCATAGTCAACAAGAAGATGTGTGTTCTATTATTTTGTCCAGATGGCTCTCCAGTCATTTCCCTCGAAACGATATAGGCGACATCTAACCACCAATTAATGTTGTAGCATATACACACTAAAAAAATGCTGCTGTAGCCAATCAAAGCAAATTCTTCTTGTGTGGACAGGCATTTTGATACATTATATCGATCGCTTTTTGATAGTTTTGTCGATGAAGAATTTGTTTACATTATGTAGCAATTTGAGAGAATTGAAACTGAAAGAGTTTCATGACAAACCCTGCATCAATCCGGTATTGAAGATTGAAGGGATTTGAAGAAGGAAACACCATTGTTTACATTAACTAACAATTGGATTTCTGTGAAATGGATATGAGAATTTGGGGGGAAGCGTTGTTGCAGAGTTTCATGACAAATTCTGCTTCAACGATAGATTGGAGCATGAATGAGAACATGCTTAACTATGCTCAAAATTAAAAACTCTAGTAACTCTGTAATATTGTGAAATTCGCGTTAAATATTCGTATATATAGAAGACAATTTCAAGTAAGGCTCACAGTATAAAATTAAACATTGAAAGTGATATTATGGCGAACGCAGATTTAATAAACTTATTCAAGTCTTTCAGTTATAAAAAATAATAACTTTGAAAGAAATGGAGGATAACAAAGAATACAACATCCATGGCGCCTTTAGAACAAATACAAAATATGGGGAAAGAATTGTGCTGAAAATTAATGATGCTATCCTCTATTTGCCGTCAAGATTCCTCTCGCTGGCGGATGAATACATAAAAGAAATAGCTGGTGGGGGTTATTCTGTGACGAAAACTGTGTTGAAAGATGGAAGCGGAAAGAGTCTTTACAAACTAGAATTAAAACATTTGGATCAACCAGATTATTTTTATCAACCATATTTAACATAAACTGAAAAGTAAATAAATATTTTGTTTGAAACTAACAATTGCAAGCTGTTTTCATTTTAATGTGTACAGAGAAATATTTCAGTTTATTAGTGAAGCTTTAGAAAGGAAGATGTCTCTTCTTAATAAGAAGACGAACGCTTAAAAACCTTTGCTCGCTGGCCTTTAAATTATCCAGATCCCAAGACAATGGCTGCAGTTGGACTTTATTATACTGGAGTAGGAGATATTACCAGATGTTATTTTTGTAAAGTAAACATTCATAGTTGGGATCAAACTGATTGTCCTGTTACTGAGCATTCAAGGTTGACATATCGTTGCCCATTGCTGGAAGGGCGTGAAACAACTAATGTCCCAACTATTTCAAAAAATTGGAATTGTACGCCTTCTGAAATTGGTGTAGATGTTTGTGGTCGTGGAGCGAGTAAATGTTCAACCATTTTCTTATTATTGTTCACTTTCATTACCTTTAATGCTTTAAATAAAGTTTTATGCAAATAATACAGTTGCTTGTTTTTATTTATTAACTTTATTAATTTCATCGTCTAGTATGTAGCCAAGTTCTTTCCAGTTTTGTTCAATGAATACAAATATCTTAAATATATTATTTACGGCACACTTAAATCTAGTGTCCAAATGTATAGGACAGTTTGTAAAATAATTTTGGCAAGCTCGAAGTTTCATATTATTTTCTAAATTTATAATGGTAGAATGAATATATTTCTGTAAAAAGATTTTCTTTTCTTGTCCAACGACAAAAATATATTGATAGTTGTTCAATGGTGTAAGAGCTTTCTCGACATCATTATAATTTTGTTCTCCATCCGTCCAATCTAAGCCATTCACATGTGTCTTGGTGTAGGCATTTGTTCTGCATACTTCCCCAGTAAGTTCTTTTATATTAAAAGGTGGACGAAACAAAAAATAATCTGGAACAACAGAAGCACCACACATAAATGATAGTTCCTTCACGAAAATACTCTTGTGGTTTCCATGGCAATATTGAAAATCAACCAGTGCAATATCCGATCTATTGATTTCAATCATCTTCTTAGGAAAGTTGAATTTGAATGGAGGGGATACCATCGATGTTGGAGTATTTATAAAATTTTGTTCATGTCCAATAAAAACTTTAAACAAAGATGTCCACAATTGTATGTTTGAAATCGTTGATCTCTTTTATAATTGTATGTAATAGCTGGTCCCAAATAACGTAAAACTTCTACCGGGGGTTGAAGATTACCAAAACTGTCGTAATAGTAGATATTATTATTGATTTTATTATATGCCACCCAATGCGTGCCAGGTCCACTGCTAACATCCAAATTTATGATACCACATTCAATTCGATGTGGTTTCTTAGGTAGATTATCACGCATATAAACACCTCTGAAGTGAGGTACATATTTTTTTCCCAAAAAAACTAATATTTACATCGGTTAGAGGACCTTTGGGTAGCTGCTTAATTAGTTTTTTGGAGTTTTATTTTCATCAACATAAATTCCATAGCCCTTTTTATATGGTTTGAGATAGAGACCTTTACCCATAGCTATAGCTTCTATTGTTTTGTTATGTCTGGTTTGTTCATCCAACTCTTGTTTGGCTTTTTTTGCATTTAAAACGGCATTGGTAATTGCTGAACTACCCGATGCTAAGGCTCCCAATGCTCCTAATCCAGTTAGAATGGGAATGAGGGGAAGAAATCCACCTCTTTTGGGGACGCTTATTACTCGCGGTATAGCGACCTTTGATTTTTTTCCTCGAAACGTCTTTTGTATTTCATGTCTGGCTATTTTTATGGCTTCATCAATATCAGTTGGTTTTTTGCTTTTAAGGGAACTCGTAGCTTTTTTTAAAGCGTTTTTAAAAAGTTGTTGACCCAATATTTGTTTGGGGTTTTTATTACCCATCCCTAGCTTTGTCTTAGCCTTCATTATGTTAGTTACAAGATATGCGCTAATTTTTTCTCCAATGTTACTATTTTTCGATTTTACTCGCTCCCAAGCCCGTTCAGTTAGTTCACGATCAGCAATGTGACGTTGTTCAATATCTTTATTTTGTGAATAGGCAATATCGTGTGCTCTACACGCTGCATCTAATGGATTAATACCTTGATCTCCTCTTTGAATACGTTTTTCTAGCTTTGTTCCAGGTCCACAAAATTGATATCCTGGTAAATTAAGTTCATCGGGTAAAGAGTTAATCAACTTATTTACCAGTCCTCCTCCTTGAACGTGTTTCTTTCTAATAAATCGCTTCGTGTTGTAAACAATCATTTTATACTTTTTAGCGGGACGCTGAACGAAAGAAATATCGATATTTGATTATATTATAAATATGAATGTTTTCTTAAAACTACTCATTAGTTTAAATCATGAGATTACTGGAACAACAAGCTAAAATAATTGTTCAAAATGTGGATTTTATGCAAAGAAAGACCCCTCGACATAGTACTTTGCTGCCTGATTCTATACGAGCCTTAATAGTAGGACCATCAAATTGTGGAAAGACTAATTTGATGCTTAGTTTGATAGAAAGCCCCAATGGATTAAAATTTGAAAATGTTTACATTTACTCAAAATCGCTGTATCAGACAAAATATGAGTACCTAAAGAAACTGATATCCACTATAAAGGGGATGGGATTGTATACATTTAATAACAATACGATGTTATACAAACGGACGAAATAAAGCCAAACTCAATCATGATTTTTGATGATGTTGCATGCGATAAACAAAACAACATTAAAAATTACTTCAGTATGGGGCGACATAAGAATGTTGATTCGTTTTATTTGTGTCAAACATACACAAGTATACCAAAACATTCATTGCGTGATAATGCGAATTTTATAATCGTGTTTAAACAAGATGATCTGAATTTAAGACATATATTTAATGATCACGTCGGATGTGACATTAGTTTTGAAGATTTCAAAAAAATTTGTCATGAATGCTGGAAGGAAAAGTATGGATTTCTAACGATTTCCAAGGATGACGAAATTCACTCTGGAAGATACAGAAAAGGCTTTCATATATTTATTCAACCTTAATATTATTTAATGTATTTGCAAATGTTAATTTATATTAGTGCACCTACAGCCATGGAGGAGGAAATGCTGAAACGGCTTGTTAAGTCCAGAAATGTCTTGAAAAAGAAATTTCAAAGCATTAAAATGGGCGAAGAAGCTAAAACTACAGAATTAAAAATACTTTCAAACCAATAACGGAGCCAATAAACAAACTACTAAAGCTTTCAACTGAAAATACTTCCAAAATGATTATGCCTAAGAAAGAGAAAATGGAAATGTACAGAGATTCTATTATTACAAGTACACCCCTTAAGAATTATAAACCAGATGTTAAGTTAGATTCCAATGCTTTGGAGGGGTTAAAGCATAGAGTAGATTACACACAAAATTTCGATTCCTTTAATACATCACAAGACGACGACAAATTTTATTCCAACAATGAGGAACCTATGAATCTATCATTCTTGAAGAAAATTAAAAAACTAGATGTAGTCTATGGTCCACACAAAGATAACAATGGAGAATGTAGATTTGGGGACCAACCACTCAAAATAAGCAATGAAAAGATTATGATTGGAAATAAAAATTGGGCATTAACACCCGGTTTGTTTGAACTGTTGTTTTATCAAGACCCCAAGAACTATGATCATACAGAACTCGATATTTACAAAACAATATTATTAGACACAAATGCGCATAAAATAAACTATGAATCTAATGGACGAACAAAGTCCAACAGGGGACAAAAATATAAGAAAATAATAAAAAATATAATAGAGGATACTCACAGCGGCAAAGGCTTACTGACAATAAATCCTGGTAAACCCAACTATATATACTGGGACGATCCCAACGAATTGATAGAACGATTAAAGCGGTTGTTGGCATCACAACAAGCCGGAAACAATAACCATACTAATGAAATTGTTTCTATTATCGAGGAACTGCGAGAAGGAAATATAATATATTAAATAATACTCTCAAGGAGCATACAACATATGACTGTTGACAAGTTTGGACATCATTACAATCAAAAAAATCAATCAATAGGAGTGAGAGAAAATGTTTCGAGATTATTGGGAGTCAATATTGATGAAGATAACAACCTTAACGTGCAAAATAAAAAGATTAGGAATGTTGCATCTCCAGCAGAAGGAGCGGATGCGGTCAACCAAGCATACGTACATACGCAAATCAAGCACATTCAAGAAATTTTAAAGAAAAATTTCATTCAAGAGTGCACCTTCCTAAGAGAAGAAATATCACAACTCAAACGTTCACAAAACGAAATATTTAAAGCCTTATCGCAAGCTCCATTCAACTCACCAGCTTTAATATATCATACCGAATAAAACAATGGAAAAGCGGGGTTTGGTAAATGAACTTCATCATCAAGCACGAAAAAACTTTCCAAGACGAAGGGTTATTACAAAGGGTATTGATGATCTCTGGCAAGCAGATTTAGTTGAAATGGGCAGTTACTCAAAAGCAAACAAGGGGTTCCGATTTTTGTTAACTGTCATCGATACATTTTCGAAATTCGCATGGTGTGAAGCCCTTAAAACAAAAACGGCAACGGATGTTTCTATGGCTTTTGAAAAAATCTTACAAAGATGAAGAATTCCAAAAAATTTGCAAACCGATGATGGAAAAGAATTTTTCAACACAGATTTTAAAAAACTAATGCAGAAATATTCCATAAACCACTACTCCACATATAGTGTATTGAAGGCCTCAATTGTTGAGCGTTTTAATAGAACTTTGAAGTCGCTAATGTGGAAGGAGTTTAGTTATAATGGGAATTATCTATGGATTGATGTTTATAGAGAATTGGTTAAACAATACAATAAAACACCTCATCGAACAATAAAAATGGCCCCTATTCAAGTAAATTCATCGAATGAGAAGGCATTGTTGCAATCTGCTTATAACCACTTAAAAATTTTTAGTAGACAAAACTTTCGTGTGGGTGATCATGTACGCATTAGCAAATATAAACATCAATTTGAAAAGGGATACACGCCAAATTGGACTACGGAAATATTCAAGATAAGAACAATAAGAATAACAAACCCCGCTACTTATTTATTAGAAGACTATGAAGGAAATCCCATCCAAGGATGTTTCTACAAAGAAGAACTTTTACCCACAAAATATCCCAACACGTATTTAGTTGAGAAAATTTTAAAAACAAAAGGTAATAAAGTCTTGGTTAAGTGGCTGGGATTCTCAGACAAACATAATTCATGGATAGATAAGAATCATATCATATAATCTTAATATGTAGATATACATATATACAAGCATATATTTAAATAAATAAAAACCCATATATACGTATGCATATTTTTGTGTTTCAATTATTACGACAAAGAATTTTGCAATGTCAAGAACGTTTACTGTGTCCGGTAAATCTCCAATTCTACATTCAACATATTTACCCCCAATTGAATTGGGAAATAGTAGTTATGAGTGTTGCCTAATAGATTTCCAATCATACAATTCAATACCCAATGTGGATAATGATAACAATCTCTTTCACATTGGAGACAATATTATAAAAATACCTATAGGATCCTATGAATTGCAAGATATTGCGAATTACTTGGAAACGGAATATAAAACTATCCACGAGAATAGATCCATTGAAATTAAGGCGAATAATAATACGCTAAAAGTAGAAATCATGTCTTCTCATGATCCTATTTACTTTGATAAAGAAAAATCTATAGGCAAGCTTTTTGGTTTTACCGAAAAAATCTTAGAATCTGGGAAAAAACATACTTCAAACCTTCAAGTCGACATTTTAAAGGTTAATGCCATACAAATACACTGCAATATTGTAACTGGATCATTCATGAATGGGTCGCCAACGCATATTCTACATGAATTTGCTCTTAATGTTCCTCCGGGATATAAATTGGTAGAGAGACCAATGAATCTCATTTATTTACCAGTGAACGTCAAAGAAATCGGTCGTCTGGAGATAAAGATAGTAGATCAAGAAGGTCGCTTTATAAATTTTAGAGAAGAAGAAATCACGCTACGTATTCATATAAGACCAATCCAATCATGATTATCTACAATAAATACAATCATAAACAAATACCAAGACACATTCAACACAAAGTTGTCAAACCGACAAGACCTACAATTTCAAAGGAAAATAAAGAGTTTTTAAAACTTATTAAGCTTAAAGTCAAACCAAATGTCTGAAATACTTAACATTAATGAGCGTCCATTCTCGGATGAGAATATTGTAAAGAGAGACTACCACAGCTATGTTCCATATATTCAATCATTTAAAAATAATGATGAAATTCGGATAAGTATACAAAATCAGGATCTTTACATACTTCCATCGGAGAGTTATCTATTCATTGAAGGAAATTTGAAAAATAGCAAGGGAGAAGTATCGCAAAATGCAAGACTGAGAAATAATTGTGTGGGATACATGTTTGATGAAATTCGCTATGAACTAAATGGAGTTGAAATTGATCGTACTCGTGGATAGTTTTATATTCCGTTTCCAAGTAATTCGCAATATCTTGCAATTCATAGGATCCTATAGGTATTTTTATAATATTGTCTCCAATGTGAAAGAGATTGTTATCATTATCCACATTGGGTATTGAATTGTATGATTGGAAATCTATTAGGCAACACTCATAACTACTATTTCCCAATTCAATTGGGGGTAAATATGTTGAATGTAGAATTGGAGATTTACCGGACACAGTAAACGTTCTTGACATTGCAAAATTCTTTGTCGTAATAATTGAAACACAAAATATGCATACGTATATATGGGTTTTTATTTATTTAAATATATGCTTGTATATATGTATATCTACATATTAAGATTATATGATATGATTCTTATCTATCCATGAATTATGTTTGTCTGAGAATCCCAGCCACTTAACCAAGACTTTATTACCTTTTGTTTTTAAAATTTTCTCAACTAAATACGTGTTGGGATATTTTGTGGGTAAAAGTTCTTCTTTGTAGAAACATCCTTGGATGGGATTTCCTTCATAGTCTTCTAATAAATAAGTAGCGGGGTTTGTTATTCTTATTGTGCTTATCTTGAATATTTCCGTAGTCCAATTTGGCGTGTATCCCTTTTCAAATTGATGTTTATATTTGCTAATGCGTACATGATCACCCACACGAAAGTTTTGTCTCCTAAACATTTTTAAGTGGTTATAAGCAGATTGCAACAATGCCTTCTCATTCGATGAATTTACTTGAATAGGGGCCATTTTTATTGTTCGATGAGGTGTTTTATTGTATTGTTTAACCAATTCTCTATAAACATCAATCCATAGATAATTCCCATTATAACTAAACTCCTTCCACATTAGCGACTTCAAAGTTCTATTAAAACGCTCAACAATTGAGGCCTTCAATACACTATATGTGGAGTAGTGGTTTATGGAATATTTCTGCATTAGTTTTTTAAAATCTGTGTTGAAAAATTCTTTTCCATCATCGGTTTGCAAATTTTTTGGAATTCTTCATCTTTGTAAGATTTTTTCAAAAGCCATAGAAACATCCGTTGCCGTTTTTGTTTTAAGGGCTTCACACCATGCGAATTTCGAAAATGTATCGATGACAGTTAACAAAAATCGGAACCCCTTGTTTGCTTTTGAGTAACTGCCCATTTCAACTAAATCTGCTTGCCAGAGATCATCAATACCCTTTGTAATAACCCTTCGTCTTGGAAAGTTTTTTCGTGCTTGATGATGAAGTTCATTTACCAAACCCCGCTTTTCCATTGTTTTATTCGGTATGATATATTAAAGCTGGTGAGTTGAATGGAGCTTGCGATAAGGCTTTAAATATTTCGTTTTGTGAACGTTTGAGTTGTGATATTTCTTCTCTTAGGAAGGTGCACTCTTGAATGAAATTTTTCTTTAAAATTTCTTGAATGTGCTTGATTTGCGTATGTACGTATGCTTGGTTGACCGCATCCGCTCCTTCTGCTGGAGATGCAACATTCCTAATCTTTTTATTTTGCACGTTAAGGTTGTAATCTTCATCAATATTGACTCCCAATAATCTCGAAACATTTTCTCTCACTCCTATTGATTGATTTTTTGATTGTAATGATGTCCAAACTTGTCAACAGTCATATGTTGTATGCTCCTTGAGAGTATTATTTAATATATTATATTTCCTTCTCGCAGTTCCTCGATAATAGAAACAATTTCATTAGTATGGTTATTGTTTCCGGCTTGTTGTGATGCCAACAACAGCTTTAATCGTTCTATCAATTCGTTGGGATCGTCCCAGTATATATAGTTGGGTTTACCAGGATTTATTGTCAGTAAGCCTTTGCCGCTGTGAGTATCCTCTATTATATTTTTTATTATTTTCTTATATTTTTGTCCCCTGTTGGACTTTGTTCGTCCATTAGATTCATAGTTTATTTTATGCGCATTTGTGTCTAATAATATTGTTTTGTAAATATCGAGTTCTGTATGATCATAGTTCTTGGGGTCTTGATAAAACAACAGTTCAAACAAACCGGGTGTTAATGCCCAATTTTTATTTCCAATCATAATCTTTTCATTGCTTATTTTGAGTGGTTGGTCCCCAAATCTCCATTCTCCATTGTTATCTTTGTGTGGACCATAGACCACATCTAGTTTTTTAATTTTCTTCAAGAATGATAGATTCATAGGTTCCTCATTGTTGGAATAAAATTTGTCGTCGTCTTGTGATGTATTAAAGGAATCGAAATTTTGTGTGTAATCTACTCTATGCTTTAACCCCTCCAAAGCATTGGAATCTAACTTAACATCTGGTTTATAATTCTTAAGGGGTGTACTTGTAATAATAGAATCTCTGTACATTTCCATTTTCTCTTTCTTAGGCATAATCATTTTGGAAGTATTTTCAGTTGAAAGCTTTAGTAGTTTGTTTATTGGCTCCGTTATTGGTTTGAAAGTATTTTTTAATTTTGTAGTTTTAGCTTCTTCGCCCATTTTAATGCTTTGAAATTTCTTTTTCAAGACATTTCTGGACTTAACAAGCCGTTTCAGCATTTCCTCCTCCATGGCTGTAGGTGCACTAATATAAATTAACATTTGCAAATACATTAAATAATATTAAGGTTGAATAAATATATGAAAGCCTTTTCTGTATCTTCCAGAGTGAATTTCGTCATCCTTGGAAATCGTTAGAAATCCATACTTTTCCTTCCAGCATTCATGACAAATTTTTTTGAAATCTTCAAAACTAATGTCACATCCGACGTGATCATTAAATATATGTCTTAAATTCAGATCATCTTGTTTAAACACGATTATAAAATTCGCATTATCACGCAATGAATGTTTTGGTATACTTGTGTATGTTTGACACAAATAAAACGAATCAACATTCTTATGTCGCCCCATACTGAAGTAATTTTTAATGTTGTTTTGTTTATCGCATGCAACATCATCAAAAATCATGATTGAGTTTGGCTTTATTTCGTCCGTTTGTATAACATCGTTATTGTTATTAAATGTATACAATCCCATCCCCTTTATAGTGGATATCAGTTTCTTTAGGTACTCATATTTTGTCTGATACAGCGATTTTGAGTAAATGTAAACATTTTCAAATTTTAATCCATTGGGGCTTTCTATCAAACTAAGCATCAAATTAGTCTTTCCACAATTTGATGGTCCTACTTTTAAGGCTCGTATAGAATCAGGCAGCAAAGTACTATGTCGAGGGGTCTTTCTTTGCATAAAATCCACATTTTGAACAATTATTTTAGCTTGTTGTTCCAGTAATCTCATGATTTAAACTAATGAGTAGTTTTAAGAAAACATTCATATTTATAATATAATCAAATATCGATATTTCTTTCGTTCAGCGTCCCGCTAAAAAGTATAAAATGAGCTTCGACGCCGACCTTGTGTTGCTGCCATCTGTTTTGTCACTGCAGCATTCCCTTCTTATTGTATATCTTTGTTTATTTTTCTAATCAGATGTCTGTAACTGTTTGCTAGATTCTCTGTGTCTGTTTTGTAGTTTATTCGTTGTGATGTTGGAGTATTCATTATGTGTAGAGTTTCCAACATAAGTCGCTTTTGGTAGTTGTTCTCGCACTGTAGCACTCTCACTCTCTCTAATTCTGGATGATGTTGTTCGGTGGCACAGTGGGTAGAAAGTGCTGTTTTCTGTGTTGTGATTGATGACCTGTTTTTAATGTCTGATTTGTGTCCGGATAACCGTGTTTTTAATTTGTTTTTTGTTGTCCCGATGTAATATTTTTGACATTTATCATTTTCGTTCCCGTTGCATTTTATTTTGTATATTAAATTTGATTTGTCCATAGTGTCTATTTTTGGTTTTAATTGAGTAAATAGTTTTTGTAACGTATTGTAGGTTTTTGGCGCAATTGAGTAATTGTTGTCTTCATAACATTTGGAGTTTTTAAAGCGTTCGGAAAGTCCGGGTATATAAGTGACCGATTTATAGCATTTATTTTGTTTTTCCGTAGTTTGTCGCTTTTTATTATTTTTATAGTATTGATTTATTAAAATATTTATGGTTTTTAAAGGGAAACTATTTTTAGTCAATATTGAAGTTATTTTCTTTATGTTTTCTGTATGAAATTCTTTGTCGCTAATATTTAACACGCGATTGATAAAGTTCGATGCCGTGTTCATTATTATTGTCTTTGGGTGTTTCGAATGAAAATTGACTAATCTCCCCGATGCCGTAGGTTTCTGGTACCAATTCGTCCGTATTGTGTTTCTTTCCTTGTTATTAATAAATCTAAGTATGGAAGTTGGCCATTGCTTTCTTTTTCTATGGTAAACTTAATGCGATGATCGTAGCTATTGAATATTGTCAGTAAATTGTTTATTGCACTTGATTTAGTAATTCCAAAAAGGTCGTCAACGTATTTTGTCAGAAACTTAGGTCTAATATCACAGATTTCCATACATCTATCCAATAGTTCTTCCATCACAATATCGGCTACTATCGGAGATGCTGCGGACCCCATGGGAAGACCTTTCCTTTGTTGATAAAAGTTATTCTTATATCTAAAATAACGGTTATCACAGATGCAAAATTTAAGTATTTTTATGAATAAACTCTTTGAGATTTTTGTCACTGGTTCTAGGTCTTTCCATTTTTCTTCTATTATTTTCAATGCTAGTTCGACTGGAACACTTGGGAAAAGGGAAACCACATCGAGTGAAAAGAAGCTCTCGTCATCCTGAATATTTGTTTCCTTTATTCGTTCTTTGAATTGTTTGGAGTTTTTTACATTATATTTTGAATTAATCGTAAGTTGATTGAGTATGGACGTTATATACCTGCATAGTTTTGTTGAAGGTGCATTGATTGATGAGCATATGGGACGGAGTGGATGCCCTTCTTTGTGAATTTTAGGTAAACCGTAAATTCTCGGGGCAACGGCCGTGTCTGTTTTCATATTTTTCTTTTCCCTTTCGTTAATAAAACCATTTTTAAATAATTCGTCAACTAGTTCGTTGTTTTTCTTTTGTAGTTTGTATGTAGGGTCCGAGCTTACTCGCTTATATGTCATTATGTCATTTACTATTGTGTCCATCTTCTTATCGTAATCTAATCTTTTCATGGCGACCGTTGTATTGCCTTTGTCTGCTTCCAATATAATTATGCTTTTATTTTCTTCCATAAATTTTCTAGTTTGTTTCACTGTGCGTAAATAGTATTTTTCTCTTTCCGATAGTTGATGTTTGTTCATGTGATTCTCTATCATTGATGTGAAGTTGTTTCTCGCTATCTCCTGATTCTCTTTGTTTCCAATGGTTTTTATGCAGTCTTCTCCGTCCGCTATGTATTTGAGTAGAGGGAACTCTTCTTTTGTATGTGGAAGAGCAAACTTTTTACCATGTGAGAGTAGCCAGTTTACTTCATCGGGTATTTCTGTGTCAGTTAAGTTTACGAACCAGTGTTTGTTGTGTTGTATTTCCAGCTCTTGCTTCTGTTGTTCTTGTAAAGCTTTGAATTTCTTTTTGTGTTTTTCTTTTATGTCTCTAAACGTCTTTTTGATATTTCATTTTCACATTCAAAGAACTTATTTGCATCATTTTCCGACAATATTTGTTTTATATACTCCCTTGTTGCGTCTATTTTATTATTGTTTATTTTTTTCAGTTCGTGTTTTTGTTTAATCAGTAAGTTTAAGATCTTTTTATGAAAATTCCCTATGTAGACCTTTAATCTATTTTGTAGTTGTATTGGTACTCCTTCGTTTGTTTCAAATATTTTGTTAATGTTTTTGGTCGCGTTTTTTATAAAGTTGGGCGTTATTCCAGATCTTCTGCATTTAATTAAAAATATTGTTGTGGAGTTGGTGTTTAGTTGTTTGTCACATTCATTTCTATATTTGTTTATATGTTTTCCAATATTTTTGTGTTTTAGTTTAAGTTGTTGGTAAACCATTTTGATTACGGCGTGCTCTCCGTGTTTTAATTATTTGATTTTTAGATATTTAATTCGACCTTTATTATATATTTTTACAAATTCAAATTTAATAAAAAATGAGCTCGAGGTCTTTGTTGTTGTTTAATTATTTATTATTTTCGATATTTCGTCCTCCAACGGAAGACATCATCAGGAACAATACTGTTTAAACATATAACAAAATTTTACAAAATATCGCTGAGCTTCGACGCCGACCTTGTGTTGCTGCCATCTGTTTTGTCACTGCAGCATTCCCTTCTTATTGTATATCTTTGTTTATTTTTCTAATCAGATGTCTGTAACTGTTTGCTAGATTCTCTGTGTCTGTTTTGTAGTTTATTCGTTGTGATGTTGGAGTATTCATTATGTGTAGAGTTTCCAACATAAGTCGCTTTTGGTAGTTGTTCTCGCACTGTAGCACTCTCACTCTCTCTAATTCTGGATGATGTTGTTCGGTGGCACAGTGGGTAGAAAGTGCTGTTTTCTGTGTTGTGATTGATGACCTGTTTTTAATGTCTGATTTGTGTCCGGATAACCGTGTTTTTAATTTGTTTTTTGTTGTCCCGATGTAATATTTTTGACATTTATCATTTTCGTTCCCGTTGCATTTTATTTTGTATATTAAATTTGATTTGTCCATAGTGTCTATTTTTGGTTTTAATTGAGTAAATAGTTTTTGTAACGTATTGTAGGTTTTTGGCGCAATTGAGTAATTGTTGTCTTCATAACATTTGGAGTTTTTAAAGCGTTCGGAAAGTCCGGGTATATAAGTGACCGATTTATAGCATTTATTTTGTTTTTCCGTAGTTTGTCGCTTTTTATTATTTTTATAGTATTGATTTATTAAAATATTTATGGTTTTTAAAGGGAAACTATTTTTAGTCAATATTGAAGTTATTTTCTTTATGTTTTCTGTATGAAATTCTTTGTCGCTAATATTTAACACGCGATTGATAAAGTTCGATGCCGTGTTCATTATTATTGTCTTTGGGTGTTTCGAATGAAAATTGACTAATCTCCCCGATGCCGTAGGTTTCTGGTACCAATTCGTCCGTATTGTGTTTTCTTTCCTTGTTATTAATAAATCTAAGTATGGAAGTTGGCCATTGCTTTCTTTTTCTATGGTAAACTTAATGCGATGATCGTAGCTATTGAATATTGTCAGTAAATTGTTTATTGCACTTGATTTAGTAATTCCAAAAAGGTCGTCAACGTATTTTGTCAGAAACTTAGGTCTAATATCACAGATTTCCATACATCTATCCAATAGTTCTTCCATCACAATATCGGCTACTATCGGAGATGCTGCGGACCCCATGGGAAGACCTTTCCTTTGTTGATAAAAGTTATTCTTATATCTAAAATAACGGTTATCACAGATGCAAAATTTAAGTATTTTTATGAATAAACTCTTTGAGATTTTTGTCACTGGTTCTAGGTCTTTCCATTTTTCTTCTATTATTTTCAATGCTAGTTCGACTGGAACACTTGGGAAAAGGGAAACCACATCGAGTGAAAAGAAGCTCTCGTCATCCTGAATATTTGTTTCCTTTATTCGTTCTTTGAATTGTTTGGAGTTTTTTACATTATATTTTGAATTAATCGTAAGTTGATTGAGTATGGACGTTATATACCTGCATAGTTTTGTTGAAGGTGCATTGATTGATGAGCATATGGGACGGAGTGGATGCCCTTCTTTGTGAATTTTAGGTAAACCGTAAATTCTCGGGGCAACGGCCGTGTCTGTTTTCATATTTTTCTTTTCCCTTTCGTTAATAAAACCATTTTTAAATAATTCGTCAACTAGTTCGTTGTTTTTCTTTTGTAGTTTGTATGTAGGGTCCGAGCTTACTCGCTTATATGTCATTATGTCATTTACTATTGTATCCGAGCTTACTCGCTTATATGTCATTATGTCATTTACTATTGTAAATGACATAATGACATATAAGCGAGTAAGCTCGGACCCTACATACAAACTACAAAAGAAAAACAACGAACTAGTTGACGAATTATTTAAAAATGGTTTTATTAACGAAAGGGAAAAGAAAAATATGAAAACAGACACGGCCGTTGCCCCGAGAATTTACGGTTTACCTAAAATTCACAAAGAAGGGCATCCACTCCGTCCCATATGCTCATCAATCAATGCACCTTCAACAAAACTATGCAGGTATATAACGTCCATACTCAATCAACTTACGATTAATTCAAAATATAATGTAAAAAACTCCAAACAATTCAAAGAACGAATAAAGGAAACAAATATTCAGGATGACGAGAGCTTCTTTTCACTCGATGTGGTTTCCCTTTTCCCAAGTGTTCCAGTCGAACTAGCATTGAAAATAATAGAAGAAAAATGGAAAGACCTAGAACCAGTGACAAAAATCTCAAAGAGTTTATTCATAAAAATACTTAAATTTTGCATCTGTGATAACCGTTATTTTAGATATAAGAATAACTTTTATCAACAAAGGAAAGGTCTTCCCATGGGGTCCGCAGCATCTCCGATAGTAGCCGATATTGTGATGGAAGAACTATTGGATAGATGTATGGAAATCTGTGATATTAGACCTAAGTTTCTGACAAAATACGTTGACGACCTTTTTGGAATTACTAAATCAAGTGCAATAAACAATTTACTGACAATATTCAATAGCTACGATCATCGCATTAAGTTTACCATAGAAAAAGAAAGCAATGGCCAACTTCCATACTTAGATTTATTAATAACAAGGAAAGAAAACACAATACGGACGAATTGGTACCAGAAACCTACGGCATCGGGGAGATTAGTCAATTTTCATTCGAAACACCCAAAGACAATAATAATGAACACGGCATCGAACTTTATCAATCGCGTGTTAAATATTAGCGACAAAGAATTTCATACAGAAAACATAAAGAAAATAACTTCAATATTGACTAAAAATAGTTTCCCTTTAAAAACCATAAATATTTTAATAAATCAATACTATAAAAATAATAAAAAGCGACAAACTACGGAAAAACAAAATAAATGCTATAAATCGGTCACTTATATACCCGGACTTTCCGAACGCTTTAAAAACTCCAAATGTTATGAAGACAACAATTACTCAATTGCGCCAAAAACCTACAATACGTTACAAAAACTATTTACTCAATTAAAACCAAAAATAGACACTATGGACAAATCAAATTTAATATACAAAATAAAATGCAACGGGAACGAAAATGATAAATGTCAAAAATATTACATCGGGACAACAAAAAACAAATTAAAAACACGGTTATCCGGACACAAATCAGACATTAAAAACAGGTCATCAATCACAACACAGAAAACAGCACTTTCTACCCACTGTGCCACCGAACAACATCATCCAGAATTAGAGAGAGTGAGAGTGCTACAGTGCGAGAACAACTACCAAAAGCGACTTATGTTGGAAACTCTACACATAATGAATACTCCAACATCACAACGAATAAACTACAAAACAGACACAGAGAATCTAGCAAACAGTTACAGACATCTGATTAGAAAAATAAACAAAGATATACAATAAGAAGGGAATGCTGCAGTGACAAAACAGATGGCAGCAACACAAGGTCGGCGTCGAAGCTCAGCGATATTTTGTAAAATTTTGTTATATGTTTAAACAGTATTGTTCCTGATGATGTCTTCCGTTGGAGGACGAAATATCGAAAATAATAAATAATTAAACAACAACAAAGACCTCGAGCTCATTTTTTATTAAATTTGAATTTGTAAAAATATATAATAAAGGTCGAATTAAATATCTAAAAATCAAATAATTAAAACACGGAGAGCACGCCGTAATCAAAATGGTTTACCAACAACTTAAACTAAAACACAAAAATATTGGAAAACATATAAACAAATATAGAAATGAATGTGACAAACAACTAAACACCAACTCCACAACAATATTTTTAATTAAATGCAGAAGATCTGGAATAACGCCCAACTTTATAAAAAACGCGACCAAAAACATTAACAAAATATTTGAAACAAACGAAGGAGTACCAATACAACTACAAAATAGATTAAAGGTCTACATAGGGAATTTTCATAAAAAGATCTTAAACTTACTGATTAAACAAAAACACGAACTGAAAAAAATAAACAATAATAAAATAGACGCAACAAGGGAGTATATAAAACAAATATTGTCGGAAAATGATGCAAATAAGTTCTCTGAATGTGAAAATGAAATATCAAAAAGACGTTTAGAGACATAAAAGAAAAACACAAAAAGAAATTCAAAGCTTTACAAGAACAACAGAAGCAAGAGCTGGAAATACAACACAACAAACACTGGTTCGTAAACTTAACTGACACAGAAATACCCGATGAAGTAAACTGGCTACTCTCACATGGTAAAAAGTTTGCTCTTCCACATACAAAAGAAGAGTTCCCTCTACTCAAATACATAGCGGACGGAGAAGACTGCATAAAAACCATTGGAAACAAAGAGAATCAGGAGATAGCGAGAAACAACTTCACATCAATGATAGAGAATCACATGAACAAACATCAACTATCGGAAAGAGAAAAATACTATTTACGCACAGTGAAACAAACTAGAAAATTTATGGAAGAAAATAAAAGCATAATTATATTGGAAGCAGACAAAGGCAATACAACGGTCGCCATGAAAAGATTAGATTACGATAAGAAGATGGACACAATAGTAAATGACATAATGACATATAAGCGAGTAAGCTCGGACCCTACATACAAACTACAAAAGAAAAACAACGAACTAGTTGACGAATTATTTAAAAATGGTTTTATTAACGAAAGGGAAAAGAAAAATATGAAAACAGACACGGCCGTTGCCCCGAGAATTTACGGTTTACCTAAAATTCACAAAGAAGGGCATCCACTCCGTCCCATATGCTCATCAATCAATGCACCTTCAACAAAACTATGCAGGTATATAACGTCCATACTCAATCAACTTACGATTAATTCAAAATATAATGTAAAAAACTCCAAACAATTCAAAGAACGAATAAAGGAAACAAATATTCAGGATGACGAGAGCTTCTTTTCACTCGATGTGGTTTCCCTTTTCCCAAGTGTTCCAGTCGAACTAGCATTGAAAATAATAGAAGAAAAATGGAAAGACCTAGAACCAGTGACAAAAATCTCAAAGAGTTTATTCATAAAAATACTTAAATTTTGCATCTGTGATAACCGTTATTTTAGATATAAGAATAACTTTTATCAACAAAGGAAAGGTCTTCCCATGGGGTCCGCAGCATCTCCGATAGTAGCCGATATTGTGATGGAAGAACTATTGGATAGATGTATGGAAATCTGTGATATTAGACCTAAGTTTCTGACAAAATACGTTGACGACCTTTTTGGAATTACTAAATCAAGTGCAATAAACAATTTACTGACAATATTCAATAGCTACGATCATCGCATTAAGTTTACCATAGAAAAAGAAAGCAATGGCCAACTTCCATACTTAGATTTATTAATAACAAGGAAAGAAAACACAATACGGACGAATTGGTACCAGAAACCTACGGCATCGGGGAGATTAGTCAATTTTCATTCGAAACACCCAAAGACAATAATAATGAACACGGCATCGAACTTTATCAATCGCGTGTTAAATATTAGCGACAAAGAATTTCATACAGAAAACATAAAGAAAATAACTTCAATATTGACTAAAAATAGTTTCCCTTTAAAAACCATAAATATTTTAATAAATCAATACTATAAAATAATAAAAAGCGACAAACTACGGAAAAACAAAATAAATGCTATAAATCGGTCACTTATATACCCGGACTTTCCGAACGCTTTAAAAACTCCAAATGTTATGAAGACAACAATTACTCAATTGCGCCAAAAACCTACAATACGTTACAAAAACTATTTACTCAATTAAAACCAAAAATAGACACTATGGACAAATCAAATTTAATATACAAAATAAAATGCAACGGGAACGAAAATGATAAATGTCAAAAATATTACATCGGGACAACAAAAAACAAATTAAAAACACGGTTATCCGGACACAAATCAGACATTAAAAACAGGTCATCAATCACAACACAGAAAACAGCACTTTCTACCCACTGTGCCACCGAACAACATCATCCAGAATTAGAGAGAGTGAGAGTGCTACAGTGCGAGAACAACTACCAAAAGCGACTTATGTTGGAAACTCTACACATAATGAATACTCCAACATCACAACGAATAAACTACAAAACAGACACAGAGAATCTAGCAAACAGTTACAGACATCTGATTAGAAAAATAAACAAAGATATACAATAAGAAGGGAATGCTGCAGTGACAAAACAGATGGCAGCAACACAAGGTCGGCGTCGAAGCTCAGCGATATTTTGTAAAATTTTGTTATATGTTTAAACAGTATTGTTCCTGATGATGTCTTCCGTTGGAGGACGAAATATCGAAAATAATAAATAATTAAACAACAACAAAGACCTCGAGCTCATTTTTTATTAAATTTGAATTTGTAAAAATATATAATAAAGGTCGAATTAAATATCTAAAAATCAAATAATGTATAAAATGATTGTTTACAACACGAAGCGATTTATTAGAAAGAAACACGTTCAAGGAGGAGGACTGGTAAATAAGTTGATTAACTCTTTACCCGATGAACTTCATTTACCAGGATATCAATTTTGTGGACCTGGAACAAAGCTAGAAAAACGTATTCAAAGAGGAGATCAAGGTATTAATCCATTAGATGCAGCGTGTAGAGCACACGATATTGCCTATTCACAAAATAAAGATATTGAACAACGTCACATTGCTGATCGTGAACTAACTGAACGGGCTTGGGAGCGAGTAAAATCGAAAAATAGTAACATTGGAGAAAAAATTAGCGCATATCTTGTAACTAACATAATGAAGGCTAAGACAAAGCTAGGGATGGGTAATAAAAACCCCAAACAAATATTGGGTCAACAACTTTTTAAAAACGCTTTAAAAAAAGCTACGAGTTCCCTTAAAAGCAAAAAACCAACTGATATTGATGAAGCCATAAAAATAGCCAGACATGAAATACAAAAGACGTTTCGAGGAAAAAAATCAAAGGTCGCTATACCGCGAGTAATAAGCGTCCCCAAAAGAGGTGGATTTCTTCCCCTCATTCCCATTCTAACTGGATTAGGAGCATTGGGAGCCTTAGCATCGGGTAGTTCAGCAATTACCAATGCCGTTTTAAATGCAAAAAAAGCCAAACAAGAGTTGGATGAACAAACCAGACATAACAAAACAATAGAAGCTATAGCTATGGGTAAAGGTCTCTATCTCAAACCATATAAAAAGGGCTATGGAATTTATGTTGATGAAAATAAAACTCCAAAAAACTAATTAAGCAGCTACCCAAAGGTCCTCTAACCGATGTAAATATTAGTTTTTTTGGGAAAAAATATGTACCTCACTTTAGAGGTGTTTATATGCGTGATAATCTACCTAAGAAACCACATCGAATTGAATGTGGTATCATAAATTTGGATGTTAGCAGTGGACCTGGCACGCATTGGGTGGCATATAATAAAATCAATAATAATATCTACTATTACGACAGTTTTGGTAATCTTCAACCCCCGGTAGAAGTTTTACGTTATTTGGGACCAGCTATTACATACAATTATAAAAGAGATCAACGATTTCAAACATACAATTGTGGACATCTTTGTTTAAAGTTTTTATTGGACATGAACAAAATTTTATAAATACTCCAACATCGATGGTATCCCCTCCATTCAAATTCAACTTTCCTAAGAAGATGATTGAAATCAATAGATCGGATATTGCACTGGTTGATTTTCAATATTGCCATGGAAACCACAAGAGTATTTTCGTGAAGGAACTATCATTTATGTGTGGTGCTTCTGTTGTTCCAGATTATTTTTTGTTTCGTCCACCTTTTAATATAAAAGAACTTACTGGGGAAGTATGCAGAACAAATGCCTACACCAAGACACATGTGAATGGCTTAGATTGGACGGATGGAGAACAAAATTATAATGATGTCGAGAAAGCTCTTACACCATTGAACAACTATCAATATATTTTTGTCGTTGGACAAGAAAAGAAAATCTTTTTACAGAAATATATTCATTCTACCATTATAAATTTAGAAAATAATATGAAACTTCGAGCTTGCCAAAATTATTTTACAAACTGTCCTATACATTTGGACACTAGATTTAAGTGTGCCGTAAATAATATATTTAAGATATTTGTATTCATTGAACAAAACTGGAAAGAACTTGGCTACATACTAGACGATGAAATTAATAAAGTTAATAAATAAAAACAAGCAACTGTATTATTTGCATAAAACTTTAATTAAAGCATTAAAGGTAATGAAAGTGAACAATAATAAGAAAATGGTTGAACATTTACTCGCTCCACGACCACAAACATCTACACCAATTTCAGAAGGCGTACAATTCCAATTTTTTGAAATAGTTGGGACATTAGTTGTTTCACGCCCTTCCAGCAATGGGCAACGATATGTCAACCTTGAATGCTCAGTAACAGGACAATCAGTTTGATCCCAAATATGAATGTTTACTTTACAAAAATAACATCTGGTAATATCTCCTACTCCAGTATAATAAAGTCCAACTGCAGCCATTGTCTTGGGATCTGGATAATTTAAAGGCCAGCGAGCAAAGGTTTTTAAGCGTTCGTCTTCCTTATTAAGAAGAGACATCTTCCTTTCTAAAGCTTCACTAATAAACTGAAATATTTCTCTGTACACATTAAAATGAAAACAGCTTGCAATTTTTAGTTTCAAACAAAATATTTATTTACTTTTCAGTTTATGTTAAATATGGTTGATAAAAATAATCTGGTTGATCCAAATGTTTTAATTCTAGTTTGTAAAGACTCTTTCCGCTTCCATCTTTCAACACAGTTTTCGTCACAGAATAACCCCCACCAGCTATTTCTTTTATGTATTCATCCGCCAGCGAGAGGAATCTTGACGGCAAATAGAGGATAGCATCATTAATTTTCAGCACAATTCTTTCCCCATATTTTGTATTTGTTCTAAAGGCGCCATGGATGTTGTATTCTTTGTTATCCTCCATTTCTTTCAAAGTTATTATTTTTTTATAACTGAAAGAATTGAATAAGTTTATTAAATCTGCGTTCGCCATAATATCACTTTCAATGTTTAATTTTATACTGTGAGCCTTACTTGAAATTGTCTTCTATATATACGAATATTTAACGCGAATTTCACAATATTACAGAGTTACTAGAGTTTTTAATTTTGAGCATAGTTAAGCATGTTCTCATTCATGCTCCAATCTATCGTTGAAGCAGAATTTGTCATGAAACTCTGCAACAACGCTTCCCCCCAAATTCTCATATCCATTTCACAGAAATCCAATTGTTAGTTAATGTAAACAATGGTGTTTCCTTCTTCAAATCCCTTCAATCTTCAATACCGGATTGATGCAGGGTTTGTCATGAAACTCTTTCAGTTTCAATTCTCTCAAATTGCTACATAATGTAAACAAATTCTTCATCGACAAAACTATCAAAAAGCGATCGATATAATGTATCAAAATGCCTGTCCACACAAGAAGAATTTGCTTTGATTGGCTACAGCAGCATTTTTTTAGTGTGTATATGCTACAACATTAATTGGTGGTTAGATGTCGCCTATATCGTTTCGAGGGAAATGACTGGAGAGCCATCTGGACAAAATAATAGAACACACATCTTCTTGTTGACTATGATACTAACCAAATTTGTCTCTGCTATATTCACTTCTCATATGGTGGATCTCTCTAGCCCCATTCGATATGATCATATTTCAATAGTTTTGGAGTGTGTCTATGCTACAACATAATTTATGGATAGTATGGATGGAACTCACCGTTAGATGTCGCCTATATCGTTTCGATGGGAATAACTGAACATTTTTGAGTCGCTAAAATTATAGACAAATTAAAACAAGTACAACGAAAAGTTAGTTTTGTCTTTTTATCTCATCATGTCTTGCATAGCCAACATGCTGATTTTCGTGTTCAACCCACTCGACTTCGTTATCGTTTTTCAAGAATTTCACTTGATTATTCCGGAATTTTTCGATGTCATTTCTTTGTCTATATTTTAATTTATATTTTCATCTATGTTGAAATTAAAACCCCTGAAATATCAATAATTGCAGCATATTTGTCAATTGAAACTCTTCTATAATATATCACATTTATTGAAGTCGATTTCTTGAAATATATGTTTTCAAATAAATTAATAAGCACATTTGACTGCAGTAATCAGCATGTTGACTATATAAAAGCATTCTGAGAGCCATCTAGATAAAATGATTTTCTTCGATACTTACCTCTTTCAGATGTGTTTCTGCTATATTCACTTCTCACATGGTGAATCTCTTTAGCCCCACTCGATATGATCATAATACATTTTTTTTTTCGGAGGGTGTCTCTGCTAGTGGTGAATATTAAAACTTGAAATTTCACCATCCCATACACAGTTTTTGATTGTGTCTGCGCTAAACTTAGCGCCATCTAGTAGTTCATATTAAAACTAGCAACGCCAACGCCAACAGCCCCAATAAAATTTGACGTGGTACAATTCAAAAGACAAAATCCCCAATAGAATTTGCCGTGGTACAATTCCCAAGACAACATCCCCAATATATGTATTTCACCGTGGTACATTTCAAAAGACAACATCCCCAATATATTTCACCGTGCTGAATTTCCCCCAATCGACATCCCCAATAGAATTTGCCGTGGTACAATTCCCAAGACAACATCCCCAATATATTTCACCGTGGAGAATTTACCCTAATCAACATCCCCAATAGAATTTGCCGTGGTACAATTCCCAAGACAACATCGCCAATATATTTCACCGTGGAGAATTTACCCTAATCAACATCCCCAATAGAATTTGCCGTGGTACAATTCCCAAGACAACATCCCCATTAAAATTCACCGTGGAGAATTTACCCTAATCAACATCCCCAATAGAATTTGCCGTGGTAAATCGTGGTGAATTCCCAACATCCCCATAAGCACACTACTCGGGATCAATAAATAAAAGACGCAAAGTATTTACCAGTTGAGCGTTTGTAAGACACTGAATTTATTTGTTAAAAAATACTTCTTGAGAACTAGTTATGATAATATTACTTAACTTAAATTATCATTGAGTGTAAATAAGAGAGAGAGAGAGAGTGAGAAAGAGTGAGAGAGATAAATACCAACAGTACATATGCCTATGCAGAATTCCGGTGAATAATGTCGCTAAAATCAACAAAGTACCAAATATCGGGAGGTACAGTTATATGGGGGCTATACGACGCCGTGAACCTGCACAGACAATTTGCTGTAATAGGCTGTATTATCTATTACGAAATTCAAATACCACATTTAAAACAATTCCGGTGAATAATGTCGCTAAAATCATCAAAATGCCGAATATCGGGAGGTACCGTTATATGGGGGCTATACGAAGACGTGAACCTGCACAGACAATTTGCTGTTATAGGCTGTAGCACCCATTACGAAATTCAAATACCAAATTTGAAACAATGCCGGTGAATAATAAAAGTACCGAATGTAGGGAGGTACCGTTATATGGGGGCTATGTGAAGACGTGGACAAATTTTTGTCATAGGCTATAGCATCCATGACGAACTTCAAATACCAAATTTAAAACAATCCTGGTGAGTAATGTCGCTAAAATCATCAAAATGCCGAATATCGGGAGGTAGCGTTATATGGGGGCTATACGACGCCGTAAACCTGCACAGGCAATTTTCTGTAATAGGCTGTAGTATCTATTACGAACTTCAAATACCAAATTTGAAAGAATTCCGGTGAATAATGTCGCTAAAATCATCAAAATGCCGAATATTGGGAGATACCGTTATATGGGGTCTATACGAAGACGTGGACCTGCACAGACAATTTGCTGTTATAGGCTGTAGCACCCATTACGAAATTCAAATACCAAATTTGAAACAATGCCGGTGAATAATAAAAGTACCGAATGTAGGGAGGTACCGTTATATGGGGGCTATAAGAAGACGTGGACCTGCACAGACAATTTTCTGACATAGGCTATAGCATCCATTACGAACTTCAAATACCAAATTTAAAACAATCCCGGTGAGTAATGTCGCTAAAATCAACAAAGTACCAAATATCGGGAAGTACAGTTATATGGGGGCCATACGACGCCGTGAACCTGCACAGACAATTTTCTGTAATAGGCTGTAGTATCTATTACGAACTTCAAATACCAAATTTGAAAGAATTCCGGTGAATAATGTCGCTAAAATCATCAAATGCCGAATATTGGGAGATACCGTTATATGGGGTCTATACGAAGACGTGGACCTGCACAGACAATTTGCTGTTATAGGCTGTAGCACCCATTACGAAATTCAAATACCAAATTTGAAACAATGCCGGTGAATAATAAAAGTACCGAATGTAGGGAGGTACCGTTATATGGGGGCTATATGAAGACGTGGACTTGCACAGACAAATTTCTGTCATAGGCTATAGCATCCATTACGAACTTCAAATACCAAATTTAAACCAATTCCGGTGAATAATGTCGCTAAAATCATCAAAATGCCGAATATCGGGAGGTACCGTTATATGGGGGCTATACGAAGACGTGGATCTGCACAGACAATTTGCTGTTATAGGCTGTAGCACCCATTGCGAAATTCAAATACCAAATTTGAAACAATGCCGGTGAATAATAAAAGTACCGAATGTAGGGAGGTACCGTTATATGGGGGCTATGTGAAGACGTGGACTTGCACAGACAAATTTCTGTCATAGGCTATAGCATCCATTACGAACTTCAAATACCAAATTTAAAACAATCCTGGTGAGAAATGTCGTTAAAATCATCAAAATGCCGAATATCGGGAGGTACCGTTATATGGGGGCTATACGACGCCGTGAACCTGCACAGACAATTTTCTGTAATAGGCTGTAGTATCTATTACGAACTTCAAATACAAGACTTGAAATAATTCCGGTGAATAATGTCGCTAAAATCATCAAAATGCCGAATATCGGGAGGTACCGTTTAATGGGGGAGTAAACCGGGATCAATAATTAAAAGACGCAAAGTATTTACCAGTTGAGCGTTTGTAAGACACTGAATTTATTTGTTAAAAAATACTCCTTGAGAACTAGTTATGATAATATTACTTAACTTAAATTATCATTGAGTGTAAATAAGAGAGAGAGAGAGAGAGAGAGTGAGAAAGATAAATACCAACAGTACATATGCCTATGCAGAATTCCGGTGAATAATGTCGCTAAAATCAACAAAGTACCAAATATCGGGAGGTACAGTTATATGGGGGCTATACGACCGTGAACCTGCACAGACAATTTTCTGTAATAGGCTGTAGTATCTATTACGAAAGCCAAATACCAAATTTGAAAGAATTCCGGTGAATAATGTCGCTAAAATCAACAAAGTACCGAATATCGGGAGCCATACGACGCCGTGAACCTGCACAGACAATTTTCTGTAGTAGGCTGTAGCATCCATTACGAAAGCCAAATACCAAATTTGAAACAATTCCGGTGAATAGTGTTGCTAAAATCATCAAAATGCCGAATATCGGGACGTACCGTTATAGGGGGGCTATATGAAGACGTGGACCTGCACAGACAATTTGCTGTTATAGGCTGTAGCACCCATTACGAAATTCAAATACCAAATTTGAAACAATGCCGGTGAATAATAAAAGTACCGAATGTAGGGAGGTACCGTTATATGGGGGCTATATGAAGACGTGGACTTGCACAGACAAATTTCTGTCATAGGCTATAGCATCCATTACGAACTTCAAATACCAAATTTAAACCAATTCCGGTGAATAATGTCGCTAAAATCATCAAAATGCCGAATATCGGGAGGTACCGTTATATGGGGGCTATACGAAGACGTGGACCTGCACAGACAATTTGCTGTTATAGGCTGTAGCACCCATTGCGAAATTCAAATACCAAATTTGAGACAATGCCTGTGAATAATAAAAGTACCGAATATAGGGAGGTACCGTTATATGGGGGCTATATGAAGACGTGGACTTGCACAGACAAATTTCTGTCATGAGCTATAGCATCCATTATGAACTTCAAATACCAAATTTAAAACAATCCTGGTGAGTAATGTCGCTAAAATCATCAAAATGCCGAATATCGGGAGGTACCGTTATATGGGGGCTATACGACGCCGTGAACCTGCACAGACAATTTTCTGTAATAGGCTGTATTATCTATTACGAACTTTAAATATAAAATGCGAAACAATTCCGGTGAATAATGTCGCTAAAATCATCAAAATGCCGAATATCGGGAGGTACCGTTTAATGGGGGAGTAAACCGGGATCAATAATTAAAAGACGCAAAGTATTTACCAGTTGAGCGTTTGTAAGACACTGAATTTATTTGTTAAAAAATACTTCTTGAGAACTAGTTACGATAATATTACTTAACTTAAATTATCATTGAGTGTAAATAAGAGAGAGAGAGAGAGTGAGAGAGAGATAAATACCAACAGTGCATATGCCTATGCAGAATTCCGGTGAATAATGTTGCTAAAATCAACAAAGTACCAAATATCGGGAGGTACAGTTATATGGGGGCTATACGACGCCGTGAACCTGCACAGACAATTTTCTGTAATAGGCTGTAGTATCTATTACGAACTTCAAATACCAAATTTGAAAGAATTCTGGTGAATAATGTCGCTAAAATCAACAAAGTACCGAATATCGGGAGGTACCGTTATATGGGGGCTATATGAAGACGTGGACTTGCACAGACAATTTGCTGTTATAGGCTGTAGCACCCATTACGAAATTCAAATACCAAATTTGAAACAATGCCGGTGAATAATAAAAGTACCGAATGTAGGGAGGTACCGTTATATGGGGGCTATGTGAAGACGTGGACTTGCACAGACAAATTTTTGTCATAGGCTATAGCATCCATGACGAACTTCAAATACCAAATTTAAAACAATCCTGGTGAGTAATGTCGCTAAAATCATCAAAATGCCGAATATCGGGAGGTACCGTTATATGGGGGCTATACGACGCCGTGAACCTGCACAGACAATTTTCTGTAATAGGCTGTAGTATCTATTACGAACTTCACATATAAAATGTAAAACAATTCCGGTGAATAATGTCGCTAAAATCATCAAAATTCCGAATATCGGGAGGTACCGTTTAATGGGGGAGTAAACTGGGATCAATAATTAAAAGACGCAAAGTATTTACCAGTTGAGCGTTTGTAAGACACTGAATTTATTTGTTAAAAAATACTTCTTGAGAACTAGTTATGATAATATTACTTAACTTAAATTATCATTGAGTGTAAATAAGAGAGAGAGAGAGAGTGAGAGGGAGATAAATACCAACAGTACATATGCCTATGCAGAATTCCGGTGAATAATGTCGCTAAAATCAACAAAGTACCAAATATCGGGAGGTACAGTTATATGGGGGCCATACGACGCCGTGAACCTGCTCAGACAATTTTCTGCAATAGGCTGTAGTATCTATTACGAAAGCCAAATACCAAATTTGAAGGAATTCCGGTGAATAATGTCGCTAAAATCATCAAAATGCCGAATATCGGGAGGTACCGTTTAATGGGGGAGTAAACCGGGATCAATAATTAAAAGACACAAAGTATTGACCAGTTGAGCGTTTGTAAGACACTGAATTTATTTGTTAAAAAATACTTCTTGAGAACAAAGTACCAAATATCGGGAGGTACAGTTATATGGGGCCATACGACGCCGTGAACCTGCACAGACAATTTTCTGTAATAGGCTGTAGTATCTGTTACGAACTTCAATTACCAAATTTGAAAGAATTCCGGTGAATAATGTCGCTAAAATCATCAAAATGCCGAATATTGGGAGATACCGTTATATGGGGTCTATACGAAGACGTGGACCTGCACAGACAATTTGCTGTTATAGGCTGTAGCACCCATTACGAAATTCAAATACCAAATTTGAAACAATGCCGGTGAATAATAAAAGTACCGAATGTAGGGAGGTACCGTTATATGGGGGCTATATGAAGACGTGGACTTGCACAGACAAATTTCTGTCATAGGCTATAGCATCCATTACGAACTTCAAATACCAAATTTAAACCAATTCCGGTGAATAATGTCGCTAAAATCATCAAAATGCCGAATATCGGGAGGTGCCGTTATATGGGGGCTATACGAAGACGTGGACCTGCACAGACAATTTGCTGTTATAGGCTGTAGCACCCATTGCGAAATTCAAATACCAAATTTGAGACAATGCCTGTGAATAATAAAAGTACCGAATATAGGGAGGTACCGTTATATGGGGGCTATATGAAGACGTGGACTTGCGTAGACAAATTTCTGTCATGAGCTATAGCATCCATTATGAACTTCAAATACCAAATTTAAAACAATCCTGGTGAGTAATGTCGCTAAAATCATCAAAATGCCGAATATCGGGAGGTACCGTTATATGGGGGCTATACGACGCCGTGAACCTGCACAGACAATTTTCTGTAATAGGCTGTATTATCTATTACGAACTTCAAATATAAAATGCGAAACAATTCTGGTGAATAATGTCGCTAAAATCATCAAAATGCCGAATATCGGGAGGTACCGTTTAATGGGGGAGTAAACCGGGATCAATAATTAAAAGACGCAAAGTATTTACCAGTTGAGCGTTTGTAAGACACTGAATTTATTTGTTAAAAAATACTTCTTGAGAACTAGTTACGATAATATTACTTAACTTAAATTATCATTAAGTGTAAATAAGAGAGAGAGAGAGCGTGAGAGAGAGAGATAAATACCAACAGTGCATATGCCTATGCAGAATTCCGGTGAATAATGTTGCTAAAATCAACAAAGTACCAAATATCGGGAGGTACAGTTATATGGGGGCTATACGACGCCGTGAACCTGCACAGACAATTTTCTGTAATAGGCTGTAGTATCTATTAAGAACTTCAAATACCAAATTTGAAAGAATTCCGGTGAATAATGTCGCTAAAATCAACAAAGTACCGAATATCGGGAGGTACCGTTATATGGGGGCTATATGAAGACGTGGACTTGCACAGACAAGTTTCTGTCATAGGCTATAGCATCCATTACGAACTTCAAATACCAAATTTAAAACAATTCCGGTGAATAATGTCGCTAAAATCATCAAAATGCCGAATATAGGGAGGTACCGTTATATGGGGGCTATACGAAGACGTGGACCTGCACATACAATTTGCTGTTATAGGCTGAAGCACCCATTACGAAATTCAAATACCAAATTTGAAACAATGCCGGTGAATAATAAAAGTACCGAATGTAGGGAGGTACCGTTATATGGGGGCTATGTGAAGACGTGGACTTGCACAGACAAATTTTTGTCATAGGCTATATCATCCATGACGAACTTCAAATACCAAATTTAAACAATCCTGGTGAGTAATGTCGCTAAAATCATCAAAATGCCGAATATCGGGAGGTACCGTTATATGGGGGCTATACGACGCCGTGAACCTGCACAGACAATTTTCTGTAATAGGCTGTAGTATCTATTACGAACTTCACATATAAAATGTAAAACAATTCCGGTGAATAATGTCGCTAAAATCATCAAAATTCCGAATATCGGGAGGTACCGTTTAATGGGGGAGTAAACTGGGATCAATAATTAAAAGACGCAAAGTATTTACCAGTTGAGCGTTTGTAAGACACTGAATTTATTTGTTAAAAAATACTTCTTGAGAACTAGTTATGATAATATTACTTAACTTAAATTATCATTGAGTGTAAATAAGAGAGAGAGAGTGAGAGAGAGATAAATACCAACAGTACATATGCCTATGCAGAATTCCGGTGAATAATGCCGCTAAAATCAACAAAGTACCAAATATCGGGAGGTACAGTTATATGGGGGCCATACGACGCCGTGAACCTGCTCAGACAATTTTCTGTAATAGGCTGTAGTATCTATTACGAAAGCCAAATGCCAAATTTGAAAGAATTCCGGTGAATAATGTCGCTAAAATCAACAAAGTACCGAATATCGGGAGCCATACGACGCCGTGAACCTGCACAGACAATTTTCTGTAGTAGGCTGTAGTATCCATTACGAAAGCCAAATACCAAATTTAAAACAATTCCGGTGAATAGTGTCGCTAAAATCATCAAAATGCCGAATATCGGTACGTACCGTTATATGGGGGCTATATGAAGACGTGGACCTGCACAGACAATTTGCTGTTATAGGATGTAGCACCCATTACGAAATTCAAATACCAAATTTGAAACAATGCCGGTGAATAATAAAAGTACCGAATGTAGGAGGTACCGTTATATGGGGGCTATGTGAAGACGTGGACAAATTTTTGTCATAGGCTATAGCATCCATGACGAACTTCAAATACCAAATTTATAACAATCCTGGTGAGTAATGTCGCTAAAATCATCAAAATGCCGAATATCGGGAGGTACCGTTATATGGGGGCTATACGACGCCGTGAACCTGCACAGACAATTTTCTGTAATAGGCTGTAGTATCTATTGTTGAATATAAATCTGCTTGTCCTCTATTTTTCTGCTGTTGTGTTAATAAAACGCACTTCTGCTCTCGGTGGTTGCTTTATTCAGAGTGAAACTTATTCTACTTACACACTACTCAAGTTAACTTAACGCTAAGAAAAAATCTATTTACAAGTCAGTGTGTGGATCACACTAAGTGATCTTCGCATAATTATTCCTAATGTGTGTTGTATGTTGTAAGAGCGTAACGTGGACATTCAATAATTACAACACTCCTCCTCAACATACATACACACATACCAACCAAAAATCAATAACTCTTTATTTATTTTATGACATTTGTAAACACATTACAAAAATAAAAATACACATAGTATTCTACTTATCTTAGACATTTATATTAGTATGCTCCTCCTGCATAAGTTTTTCCTCACAAGGGATCGACAAAAGTTGTCCTAACGGAGTTTCTATTTGTTCTGCGAAACACTTTCGCTTTATCGTGTGCTTTGTTTTGTAAGTTCTCAACTTTCTGGCACCAGCAACTTTTTATTGTTTTCATATGTCGAAACGCATTCCAATTATTGTATCGATCTTCTGCTTGATTCTGTGGGCTCTCCCCTCTTTGAAAATCGTAACGGGGCTTTATTACATTTGTTTTTGTTTTCGCCAGAAACAAATTCTTTTTAGGCTCGTAGTACAAAAACAAATTTCCCCTTATCCTCGCAGTCAACACCGTTTTCCCCTTGTTTATGATTCTTGCGCATTTTTCTTCAAATATTACGTCATCTTTAACCGCTACTTTGCCTACCGAAATAAAATTGCATTGTAGGTCAGGCACAAATAACACATCGTTGAGCACAACGTCACCCTCATTTATAAGAACTCTCCCCTTCCCCTTTGCTAGAATGGTTTTATTACCAGGCAGGGAGATTTCTTCATGGTGTTCCTCAAACATCGTAAACAAATTACGGTTAGAGCACAAATGTGAGGAGGCACCGCTATCAAAACACCAGACGTTCTCATTGAGATTGTTGTTGTCAATCATCGCCAAACTTGTGTACGCATGCTCGTTTCCCTTTTTGTCTGCTCTTCGGCAATGTGATGCGTAATGGCCTCTGCCGCCACAATTGTAACATTTCACACTATTGTTGTATGACCATGAATCATCTTTTCTGCTACCTGTACTGTTGTTGTAGTTCTGATGATGTACATTGTTGTTTTTCTTTTTGTTGATATTGGGACCCCTTTTATTATCAGCCATAAATGCCATCGTGGAATTTTCATCTTGTTTACTCATTGATGATTGCCTTCTTTGATTTTCCTCGGACAATTTTACTTTCAATGCGCTTAATTTCGGCAAATCATCCCTTGACTCTAGCGCAACCACAAAATTCTCGAATGTTTTAGGCAAGCTGGCGAGGATCATGATGACTAATAAGTCCTCGGTGAATAATAAAAGTACCGAATGTAGGGAGGTACCGTTATATGGGGGCTATATGAAGACGTGGACTTGCACAGACAAATTTCTGTAATAGGCTGTAGTATCTATTACGAACTTCAAATATAAAATGCGAAACAATTCCGGTGAATAATGTCGCTAAAATCATCAAAATGCCGAATATCGGGAGGTACCGTTATATGGGGGCTATACGAAGACGTGGACCTGCACAGACAATTTTCTGTAATAGGCTGTAGTATCTATTACGAACTTCAAATATAAAATGCGAAACAATTCCGGTGAATAATGTCGCTAAAATCATCAAAATGCCGAATATCGGGAGGTACCGTTTAATGGGGGAGTAAACCGGGATCAATAATTAAAAGACGCAAAGTATTTACCAGTTGAGCGTTTGTAAGACACTGAATTTATTTGTTAAAAAATACTTCTTGAGAACTAGTTACGATAATATTACTTAACTTAAATTATCATTGAGTGTAAATAAGAGAGAGAGAGTGAGAGAGAGATAAATACCAACAGTGCATATGCCTATGCAGAATTCCGGTGAATAATGTCGCTAAAATCAACAAAGTACCAAATATCGGGAGGCACAGTTATATGGGGGCTATACGACGCCGTGAACCTGCACAGACAATTTTCTGTAATAGGCTGTAGTATCTATTACGAACTTCAAATACCAAATTTGAAAGAATTCCGGTGAATAATGTCGCTAAAATCAACAAAGTACCGAATATCGGGAGGTACAGTTATATGGGAGCCATACGACGCCGTGAACCTGCACAGACAATTTTCTGTAGTAGGCTGTAGTATCCATTACGAAAGCCAAATACCAAATTTAAAACAATTCCGGTGAATAGTGTCGCTAAAATCATCAAAATGCCGAATATCGGGAGGCCCATTACGAAATTCAAATACCAAATTTGAAACAATGCCGGTGAATAATAAAAGTACCGAATGTAGGGAGGTACCGTTATATGGGGGCTATGTGAAGACGTGGACTTGCACAGACAAATTTTTGTCATAGGTTATAGCATCCATGACGAACTTCAAATACCAAATTTAAAACAATCATGGCGAGTAATGTCGCTAAAACCATCAAAATGCCGAATATCGGGAGGTACCGTTATATGGGGGCTATGCGACGCCGTGAACCTGCACAGACAATTTTCTGTAATAGGCTGTAGTATCTATTACGAACTTCACATATAAAATGTAAAACAATTCCGGTGAATAATGTCGCTAAAATCATCAAAATTCCGAATATCGGGAGGTACCGTTTAATGGGGGAGTAAACTGGGATCAATAATTAAAAGACGCAAAGTATTTACCAGTTGAGCGTTTGTAAGACACTGAATTTATTTGTTAAAAAATACTTCTTGAGAACTAGTTATGATAATATTACTTAACTTAAATTATCATTGAGTGTAAATAAGAGAGAGAGAGAGTGAGAGAGAGATAAATACCAACAGTAAATATGCCTATGCAGAATTCCGGTGAATAATGTCGCTAAAATCAACAAAGTACCAAATATCGGGAGGTACAGTTATATGGGGGCCATACGACGCCGTGAACCTGCACAGACAATTTTCTGTAATAGGCTGTAGTATCTATTACGAACTTCAAATACAAAATATGAAAGAATTCCGGTGAATAATGTCGGTAAAATCAACAAAGTACCGAATATCGGGAGGTACAGTTATATGGGAGCCATACGACACCGTGAACCTGCTCAGACAATTTTCTGTAGTAGGCTGTAGTATCCATTACGAAAGCCAAATATCAAATTTAAAACAATTCCGGTGAATAATGTCGCTAAAATCATCAAAATGCCAAATATTGGGAGGTACCGTTATATGGGGGCTATACGAAGACGTGGACCTGCACAGACAATTTTCTGACATAGGCTAAAGCATCCATTACGAACTTCAAATACCAAATTTGAAACAATCCCGGTGAGTAATGTCGCTAAAATCAACAAAGTACCAAATATCGGGAGGTACAGTTATATGGGGGCCGTAAACCTGCACAGACAATTTTCTGTAATAGGCTGTAGTATCTATTACGAACTTCAAATACCAAATTTGAAAGAATTCCGGTGAATAATGTCGCCAAAATCAACAAAGTACCGAATATCGGGAGGTACAGTTATATGGGGGCCATACGACGCCGTGAATCTGCACAGACAATTTTCTATAGTAGGCTGTGGTATCCATTACGAACGCCAAATACCAAATTTAAAACAATTCCGGTGAATAATGTCGCTAAAATCATCAAAATGCCGAATATCGGGAGGTACCGTTATATGGGGGCTATACGAAAACGTGGACCTGCACAGACAATTTGCTGTCATAGCCTGTAGCACCCATTACGAAATTCAAATACCAAATTTGAAACAATGCCGGTGAATAATTAAAGTACCGAATATAGGGAGGTACCATTATATGGGGGCTATATGAAGACGTGGACTTGCACAGACAAATTTCTGTCATAAGCTATAGCATCCATTACGAACTTCAAATACCAAATTTAAAACAATTCCGGTGAATAATGTCGCTAAAATCATCAAAATGCCGAATATCGGAAGGTACGGTTATATGGGGGCTATACGAAGACGTGGACCTGCACAGACAATTTGCTGTTATAGGCTGTAACACCCATTACGAAATTCAAATACCAAATTTGAAACAATGCTGGTGAATAATAAAAGTACCGAATTTAGGAAGGTACCATTGAATGGGAGCTATATGAAGACCTGGACTTCCATAGACAAATTTTTGTCATAGGCTTTAGCATCCATGACGAACTTCAAATACCAAATTTAAAACAATCCTGGTGAGTACTGTCGCTAAAATCATCAAAATGCCGAATATCGGGAGGTACAGTTATATGGGGGCTATACGACGCCGTGAACCTGCACAGACAATTTTCTGTAATAGGCTGTAGTATCTATTACGAACTTCAAATATAAAATGTGAAACAATTCCGGTGAATAATGTCGCTAAAATCATCAAAATGCCGAATATCGGGAGGTACCGCTTAATGGGGGAGTAAACCGGGATCAATAATTAAAAGACGCAAAGTATTTACCAGTTGAGCGTTTGTAAGACACTGAATTTATTTGTTAAAAAATACTTCTTGAGAACTAGTTATGATAATATTACTTAACTTAGATTATCATTGAGTGTAAATAAGAGAGAGAGAGAGAGAGTGAGAGAGAGAGAGAGAGAGAGTGAGAGAGAGAGAGAGATAAATACCAACAGTACATATGCCTATGCAGAATTCCGGTGAGTAATGTCGCTAAAATCAACAAAGTGCCAAATATCGGGAGGTACAGTTATTTGGGGGCCATACGACGCCGTGAACCTGCACAGACAATTTTCTGTAATAGGCTGTAGTATCTATTACGAACTTCAAATACCAAATTTGAAAGAATTCCGGTGAATAATGTCGCAAAAATCAACAAAGTACCGAATATCGGGAGGTACAGTTATATGGGAGCCATACGACGCCGTGAATCTGCACAGACAATTTTCTATAGTAGGCTGTGGTATCCATTACGAACGCCAAATACCAAATTTAAAACAATTCCGGTGAATAATGTCGCTAAAATCATCAAAATGCCGAATATCGGGAGGTACCGTTATATGGGGGCTATACGAAAACGTGGACCTGCACAGACAATTTGCTGTCATAGCCTGTAGCACCCATTACGAAATTCAAATACCAAATTTGAAACAATGCCGGTGAATAATTAAAGTACCGAATATAGGGAGGTACCATTATATGGGGGCTATATGAAGACGTGGACTTGCACAGACAAATTTCTGTCATAAGCTATAGCATCCGTTACGAACTTCAAATACCAAATTTAAAACAATTCCGGTGAATAATGTCGCTAAAATCATCAAAATGCCGAATATCGGAAGGTACGGTTATATGGGGGCTATACGAAGACGTGGACCTGCACAGACAATTTGCTGTTATAGGCTGTAACACCCATTACGAAATTCAAATACCAAATTTGAAACAATGCTGGTGAATAATAAAAGTACCGAATTTAGGAAGGTACCATTGAATGGGAGCTATATGAAGACCTGGACTTCCATAGACAAATTTTTGTCATAGGCTTTAGCATCCATGACGAACTTCAAATACCAAATTTAAAACAATCCTGGTGAGTACTGTCGCTAAAATCATCAAAATGCCGAATATCGGGAGGTACAGTTATATGGGGGCTATACGACGCCGTGAACCTGCACAGACAATTTTCTGTAATAGGCTGTAGTATCTATTACGAACTTCAAATATAAAATGTGAAACAATTCCGGTGAATAATGTCGCTAAAATCATCAAAATGCCGAATATCGGGAGGTACCGCTTAATGGGGGAGTAAACCGGGATCAATAATTAAAAGACGCAAAGTATTTACCAGTTGAGCGTTTGTAAGACACTGAATTTATTTGTTAAAAAATACTTCTTGAGAACTAGTTATGATAATATTACTTAACTTAGATTATCATTGAGTGTAAATAAGAGAGAGAGAGAGAGAGAGTGAGAGAGAGAGAGAGAGTGAGAGAGAGAGAGAGATAAATACCAACAGTACATATGCCTATGCAGAATTCCGGTGAGTAATGTCGCTAAAATCAACAAAGTGCCAAATATCGGGAGGTACAGTTATTTGGGGGCCATACGACGCCGTGAACCTGCACAGACAATTTTCTGTAATAGGCTGTAGTATCTATTACGAACTTCAAATACCAAATTTGAAAGAATTCCGGTGAATAATGTCGCAAAAATCAACAAAGTACCGAATATCGGGAGGTACAGTTATATGGGAGCCATACGACGCCGTGAACCTGCACAGACAATTTTCTGTAGTAGGCTGTAGTATCCATTACGAAAGCCAAATACCAAATTTAAAACAATTCCGGTGAATAGTGTTGCTAAAATCATCAAAATGTCGAATATCGGGAGGTACCGTTATATGGGGGCTATATGAAGACGTGGACTTGCACAGACAAATTTCTGTCATAGGCTATAGCATCCATTACGAACTTCAAATACCAAATTTAAAACAATTCCGGTGAATAATGTCGCTAAAATCATCAAAATGCCGAATATCGGGACGTACCTTCATATGTGGGCTATACGAAGACGTGGACCTACACAGACAATTTGCTGTTATAGGCTGTAGCACCCATTACGAAATTCAAATACCAAATTTGAAACAATGCCGGTGAATAATTAAAGTACCGAATGTAGGGAGGTACCGTTATATGGGGGCTATGTGAAGACGTGGACAAATTTTTGTCATAGGCTATAGCATCCATGACGAACTTCAAATACCAAATTTAAAACAATCCTGGTGAGTAATGTCGCTAACATCGTCAAAGTGCCGAATATCGGGAGGTACCGTTATATGGGGGCTATACGACGCCGTGAACCTGCACAGACAATTTTCTGTAATAGGCTGTAGTATCTATTACGAACTTCAAATATAAAATGTGAAACAATTCCGGTGAATAATGTTGCTAAAATCATCAAAATGCCGAATATCGGGAGGTACCGTTTAATGGGGGAGTAAACCGGGATCAATAATTAAAAGACGCAAAGTATTTACCAGTTGAGCGTTTGTAAGACACTGAATTTATTTGTTAAAAAATATTTCTTGAGAACTAGTTATGATAATATTACTTAACTTAAATTATCATTGAGTGTAAATAAGAGAGAGAGAGACAGTGAGAGAGAGAGATAAATACCAACAGTACATATGCCTATGCAGAATTCCGGTGAATAATGTCGCTAAAATCAACAAAGTACCAAATATCGGGAGGTACAGTTATATGGGGGCCATACGACGCCGTGAACCTGCACAATTTTCTGTATAAGGCTGTAGTATCCATTACGAAAGCCAAATACCAAATTTAAAACAATTCCGGTGAATAATGTCGCTAAAATAATCAAAATGCCGAATATTGGTAGGTACCGTTATATGGGGGCTATACGAAGACGTGGACCTGCACAGACAATTTTCTGACATAGGCTATAGCATCCATTACCAACTTCAAATACCAAATTTAAAACAATCCCGGTGAGTAATGTCGCTAAAATCAACAAAGTACCAAATATCGGGAGGTACAGTTATATGGGGGCCATACGACGCCGTGAACCTGCACAGTCAATTTTCTATAGTAGGCTGTGGTATCCATTACGAACGCCAAAAACCAAATTTAAAACAATTCCGGTGAATAATGTCGCTTAAATCATCAAAATGCCGAATATCGGGAGGTACCGTTATATGGGGGCTATACGAAGACGTGGACCTGCACCGACAATTTGCTGTCATAGGCTGTAGCACCCATTACGAAATTCAAATACCAAATTTGAAACAATGCCGGTGAATAATTAAAGTACCAAATATAGGGAGGTACCATTATATGGGGGCTCTATGAAGACGTGGACTTGCACAGACAAATTTCTGTCATAACCTATAGCATCCATTACGAACTTCAAATAGCAAATTTAAAACAATCCCGGTGAGTAATGTCGCTAAAATCATCAAAATGGCGAATATCAGGAGGTACCGTTATATGGGGCTATACGAAGACGTTGACCTGCAGAGACAATTTTCTGTAATAGGCTGTAGTATCTATTGCGAACTTTAAATACCAATTTTAAAGAATTCCGGTGAATAATGTCGCTAAAATCAACAAAGTACCAAATATCGGGAGGTACAGTTATATGGGGGCCATACGACGCCGTGAACCTGCACAGACAATTTTCTGTAATAGGCTGTAGTATCTATTACGAACTTCAACTATAAAATTTGAAACAATTCCGGTGAATAATTTCGCTAAAATCATCAAAATGCCGAATATCCGGAGGTACCGTTTAATGGGGGAGTAAACCGGGATCATTAATTAAAAGACGCAAAGTATTTACCATTTGAGCGTTTGTAAGACACTGAATTTATTTGTTAAAAAATACTTCTTGAGAACTAGTTATGATGATATTACTTACCTTAAATTATCATTAAGTGTAAATAAGAGAGAGAGATAGATAAATACCAACTGTACATATACCTATGCAGCACGCCACCATAAACCTTAGGGGGAGTCATAAACACGCATAGCTACCTCACATGAGGCAAGCAAATATTCTGCACTTGCTTATCAGTTTGAGTAAAGATTACATCCCGTAATCTAACTCCACCATAAAATATTTTCAGCAATTGAAAATTCTATACTATGTATTTCTAACTCGAAGGTCTGCTCGCCACATGTTCTCATCATATTTAATGTGGACTGTATTATGAAGATCCTAAAATCATCAAAATACCGAATATCTTGAGGTACCGTTATATGGGGGCTATACGAAGACATGGACCTGCACAGACAATTTTCTGTCATAGGGTGGAGTACCCATTACGGACTTCAAATACCGAATTTGAAACAATTCCGCTAAAATTTTAAAAATGCCGAATATCGGGAGGTACCGTTATACACTCTAAACTATTTTTGCTGAAAATCACAATGATAATGATATGCAACAAGATGCCGCACAACTGTGCGTGATTTTCAACAGCTTTGTTGTTGTCTGCTTTTACACAAAATAGTGTGTAAAACCTACACATTTTGTTTTACGATTTTAGACATTTTATCTTGATTTTACAAACTTCTGTGTGCAATTTTCAGTTTAATTAGGCAACTTCATGCTTATTTTCTAGATGCATAAATATTAAAAACAAGTTAATTTAAGGTGAAAAATATTTTATTTAAAATATTAATTGACAAATATACATATTAAATTTAATTAAGAAATTAAAAATTACACTTTGGAATGCATTAAATTAATACATATAACTTAGAACCATGCACATGGCTTTGACAATATAATATAGATTCTGCGTAAGGCTGTTTAAAAAAAACTGGTTAAAAATAATTAGGAAGTAAATTGTAGATGTCACTTAAATATTAAATATATAATAGTAAATATGCTTACTTAATGCAATCTAATTTTTACATAAGGCTGACTATTCTTTTTAAATTATTAATGTTCTTTTTTGGCCTCTACATTGCGAAGGATAAAATTTAAAAAAATATCGCATAAAAAATTCGCATGTTTGCCAAATTTTTGGGTTTTCTATATTGAATATATAATAGTAGCACAATATCTGCAATATTAACGTTATAATGTCGCTATTGGGTTCAATACTTGTCAATTCCCCTTCAAACCAGACATATGCAATAGATTGTTTCTCGTCGTCTTTAGGGGATGTACCTTGAAAATTTGAAATTAATTTCAGAACTTATTAATTATACAGCATTGACTTACAAATTATGGAAGCCCATGGAGTGACCGTTTCGTTTGCATCTCGAATTGTATCAATTGTAGTACCGAACTAAAATAAAAATAATCATCATTAGTATTACATTTGCGATTAATTTGGAATATTATGTACCTTAAATTCTTTAAAAAACAATGCACCTATTTCATTAAAATAACCACATATTGCCTTTATAATAATATTGTCATCTTCTTCTGTATGTTCAATCCTAAAAAAATTTCGAAACTTGCTTCGGGATTTTTCAAAATTAGACTTGAATGTTCGGATATCTAAATCCATTAACTTTTCAAAGTGGCCAAATAAACATTCCTTGTTGAATATCATTGGCCAGTTCTGCAAAATGTCTCGCACAGTGGGTATATTTTGTGCATCATTAAAATATGCACGTTGCGTGGCAAAACAGTCGGACATTAATGATTTTGCGGACTCCAACTCTGATTTTAGTAATTTTTTTTTGTGGTGCATTGAAATTAAAATTTGTTTTTTATAGTCCACATCTTTAGAGTTTTCTCTAGAAATATCTGGTTGCCAATGTGCACAGCTCCTAGATAGTGCACTTAAACGTTTTCTTTTAGTTAGCGGTATGCCCATCACATTAATCTTTTTTTTTTTTTTGAGCTATAATTCAAAAAATTGTTTCGGTTTCTCATGGTTGTAACGAGTGATATTGGAGTGTATGACATAACCCGTCCTTCTCCATCTTTTTCAACAAATGATTCTGGGTATTTCGTGGCAGCCATATGCGCAACATTCCTGTATACATTCATCGGAATAAAATTTGTTTTTCTACGTAATTCATCGACAATTACATTGCAAAATGAATTTATTAGCTTTCCAATTTTTTCCTTATTATTAAGCTGTGACAACACTTCTGGAGACATCCTGTTCCAAGGTATTTGAAAACCTTAAAAGCTATCGCTAATTGGATTATTCTTGGTCACTAAAGTGTTGAGTTCATCCGTTGCACTACCTGATGCCATTAACTCTTCATCAGATGTTATATTTATGGTGTCTGTGAACTCAGTTAATGGTACTTCAACTAAATGTTGGCCTACATCTGATGATAGAGCTATGTAGAAGCTTTCACCGCTTATTTCTTGGGATGACGTTGGGATGTTTACTATAGATTGTGAATTTTCTGTTGTGATGTCATTGTTTGGTTTGGTCTGCTCAATATTTTCTATTGGAATAGGCAAAATATTGTTGGGGGTCCACATTTCCTCGAATTTTAAAATCATTAAAATTTGTTTGTCCTCTAAAATACATTGCAAGGTCTCGTCATCATCTATTTCAGTTCCGTCGCTTTCCAAAACAAATCTGCTTCCATCAAGAGAGTACTCTTTTGCTGAAAATAAATAATAATAATGCAATTGTGTTAAAAGAAAGACTACAGTGAAACATTTTTTTACCTTTTTTTTATAACGAGATCGATTGAACCTTCGCACATGAATGCCTTTTTCTTTGATCTATCGGCATTCCAAATCTTACATAAAAACTTCGCCATGTTATACTTATTTTATATGAATACTAAAGTACTACCTTAAATCTAATTATTGGAATAAAAAACCTTATTTTTAAAATAAATCTTCAAATGTTTGAAATGGAGCATAGTAATATTTTTGGTCTTTTTGGAAAAGTTTTATGGGTTGAGGAAATACAAATTCTTTTCTTTTGATAATAGAAAATTCCTTTTCACGAATTTTTTCAAATGATTCATACAAATTTATTATGCAGTTGTACCACATTTTCTTAATTTCTCCATAACATATAAAGTCAGTGTATTCTTTGTTTACAAATATTGTGTTTACAATAAGAACATTTATGTTATCTTGCGAATCTACCGAGCATAGTATGACATCTTTTTCTTTATATAAAGTTCCAAGAAATTCAATTTTTTTTGTTGCATATATATACTCGCCCGGTATATTTATATTAAACATTCCATTTTCTGAATTAACAACATTTTTACATATGATATCGGTTTTTATACGGTTACCATGAAGACTTGCTTGAAAACATTGATGTTTCTTGGCCATTGTCAAAGTTATATTTTTAAAGTTTCTACATGACTTTGCTATTTGTTTAAAATATTGGTGCTTGTGCTCAAAATGCAGTGTCGAAAGATTTTTTAAAGGGCCAAATTGTTTAATAAGGTCTGGATAATGTATTAAAAAAATTATGCTTTGGTCTCAGATTATTGTTTGGGATACATTCTTTTCTAAAATCAAAGTAAATGTGAATAAAATGATTTAGTAATTCTATTTGACTTTCTGTAATTTTTTCTGCACAAATTAAACGACACATATTTATCAAAGCTGAGAGAAAACGATACATTGGATCCTCAAAATTTGTGACAACTGACATCAACGCAATGGGCATCAAAAACAACATATGTCTAATTTCGTCTGCTTTCCCTGAAATTTTTTTCATTTTTATATTTATTTGCGGAAATGATAAACGTAGGGAGAATGTTTTTTGAATAGACTGTAAAAATGCGTTTAGATTGTCAAAAGAAAAGTTGAAAGTATCACTCAATGATTTTAAAATTACCATTAATTCGAATGGAACAATTCCCTCAAACAAGTCATGGGCTATGCATGGCGGCAATCCTGGATTACAAACGTGGAAGTATTTTAGACTATTAAAACATGCATTTTTTACTACACCTTTTTTGAAATCCTGGGATAAAATGAGTTCATTGTAGTTATTAATGTTTCTAAGAGTGCTTACACCAACATTCTGTTTATATAAGGATTTCCGCTTTCATTAGCTTTCATTAAAACCGCCAATTTGATGTGATCCAAGATTATCACCAATAACATAAACAACTGTCCCAAACAATATTTTTTCTTTTCCTATTTGTTTATCATAAATTGTCAATCCTGCGGTCTCTAACTTTTTTAGATCAGTTAATAGTGGTTGCAGAACAATATCGAAACCAAATGTTTTTATAATGCGTTCTTTACACAGCAACAGTAACTTTATATTTTTAACAATAGATCTATATTTGATATCAATATTCCCTAACATGAAGTAAAAACCAATTACTTTATGTTTCTTTTTTGCTGAGCCTAACGGATTGCACACTTCGAAAGCATCTTGGAATATAAGAAGCTCAATTCGCTATTCACCTGAATTAAAGAATTTTTGGTTTTTATAAACCAGACCATCATTATAATCTAAATATGAATTAAAATCCGATTTTTTCTCTTCAGAAAAAAAATTTAAGTACTCTTGATCACTAAATAATGCATTTAAAGTTTCTAATAATGGCACACAGTGATATACACAGTCCTGGTGACAATTATCAACACCTAGAAAAATTTCTTGTGGTCCAATAAAATGAGGGTTTTCTGAAAAGAAGTTTTGTATTTTTTGTTTTGAAGAAATGTTTTGTAAGTCCTTTAATACACTTGAATCTTTTAAAAAATTAACTATTTCATTTTCTTTATCAGACACGTTACAGTTGCCAATTATGTCTCTTATTTTCCGAATATTCAAATCAATATTTTGTTTTAATAAGCTTATCAATTCCGTAAATAGAAAATGCAAGCAGTCTTCTGAGACATTAAATTTACATTTTAATTGTGTTAAAATATTTGTTATTGAATTTTCTTCCAAATATGGACTGATGTCAGTAGTTGAAGTAAAACTTAAAGAAGTGCCATCAACTTTATCTGAATTGGTTACTTCAGAATAATTGGCAGTCTGTTTCATTGGTAAGTTTTGTTCAAAATCTGAATGTTTCCGAAAGAAATGGGATCGAAACTTACTTTGAGAAGCAAACGTTTTTTTGCATGGGCGTAGTGGACACTTCACCTTTTTGTTATTGGGGAAATGTTGTAAGGTATGCAAATATATATCTCTACAATTCGTACTTATTGAACAAATATATGTGCCATCTGAATGAGCACTTGCAATTTTATTATGAACTTTATGATAACGCATATAATGCGATTTATATGAGTTATAATTATTGTAATCTTTTATACATGTTGGGAACAAGCACTTAAATTTACAATTTTTTTATTTTTATGGCCGTACAGATGACAATTATATTTATCAATGTTAACAAGCACTTTCTCACAAATGTTACATACATACATTTTTATTTATATTTTCTCGAAAAATACAACTTTTGTATCACTAAAAAAAAATGTCCGCTTACACCAAAGAACAGCAAGCAACTAAGCTTGGCCACGTGTTTCTGTTTTCTTCTTCTTGACAACTACGGAGTTTTTGTTGTGCGTGAATGACTTTGCTACACTTTGTGTTTAATTTTAAACACATTCAGTGGCAATTCCAGTTTTCACTACATTATATGTTTAAAATTAAACATTTCGAACTGCAATTCTTGTTTTCACTACATTTAATGTTTAAATTTAAACATTTCTTCAAATTACACACTATTTTGCTAAAAATTACGCACCTTCCAAAAAATCAACGAAAAATCACAATGATTTTCATAGTACTTTTAAACAAATAATTTAGAGTGTATAGGGGCTGTTTAACTCAGGGGAGTGGAGGAATGGCAGACAGCGGCAACAACAACGAGAACTCCCCAGAGTTATTATGTGATGGTGAGAGGTGCGGGTGATTCGCGTGTGTGGTGATGGTGAAAAGAAGAAATTGCAAAGAAATGAAACAAGAGATTATTAATAATAATTCTATATAGATTTCATTCTTTATTGATGTATTTCTCTTTTCTAATACAACAAAATTACCTTTGTAATTTGGGGTGGCGTCAGAGGCCTGGTTAGTATAACCGAGGTACGAATGGGTTAGCGCGCGAGAAGTGTACACTTCAACAACTAAACGACAAGTGAACGCTGAGGTTCTTGCAATCGCAGAGGATCGCAGTGATCGCCGAGGATCATTGTCGATTACTACTACTACATCTACAATTATTTCCAATGAGAGCAGAGTCTCGTATGTATCAAAGTGAGCTAACCAACAACAACCACCGCCCGGTGGCATCTGCGCTCTACGGTCTCCGCCGAGGAGATGCCCGTTGTGTCAATCAGCATCCGTGATTGACTGGACTCGGGAAGTTGAAGGCCAACTTAAACATTGCCGCCCACCTTGATACATTTCAATGTATTAACAAAAGCAAGTGGATATCAGTGATATCCCAACAATTAAATTTTAGCTGTAATAGAGTATAGGAAAGAACGTAAATTCAGATTCCTAGTGAGCGATAGTGCTTTTCGAATTAGCGATTTGTTATAATCATAGCGATGTGTTTTGTACTTAGGCGAAATACAGGTAGATTTCAATTTACAATTTCAATATTTAGCGCAAGTGATTATTTCAACGAATTTCGGTTTTAAATGATACGATTGGTCGATATCAATTTTTGGTGCGAGATTAGGTGACTTTAGTCGGAGGAACCGAACCGGTGAGAATATAACCAAAAATAGACTTTTGGGCCAGCAACGAATCTAAAACAATCTTTGGCGGTTCAGCTTCAAGAATCTGAGGATATAGGTCAGCCCCAAGTAGCAAGTCTATTGGGCTGTTATCAAAAGAATCCGCTAAATCTAAGTTAGGAATTCGAGTTTTCAAATTACGTATTGGCGAATGCGACAACAATTTTCCCTTAATCTTAGGCAGGACTAATGCATTTGTTTCTACAATCTTAGATGCATTTTTAGGGGAAGACAACTTTAGAGAACAAATATCTCTTGGTGTAACCGATTTCAATTCATTCGGACCTGTTTTAAAAGCCTTAGCGGAACGAGTTAAAATGCCAACTGCATTTTTAAGTTTTTTAGAAATTATAGTTACCTTAGATGAAGGATCGACTATAGCACGTGCAGGATAGCTCTTCCCATTATGAACAATGTTCACAATTGCAGTTCCCAAGAGCACATTATTTTGAATGGAGTTGAGAGACTGGATATACGATTTATTTCTAGCAGAAGGTGGGTGCGATTTCGACTTCGAATCTCGACTTTTGACGGTAGTAAAAGCCGGAGGAGATTTCTTAGAATTACAAACAAGTTTTTTGGAAGCAATACAGGATAGTGAAGATTTCAGACTTGTAGATTTGGCAGGAACCGGAGATGGTTTTGAGCAGGATGCTGCAACTACTGTGATGCCTTTGTTTGCACAAATTGCAAAAATGTTTACTATTACATTTTTTAACGACATGACCAGTAGATAAACAATTAATGCAACGACTATTCTTTTTTACTATGAAGAATTTTTCCTCAAACGAAAGTTTGACAAAACGAGGGCAGAGACGTAGTACATGACTTTTGTTGGTACAGATAGGGCAAGGGGTGTTCGACTTTGAATTATTAGACTGATGTCCAAGCTCACAGCTTGACTATGGTAACAATCTGTTGGCGGTGCGAGATATATCAACATGATCAGATACCAACGATTTTGGAGGAGGAACACTCTTTGGCAACAAAAACTTAGACAACGAGTTAGGAGAAGTGACAAGATTTGACGACTTTTCTGTTTGCGGATTTCTACATATACTCTGAATACATTGCAGAGTTTGTATTCTTTCTGTGAGGAATGAATCTAAGTCGTTCCAAGAAGACAAAGACGACTTGTTTTTAACACTTTGCTCCCACAGACGTAAAGTTAGTTCTGGCAACCGCTGCAAACAAATATACACGACAATAGGATCCCAATGATCCGTGATGACGTCAAAGACGGTCATTGCAGCTAGGCAACTATTAATGCCGCATTGAATATTTTTCAAACCCGAAACACTTTCTTTTGCTAGAAAGGGTAGATTGAACAATTTCTTAATATGGTTGTTCACTAGAATGCGCTTGTTGTCATAAGCATCCGACAATGCTTTCCACGCTAAAGGGAAACTACGACTGGTGAGCGGGAATCTCTCCGGTGGTCTTCTGCATAAGATAGCAGAGACGTTCAATATCTGAAATTCGCGTATTGTTGACAAAGAAGGTGGTGAAAAGATCCCGAAAAGTGGGCCAAGACATAAAATCACCAGCAAATATTTCCATGTTAAGTGGAGGCAAGGTGAAACGATCGTAATCAAAAGGAGGATCGGAGCAACTATCAGTGGTGGGAGACTTTTCTGGAGTGGACTGAGCGGGAGAAGGAGCTGACTGCACAGCAACCGAGTGGACGGAATTGTCCGAAAGAACCCCAGATGATGGCGTGATGGCGTAGGCGTATTCAAAGGTGCTCTAGGTGAGATTTGACTACTAGGATGTGGAGGAGTCGGTGTAGTTGGATAATCTATAGACACAGGCGAACTTTCAGAAACCGACGATTTTAGCCGATCTAGCCACATTTCCTGAATTTCCGAAAGACGAATCTCGAGGTTGCAAACAGTGAATTGAGATTCATTCAACTGTTCGAATGATTCAACCGATTTGAGAACAAGATTAGCAGCTCTAACAAAACGAGTTACTGGAGTTATCGACATTATTTAACCAATTTGTCTAAAAATCATCTGAGACTATATGTTATAGGACAATACAATCAGTAGGGTGTAAAGTGTCCACAATTTTCGAAGATTCTAAAAAGAGTAAGTAATTTTTGCCAATAAGCGATGGAAATGATTATCAAAGCAAATTCAATAATTTCTCCAAATTTATATTTTTAAGGTGAATTATTAATAATTTTCAATGTATGCTGAGAGTAGGGTGTATCTAAAAATACCAAAACCCTACGGAAATGTACAAATTATCACAAAAGTTCCAAACAATTAACCAAACAATGACTAAATTACTAAAGTTTCAAGTTTTTTTCCATTATGCTTCTATATAGAGGTATGTATTAAATACCGAATGTAGCGTGAATTTGTCCAAAAATTCCAGAAACCCTACTGCCAATTATTAATTTTTCAAAAAATTATCGAAAATTAATTTCTTCTACAAATTACAAGCATTCACAATTTATGCTGTTTTACCCCACTGTGCCGTAACCAACAACGGATATCGCACAAAGAGGAATAAAACACAAGCGACGTCGGCAGAGAAATGACTATGCGTAAGCAGCTACGCACCCACACAACAAGCGACGCCACAAACGATCCAACAATGAGTGTTGGAGATCAAAATACTTTGTTGTTATTTTAACTGAATATCAAGCCGACGCTAAAAAGGGCGCGTGGAATGATGTGGTATTGTTGTTGCAATTTTTGGCAATGTAAATTCTCAAGTGAGAATTGATCTACGTTAAGAAAACGAAGGAGAATTGTAACAACAGTGAATGTGCGTTGACGACTACGACAAAATAACCAAATGACGATTATTATAACAGAGAGGAATGTGTTGTTGTAAATTCTAAGCAACTCTCGTTAAAGGGCTCAACCTTTGAAACGAGAAGGGGGGATAATAACACCGAAACGTTTGGTTGGTGAGGATGAGAAATAAACCAGTGACAACAACAAAGTCAAATATGTTTGGTGTGATCACCGCAACGTAGGGTGATCTGTGCAACGAAAGCAATTGTATGCGACAAAGTGGACTGTATTTGGTGTAAAGTGACGATTCAAAATAGCAAAAACACGCGCGAAGGGTGATTGAAGATCGACCAATATTATGTTTTTTCGAATAAAAACAATTAACATATGCACTAAACCGCGGGTAGCTCACTTCAAATAGGGATCTGAATTTACGTACCTGGTTTTTAGTCTAATATGTTGATGCTTGTGATGAGAGAGGACTTCTTCATACAATAAAGGGAGTAACGACAAGGGGATGGCTCGATGCGACCAAATGTTTAACTCAGGGGAGTGGAGGAATGGCAGACAGCGGCAACAACAACGAGAACTCCCCAGAGTTATTATGTGTTGGTGAGAGGTGCGGGTGATTCGCGTGTGTGGTGATGGTGAAAAGAAGAAATGAAACGAAATCAGTGAGGCTTTGGCGAAATTTTTGGTGAATGTAGCATATTTAGTGGTGATCTTGTAGTACTTTGAGGCGAACGTCAGTAATTTGGTTAGGGCTCTGAATATATCGATGCTTTCGGAACAGAAGTGAACCTTTCAGGAGGTAGCGGAGTATTTTGGAGATGAATAGTTGGCATGTGAAAGTAAATATTTCAATTTCTGTGAAGTGATATTGAACTAGGTGTACTGTGAGATGGCGAAGAGCGGATAGATACACAAGACTGGAGAGACTTATGTCTGGTCGTGGGAGAATAACTAATTGATTGTTTATTATAACGTAGCGTAGGAGAAGAATTACGTGGTGATATTGAACAATATGGTGGACAAGAGCGGGAAGTTCCCGTCAACGATGAATGATAATTTGGTGAATAAGGAGAACATAGTTGAATGGGAGGGGGTATTAGTGATCCAGATGTTCTAGATGAATATCCGATAGAGGCTGGTATGCGATAGGGTGACATGGGAGGATCTTGGGAACCTGCAGACGACGAAAGCAATTGGTGCTTGGGAGCCTCTAGTCTACGAAATTGGGGAATATATTTATTGGAGTTAGCCCCCTTACATGACCGTACAGTGGTCGTAAAGACCTTCAGGGCTGAACAAGGAATTGGACCAGATACAATCCATCCGAAGACCGTATTTTGTGCCAACAATGAACCGAGTATGTTCTGTTGGACACCTGGCAACACAATTTGGGGATACAAATCTGCACCTAGCAATATATCCACAGGACGAGAATTGAAAATTTTTGGATCTGCTAGATGGACATTAGAAAACACGCTTGAAGGAGAAATAGTGACCGAAAAGGAAGGGAGATTACCAGAGATCTTTGGTAGAACATAAGCTGCAGTTTTCAATAAAATTGTGGAATCTAGCCTAGAACTAATATTAATGACACAATTTTTCCGGAAGTAACCGTAGAAGAAGAATTTATACCAGATATTCTAGAAGGAGAAATGCGGGAGGGCAATTTTAATCTTTTTTGGAGGTGTTCACTTATGAAAGTTGGCTCGGACGCAGGGTCAACAAGGGCTCGAACAGGGTAGGATTTTCCTTGGTGAACTAAATTAACAACAGCAGTGCTGAGCAGAACTCTAGAATCGTGAGTAGTGTGATATACCTGGCGATTAACTGGTGGCAGATTTGCAGCAGTAGAGGTAGGAGCCTCGTTTACTATGTTAGTACTAGACTGCAGACTAGCGGCTGGGAAAGTAGCATTTGGGACGACACTGTTGGAGTATGTAATTCTACTAGGTTTATGTAGAAGGGTGTGGTGCCTTTCAAAAATTGCAATTATGTGTGCTGGGACAATTTCTAACCGAGTGACCTTTAGATAAGCAATTGAAACACCACTCTTGTCTTTTTACAAAATCAATTTTTTCATCAATAGTTAACTTTTTAAAACGAGAACAGCAGTAAAGCGCGTGAGTTTCGTTGGGGCAGTAGAAACAACGATGTTTAGAACGTGGTTTTATTATATCAGACGAATTTTTCACCAAAGGTGCCCTAACGTTGCGTGAATTTGATTTTGATTCAGAAGAAGAATCGATGCCTTTTAGATCACGCAGACAGGCAAGCGTCTGTATTCTTTCAGTGAGGAAAGAATCGAGCTCGGACCATAACGATAAGGACGACTTATCTTTCAGACTCTGTTCCCAGAGTGTCACAGTAAGTTCTGGCAGACGTTGAATACAAATAAAAACCTGAACAGGATCCCAGTGATCCGTAACAATGTCATAGACTGACATGGAAGACAAACAGCCGTTTATGCCCCGTTGCAAGGTTTTTAAACCGGAACTCGTTTCGCTTGTTAACGAGGGGAGATCAAACAACTTTTTCAAATAACTATTCACAAGAATGCGTTTGTTATTATAAGTATCGTGCAGAGACTTCCAAGCTAGAGGAAAACTTCTGTGGGTAAGTGGAAATTTAGAAACAATTTCCTTTGCCTCACCTTTAGTTTTCTGCACTAAGTGACATAACCTCTCAATGTCACTTAGCCGATTATTATTTATGTACACGACCGAAAAAAGATCACGAAATGTGGGCCACGACAGGAAGTCTCTCATCTATTTCACACGGCGGTAGATTTAGACTGTGCATAGTATTGCAATTATTCGACGGGAGACTCCAATTAGAATTTGACATTTCAGCAGAGAACTTAACATCGGGGTTCACAAGGTTGGACATATTTAAACTTTGGCTAGAGATATTTTCACAATTTTGAATTGGAGTGCTTTGCGGACTGACGTTGATAACAGTAGTTATGGACGAAGGAGATTTCACCAGCTTTAGATTTTGCAACTTCTCATTAATTTCTGCCAAACAATCAATATAGCTCTGACTTGAAGATTGAAATTTCGCATCGGCAGAGGAGATTTCATCTGTAGCAGTTTCTAATGTCATGAAAAAGTCAAGACACTGGTCATAAGTGTTCTTGACCTTGCTCCATAAGTCTTGAAGTTCGGCGTTCGGAAAGACTGTATGGCTATCAGAATCAAGAAGGTGATATGATGCAATAAACTTGACTACATTATCAGACGCACGGATAAATTGAGAAAAAGGTGTGACCGACATGTTGCAAAAAGGTGAAAAATATCAAAATGTATAAAAAAGCGCAAAGTTTTTTATGAAACAAGTTTAAAAAATAAAACTTTTATATTTCGGTTATTGTCGGTGTAGCGTGCACAATTTTTGTAATGAATTTGTTAATTGGAGAGCTTAACAATTTATATACACAAATTCAAAATTGAGCAATTTTATAAGGGGAATTATCTTTTTAATGTTCTGCCAAAATGCCAAAAGTAGGGTGTATTTCAAAAGAAAATTCCAAAACCTTGCTAAAAATCAATTATATTTTCAAAATTAAAAAAAAAATATTTTAAGATTTTATTTTTTTCAAAATTCACAATTTTTGTCAGACAGACCTACTGTGCAGTGGTGAATAAAGAATACCGCACAAAAGAGAATAAAACACAAGCAGTGTTTGTTGATCGAACGGCGACGGGGGTTGGTTAACTACCACACTACGAACAGATCACTGACAATGGTGATTACGAATATCGCACAAAAGGGAATAAAACACAAGCAGTGTTTGTGGAGCGAACGAATCAGTGGAGGGGTTAGTTAACACACTACAAGCAGATCACTGACAGTGGTTATTAAGAATATCGCACAAAACAGAATAAAACACAAGCAGTGTTTGTTGATAGGACGGTGACGGGGGGTTGACTACCACACTACAAATAGATCACTGACAGTAAAGCAACAGTGATTGGTGAGAGAGCTAAATAATTGTTGGTGTGATTGTGTATTAGTAAACCGACGCTAATAAAGGCGCGTGGAATATTGGGGAATTATTGTTGGTGAGAACAGACAACAACTAAGCAAATTTGAGAGTTGGGGAGATGAAGTTGTTGTTCGATTTATATGTTAAGCCGATGATGGAAACACCAATTGGAATATTGATGTATTCTTGTTGAGAGCAAAACGAAGATGAAATAGAAGAATGTTGTCTCAACAGAGAAAATTGAATGTGGGGAATATGGCAAAAGGCAAACACAAAAAACACTCTACGTCGGCAAAATCAATATTTTAACTAATAAGGTAGATTTTAAGGAAATAATTTGGAGAGTTTTATGGTCTAGCGCCGAAGGAGAAATAATTCTCTGACAACACAGTTTTAGGCTAAATTTACTTCACGATATGGAGCAAAAGTTATATGGGGGTACAATTTGCTGTCATAGGCTGTAGCACCCATTACGAAATTCAAATACCAAATTTGAAACAATGCCGGTGAATAAGCTATAGCATCCATTACGAACTTCAAATACCAAATTTAAAACAATCCTGGTGAGTAATGTCGCTAAAATCATCAAAATACCGAATATCTTAAGGTACCGTTATATGGGGGCTATACGAAGACATGGACCTGCACAGACAATTTTCTGTCATAGGGTGGAGTACCCATTACGGACTTCAAATACCGAATTTGAAACAATTCCGCTAAAATTTTAAAAATGCCGAATATCGGGAGGTACCGTTATATAGGGGCTATACGAAGACGTTGACCTGCACAGACAATTTTCTGTCATAGGCTGTAGTAACCATTGCGAACTTCAAATACCAAATTTGAAAGAATTCCGGTGAATAATGTCGCTAAAATCATCAAAATGCCGAATATTGGGAGGTACCGGTATATGGGGGCTATACGAAGACGTGGACCTGCACAGACAATTTTCTGTAATAGGCTGTAGTATCCATTACGAACTTCAAATACCAAATTTGAAAGAATTCCGGTGAATAATGTCGCTATAATCAACAAAGTACCGAATATCGGGAGGTACAGTTATATGGTGGCCATATGAAGACGTGGACCTGCACAGACAATTTTCTGACATACGCTATAGCATCTATTACAAACTTCAAATACCAAATTTGAAAGAATTCCGGTGAATAATGTCGCTAAAATCATCAAAATGCCGAATATCGGGAGGTACCGTTATATGGGGGCTATACGAAGACGTGGACCTGCATAGACAATTTTCTGACATAGGCTATAGCATCCATTACGAACTTCAAATACCAAATTTAAAACAATCCTGGTGAGTAAAGTCGCTAAAATCAACAAAGTACCAAATATCGGGAGGTACAGTTATATGGGGGCCATACGACGCCGTGAACCTGCACAGACAATTTTCTGTAATAGGCTGTAGTAGCTATTACGAACTTCAAATACCAAATTTGAAAGAATTCCGGGGAATAATGTCGCTAAAATCAACAAAGTACCGAATATCGGGAGGTACAGTTATATGGGAACCATACGACGCCGTGAACCTGCACAGACAATTTTCTGTAATAGGCTCTAGTATCTATTACGAACGTCAACTATAAAATTTGAAACAATTCCGGTGAATAATGTCGCTAAAATCATCAAAATGCCGAATATCGGGAGGTACCGTTATATGAAGGGCTATACGAAGACGTGGACCTGCACAGACAATTTTCTGACATAGGCTGTAGTATCCATTACGAACTTCAAATACCAAATTTAAAACAATCCTGGTGAGTAATGTCGCTAAAATCATCAAAATGCCGAATATCGGGAGGTACCGTTTAATGGGGGTGTAAACCGAACTTTAAATACCAAATTTAAAAGAATTCCGGTGAATAATGTCGCTAAAATCAACAAAGTTCCAAATATCGGGAGGTACAGTTATATGGGGGCCATACGACGCCGTGAACCTGCACAGACAATTTTCTGTAATAGGCTGTGGTATCTATTACGAACTTCAACTATAAAATTTGAAATAATTCCGGTGAATAATGTCGCTAAAATCATCAAAATGCCGAATATCGGGAGGTACCGTTTAATGGGGGTGTAAACCGGGATCAATAATTAAAAGACGCAAAGTATTTACCATTTGAGCGTTTGTAAGACACTGAATTTATTTGTTAAAAAATACTTCTTGGGAACTAGTTATGATAATATTACTTAACTTAAATTATCATTAAGTGTAAATAAGAGAGAGAGAGAGAGAGAGATAAATACCAACTGTACATATGCCTATGCACCACGCCACCATAAACCTTACGAGGAGGTCATAAACACGCATAGCTAAGTCACATGTGGCAAGCAAATATTCTGCACTTGCTTATCAGTTTGAGTAAAGATTACATCCCGTAATCTAACTCCACCATAACATATGCAGCAATTGAAAATTCTATATTATGTATTTCTAACTAGAAGGTCTGCTCGCCACATGTTCTTATCATATTTAATGTGGACTGTATTATAAAGATCCTAAAATCATCAAAATACCGAATATCTTGAGGAACCGTTATATGGGGGCTATACGAAGACATGGACCTGCACAGACAATTTTCTGTCATAAGGGGGAGTACCGATGCGGACTTCAAATACCGAATTTGAAACAATTCCGCTAAAATTTTAAAAATGCCGAATATCGGGAGGTACCGTTATATAGGGGCTATACGAAGACGTTGACCTGCACAGACAATTTTCTGTCATAGCCTATGACACCGATTACGGACTTCAAATACCGAATTTGAAACAATTCCGCTAAAATTTTAAAAATGCCGAATATCGGGAGGTACCGTTATATAGGGGCTATACGAAGACATGGACCTGCACAGACAATTTTCTGTCATAGGGGGGAGTACCGATTACGGACTTCAAATACCGAATTTGAAACAATGCCGGTGAATAATGTCGCTAAAATCATCAAAATACCGAATATCGGGAGGTACCGTTATATGGGGGCTATACGAAGATATGAACCTGCATAGACAATTTCCTGTCGTAAGGTGCAGTACCCATTACGGCCTCCAAATACCGAATTTGAAACAATTCCGCTAAAATTTTAAAAATGCCGAATATCGGGAGGTACAGTTATATGGGGGCCATACGACGACGTGAACCTGCACAGACAATTTTCTGTAATAGGCTGTAGTAGCTATTACGAACTTCAAATACCAAATTTGAAAGAATTCCGGTGAATAATGTCGCTAAAATCAACAAAGTACCGAATATCGGGAGGTACAGTTATATGGGGGTACAATTTGCTGACATAGGCTGTAGCACCCGTTACGAAATTGAAATACTAAATTTGAAACAATGCCGGTGAATAATAAAAGTACCGAATATAGGGGGGTACCGTTATATGGGGGCTATATGAAGACGTGGACTTCACAGACAAAGTTCTGTCATGAGCTATAGCATGCATTACGAACTTCAAGTACCAAATTTAAAACAATCCTGGTGAGTAATGTCGCTAAAATCATCAAAATGCCGAATATCGGGAGGTACCGTTATATGAAGGGCTATACGAAGACGTGGACCTGCACAGACAATTTTCTGACATAGGCTGTAGTATCCATTACGAACTTTAAATACCAAATTTAAAAGAATTCCGGTGAATAATGTCGCTAAAATCAACAAAGTACCAAATATCGGGAGGTACAGTTATATGGGGGCCATACGACGCCGTGAACCTGCACAGACAATTTTCTGTAATAGGCTGTGGTATCTATTACGAACTTCAACTATAAAATTTGAAATAATTCCGGTGAATAATGTCGCTAAAATCATCAAAATGCCGAATATCGGGAGGTACCGTTTAATGGGGGTGTAAACCGGGATCAATAATTAAAAGACGCAAAGTATTTAGCATTTGAGCGTTTGTAAGACACTGAATTTATTTGTTAAAAAATACTTCTTGAGAACTAGTTATGATAATATTACTTAACTTAAATTATCATTAAGTGTAAATAAGAGAGAGAGAGAGAGAGAGAGAGAGATAAATACCAACTGTACATACGCCTATGCACCACGCCACCATAAACCTTACGAGGAGGTCATAAACACGCATAGCTATCTCACATGTGGCAAGCAAATATTCTGCACTTGCTTATCAGTTTGAGTAAAGATTACATCCCGTAATCTAACTCCACCATAACATATGCAGCAATTGAAAATTCTATATTATGTATTTCTAACTAGAAGGTCTGCTCGCCACATGTTCTTATCATATTTAATGTGGACTGTATTATGAAGATCCTAAAATCATCAAAATACCGAATATCTTGAGGTACCGTTATGTGGGGGCTATACGAAGACATGGACCTGCACAGACAATTTTCTGTCATAAGGGGGAGTACAGATTACGGACTTCAAATACCGAATTTGAAACAATTCCGCTAAAATTTTAAAAATGCCGAATATCGGGAGGTACCGTTAGATAGGGGCTATACGAAGACGTTGACCTGTACAGACAATTTTCTGTCATAGCCTATGACACCGATTAGGGACTTCAAATACCGAATTTGAAACAATTCCGCTAAAATTTTAAAAATGCCGAATATCGGGAGGTACCGTTATATAGGGGCTATACGAAGACGTTGGCCTGCACAGACAATTTTCTGTCATAGGCTGTAGTATCCATTACGAACTTGAAATACCAATTTTGAAAGAATTCGGGTGAATAATGTCGCTAAAATCATCAAAATACCGAATATCGGGAGGTACCGTTATATGGGGGCTATACGAAGATATGGACCTGCACAGACAATTTGCTGTCATAAGGTGCAGTACCCATTACGGCCTCCAAATACCGAATTTGAAGCAATTCCGGTGAATAATGTCGCTAAAATCATCAAAATGCCGAATATCGGGAGGTACCGTTATATGGGGGCTATACGAAGACGTGGATCTGCACAGACAATTTTCTGACATAGGCTGTAGTAGCTATTACGAACTTCAAATACCAAATTTGAAAGAATTCCGGTGAATAATGTCGCTAAAATCAACAAAGTACCGAATATCGGGAGGTACAGTTATATGGGGGCCATTCGACGCCGTGAACCTGCACAGACAATTTTCTGTAAGAGGCTGTAGTATCCATTACGAACGCCAAATACCAAATTTAAAACAATTCTGGTGAATAATGTCGCTAAAATCATCAAAATGCCGAATATCGGGAGGTACCGTTATATGGGGGCTATACGAAGACGTGGATCTGCACAGACAATTTTCTGACATAGGCTGTATTAGGTATTACGAACTTCAAATACCAAATTTGAAAGAATTCCGGTGAATAATGTCGCTAAAATCAACAAAGTACCGAATATCGGGAGGGACAGTTATATGGGGGCCATTCGACGCCGTGAGCCTGCACAGACAATTTGCTGTCATAGGCTGTAGCACCCATTACGAAATTCAAATACCAAATTTGAAACAATGCCGGTGAATAATTAAGTACCGAATATAAGGAGGTACCATTATATGGGGGCTATATGAAGACGTGGACTTGCACAGACAAGTTTCTGTCATAAGCTATAGCATCCATTACGAACTTCAAATAGCAAATTTAAAACAATCCTGGTGAGTAATGTCGCTAAAATCATCAAATTGCCGAATATCGGGAGGTACCGTTATATGGGGGCTATACGAAGACGTTGACCTGCACAGACAATTTTCTGTAATAGGCTGTAGTATTGTAACGCCCAAAAGTCATGCTTTCGTTTTTGGGGTACATTATTATTGTCCCCTAGTAGAAAGAAGTATACTTAAAATACAACATTGGAACCCCTGGTGGCAAATGGCGGAACTACGCAAAACTGTCAGATTGGGATCAGCTGCTGTCATGAGAAAACAACAATCGTTGTCCAGCCAAAAAGGTATAAAAGGAGACGCATTTCACCCAATCGGGATCAGTCTTCTGTTGATGGCTGGTAAGTCAAGTGTGATTGGGAGGAAGAAAAGGCGCGCAACCTCGGTTGAATTGAGTCTTAGTAAGCCAAACAATAAGCCTTGACTATTTGTGGTGACTGGACTGGACTGAACGCAGGGTCAAGTGAGGGTTGTAGCAATACTCCCTATTCTTCGGGCTGCGTTGACGGCGACTGAACGCAGGGTCAAGTGAGGGTTGTAGCAATACTCCCTATTCTTCGGGCTGCGTTGACGGCGACTGAACGCAGGGTCAAGTGAGGGTTGTAGCAATACTCCCTATTCTTCGGGCTGCGTTGACGGCGACTGAACGCAGGGTCAAGTGAGGGTTGTAGCAATACTCCCTATTCTTCGGGCTGCGTTGACGGCGACTGAACGCAGGGTCAAGTGAGGGTTGTAGCAATACTCCCTATTCTTCGGGCTGCGTTGACGGCGACTGAACGCAGGGTCAAGTGAGGGTTGTAGCAATACTCCCTATTCTTCGGGCTGCGTTGACGGCGACTGAACGCAGGGTCAAGTGAGGGTTGTAGCAATACTCCCTATTCTTCGGGCTGCGTTGACGGCGACTGAACGCAGGGTCAAGTGAGGGTTGTAGCAATACTCCCTATTCTTCGGGCTGCGTTGACGGCGACTGAACGCAGGGTCAAGTGAGGGTTGTAGCAATACTCCCTATTCTTCGGGCTGCGTTGACGGCGACTGAACGCAGGGTCAAGTGAGGGTTGTAGCAATACTCCCTATTCTTCGGGCTGCGTTGACGGCGACTGAACGCAGGGTCGAGTGAGGGCTGTAGCAATACTCCCTATTCTTCGGGCTGCGTTGACGGCGACTGACGTACTCATCGGGCTGCTGCTGTGCCCAAGCTGCCGCCACCCGATTCGTCGTGCGCGTATTCATCGGGCCGCCGCTGTGCCAAGCTGCCGCCACTACTACTCGCCGCTGACGTATTCATCGGGCCGCCGCTGTGCCAAAGCCGCCGCCACCCTATTCGCCGCTCGCCTATTCATCGGGCCGCCGCTGTGCCAAAGCCGCCGCCACCCTATTCGCCGCTCGCCTATTCATCGGGCCGCCGCTGTGCCAAAGCCGCCGCCACCCTATTCGTCGCTCGCCTATTCATCGGGCCGCCGCTGTGCCAAGCTGCCGCCACTACCACTCGCCGCTGACGTATTCATCGGGCCGCCGCTGTGCCAAGCTGCCGCCACTACTACTCGCCGCTGACGTATTCATCGGGCCGCCACTGTGCCAAAGCTGCCGCCACTACTACTCGCCGCTGACGTATTCATCGGGCCGCCGCTGTGCCAAAGCCGCCGCCACCCTATTCGCCGCTCGCCTATTCATCGGGCCGCCGCTGTGCCAAAGCCGCCGCCACCCTATTCGCCGCTCGCCTATTCATCGGGCCGCCGCTGTGCCAAAGCCGCCGCCACCCTATTCGTCGCTCGCCTATTCATCGGGCCGCCGCTGTGCCAAGCTGCCGCCACTACTACTCGCCGCTGACGTATTCATCGGGCCGCCGCTGTGCCAAAGCCGCCGCCACCCTATTCGCCGCTCGCCTATTCATCGGGCCGCCGCTGTGCCAAAGCCGCCGCCACCCTATTCGCCGCTCGCCTATTCATCGGGCCGCCGCTGTGCCAAAGCCGCCGCCACCCTATTCGTCGCTCGCCTATTCATCGGGCCGCCGCTGTGCCAAGCTGCCGCCACTACCACTCGCCGCTGACGTATTCATCGGGCCGCCGCTGTGCCAAGCTGCCGCCACTACTACTCGCCGCTGACGTATTCATCGGGCCGCCACTGTGCCAAAGCTGCCGCCACTACTACTCGCCGCTGACGTATTCATCGGGCCGCCGCTGTGCCAAAGCCGCCGCCACCCTATTCGCCGCTCGCCTATTCATCGGGCCGCCGCTGTGCCAAAGCCGCCGCCACCCTATTCGCCGCTCGCCTATTCATCGGGCCGCCGCTGTGCCAAAGCCGCCGCCACCCTATTCGTCGCTCGCCTATTCATCGGGCCGCCGCTGTGCCAAGCTGCCGCCACTACTACTCGCCGCTGACGTATTCATCGGGCCGCCACTGTGCCAAAGCCGCCGCCACCCTATTCGTCGCTCGCCTATTCATCGGGCCGCCGCTGTGCCAAGCTGCCGCCACTACTACTCGCCGCTGACGTATTCATCGGGCCGCCGCTGTGCCACAGCCGCCGCCACCCTATTCGTCGCTCGCCTATTCATCGGGCCGCCGCTGTGCCAAGCTGCCGCCACTACTACTCGCCGCTGACGTATTCATCGGGCCGCCGCTGTGCCAAAGCCGCCGCCACCCTATTCGTCGCTCGCCTATTCATCGGGCCGCCGCTGTGCCAAGCTGCCGCCACTCTATTCGTCGCTCGCCTATTCATCGGGCCGCCGCTGTGCCAAGCTGCCACCACTGCTACCCGTTTATTAACATTTCGACTGAACTTTGTGATTTAGTGTTCTTCGTAAAAAGTTCTGAACGTGATTTTATTGTGTTTAGTGTAGTGTTTAGTGTTATTTAAGGAAATAAATTTATAACGTTTTAAGAAAATATTTTTGCTTCGCTCTCTCTCTCTTTATGTCCTAACAAATAAATTTTTGTGACGACTCTGGCCCCCGCTGAACCTACCCCAGCTTCAAAGTGAAAACACGACGTCACAATGGCGCCCGAGCAGGGACCATAAAAGAGAGAAAGAATAAATAAATGAGTGAACAATAATTAGACAAATACAGATGAAAACCCAGTGAAAAAAAAACAGTTAAAAAAAAAAAAAAAAAAACTGAAACAAGTAAAATAATAAAAAAAAAAAAAAAAAAAAAAAAAAAAATGTCAAACGAAAAGACAATGTTGAAGGTCTCCTGGGCCTATATGCTAAAGCAAGAAGACTTGGTAACATATCTTACTGAATTCAATCTTGATCCAGTTGGAAAAGTGGACGATCTCCGAAAAAGATGGGCTAAATTTCTCCACAACGACCATGAAGCCGATGTATACAGACGGCTTATAGAGTTGCAGAACAAACATGAAAGTACCAGTCCGACCAAATCGCCGACATTGCGAGCCGTCACAAAACAACCCCTTATAACCGTAACACCGTGTGGAGCAGAAGCAATAGTATTATCCCCAATAAAAACAGAGTACGCCCTTCCCCACATTTCCGCGGAAAGGTCACATGGAGAGTCAAGCACAGGGGTAACAAACGATCAAAAAGTACAGAAGATGTCGCCAACAAACCCCGAATATGGATTTCAAAAAGATTCTCCGCCCAAGCCATCCAATAATTCGTCGTTACTCGTAATTCTCGACCAAATCCGAAAATGGAATATTACTTTTGAAAATGGAATGGACCCTATTGGATTCGTAGAACGTGTAGAAGAAATGGCTGAAATGTACATCGTGGAATTGAATCAAATAATTAAAGTAATGCCAGAGTTGTTACGAGGTAAAGCTTTAATCTGGCTAAGGAACAACAACCGACACTGGACTACCTGGAACGAATTTAAGAGTGATTTTCTGAAATTCTTTTTGCCACCGAGATACTTTGAGAAATTGGAGGATGAAATTAGGAGAAGGATACAGCGTAATAAGGAGCCGTTTAAGGAATATGTACTCTCTATACAGCATCTTATGCAGCACACCAATATGACCGAAGAACAAAAATTGGAACGAATTTTTAGAAACGCGCATTCGGATTATCAATGGTACATTCGCCGTAAAGACTTTACCACACTTTCGGAATTGATCTCCTTGGCAGACGAACTCGAAAGCATACCAAATAATTCTCGGTCAGAACAGCCTCGAAATCAACAAAACTATAATCGACGTGCGGACAACTCTAGAAATAACCTGTATTGCACCAATCAAGGTGACCAAGTGCTAAACGAAAGCTCATCCAATCCAGAAACGCAGCAGGATGAACCCCCGGCAAAGAAGAGTAACCAGAATATTACATCATTGCAATGTGAAGAATATCGCCTTACTGCAACTGTCTTAATAGAGGGGAAAGCTATTAAAGCAACTGTCGACACTGGTGCCACTAGCTGTTTTATAAAAAGAGAATTTGCGAAAAAAATCAAGAAAAGGTTTACTTATTCACGGCATGAGGCAAATGTTATCCTCGCAGACGGCACCACGGTGAACATCACAAGATCAACAGTGTTACCTGTTACATTTGGAAACCAAAGCTCAGATGTTACATTTCTCATCATGCCGCAATTCAAGGAAAACATCATATTGGGATTGGAATTTCTAAAACAGTTCCACACGACCATTCACTGCGCCGGTATAAGTGTCAAATTAAGTAAGCCAACCACATCAACGGAGCATTGTACCGTGGCTATAGGAGAGGAAACCCCATCAAAAGAGGTAATAGATACAATGACAGCTACGAATAATGTATCCCCCAGACCTAAATTCTTAAACGATGAATTGAGTAAAACGCAATGTGAGATCGTTGAAAATTTTCTGGCACAGGAACTCCCTAAGTTCCAACAATTAAATGGCCTATCGTCAATAGCTGAACATAAGATTGTAATGACCGACGATCGACCCATTAAATTAAGATATGCTCCGCGAAATCCTGCAATGCAAGCCGTGATTAATGCCGAAGTGAGAAAGCTCGAAGAACGAGGATGTATAGAGCCGTCTACAAGCCCATACTGTTTCCCCATCACATTAGTCAGAAAGAAAAATGGGAATTGGAGAACTTGTATGGATTTTCGCCAATTGAATAAACGTTCTGTTCCAGATGCCTACCCTTTACCCCGCATCGACACAATACTGAATCGACTACGGGATGCCAAATACGTGAGTAGCCTGGACCTTAAAGACGGATATTGGCAAATACCGATGGCGAAGGAGAGCAGAAAATACACGGCCTTTGCGGTAGCTGGTAAAGGTCTATATCAGTGGAAAGTGATGCCTTTCGGTTTGCATTCAGCACCGGCAACCTTCCAACGGGCATTAGATAGTGTGATTGGGCCTGAAATGGACCCCCACGCTTTTGCATACCTTGACGATATCATCGTCATTGGAAAAACGTTTGAGGAACACTTGCGGAACTTGAGAGAAGTGTTCAGAAGATTGCGATCAGCTAACCTGAGAATAAACATTGAGAAATGCGAATTTTTCAGAAAAGAAACGAAGTATTTAGGCCATGTTGTGAGTAGCGAGGGAATAAAGACGGATCCAGATAAAGTTGCCGCAATAGTGGAAATGAAACCTCCAACATCGGTAAAGGAGGTACGAAGATTTCTTGGAGTAGCATCTTGGTACCGAAGATTTGTCCCACAGTTTGCAACAATTTCACAACCATTGACTAGTCTTCTTAAAAGGGAAAACATTGGAAATGGGGTCCCGAACAACAAGAAGCATTCTCAGACCTAAAAGCAAAGTTAACTGAAGCCCCCGTTCTGGCTTGTCCGGATTTCACAAAGACGTTCATATTGCAAACTGATGCCAGCAACTATGGCCTTGGAGCAGTTCTAACACAGGAGTTAGATAACGTGGAACGTGTCATAGCCTACGCCAGCAGACATTTAAAACAGGCTGAAAAGAACTACTCAGCGACTGAAAAGGAATGTCTAGCCATACTGTGGGGCATCAGACACATGAGACCCTATTTAGAGGGTTACCAGTTTATAGTTATTACCGATCATTTGGCCCTAAAATGGTTAAATTCTATTGAAAGCCCTACAGGTCGACTCGCACGTTGGGCTCTCGAGCTACAGCAATATAATTTTTTGATCAGATACCGTAGAGGAAAACAGAACGTTGTGGCGGATGCGCTTTCGAGAACACCTTTGGAAACGTTAGACCTAGCCACAGTAAAATATGACACCAGTCCGTGCCCATGGCTAGAAAAGTTGAAGGAAACCATAACCAAGAATCCGAAGAAGTATCCAGACTATACAATCATTGAGGGGAATGTTTATCGACATCTTCCCAAGCAAATAAACGATGAAGATTGCACACCATGGAAGCTGTGTGTGCCCACCGGATCAAGGATTCAGGTCCTTAGAGAAAATCATGACAGTGTCACCGGAGGTCATTTGGGAGTGCGAAAGACTAGCAACAAGGTGGCGAACCGATATTTTTGGCCTGGTATGTTCCAGGACATCAAACGTTATGTCCAGCAGTGCGAATGTTGCCAAAAATATAAAGTCAGCCAACAGAAACCAGCAGGGGAAATGTTGATAAGAATCCCGGAGGAACCATGGGCCACTATTTGTGCGGACTTCGTAGGACCCCTACCGCGATCTAAGCACGGTAACTCAATGCTACTCGTTATTATGGATAGATTCTCAAAATGGACGGAGTTGGTTCCATTGCGGAAGGCTACGACAGAGGGATTAATAAAGGCATGCAGAGAAAGAATTATTTCTAGATATGGGGTTCCAAAAATATTGATAACCGATAACGGAACCCAATTCACTAGCAACCAATTCGAAAAATTCCTAGCAGAAATGGGTATAAAGCATCAACTTACGGCTCCTTACACCCCGCAAGAGAACCCTACTGAAAGGACAAATCGGACAGTGAAAACAATGATAGCACAAGTTTCGAAACAACATAATACATGGGACGATATGCTGCCCGAAATAATGTTAGCCATAAACACTAGTGCATCAGAATCCACTGGATATTCGCCGGCATACCTGACACAAGGAAGAGAACCGCGACTGCCCCAGGCATTATATGATCAGCTCACAACAGGAACTGGTGCTAGAATAGTCTTACCAGAAGACCGGGCCCAGGAGTTGAAAGAAATATTTAAGATAGTGCGTCGAAACTTGGCAAAAGCATCTCAAAACCAGCGGAGACAGTACAACCTTAGACGACGAGTTTGGAAACCAAAGATTGGGGAGCAAGTTCTAGTTCGTCTACATCCTCAGTCGAAGGCCGTCGAAAATTTCGCCGCCAAACTAGCGCCCAAATACGGAGGGCCGTTTGTCGTACAAAAATTCCAATCTCCAGTAATCGTTGTAGTCCGAGGAAAAGACAACATCACCCGCGTCGCGCACTTAAGTGAAATTAAGCCTTTTTATGAAGAACAAAATTAAATGGTAGACATAGAAGTAGAATGTTGATTGTAGTTCCACTTACGTTTATGTGATGCCATTTCATTATAATTTCTTACTTTATTTTTAGACATTAAATTGACAATACCCAAACTAATCAGTGTCCTAATATAAGCCCATACTTCAAAGACCATCGCAATTCTCAAAATTTCAACATCACGATGGAGCAAGATAGCCCCAACACGAAAAAATTCAAACGGGCGAAGGAGAATAATAGCACACCAAGTACAATCAAATTGCCAGTCACTGAAATCCCAACTGAGTCAACGCCATCGTCCTCGACAGACAATCCCGTGAACAATAACACATTTCTCGAACTGCCAAATTATCCCGAAAACCTACAAAGCCGTATCGAGAAGTTTAAAAACAATTGGAAAAAGGGACACAAACTGAAGCGAATTGTTAAACAAGATGGCAAGCAGTACCGCATAATAATATCAGCAGACGGGGTAGTGAAGGTATCTCTCCGAACTTCTGCAATTGGTCTCTAACATACCTTCCTATTCGACCGAGATATAGTCGAACCAAAGTGCCCATGTCGGAGAAATAAAAGGTTACATAACACCCTAGGGCTTCCTGGCTATTGAAACCCAATAGCAATAGAGAAAGCAAATCAAGGAATCAAAAATCAGAGGGAGGAAGAGATGCCATGTAACGCCCAAAAGTCATGCTTTCGTTTTTGGGGTACATTATTATTGTCCCCTAGTAGAAAGAAGTATACTTAAAATACAACATTGGAACCCCTGGTGGCAAATGGCGGAACTACGCAAAACTGTCAGATTGGGATCAGCTGCTGTCATGAGAAAACAACAATCGTTGTCCAGCCAAAAAGGTATAAAAGGAGACGCATTTCACCCAATCGGGATCAGTCTTCTGTTGATGGCTGGTAAGTCAAGTGTGATTGGGAGGAAGAAAAGGCGCGCAACCTCGGTTGAATTGAGTCTTAGTAAGCCAAACAATAAGCCTTGACTATTTGTGGTGACTGGACTGGACTGAACGCAGGGTCAAGTGAGGGTTGTAGCAATACTCCCTATTCTTCGGGCTGCGTTGACGGCGACTGAACGCAGGGTCAAGTGAGGGTTGTAGCAATACTCCCTATTCTTCGGGCTGCGTTGACGGCGACTGAACGCAGGGTCAAGTGAGGGTTGTAGCAATACTCCCTATTCTTCGGGCTGCGTTGACGGCGACTGAACGCAGGGTCAAGTGAGGGTTGTAGCAATACTCCCTATTCTTCGGGCTGCGTTGACGGCGACTGAACGCAGGGTCAAGTGAGGGTTGTAGCAATACTCCCTATTCTTCGGGCTGCGTTGACGGCGACTGAACGCAGGGTCAAGTGAGGGTTGTAGCAATACTCCCTATTCTTCGGGCTGCGTTGACGGCGACTGAACGCAGGGTCAAGTGAGGGTTGTAGCAATACTCCCTATTCTTCGGGCTGCGTTGACGGCGACTGAACGCAGGGTCAAGTGAGGGTTGTAGCAATACTCCCTATTCTTCGGGCTGCGTTGACGGCGACTGAACGCAGGGTCAAGTGAGGGTTGTAGCAATACTCCCTATTCTTCGGGCTGCGTTGACGGCGACTGAACGCAGGGTCAAGTGAGGGTTGTAGCAATACTCCCTATTCTTCGGGCTGCGTTGACGGCGACTGAACGCAGGGTCAAGTGAGGGTTGTAGCAATACTCCCTATTCTTCGGGCTGCGTTGACGGCGACTGAACGCAGGGTCAAGTGAGGGTTGTAGCAATACTCCCTATTCTTCGGGCTGCGTTGACGGCGACTGAACGCAGGGTCGAGTGAGGGCTGTAGCAATACTCCCTATTCTTCGGGCTGCGTTGACGGCGACTGACGTACTCATCGGGCTGCTGCTGTGCCCAAGCTGCCGCCACCCGATTCGTCGTGCGCGTATTCATCGGGCCGCCGCTGTGCCAAGCTGCCGCCACTACTACTCGCCGCTGACGTATTCATCGGGCCGCCGCTGTGCCAAAGCCGCCGCCACCCTATTCGCCGCTCGCCTATTCATCGGGCCGCCGCTGTGCCAAAGCCGCCGCCACCCTATTCGCCGCTCGCCTATTCATCGGGCCGCCGCTGTGCCAAAGCCGCCGCCACCCTATTCGTCGCTCGCCTATTCATCGGGCCGCCGCTGTGCCAAGCTGCCGCCACTACCACTCGCCGCTGACGTATTCATCGGGCCGCCGCTGTGCCAAGCTGCCGCCACTACTACTCGCCGCTGACGTATTCATCGGGCCGCCACTGTGCCAAAGCTGCCGCCACTACTACTCGCCGCTGACGTATTCATCGGGCCGCCGCTGTGCCAAAGCCGCCGCCACCCTATTCGCCGCTCGCCTATTCATCGGGCCGCCGCTGTGCCAAAGCCGCCGCCACCCTATTCGCCGCTCGCCTATTCATCGGGCCGCCGCTGTGCCAAAGCCGCCGCCACCCTATTCGTCGCTCGCCTATTCATCGGGCCGCCGCTGTGCCAAGCTGCCGCCACTACTACTCGCCGCTGACGTATTCATCGGGCCGCCGCTGTGCCAAAGCCGCCGCCACCCTATTCGCCGCTCGCCTATTCATCGGGCCGCCGCTGTGCCAAAGCCGCCGCCACCCTATTCGCCGCTCGCCTATTCATCGGGCCGCCGCTGTGCCAAAGCCGCCGCCACCCTATTCGTCGCTCGCCTATTCATCGGGCCGCCGCTGTGCCAAGCTGCCGCCACTACCACTCGCCGCTGACGTATTCATCGGGCCGCCGCTGTGCCAAGCTGCCGCCACTACTACTCGCCGCTGACGTATTCATCGGGCCGCCACTGTGCCAAAGCTGCCGCCACTACTACTCGCCGCTGACGTATTCATCGGGCCGCCGCTGTGCCAAAGCCGCCGCCACCCTATTCGCCGCTCGCCTATTCATCGGGCCGCCGCTGTGCCAAAGCCGCCGCCACCCTATTCGCCGCTCGCCTATTCATCGGGCCGCCGCTGTGCCAAAGCCGCCGCCACCCTATTCGTCGCTCGCCTATTCATCGGGCCGCCGCTGTGCCAAGCTGCCGCCACTACTACTCGCCGCTGACGTATTCATCGGGCCGCCACTGTGCCAAAGCCGCCGCCACCCTATTCGTCGCTCGCCTATTCATCGGGCCGCCGCTGTGCCAAGCTGCCGCCACTACTACTCGCCGCTGACGTATTCATCGGGCCGCCGCTGTGCCACAGCCGCCGCCACCCTATTCGTCGCTCGCCTATTCATCGGGCCGCCGCTGTGCCAAGCTGCCGCCACTACTACTCGCCGCTGACGTATTCATCGGGCCGCCGCTGTGCCAAAGCCGCCGCCACCCTATTCGTCGCTCGCCTATTCATCGGGCCGCCGCTGTGCCAAGCTGCCGCCACTCTATTCGTCGCTCGCCTATTCATCGGGCCGCCGCTGTGCCAAGCTGCCACCACTGCTACCCGTTTATTAACATTTCGACTGAACTTTGTGATTTAGTGTTCTTCGTAAAAAGTTCTGAACGTGATTTTATTGTGTTTAGTGTAGTGTTTAGTGTTATTTAAGGAAATAAATTTATAACGTTTTAAGAAAATATTTTTGCTTCGCTCTCTCTCTCTTTATGTCCTAACAAATAAATTTTTGTGACGACTCTGGCCCCCGCTGAACCTACCCCAGCTTCAAAGTGAAAACACGACGTCACAGTATCTATTACGAACTTTAAATACCAAATTTGAAAGAATTCCGGTGAATAATGTCGCTAAAATCAACAAAGTACCAAATATCGGGAGGTACAGTTATATGGGGGCCATACGACGCCGTGAACCTGCACAGACAATTTTCTGTAATAGGCTGTAGTATCTATTACGAACTTCAACTATAAAATTTGAAACAATTCCGGTGAATAATGTCGCTAAAATCATCAAAATGCCGAATATCGGGAGGTACCGTTTAATGGGGGTGTAAACCGGGATCATTAATTAAAAGACGCAAAGTATTTACCATTTGAGCGTTTGTAAGACACTGAATTTATTTTGCTAAAAAATACTTCTTGAGAACTAGTTATGATAATATTACTTAACTTAAATTATCATTAAGTGTTAATAAGAGAGAGAGAGAAAGATAAATACCAACTGTACATATGCCTATGCACCACGCCACCATAAACCTTAGGGGGTGGTCATAGCTATCTCACATGTGGCAAGCAAATATTCTGCACTTGCTTATCAGTTTGAGTAAAGATTACATCCCGTAATCTAACTCCACCATAACATATGCATAACATATTTCTAACTCGAAGGTCTGCTCGCCACATGTTCTCATCATATTTAATGTGGACTGTATTATGAAGATCCTAAAATCATAAAAATACCGAATATCTTGAGGTACCGTTATATGGGGGCTATACGAAGACATGGACCTGCACAGACAATTTTCTGTCATAAGGGGGAGTACCGATTACGGACTTCAAATACCGAATTTGAAACAATTCAGCTAAAATTTTAAAAATGCCGAATATTGGGAGGTACCGTCATATAGGGGCTATACGAAGACGTTGACCTGCACAGACAATTTTCTGTCATAGCCTATGACACCGATTACGGACTTCAAATACCGAATTTGAAACAATTCCGCTAAAATTTTAAAAATGCCGAATATCGAGAGGTACCGTTATATGGGGGCTATATGAAGACGTTGGCCTGCACAGACAATTTTCCGTCATAGGCTGTAGTATCCATTACGAACTTCAAATACCAATTTTGAAAGAATTCCGGTGAATAATGTCGCTAAAATCATCAAAATACCGAATATCGGGAGGTACCGTTATATGGGGGCTATACGAAGATATGGACCTGCAGTCATAAGGTGCTGTCATAAGGTGCAGTACCCATTACGGCCTCCAAATACTGAATTTGAAGCAATTCCGGTGAATAATGTCCCTAAAATCATCAAAATGCCGAATATCGGGAGGTACCGTTATATGGGGGCTATACGAAGACGTGGACCTGCACAGACGATTTTCTGACATAGGCTGTAGTAGCTATTACGAACTTCAAATACCAAATTTGAAAGAATTCCGGTAAATAATGTCGCTAAAATCAACAAAGTACCGAATATCGGGAGGTACAGTTATATGGGGGCCATTCGACGCCGTGAACCTGCACAGACAATTTTCTGTAATAGGCTGTAGTATCCATTACGAACGCCAAATACCAAATTTAAAACAATTCCGGTGAGTAATGTCGCTAAAATCATCAAAATGCCGAATATCGGGAGGTACCGTTATATGGGGGCTATACGAAGACGTGGACCTGCACAGACAATTTGCTGTCATAGGCTGTAGCACCCATTACGAAATTCAAATACCAAAATTGAAACAATGCCGGTGAATAATTAAAGTACCGAATATAAGGAGGTACCATTATATGGGGCTATATGAAGACGTGGACTTGCACAGACAAATTTCTGTCATAAGCTATAGCATCCATTACGAACTTCAAATAGCAAATTTAAAACAATCCTGGTGAGTAATGTCGCTAAAATCATCAAAATGCCGAATATAGGGAGGTACCGTTATATGGGGGCTATACGAAGACGTTGACCTGCACAGACAATTTTCTGTAATAGGCTGTAGTATCTATTACGAACTTTAAATACTAAATTTGAAAGAATTCCGGTGAATAATGTCGCTAAAATCAACAAAGTACCAAATATCGGGAGGTACAGTTATATGGGGGCCATACGACGCCGTGAACCTGCACAGACAATTTTCTGTAATAGGCTGTAGTATCTATTACGAACTTCAACTATAAAATTTGAAACAATTCCGGTGAATAATGTCGCTAAAATCATCAAAATGCCGAATATCGGGAGGTACCGTTTAATGGGGGTGTAAACCGGGATCAATAATTAAAAGACGCAAAGTATTTACCATTTGAGCGTTTGTAAGACACTGAATTTATTTGTTAAAAAATACTTCTTGAGAACTAGTTATGATAATATTACTTAACTTAAATTATCTTTAAGTGTTAATAAGAGAGAGAGAGAGATAAATACCAACTGTACATATGCCTATGCACCTGCACCATAAACCTTACGGGGTGGTCATAAACACTCATAGCTATCTCACATGTGGCAAGCAGATATTCTGCATTTGCTTATCAGTTTGAGTAAAGATTACATCCCGTAATCTAACTCCACCATAACATATGCAGCAATTGAAAATTCTATATTATGTATTTCTAAATGTATTATGTATTTGAGCGTTTGTAAGACACTGAATTTATTTGTTAAAAAATACTTCTTGAGAACTAGTTTTGATAATATTACTTAACTTAAACTATCATTAAGTGTAAATAAGAGAGAGAGAGAGAGAGATAAATACCAACTGTACTTATGCCTATGCACCACGCCACCATAAACCTTACGGGGTGGTCATAAACACGCATAGCTATCTCACATGTGGCAAGCAAATATTCTGCATTTGCTAATCAGTTTGAGTAAAGATTACATCCCGTAATCTAACTCCACCATAACGTATGCAGCAATTGAAAATTCTATATTATGTATTTCTAACTAGAAGGTCTGCTCGCCACATGTTCTTATCATATTTAATGTGGACTGTATTATGAAGATCCTAAAATCATCAAAATGCCGAATATCTTGAGGTACCGTTATATGGGGGCTATACGAAGACATGGACCTGCACAGACAATTTTCTGTCATAAGGGGGGAGTACCGATTACGGACTTCAAATACCGAATTTGAAACAATGCCGGTGAATAATGTCGATAAAATCATCAAAATACCGAATATCGGGAGGTACCGGTATATGGGGGCTATACGAAGACGTGGACCTGCACAGACAATTTTCTGACATAGCCTATAGCATCCATTACGAACTTCAAATACCAAATTTAAAACAATCCTGGTGAGCAATGTCGCTAAAATCAACAAAGTACCAAATATCGGGAAGTACAGTTATATGGGGGCCATACGACGCCGTGAACCTGCACAGACAATTTTCTGTAATAGGCTGTAGTAGCTATTACGAACTTCAAATACCAAATTTGAAAGAATTCCGGTGAATAATGTCGCTAAAATCAACAAAGTACCGAATATCGGGAGGTACAGTTATATGGGAACCATACGACGCCGTGAACCTGCACAGACAATTTTCTGTAATAGGCTGTAGTATCCATTACGAACGCCAAATACCAAATTTAAAACAATTCCGGTGAATAATGTCCCTAAAATCATCAAAATGCCAAATATCGGGAGGTACCGTTATATGGGGGTACAATTTGCTGTCATAGGCTGTAGCACCCATTACGAAATTCAAGTACCAAATTTGAAACAATGCCGGTGAATAATAAAAGTACCGAATATAGGGAGGTACCGTTATATGGGGGCTATATGAAGACGTGGACTTGCACAGACAAATTTCTGTCATAGGGGGGAGTACCGATTACGGACTTCAAATACCGAATTTGAAACAATGCCGGCGAATAATGTCGCTAAAATCAAAAAAGTGCCAAATATCGGGAGGTACAGTTATATGGGGGCCATACGACGCCGTGAACCTGCACAGACAATTTTCTGTAATAGGCTGTAGTATCTATTAGGAACTTCAACTATAAAATTTGATACAATTCCGGTGAATAATGTCGCTAAAATCATCAAAATGCCGAATATCGGGAGGTACCGTTTAATGGGGGTGTAAACCGGGATCAATAATTAAAAGACGCAAAGTATTTACCATTTGAGCGTTTGTAAGACACTGAATTTATTTGTTAAAAAATACTTCTTGAGAACTAGTAATGATAATATTACTTAACTTAAATTATCATTAAGTGTTAATAAGAGAGAGAGAGAGAGAGAGAGATAAATACCAACTGTACATATGCCTATGCACCACGCCACCATAAACCTTAGGGGGTGGTCATAAACACGCATAGCTACCTCACATGTGGTAAGCAAATATTCTGCACCTGCTTATCAGTTTGAGTAAAGATTACATCCCGTAATCTAACTCCACCATAACATATGCAGCAATTGAAAATTCTATATTATGTATTTCTAACTGGAAGGTCTACTCGCCACATGTTCTTATCATATTTAATGTGGACTGTATTATGAAGATCCTAAAATCATCAAAATGCCGAATATCTTGAGGCACCGTTGTATGGGGGCTATACGAAGACATGGACCTGCACAGACAATTTTCGGTCATAGGGGGGAGTACCGATTACGGACTTCAAATACCGAATTTGAAACAATGCCGGCGAATAATGTCGCTAAAATCATCAAAATACCGAATATCGGGAGGTACCGTTATATGGGGGCTATACGAAGACGTTGACCTGCAAGGACAATTTTCTGTCATAGGCTGTAGTATACATTTCGAACTTCAAATACCAAATTTGAAAGAATTCCGGTGAATAATGTCGCTAAAATCATCAAAATGCCGAATATCGGGAGGTACCGGAATATGGGGGCTATACGAAGACGTGGACCTGCACAGACAATTTTCTGACATAGCCTATAGCTTCCATTACGAACTTCAGATACCAAATTTAAAACAATCCTGGTGAGTAATGTCGCTAACATCAACAAAGTACCAAATATCGGGAGGTACAGTTATATGGGGGCCATACGACGCCGTGAACCTGCACAGACAATTTTCTGTAATAGGCTGCAGTAGCTATTATGAACTTCAAATACCAAATTTGAAAGAATTCCGGTGAATAATGTCGCTAAAATCAACAAAGTACCGAATATCGGGAGGTGCAGTTATATGGGAACCATACGACGCCGTGAACCTGCACAGACAATTTTCTGTAATAGGCTGTAGTATCCATTACGAACGCCAAATACCAAATTTAAAACAATTCCAGTGAATAATGTCCCTAAAATCATCAAAATGCCGGGAGGTACCGTTATATGGGGGTACAATTTGCTGACATAGGCTGTAGCACCCGTTACGAAATTCAAATACTAAATTTGAAACAATGCCGGTGAATAATAAAAGTAGAGAAATATAGGGAGGTACCGTTATATGGGGGCTATATGAAGACGTGGACTTCACAGACAAATTTCTGTCATGAGCTATAGCATCCATTACGAACTTCAAATACCAAATTTAAAAAAATCCTGGTGAGTAATGTCGCTAAAATCATCAAAATGCCGAATATCGGGAGGTACCGTTATATGAAGGGCTATACGAAGACGTGGACCTGCACAGACAATTTTCTGACATAGGCTGTAGTATCCATTACGAACTTTAAATACCAAATTTTAAAGAATTCCGGTGATAATTTTAGAGAAAATTAAAATTCTGTTTTTCTTTATATTTTACTGTTCTATTTAATTGTTTTTAAACACGAATGTTTGCCAAAATAGTTTATAAAGCAAATGGATAAAAAATATTTTATAAATAATGACTTAACACTGTTTTGTTCCCGATTTAAATATGCAAAGAGCAATTTGACTGAAAAGAGATATTTCTTCTTGGGCACCCCTGCCTTACGGGGAGGTCATAAACACGCATAGCTATCTCACATGTTGCAAGCAAATATTCTGCACTTGCTTATCAGTTTGAGTAAAGATTACATCCCGTAATCTAACTCCACCATAACATATGCAACAGTTGAAAATTCTATATTATGTATTTCTACCTCGAAGGTCTGCTCGCCACATGTTCTTATCATATTTAATGTGGACTGTATTATGAAGATCCTAAAATCATCAAAATACCGAATATCTTGAGGTACCGTTATATGGGGGCTATACGAAGACATGGACCTGCACAGACAATTTTCTGTCATAGGGGGGAGTACCGATTACGGACTTCAAATTCCGAATTTGAAACAATTCCGCTAAAATTTTAAAAATGCCGAATATCGGGAGGTACCATTATATAGGGGCTATACGAAGACGTTGACCGGCACAGACAATTTTCTGTCATAGCTTATGACACCGATTACGGACTTCAAATACCGAATTTGAAACAATTCCGCTAAAATTTTAAAAATGCCGAATATCGGGAGGTACCGTTATATGGGGGCTATATGAAGACGTGGACTTGCACAGACAATTTTCTGTATTAGGCTGTAGTATCCATTACGAACTTCAAATACTAAATTTGAAAGAATTCCGGTGAATTATGTGGCTAAAATCATCAAAATGCCGAATATCGGGAGGTACCGTTTAATGGGGGGTGTAAACCGGAATCAATAATTAAAAGACGCAAAGTATTTACCATTTGAGCGTTTGTAAGACACTGAATTTATTTGTTAAAAAATTCTTCTTGAGAACTAGTTATGATAATATTACTTAACTTAAACTATCATTAAGTGTAAATAATAGAGAGAGAGAGAGAGAGAGAGAGAGAGGTAAATACCAACTGTACATATGCCTATGCACCACGCCACCATAAACCTTAGGGGGAGGTCATAAACACGCATAGCTATCTCACATGTGGCAAGCAAATATTCTGCACTTGCTTATCAGTTTGAGTAAAGATTACATCACGTAATCTAACTCCACCATAACATATGCAACAGTTGGAAATTCTATATTATGTATTTCTAACTCGAAGGTCTGCTCGCCACATGTTCTTATCATATTTAATGTGGACTGTATTATGAAGATCTCTGTTTAACAAATCCCTCTCATATACACTAGGTAGCCCCGTTCACTTATCCGTGAACAGGGGGCTATAGGAAGACGTGGACCTTGACAGACAATTTTCTGTCATAGGCTGTAGTATCCATTACGAACGTCAAATACCAAATTTCAAGGAATTCCGGTGAATAATATCGCTAAAATTAACAAAGTACCGAATATCGGGAGTTACAGCTATTTAGAGCCATACGACTCCGTGAACCTGCACAGACAATTTTCTGTCATAGGCTTTAGTATCCATTACGAACTTCAAATACCAAATTTGAAACAATTCCGGAGAATAATATCGCAAAAAGTCATCAAAATACCGATTATCTGGAGGTACCGTTGTGTGGGGGCTATACGAAGATGTGGACCTGCACAGACAATTTTCTGCCATTGGCTGTAGTATCTATTACGAACTTCAAATAACAAATTTGAAACAATTGCCGTGAATAATGTCGCTAAAATCAACAAAGTACCGAATATCGGGAGGTACAGTTATATGGGGGCCATCCGACGCCGTGAACCTGCACAGACAAATTTCTGTCGTATGCTATAGGGAGGTGCGGTTATATGGGGGCCATACGTCGCCGTGAACCTGCACAGACAAATTTCTGTCATAGGCTATAGCATCCATTACGAACTTCAAATATCAAACTTTAAAACAATTCTGGTGATCATCAATATACTGAATATCGGGTGGTACTGTTTAATGGGGGGTGTAAACCGGAATCAATAATTAAAAGACGCAAAGTATTTACCATTTGAGCGTTTGTAAGACACTGAATATATTTGTTAAAAAATACTTTTTGAGAACTAGTTATGATAATATTACTTAACTTAAACTATCATTAAGTGTAAATAAGAGAGAGAGAGAGATAGATAACAAGTGTACACATGCCTATGCACCATGCCACCATAAACCTTAGGAGGAGGTCATAAGCAGGCATAGCTATATCACATGTGGCGATTAAATATTCTGCACTTGCTTATCAGTTTGAGTAAAGATTACATCCCGTACATCTCCACCATAACATATACAGCAATTGAAAATTTTATATTATGTATTTCTAAATCGAAAGTCTGCTCGCCACATGTTCTTATCATATTTAATGTGGACTGTATTATGAAGATCCCTGTTTAACAAATCCCTCTCAACTACACTAGGTAGCCCCGCTGTTCTCTTTTGTTATAGAAACATTTTCACTTATCCGTGAACAGGGGGCTATAGGAAGACGTGGACCTTGACAGACAATTTTCTGTCATATGATGTAGTATCCATTACGAACTTCAAATACCAAATTTGAAACAGTTCCGGTGAATAATGTTGCTAAAATCATCAAAATACAGAATATCGGGAGGTACCGTTATTTGGGGCTATACGAAGATATGGACCTGCACAGACAATTTGCTGTCATAAGGTGCAGTACCCATTACGGACTTCAAATACCGAATTTGAATCAATTCCGGTGAATAATGTCCCTAAAATCATCAAAATGCCGAATATCTGGAGGTACCGTTATATGTTGAAACCGTTGAAACAATTCTGGGGTATAATGTCGGTAAAATCATCAAAATGTCGAATGTCGGGAGGTACCGTTATATGGGGGCTATACGAAGACGTGGACCTGCACAGACAATTTTCTGACATAGGCTGTAGTATCCATTACGAACTTCAAATATCAAATTTGAAAGAATTCCGGTGAATAATGTCGCTAAAATCAACAAAGTACCGAATATCAGAATGTACAGTTATATGGGGGCCATACGACGCCGTGAACCTGCAGAGACAATATGGGGGCTATATGAAGACGTGGACTTGCACAGACAAATTTCTGTCATAGGCTATAGCACTTCAAATACCAAATTTGAAACAATCCTGGTGAGTAATGTCGCTAAAATCATCAAAATGCCGAATATCGGGAGGTACCGTTATATGGGGGCTATACGAAGACGTGGACTTGCACAGACAATTTTTTGACATAGGCTGTAGTATCTATTACGAACTTAAAATATAAAATTTGAAACAATTCCGGTGAATAATGTCGCTAAAATCATCAAAATGCCCAATATCGGGAGGTACCGTTATATAGGGGCTATACGAAGACGTGGACCTGCACAGACAATTTTCTGTCATAGGCTGTAGTATTTATTACGAACTTCAAATACCAAATTTGAAACAATTCTGGGGTATAATGTCGCTAAAATCATCAAAATGCCGAATATCGGGAGGTTCCGTTATATGGGGGCTATACGAAGACGTGGACCTGCACAGACAATTTTCCAACATAGGCTGTAGTATCCATTACGAACTTCAAATACCAAATCTGAAAGAATTCCGGTGAATAATGTCGCTAAAATCAACAAAGTACCGAATATCAGGTGGTAGAGTTATATGGGGGCCATACGACGCCGTGAGCCTGCACAGACAATTTTCTGACATAGGCTGTAGTATCCATTACGAACATCAAATACCGAATTTGAAGCAATTCCGGTGAATAATGTCGCTAAAATCATTAAAATACCGAATATCGGGAGGTTCAGTTATATGGGGGCCATACGACGCCGTGAACCTGCACAGACAATTTTCTGTAATAGGCTGTAGTATCCATTACGAACCCCAAATACCAAATTTGAAACAATTCCGGTAAATAATGTCACTAAAATCATCAAAATGCAGAATATTGGAAGGTACCGGTATATGGGGGCTACAGGAAGACGTGGACCTGCAAAGACAATTTTCTGTCATAGGCTGTAGTATCCATTACGAACTTCAAATACTAAATTTGAAAGAATTCCGGTGAATAATGTCGCTAAAATCAACAAAGTACCGAATATCGGGAGGTACAGTTATATGGGGGCCATACGACGGCGTGAACCTGCACAGACAATTTACTGTAATAGGCTGTAGCACCCACTACGAAATTCAAATACCAAATTTGAAACAATGCCGTTGAATAATAAAAGTACCGAATATCGGGAGGTACCGTTATATGGGGGCTATATGAAGACGTGGACTTGCACAGACAATTTTCTGTAATAGGCTGTAGTATCCATTACGAACTTCAAATACTAAATTTGAAAGAATTCCGGTGAATTATGTGGCTAAAATCATCAAAATGCCGAATATCGGGAGGTACCGTTTAATGGGGGGTGTAAACCGGAATCAATAATTAAAAGACGCAAAGTATTTACCATTTGAGCGTTTGTAAGACACTGAATTTATTTGTTAAAAAATTCTTCTTGAGAACTAGTTATGATAATATTACTTAACTTAAACTATCATTAAGTGTAAATAATAGAGAGAGAGAGAGAGGTAAATACCAACTGTACATATGCCTATGCACCACGCCACCATAAACCTTAGGGGGAGGGCATAAACACGCATAGCTATCTCACATGTGGCAAGCAAATATTCTGCACTAGCTTATCAGTTTGAGTAAAGATTACATCCCGTAATCTAACTCCACCATAACATATGCAACAGTTGGAAATTCTATATTATGTATTTCTAACTCGAAGGTCTGCTCGCCACATGTTCTTATCATATTTAATGTGGACTGTATTATGAAGATCTCTGTTTAACAAATCCCTCTCATATACACTAGGTAGCCCCGTTCACTTATCCGTGAACAGGGGGCTATAGGAAGACGTGGACCTTGACAGACAATTTTCTGTCATAGGCTGTAGTATCCATTACGAACGTCAAATACCAAATTTCAAAGAATTCCGGTGAATAATATCGCTAAAATTAACAAAGTACCGAATATCGGGAGTTACAGCTATTTAGAGCCATACGACTCCGTGAACCTGCTCAGACAATTTTCTGTCATAGGCTTTAGTATCCATTACGAACTTCAAATACCAAATTTGAAACAATTCCGGAGAATAATATCGCAAAAAGTCATCAAAATACCGATTATCTGGAGGTACCGTTGTGTGGGGGCTATACGAAGATGTGGACCTGCACAGACAATTTTCTGCCATTGGCTGTAGTATCTATTACGAACTTCAAATAACAAATTTGAAACAATTGCCGTGAATAATGTCGCTAAAATCAACAAAGTACCGAATATCGGGAGGTACAGTTATATGAGGGCCATCCGACGCCGTGAACCTGCACAGACAAATTTCTGTCGTATGCTATAGGGAGGTGCGGTTATATGGGGGCCATACGTCGCCGTGAACCTGCACAGACAAATTTCTGTCATAGGCTATAGCATCCATTACGAACTTCAAATATCAAACTTTAAAACAATTCTGGTGATCATCAATATACTGAATATCGGGTGGTACTGTTTAATGGGGGGTGTACACCGGAATCAATAATTAAAAGACGCAAAGTATTTACCATTTGAGCGTTAGTAAGACACTGAATTTATTTGTTAAAAAATACTTTTTGAGAACTAGTTATGATAATATTACTTAACTTAAACTATCATTAAGTGTAAATAAGAGAGAGAGAGAGATAGATAACAAGTGTACACATGCCTATGCACCATGCCACCATAAACCTTAGGAGGAGGTCATAAGCAGGCATAGCTATATCACATGTGGCGATTAAATATTCTGCACTTGCTTATCAGTTTGAGTAAAGATTACATCCCGTACATCTCCACCATAACATATACAGCAATTGAAAATTTTATATTATGTATTTCTAAATCGAAGGTCTGCTCGCCACATGTTCTTATCATATTTAATGTGGACTGTATTATGAAGATCCCTGTTTAACAAATCCCTCTCAACTACACTAGGTAGCCCCGCTGTTCTCTTTTGTTATAGAAACATTTTCACTTATCCGTGAACAGGGGGCTATAGGAAGACGTGGACCTTGACAGACAATTTTCTGTCATATGATGTAGTATCCATTACGAACTTCAAATACCAAATTTGAAACAGTTCCGGTGAATAATGTTGCTAAAATCATCAAAATACAGAATATCGGGAGGTACCGTTATTTGGGGCTATACGAAGATATGGACCTGCACAGACAATTTGCTGTCATAAGGTGCAGTACCCATTACGGACTTCAAATACCGAATTTGAATCAATTCCGGTGAATAATGTCCCTAAAATCATCAAAATGCCGAATATCTGGAGGTACCGTTATATGTTGAAACCGTTGAAACAATTCTGGCGTATAATGTCGGTAAAATCATCAAAATGCCGAATGTCGGGAGGTACCGTTATATGGGGGCTATACGAAGACGTGGACCTGCACAGACAATTTTCTGACATAGGCTGTAGTATCCATTACGAACTTCAAATATCAAATTTGAAAGAATTCCGGTGAATAATGTCGCTAAAATCAACAAAGTACCGAATATCAGGATGTACAGTTATATGGGGGCCATACGACGCCGTGAACCTGCAGAGACAATATGGGGGCTATATGAAGACGTGGACTTGCACAGACAAATTTCTGTCATAGGCTATAGCACTTCAAATACTAAATTTGAAACAATCCTGGTGAGTAATGTCGCTAAAATCATCAAAATGCCGAATATCGGGAGGTACCGTTATATGGGGGCTATACGAAGACGTGGACTTGCACAGACAATTTTTTGACATAGGCTGTAGTATCTATTACGAACTTAAAATATAAAATTTGAAACAATTCCGGTGAATAATGTCGCTAAAATCATCAAAATGCCCAATATCGGGAGGTACCGTTATATAGGGGCTATACGAAGACGTGGACCTGCACAGACAATTTTCTGTCATAGGCTGTAGTATTTATTACGAACTTCAAATACCAAATTTGAAACAATTCTGGGGTATAATGTCGCTAAAATCATCAAAATGCCGAATATCGGGAGGTTCCGTTATATGGGGGCTATACGAAGACGTGGACCTGCACAGACAATTTTCCAACATAGGCTGTAGTATCCATTACGAACTTCAAATACCAAATCTGAAAGAATTCCGGTGAATAATGTCGCTAAAATCAACAAAGTACCGAATATCAGGTGGTAGAGTTATATGGGGGCCATACGACGCCGTGAGCCTGCACAGACAATTTTCTGTAATAGGCTGTAGTATCCATTACGAATGCCAAATACCAAATGTGAAACAATTCCGGTGAATAATGTCGCTAAAATCAACAAAGTACCGAATATCAGGTAGTAGAGTTATATGGGGGCCATAGGCTGTAGTATCTATTACGAACTTAACCGGTGAATAATAAAAGTACCGTTATATGGGGGCTATATGAAGACGTGGACTTACACAGACAATTTTCTGTCATGGGCTATAGCATCCATTACGAACTTCAAATATCAAATTTAAAACAATCCTGGTGAGTAATGTCGCTAAAATCATCAAAATGCCGAATATCGGGAGGTACCGTTATATGGGGGCTATACGAAGACGTGGACCTGCACAAACAATTTTCTGACATAGTGTACATGAATGTACAAATATTAATATAAATATGGTGTGCTATATTGTTCACCAATAGTGGGTGTGCTATTTTAATAGCACATCACTGTAACGTAGCGGGATGCGTTAGACAACAAAACAGACCCACATACATGCATTAGAATAATTGCAATGCATGTTGTTGTTTTGTTTGTCCTCTTTTTGCCAAATTCCATTCAGCACTGGAAACGTCACAGTTACAAACAGGCTAGCTGTGACGTTGACAAAAAAAGAAGAAGTCAGTCGAAGTTTGATTATTAAAAGCGATTGTTGCTATCCCCCGCCGTAATTAAGGTCAAAGTACCTAAATAATAAAGTTTGTATTAGTGAAAATTATACTCACCTTTGAAAGCAAAAATTGTATACTTACCTTGAGTTTATTATACTTACCTTGAAAATTTATACTTACCTTGAATTTATACTTACCTTGAATTTTTATACTTACTTAGAATTTTTATACGTACCTATAAAAGTGAAATAAAACCAAATTGAACACAAAATCAAAGTTTCAGTGGCAAAGAAAAAAGGCTAAGTAAAAACACATAGGCTGTAGTATCCATTACGAACTTCAAATACCAAATTTGAAAGAATTCCGGTGAATAATGTTGTTATTCAACAAAGTACCGAATATCGGGAGGTACAGTTATATGGGGGCCATACGACGCCGTGAACCTGCACAGACAATTTTCTGTCATAGGCTGTAGTATCTATTACGAACTTCAACTATAAAATTTGAATTCTGGTGAATAATGTCGCTAAAATCATCAAAATGCCGAATATCGGGAGGTACCGTTATATGGGGGCTATACGAAGACGTGGACCTGCACAGACAATTTTCTGTCATAGGCTCTGGTATCCATAACGAACTTCGAATACCCAATTTGACATAATAGCTAAGCAGGCATAGCTATATCACATGTGGCGATTAAATATTCTGCACTTGCTTATCAGTTTGAGTAAAGATTACATCCCGTACATCTCCACCATAACATATACAGCAATTGAAAATTTTATATTATGTATTTCTAAATCGAAGGTCTGCTCGCCACATGTTCTTATCATATTTAATGTGGACTGTATTATGAAGATCCCTGTTTAACAAATCCCTCTCAACTACACTAGGTAGCCCCGCTGTTCTCTTTTGTTATAGAAACATTTTCACTTATCCGTGAACAGGGGGCTATAGGAAGACGTGGACCTTGACAGACAATTTTCTGTCATATGATGTAGTATCCATTACGAACTTCAAATACCAAATTTGAAACAGTTCCGGTGAATAATGTTGCTAAAATCATCAAAATACAGAATATCGGGAGGTACCGTTATTTGGGGCTATACGAAGATATGGACCTGCACAGACAATTTGCTGTCGTAAGGTGCAGTACCCATTACGGACTTCAAATACCGAATTTGAATCGATTCCGGTGAATAATGTCCCTAAAATCATCAAAATGCCGAATATCTGGAGGTACCGTTATTTGTTGAAACCGTTGAAACAATTCTGGGGTATAATGTCGGTAAAATCATCAAAATGCCGAATGTCGGGAGGTACCGTTATATGGGGGCTATACGAAGACGTGGACCTGCACAGACAATTTTCTGACATAGGCTGTAGTATCCATTACGAACTTCAAATATCAAATTTGAAAGAATTCCGGTGAATAATGTCGCTAAAATCAACAAAGTACCGAATATCAGGATGTACAGTTATATGGGGGCCATACGACGCCGTGAACCTGCAGTGACAATATGGGGGCTATATGAAGACGTGGACTTGCACAGACAAATTTCTGTCATAGGCTATAGCACTTCAAATACCAAATTTGAAACAATCCTGGTGAGTAATGTCGCTAAAATCATCAAAATGCCGAATATCGGGAGGTACCGTTATATGGGGGCTATACGAAGACGTGGACTTGCACAGACAATTTTTTGACATAGGCTGTAGTATCTATTACGAACTTAAAATATAAAATTTGAAACAATTCCGGTGAATAATGTCGCTAAAATCATCAAAATGCCCAATATCGGGAGGTACCGTTATATAGGGGCTATACGAAGACGTGGACCTGCACAGACAATTTTCTGTCATAGGCTGTAGTATTTATTACGAACTTCAAATACCAAATTTGAAACAATTCTGGGGTATAATGTCGCTAAAATCATCAAAATGCCGAATATCGGGAGGTTCCGTTATATGGGGGCTATACGAAGACGTGGACCGGCACAGACAATTTTCTGTCATAGGCTGTAGCATCCATTACGAACTTCAAATATCAAATTTAAAACAATCCTGGTGAGTAATGTCGCTAAAATCATCAAAATGCCGAATATCGGGAGGTACCGTTATATGGGGGCTATACGAAGACGTGGACCTGCACAAACAATTTTCTGACATAGTGTACATGAATGTACAAATATTAATATAAATATGGTGTGCTATATTGTTCACCAATAGTGGGTGTGCTATTTTAATAGCACATCACTGTAACGTAGCGGGATGCGTTAGACAACAAAACAGACCCACATACATGCATTAGAATAATTGCAATGCATGTTGTTGTTTTGTTTGTCCTCTTTTTGCCAAATTCCATTCAGCACTGGAAACGTCACAGTTACAAACAGGCTAGCTGTGACGTTGACAAAAAAAGAAGAAGTCAGTCGAAGTTTGATTATTAAAAGCGATTGTTGCTATCCCCCGCCGTAATTAAGGTCAAAGTACCTAAATAATAAAGTTTGTATTAGTGAAAATTATACTCACCTTTGAAAGCAAAAATTGTATACTTACCTTGAGTTTATTATACTTACCTTGAAAATTTATACTTACCTTGAATTTATACTTACCTTGAATTTTTATACTTACTTAGAATTTTTATACGTACCTATAAAAGTGAAATAAAACCAAATTGAACACAAAATCAAAGTTTCAGTGGCAAAGAAAAAAGGCTAAGTAAAAACACATAGGCTGTAGTATCCATTACGAACTTCAAATACCAAATTTGAAAGAATTCCGGTGAATAATGTTGTTATTCAACAAAGTACCGAATATCGGGAGGTACAGTTATATGGGGGCCATACGACGCCGTGAACCTGCACAGACAATTTTCTGTCATAGGCTGTAGTATCTATTACGAACTTCAACTATAAAATTTGAATTCTGGTGAATAATGTCGCTAAAATCATCAAAATGCCGAATATCGGGAGGTACCGTTATATGGGGGCTATACGAAGACGTGGACCTGCACAGACAATTTTCTGTCATAGGCTCTGGTATCCATAACGAACTTCGAATACCCAATTTGACACAATAGCTAAGCAGGCATAGCTATATCACATGTGGCGATTAAATATTCTGCACTTGCTTATCAGTTTGAGTAAAGATTACATCCCGTACATCTCCACCATAACATATACAGCAATTGAAAATTTTATATTATGTATTTCTAAATCGAAGGTCTGCTCGCCACATGTTCTTATCATATTTAATGTGGACTGTATTATGAAGATCCCTGTTTAACAAATCCCTCTCAACTACACTAGGTAGCCCCGCTGTTCTCTTTTGTTATAGAAACATTTTCACTTATCCGTGAACAGGGGGCTATAGGAAGACGTGGATCTTGACAGACAATTTTCTGTCATATGATGTAGTATCCATTACGAACTTCAAATACCAAATTTGAAACAGTTCCGGTGAATAATGTTGCTAAAATCATCAAAATACAGAATATCGGGAGGTACCGTTATTTGGGGCTATACGAAGATATGGACCTGCACAGACAATTTGCTGTCATAAGGTGCAGTACCCATTACGGACTTCAAATACCGAATTTGAATCAATTCCGGTGAATAATGTCCCTAAAATCATCAAAATGCCGAATATCTGGAGGTACCGTTATATGTTGAAACCGTTGAAACAATTCTGGGGTATAATGTCGGTAAAATCATCAAAATGCCGAATGTCGGGAGGTACCGTTATATGGGGGCTATACGAAGACGTGGACCTGCACAGACAATTTTCTGACATAGGCTGTAGTATCCATTACGAACTTCAAATATCATATTTGAAAGAATTCCGGTGAATAATGTCGCTAAAATCAACAAAGTACCGAATATCAGGATGTACAGTTATATGGGGGCCATACGACGCCGTGAACCTGCAGAGACAATATGGGGGCTATATGAAGACGTGGACTTGCACAGACAAATTTCTGTCATAGGCTATAGCACTTCAAATACCAAATTTGAAACAATCCTGGTGAGTAATGTCGCTAAAATCATCAAAATGCCGAATATCGGGAGGTACCGTTATATGGGGGCTATACGAAGACGTGGACTTGCACAGACAATTTTTTGACATAGGCTGTAGTATCTATTACGAACTTAAAATATAAAATTTGAAACAATTCCGGTGAATAATGTCGCTAAAATCATCAAAATGCCCAATATCGGGAGGTACCGTTATATAGGGGCTATACGAAGACGTGGACCTGCACAGACAATTTTCTGTCATAGGCTGTAGTATTTATTACGAACTTCAAATACCAAATTTGAAACAATTCTGGGGTATAATGTCGCTAAAATCATCAAAATGCCGAATATCGGGAGGTTCCGTTATATGGGGGCTATACGAAGACGTGGACCTGCACAGACAATTTTCCAACATAGGCTGTAGTATCCATTACGAACTTCAAATACCAAATCTGAAAGAATTCCGGTGAATAATGTCGCTAAAATCAACAAAGTACCGAATATCAGGTGGTAGAGTTATATGGGGGCCATACGACGCCGTGAGCCTGCACAGACAATTTTCTGTAATAGGCTGTAGTATCCATTACGAATGCCAAATACCAAATGTGAAACAATTCCGGTGAATAATGTCGCTAAAATCAACAAAGTACCGAATATCAGGTAGTAGAGTTATATGGGGGCCATAGGCTGTAGTATCTATTACGAACTTAACCGGTGAATAATAAAAGTACCGTTATATGGGGGCTATATGAAGACGTGGACTTACACAGACAATTTTCTGTCATGGGCTATAGCATCCATTACGAACTTCAAATATCAAATTTAAAACAATCCTGGTGAGTAATGTCGCTAAAATCATCAAAATGCCGAATATCGGGAGGTACCGTTATATGGGGGCTATACGAAGACGTGGACCTGCACAAACAATTTTCTGACATAGTGTACATGAATGTACAAATATTAATATAAATATGGTGTGCTATATTGTTCACCAATAGTGGGTGTGCTATTTTAATAGCACATCACTGTAACGTAGCGGGATGCGTTAGACAACAAAACAGACCCACATACATGCATTAGAATAATTGCAATGCATGTTGTTGTTTTGTTTGTCCTCTTTTTGCCAAATTCCATTCAGCACTGGAAACGTCACAGTTACAAACAGGCTAGCTGTGACGTTGACAAAAAAAGAAGAAGTCAGTCGAAGTTTGATTATTAAAAGCGATTGTTGCTATCCCCCGCCGTAATTAAGGTCAAAGTACCTAAATAATAAAGTTTGTATTAGTGAAAATTATACTCACCTTTGAAAGCAAAAATTGTATACTTACCTTGAGTTTATTATACTTACCTTGAAAATTTATACTTACCTTGAATTTATACTTACCTTGAATTTTTATACTTACTTAGAATTTTTATACGTACCTATAAAAGTGAAATAAAACCAAATTGAACACAAAATCAAAGTTTCAGTGGCAAAGAAAAAAGGCTAAGTAAAAACACATAGGCTGTAGTATCCATTACGAACTTCAAATACCAAATTTGAAAGAATTCCGGTGAATAATGTTGTTATTCAACAAAGTACCGAATATCGGGAGGTACAGTTATATGGGGGCCATACGACGCCGTGAACCTGCACAGACAATTTTCTGTCATAGGCTGTAGTATCTATTACGAACTTCAACTATAAAATTTGAATTCTGGTGAATAATGTCGCTAAAATCATCAAAATGCCGAATATCGGGAGGTACCGTTATATGGGGGCTATACGAAGACGTGGACCTGCACAGACAATTTTCTGTCATAGGCTCTGGTATCCATAACGAACTTCGAATACCCAATTTGACACAATTTGACACAATGACAGACAATTTTCTGTCATAGGCTGTAGTATCCATTACGAACTTCAAATACCAAATTTGACACAATTCTGGTGAATAATGTCGCTAAAATCATCAAAATGCCGAATATCGGGAGGTATCGGTATATGGGGGCTATACAAAGACATGGGCCTGCACAGACAATTTTCTGTCATAGGCTGTGGTATCCATTACGAATTCAAATACCAAATTTGGAAGAATTCCGGTGAATAATGTCGCTAAAATCAACAAAGTATCGAATATCGGGAGGTACAGTTATATGGGGGCTATACGAAGTCGTGGACCTGCACAGACAATTTTCTGTCATAGGCTGCAGTATCCATTACGAACGTCAAATACCAAATTTGAAAGAATTTCGGTGAACAATGTTGCTAAAATCATCAAAATGCCGAATATCGGGAGGTATCGTTATATGGGGGCTATACGAAGACGTGGGCCAGCACATACAATTTTCTGTCATAGGCTGTAGCACCCATTACGAAATTCAAATACCAAATTCGAAACAATGCCGGTGAATAATAAAAGTACCGAATATAGGGGGTACCGTTATATGGGGACTATATGACGACGTGGACTTGCACAGAAAAATTTCTGTCATAGGCTATAGCATCCATTACGAACTTCAAATACCAAATTTAAAACAATTCTGTTGAGTAAAGTCGCTAAAATCATCAATATACTGAATATCGGGAGGTACCGTTATATGGGGGGTGTAAACCGGGATGAATAATTAAAAGACGCAAAGTCATTACCATTTGAGCGTTTGTAAGACACTGAGAGACTAGTTATGATAATTATGAGAACTAGTTATGATAATATGACTTAACATAAATTATCATTAAGTGTAAATAAGAGAGAGAGAGATAAATACCAACTGTACATATGCCTATGCACCATGCCACCATAAACCTTAGGGGGAGGTCATAAACACGCATACCTATCTCACATGTGCAAGCAAATATTCTACACTTGCTTTTCAGTTTGAGTAAAGATTACATCACGTAATCTAACTGCACATACACAGAGCCGAAAATACAATGACAAAGACAAATAACGTTATATAAGGTGAAATGTAGATTAAAAATGGTTTAGTTAACGTTGTATAAGGTTGTTGTTTGTTGAGGGAGATGTTTTGTGAGAAATACATAAAAATGTAGAGAGCCTTCGGCTCTGTTGTGGTCAACAATTTTGAACTGCTTTGTGTTTGACGAAGTTCAATATTACAATATACGAAGTTGTAACGAATGTGACTGTCACATTCCCCCTCCTCCTCTTTATCGAATCTCTTCCTGTGGTCTGAATATGTATAAGAAAGATCAAATAGACAATCACTGCATTAGTTGGTGTTGAATAGTGCAAGGGAGTAGTGCACGTGCTCGTGGGATGCTTGATATAAAGGTAAGTAAAAGCTGGTGAAATTAACAAATATTTTTGATTGTAATTTGTATTTGTTTCAATAGAAAACCCTGATACTATTTCAATAAAGTAATGTGTTATTGCTATATTCAAATTGTATCAGATTTGTCTATCAAATCAACTATAAATTACAATAAAGAAACAAAACTAACAAAATACCCTATATCGGGAGGTACCGTTATATAGGGGCTATACGAAGACGTGGACCTGCACAGACAATTTTCTTTCATAGGCTGTAGTATCCATTACGAACTTCAAATACCAAATTTGAAACAATTCTGGGGTATAATGTCGCTAAAATCATCAAAATGCCGAATGTCAGGAGGTACCGTTATATGGCGGCTATACGAAGACGTGGGCCTGCACAGACAATTTTCTGACATAGGCTGTAGTATCCATTACGAACTTCAAATATCAAATTTGAAAGAATTCCGGTGAATAATGTCGCTAAAATCAACAAAGTACCGAATATCAGGATGTACAGTTATATGGGGCCATACGACGCCGTGAGCCTGCACAGACAATTTTCTGTAATAGGCTGTAGTATCCATTACGAATGCCAAATACCAAATGTGAAACAATTCCGGTGAATAATGTCGCTAAAAGTACCGAATATCAGGTAGTAGAGTTATATGGGGGCCATAGGATGTAGTATCTATTACGAACTTAAAATATAAAATTTGAAACAATTCCGGTGAATAATGTCGCTAAAATCATCAAAATGCCCAATATCGGGAGGTACCGTTATATAGGGGCTATACGAAGACATGGACCTGCACAGACAATTTTCTTTCATAGGCTGTAGTATCCATTACGAAATTCAAATACCAAATTTGAAACAATGCCGGTGAATAATAAAAGTACCGAATATAGGGAGGTACCGTTATATGGGGGCTATATGAAGACGTGGACTTACACAGACAATTTTCTGTCATGGGCTATAGCATCCACTACGAACTTCAAATATCAAATTTAAAACAATCCTGGTGAGTAATGTCGCTAAAATCATCAAAATGCCGAATATCGGGAGGTACCGTTATATGGGGGCTATACGAAGACGTGGACCTGCACAAACAATTTTCTGACATAGTGTACATGAATGTACAAATATTAATATAAATATGGTGTGCTATATTGTTTACCAATAGTGGGTGTGCTATTTTAATAGCACATCACTGTAACGTAGCGGGATGCGTTAGACAACAAAACAGACCCACATACATGCATTAGAATAATTGCAATGCATGTTGTTGTTTTGTTTGTCCTCATTTTGCCAAATTCCATTCAGCACTGGAAACGTCACAGTTACAAACAGGCTAGCTGTGACGTTGACAAAAAAAGAAGAAGTCAGTCGAAGTTTGATTATTAAAAGCGATCGTTGCTATCCCCCGCCGTAATTAGGTAAAGTACCTAAATAATAAAGTCTGTATTAGTGAAAATTATACTCACCTTTGAAAGCAAAAATTGTATACTTACCTTGAGTTTATTATACTTACCTTGAAAATTTATACTTACCTTGAATTTTTATACTTACTTTGAATTTTTATACGTACCTATAAAAGTGAAATAAAACCAAATTGAACACAAAATCAAAGTTTGAGTGGCAAATAAAAAAAGGCTAAGTAAAAACACATAGGCTGTAGTATCCATTACGAACTTCAAATACCAAATTTGAAAGAATTCCGCTGAATAATGTCGCTAAAATCAACAAAGTACCGAATATCGGGAGGTACAGTTATATGGGGGCCATACGACGCCGTAAACCTGCACAGACAATTTTCTGTCATAGGCTGTTGTATCCATTACGAACGTCAAATACCAAAATTTGAAAGAATTCCGGTGAATAATGTCGCTAAAATCATCAATATACTGAATATCGGGAGGTACCGTTTCATGGGGGTGTAAACCGGGATCAATAATTAAAAGACGCAAAGTATTTATCATTTGAGCGTTTGTAAGACACTGAATTTATTTGTTAAAAAATACTTCTTGAGAACTAGTTATGATAATATGATTTAACTTAAATTATCATTAAGTGTAAATAAGAGAGAGAGAGATAAATACCAACTGTACATATGCCTATGCACCACGCCACCATAAACCTTATGGGGAGGTCATAAACACGCATAGCTATCTCACATGTGGCAAACAAATATTCTGCACTTGCTTATCAGTTTATGTATAGATAACATCCCGTAATCTAACTCTACCATAACATATGCAGCAATTGAAAATTCTATATTATGTATTTCTAACTCGAGGGTCTGCTCGCCACATGCTCTTATCATGTTTAATGTGGACTGTATTATGAAGATCCTAAAATCATCAAAATACCGAATATCTTGAGGTACCGTTATATGGGGGCTATACGAAGACATGGACCTGCACAAGCAATTTTCTGTCATAGGCTGTGGTACCCATTACGGACTCCAAATACCGAATTTGAACCAATTCCGGTCAATAATGTCGCTAATATCATCAAAATGACGAATATCGGGTGGTACCATTATATGGGGCCTATACGAAGACGAGGACCTGCACAGACAATTTTCTGTCATAGGCTGTAGTATCCATTACGAACTTCAAATACCAAATTTGGAAGAATTCCGGTGAATAATGTCGCTAAAATCAACAAAGTATCGAATATCGGGAGGTACAGTTATATGGGGGCTATACGAAGTCGTGGACCTGCATAGACAATTTTCTGTCATAGGCTGCAGTATCCATTACGAACGTCAAATACCAAATTTGAAAGAATTTCGGTGAACAATGTTGCTAAAATCATAAAAATGCCGAATATCGGGAGGTATCGTTATATGGGGGCTATACGAAGACGTGGACCTGCATAGACAATTTTCTGTCATAGGCTGTAGCACCCATTACGAAATTCAAATACCAAATTCGAAACAATGCCGATGAATAATAAAAGTACCGAATATAGGGAGGTACCGTTATATGGGGACTATATGAAGACGTGGACTTGCACAGAAAAATTTCTGTCATAGGCTATAGCATCCATTACGAACTTCAAATACCAAATTTAAAACAATTCTGGTGAGTAAAATCGCTAAAATCATCAATATACTGAATATCGGGAGGTACCGTTATATGGGGGGTGTAACCCGGGATGAATAATTAAAAGACGCAAAGTCATTACCATTTGAGCGTTTGTAAGACACTGAGAGACTAGTTATGATAATTATGAGAACTAGTTATGATAATATGACTTAACATCAATTATCATTAAGTGTAAATAAGAGAGAGAGATAAATACCAACTGTACATATGCCTATGCACCATGCCACCATAAACCTTAGGGGGAGGTCATAAACACGCATACCTATCTCACATGTGCAAGCAAATATTCTACACTTGCTTTTCAGTTTGAGTAAAGATTACATCACGTAGTCTAACTGCACATACACAGTGCCGAAAATACAATGACAAAGACAAATAACGTTATATAAGGTGAAATGTAGATTAAAAATGGTTTAGTTAACGTTGTATAAGGTTGTTGTTTGTTGAGGGAGATGTTTTTTGAGAAATACATAAAAATGTAGAGAGCCTTCGGCTCTGTTGTGGTCAACAATTTTGAACTGCTTTGTGTTTGACGAAGTTCAATATTACAATATACGAAGTTGTAACGAATGTGACTGTCACATTCCCCCTCCTCCTCTTTATCGAATCTCTTCCTGTGGTCTGAATATGTATAAGAAAGATCAAATAGACAATCACTGCTTTAGTTGGTGTTGAATAGTGCAAGGGAGTAGTGCACGTGCTCGTGGGAGGCTTGATATAAAGGTAAGTAAAAGCTGGTGAAATTAACAAATATTTTTGATTGTAATTTGTATTTGTTTTAATAGAAAACCCTGATACTATTTCAATAAAGTAATGTGTTATTGCTATATTCAAATAATATCAGATTTGTCTATCAAATCAACTATAAATTACAATAAAGAAACAAAACTAACAAAATACCCTATATCGGGAGGTACCGTTATATAGGGGCTATACGAAGACGTGGACCTGCACAGACAATTTTCTGTCATAGGCTGTAGTATTTATTACGAACTTCAAATACCAAATTTAAAACAATTCTGGCGTATAATGTCGCTAAAATCATCAAAATGCCGAATATCGGGAGGTTCCGTTATATGGGTTCTATACGAAGACGTGGACCTGCACAGACAATTCTCTAACATAGGCTGTAGTATCCATTACGAACTTCAAATACCAAATCTGAAAGAATTCCGGTGAATAATGTCGCTAAAATCAACAAAGTACCGAATATCAGGTGGTAGAGTTATATGTGGGCCATACGACGCCGTGAGCCTGCACAGACAATTTTCTGTAATAGGCTGTAGTATCCATTACGAATGCCAAATACCAAATGTGAAACAATTCCGGTGAATAATGTCGCTAAAATCAACAAAGTACCGAATATCAGGTAGTAGAGTTATATGGGGGCCATAGGCTGTAGTATCTATTAGGAACCTATAATATAAAATTTGAAACAATTCCGATGAATAATGTCGCTAAAATCATCAAAATGCCGAATATCGGGAGGTACCGTTATATGGGGGCCATACGACGCCGTGAACCTGCACAGACAATTTTCTGTAATAGGCTGTAGTATCCATTACGAACTTCAAATACCAAATTTGAAAGAATTCCGGTGAATAATGTCGCTAAAATCAACAAAGTACCAAATATCGGGAGGTACAGTTATATGGGGGCCATACGACGCCGTGAACCTGCACAGACAATTTTCTGTAATAGGCTGTAGTATCTATTACGAACTTCAACTATAAAATTTGAAACAATTCCGGTGAATAATGTCGCTAAAATCATCAAAATGCCGAATATCGGGAGGTACCGTTATATAGGGGCTATACGAAGACGTGGACCTGCACAGACAATTTTCTGTCATAGGCTCTGGTATCCATAACGAACTTCGAATACCCAATTTGGAAGAATTCCGGTGAATAATGTCGCTAAAATCAACAAAGTACCGAATATCGGGAGGTACAGTTATATGGGGGCCATACGACGCCGTAAACCTGCACAGACAATTTTCTGTCATAGGCTGTTGTATCCATTACGAACGTCAAATACAAAAATTTGAAAGAATTCCGGTGAATAATGTCGCTAAAATCATCAATATACTGAATATCGGGAGGTACCGTTTCATGGGGGTGTAAACCGGGATCAATAATTAAAAGACGCAAAGTATAAAGTGACTGTCACATTCCCCCTCCTCCTCTTTATCGAATCTCTTCCTGTGGTCTGAATATGTATAAGAAAGATCAAATAGACAATCACTGCTTTAGTTGGTGTTGAATAGTGCAAGGGAGTAGTGCACGTGCTCGTGGGATGCTTGATATAAAGGAAAGTAAAAGCTGGTGAAATTAACAAATATTTTTGATTGTAATTTGTATTTGTTTTAATAGAAAACCCTGATACTATTTCAATAAAGTAATGTGTTATTGCTATATTCAAATTGTATCAGATTTGTCTATCAAATCAACTATAAATTACAATAAAGAAACAAAACTAACAAAATACCCTATATCGGGAGGTACCGTTATATAGGGGCTATACGAAGACGTGGACCTGCACAGACAATTTTCTGTCATAGGCTGTAGTATTTATTACGAACTTCAAATACCAAATTTGAAACAATTCTGGCGTATAATGTCGCTAAAATCATCAAAATGCCGAATATCGGGAGGTTCCGTTATATGGGGGCTATACGAAGACGTGGACCTGCACAGACAATTTTCCAACATAGGCTGTAGTATCCATTACGAACTTCAAATACCAAATCTGAAAGAATTCCGGTGAATAATGTCGCTAAAATCAACAAAGTACCGAATATCAGGTGGTAGAGTTATATGGGGGCCATACGACGCCGTGAGCCTGCACAGACAATTTTCTGTAATAGGCTGTAGTATCCATTACGAATGCCAAATACCAAATGTGAAACAATTCCGGTGAATAATGTCGCTAAAATCATCAAAATGCCCAATATCGGGAGGTACCGTTATATAGGGGCTATACGAAGACGTGGACCTGCACAGACAATTTTCTTTCATAGCCTGTAGTATCCATTACGAACTTCAAATACCAAATTTGAAACAATTCTGGGGTATAATGTCGCTAAAATCATCAAAATGCCGAATGTCGGGAGGTACCGTTATATGGGGGCTATATGAAGACGTGGACTTACACAGACAATTTTCTGTCATGGGCTATAGCATCCATTACGAACTTCAAATACCCAATTTGAAAGAATTCCGGTGAATAATGTCGCTAAAATCATCAAAATGCCGAATATCGGGAGGTACCGTTATATGGGGGCTATACGAAGGCGTGGACCTGCACAGACAATTTTCTGTCATAGGCTCTGGTATCCATAACGAACTTCGAATACCCAATTTGAAAGAATTCCGGTGAATAATGTCGCTAAAATCAACAAAGTACCGAATATCGGGAGGTACAGTTATATGGGGGCCATACGACGCCGTAAACCTGCACAGACAATTTTCTGTCATAGGCTGTTGTATCCATTACGAACGTCAAATACCAAAATTTGAAAGAATTCCGGTGAATAATGTCGCTAAAATCATCAATATACTGAATATCGGGAGGTACCGTTTAATGAGGGTGTAAACCGGGATCAATAATTAAAAGACGCAAAGTATTTACCATTTGAGCGTTTGTAAGACCTGAATTTATTTGTTAAAAAATACTTCTTGAGAACTAGTTATGATAATATGACTTAACTTAAATTATCATTAAGTGTAAATAAGAGAGAGAGAGATAAATACCAACTGTACATATGCCTATGCACCACGCCACCATAAACCTTAGGGGGAGGTCATAAACACGCATAGCTATCTCACATGTGGCAAACAAATATTCTGCACTTGTTTATCAGTTTATGTATAGATAACATCCCGTAATCTAACTCCACCATAACATATGCAGCAATTGAAAATTCTATATTATGTATTTCTAACTCAAGGGTCTGCTCGCCACATGCTCTTATCATGTTTAATGTGGACTGTATTATGAAGATCCTAAAATCATCAAAATACCGAATATCTTGAGGTACCGTTATATGGGGGCTATACGAAGACATGGACCTGCACAGACAATTTTCTGTCATAGGCTGTGGTACCCATTACGGACTCCAAATACCGAATTTGAATCAATTCCGGTGAATAATAAAAGTACCGAATATAGGGAGGTACCGTTATATGGGGGCTATATGAAGACGTGGACTTACACAGACAATTTTCTGTCATGGGCTATAGCATCCATTACGAACTTTAAATATCAAATTTAAAACAATCCTGGTGAGTAATGTCGCTAAAATCATCAAAATGCCGAATATCGGGAGGTACCGTTATATGGGGGCTATACGAAGACGTGGACCTGCACAAACAATTTTCTGACATAGTGTACATGAATGTACAAATATTAATATAAATATGGTGTGCTATATTGTTCACCAATAGTGGGTGTGCTATTTTAATAGCACATCACTGTAACGTAGCGGGATGCGTTAGACAACAAAACAGACCCACATACATGCATTAGAATAATTGCAATGCATGTTGTTGTTTTGTTTGTCCTCTTTTTGCCAAATTCCATTCAGCACTGGAAACGTCACAGTTACAAACAGGCTAGCTGTGACGTTGACAAAAAAAGAAGAAGTCAGTCGAAGTTTGATTATTAAAAGCGATTGTTGCTATCCCCCGCCGTAATTAAGGTCAAAGTACATAAATAATAAAGTCTGTATTAGTGAAAATTATACTCACTTCAAATTATTATACTCAAATTGTATACTTACCTTGAGTTTATTATACTTACCTTGAAAATTAATACTTACCTTGAATTTATACTTACCTTGAATTTTTATACTTACTTTGAATTTTTATACGTACCTATAAAAGTGAAATAAAACCAAATTGAACACAAAATCAAAGTTTCAGTGGCAAAGAAAAAGAGGCTAAGTAAAAACACATAGGCTGTAGTATCCATTACGAACTTCAAATACCAAATTTGAAAGAATTCCGGTGAATAAAGTCGCTAATATCATCAAAGTACCGAATATCGGGAGGTACAGTTATATGGAGGCCATACGACGCCATGAACCTGCACAGACAATTTTCTTTCATAGGCTGTGGTATCCATTACGAACGTTAAATACCGAATTTGAAAGAATTCCGGTGAATAATGTCGCTAAAATCAACAAAGTATCGAATATCGGGAGGTACAGTTATATGGGGGCTATACGAAGTCGTGGACCTGCACAGACAATTTTCTGTAATAGGCTGTAGTATCTATTACGAACTTCAACTATAAAATTTGAAAGAATTCTGGTGAATAATGTCGCTAAAATCATCAAAATGCCGAATATCGGGAGGTACCGTTATATGGGGGCTATACGAAGACGTGGACCTGCACAGACAATTTTCTGTCATAGGCTCTGGTATCCATAACGAACTTCGAATACCCAATTTGAAAGAATTCCTGTGAATAATGTCGCTAAAATCAACAAAGTACCGAATATCGGGAGGTACAGTTATATGGGGGCCATACGACGCCGTAAACCTGCACAGACAATTTTCTGTCATAGGCTGTTGTATCCATTACGAACGTCAAATACCAAAATTTGAAAGAATTCCGGTGAATAATGTCGCTAAAATCATCAATATACTGAATATCGGGAGGTACCGTTTCATGGGGGTGTAAACCGGGATCAATAATTAAAAGACGCAAAGTATAAAGTGACTGTCACATTCCCCCTCCTCCTCTTTATCGAATCTCTTCCTGTGGTCTGAATATGTATAAGAAAGATCAAATAGACAATCACTGCTTTAGTTGGTGTTGAATAGTGCAAGGGAGTAGTGCACGTGCTCGTGGGATGCTTGATATAAAGGAAAGTAAAAGCTGGTGAAATTAACAAATATTTTTGATTGTAATTTGTATTTGTTTTAATAGAAAACCCTGATACTATTTCAATAAAGTAATGTGTTATTGCTATATTCAAATTGTATCAGATTTGTCTATCAAATCAACTATAAATTACAATAAAGAAACAAAACTAACAAAATACCCTATATCGGGAGGTACCGTTATATAGGGGCTATACGAAGACGTGGACCTGCACAGACAATTTTCTGTCATAGGCTGTAGTATTTATTACGAACTTCAAATACCAAATTTGAAACAATTCTGGCGTATAATGTCGCTAAAATCATCAAAATGCCGAATATCGGGAGGTTCCGTTATATGGGGGCTATACGAAGACGTGGACCTGCACAGACAATTTTCTAACATAGGCTGTAGTATCCATTACGAACTTCAAATACCAAATCTGAAAGAATTCCGGTGAATAATGTCGCTAAAATCAACAAAGTACCGAATATCAGGTGGTAGAGTTATATGGGGGCCATACGACGCCGTAAACCTGCACAGACAATTTTCTGTCATAGGCTGTTGTATCCATTACGAACGTCAAATACAAAAATTTGAAAGAATTCCGGTGAATAATGTCGCTAAAATCATCAATATACTGAATATCGGGAGGTACCGTTTAATGAGGGTGTAAACCGGGATCAATAATTAAAAGACGCAAAGTATTTACCATTTGAGCGTTTGTAAGACCTGAATTTATTTGTTAAAAAATACTTCTTGAGAACTAGTTATGATAATATGACTTAACTTAAATTATCATTAAGTGTAAATAAGAGAGAGAGAGATAAATACCAACTGTACATATGCCTATGCACCACGCCACCATAAACCTTAGGGGGAGGTCATAAACACGCATAGCTATCTCACATGTGGCAAACAAATATTCTGCACTTGTTTATCAGTTTATGTATAGATAACATCCCGTAATCTAACTCCACCATAACATATGCAGCAATTGAAAATTCTATATTATGTATTTCTAACTCAAGGGTCTGCTCGCCACATGCTCTTATCATGTTTAATGTGGACTGTATTATGAAGATCCTAAAATCATCAAAATACCGAATATCTTGAGGTACCGTTATATGGGGGCTATACGAAGACATGGACCTGCACAGACAATTTTCTGTCATAGGCTGTGGTACCCATTACGGACTCCAAATACCGAATTTGAATCAATTCCGGTGAATAATAAAAGTACCGAATATAGGGAGGTACCGTTATATGGGGGCTATATGAAGACGTGGACTTACACAGACAATTTTCTGTCATGGGCTATAGCATCCATTACGAACTTTAAATATCAAATTTAAAACAATCCTGGTGAGTAATGTCGCTAAAATCATCAAAATGCCGAATATCGGGAGGTACCGTTATATGGGGGCTATACGAAGACGTGGACCTGCACAAACAATTTTCTGACATAGTGTACATGAATGTACAAATATTAATATAAATATGGTGTGCTATATTGTTCACCAATAGTGGGTGTGCTATTTTAATAGCACATCACTGTAACGTAGCGGGATGCGTTAGACAACAAAACAGACCCACATACATGCATTAGAATAATTGCAATGCATGTTGTTGTTTTGTTTGTCCTCTTTTTGCCAAATTCCATTCAGCACTGGAAACGTCACAGTTACAAACAGGCTAGCTGTGACGTTGACAAAAAAAGAAGAAGTCAGTCGAAGTTTGATTATTAAAAGCGATTGTTGCTATCCCCCGCCGTAATTAAGGTCAAAGTACCTAAATAATAAAGTCTGTATTAGTGAAAATTATACTCACCTCAAATTATTATACTCAAATTGTATACTTACCTTGAGTTTATTATACTTACCTTGAAAATTTATACTTACCTTGAATTTATACTTACCTTGAATTTTTATACTTACTTTGCATTTTTATACGTACCTATAAAAGTGAAATAAAACCAAATTGAACACAAAATCAAAGTTTCAGTGGCAAAGAAAAAGAGGCTAAGTAAAAACACATAGGCTGTAGTATCCATTACGAACTTCAAATACCAAATTTGAAAGAATTCCGGTGAATAAAGTCGCTAATATCATCAAAATGACGAATATCGGGTGGTACCATTATATGGGGCCTATACGAAGACGAGGACCTGCACAGACAATTTTCTGTCATAGGCTGTAGTATCCATTACGAACTTCAAATACCAAATTTGGAAGAATTCCGGTGAATAATGCCGCTAAAATCAACAAAGTATCGAATATCGGGAGGTACAGTTATATGGGGGCTATACGAAGTCGTGGACCTGCACAGACAATTTTCTGTCATAGGCTGCAGTATCCATTACGAACGTCAAATACCAAATTTAAAAGAATTTCGGTGAACAATGTTGGTAAAATCATCAAAATGCCGAATATCGGGAGGTACAGTTATATGGGGGCTATACGAAGACGTGGACCTGCACAGACAATTTTCTGTCATAGGCTGTAGCACCCATTACGAAATTTAAATACCAAATTCGAAACAATGCCGGTGAATAATAAAATACCGAATATAGGGAGGTACCGTTATATGGGGACTATATGAAGACGTGGACTTGCACAGAAAAATTTCTGTCATTGGCTATAGCATCCATTACGAACTTTAAATACCAAATTTAAAACAATTCTGGTGAGTAAAGTCGCTAAAATCATCAATATACTAAATATCGGGAGGTACCGTTATATGGGATGAATAATTAAAAGACGCAAAGTCATTACCATTTAAGCGTTTGTAAGACACTGAGAGACTAGTTATGATAATCATGAGAACTAGTTTTGATAATATGACTTAACATAAATTATCATTAAGTGTAAATAAGAGAGAGAGAGAGAGATAAATACCAACTGTACATATGCCTATGCACCATGCCACCATGCTTTGTGTTTGACGAAGTTCAATATTACAATATACGAAGTTGTAACGAATGTGACTGTCACATTCCCCCTCCTCCTTTTTATCGAATCTCTTCCTGTGGTCTGAATATGTATAAGAAAGATCAAATAGACAATCACTGCTTTAGTTGGTGTTGAATAGTGCAAGGGAGTAGTGCACGTGCTCGTGGGATGCTTGATATAAAGGTAAGTAAAAGCTGGTGAAATTAACAAATATTTTAGATTGTAATTTGTATTTGTTTTAATAGAAAACCCTGATACTATTTCAATAAAGTAATGTGTTATTGCTATATTCAAATTGTATCAGATTTGTCTATCAAATCAACTATAAATTACAATAAAGAAACAAAAATAACGGTAATACATGAAAAAACAAGCAACAACAACATTAATGCAGCGACAAGCAAAAATGAGGAGAGAAATAATGTGTGAGTGTTTATTCATACATATGTGTTCTTTTTGTCTTTGCTTGTGGCTGCTACGCCGTACATTAGCGTGTGCATTTGTCACCAAATGTACGTTTTTGTTGTTGAAGCGACAGTGTTCATAAATATATATGTATATCTTTTTGTTTTTTTTTTCAGTTGTTTTTTTTTGGTGTCTTTTTTCGGGTGCTCGTGCGTAGATTGGTAGGTTGTGACAATACTATATGTTTTTATTAACTACTAGTTTCTTCTTCTGTTTTTGCAGTCGGTGTTTGGCGTTTTGTAGTTTTTTTTTATACCCTCCACCATAGTATGGAGGGTATATTAAGTTTGTCATTTCGTTTGCAACACCTCGAAATATACATTTTAGACACCACAAAGTATATATATTCTTGATCAGCATAAAATTCTATGTCGATTTATCAATGTCCGTCCGTCTATCCGTCTGTGGAAATCACTCTAGCTTCCGAACGAAATGAAGTAGGTTGATAAAATTTTACTCAAATGTGTACTATGTCTGCAGGACTTTTGGTATTGAAAAAGGGGCCATATAGGTCCACGTCTTCGGATAGCTCCCATATAACTGTACCTCCCGATATTCGGTATTTTGATGATTTTAGCTACATTATTTACCGGAATTGTTTCAAATTTGGTATTTAAAGTTTTTAATAGATACTAAAGCATAAAACAGAAAATGGGCAATGTAGGTCCACATCTTCGTATAGCCCCCATGTAACGGTACCCCCCAATATTCAGTATTTTGATGAGTTTAGCGACATTATTTACCGGAATGGTTTCAAATTTGGTATTTGAAGTTCGTAATGAATACTACAGCCTATCACTGAAAATTGTTTGTGCAGAACCACGCCTTCGTATAGCCCCCATATAACGGTACCCCCGATTTTCGGTATTTTCATGATTTTAGCGAACCTATTTACCGGAATTGTTTCAAATTTCGCATTTGAAGTTCGTGAAGTTCGATATAACAGCCTATGAAAAAAAATTTTCTGTGCAGATCCACGTTTTATAACCACCTTGGATTTTGACGATTTTATCTACATTGTAAACAGATTTTTTTCAAGTTTCGCATTTGAATATTGTGATATAAGTTGCCTTGTGACAAAAGTTGCCTATGCAGGTCCACGTCGCCATATAGACTCTAATATACGGCTACATGATTTTAACAGAATTTTAAAATCCTTTTATTTTTTTATTTATTTATTTTTTTTTTTTGAAAATTGTTAAATTCGTACCAAATGGGTATTCAAAGTTCGGCCTGGCCGAACTTACAGCTTTTTTATTTGTTATTTGTTTATTTGTGAGCTCACGTTTCAAAAAAAAAAAATTATAATCAAAATAAAGTGTCCAAAGTCCAACATTTTTTCGTTTTACAACAACAAACGGCCGCTTTGCAATGCACCGCGTATTCCTTTTTTTCGTCGCATCAATTTTTTTTCGGTTCCAAGAAATTATTATTGAACAGTGAAAACAAGTGAATATAGATATTTGTTGCAAAAAAATAATCTGTGGAAAAAGTGTTTAAAATTTGTTTATAAAGTGCATTTTTGTGTTTGCAAACAGTGGTAATATTATTAATAAAATATAATTAACAATCGTGTTAAATTTCGATTATTTTATTAATAAATACAAATCAAATTATTCCTCGTAGTGAATGTTTCATATTCCCATTCGATTACCACTGTGTAAAAGTGCATAACAATAAGAAACAAGTAAAAAAGCTGTAAGTTCGGCCGGGCCGAACTTTTAATACCCTCCACCATTTGGTACAAATTTGGCATTTTCTAATAAATAAAATCCGTTAAAAATTCTGTTAAAATCTTAAGAATACCGAATGCTTATACGACGACGTGGGCCAGCATAGGCAACTTTTGTCATAAGTTATTACACTATTTAAATGCGAAACTTGAAGAAAAATCTGTTTATAATATAGCTAATATCATTAAAATACCGAATATGGGGGGTACCGTTATATGGGGGCTATACGAAGACATGGACCTGCACAGACAATTTTCTGGCATGGGCTGAAGTATCCATTCCGAAATTCACATGCGAAATTTGAAACAATCCCGGTAAATAATGTCGCTAAAATCATCAAAATACCGAATATCGGGGGGTACGGTATATGGGGGCTATATGAAGACGTGGACCTATATGGCCCATTTTCTGTTTTATGCTGCAGTATCTATTACGAACTTCAAACACCAAATTTGGAACGATTTCGCTGAATAATTTCGCTAAAATCATCAAAATACCGAATATCGGGGGTACCGTTATATGGGGGCTATATGAAGAAGTGGACCTACATGGCTCATTTTTTGACTTAGGATGTAGTATCCATTACGAAGTTCAAATACCAAATTTGAAACGATTCCGCTAAACAATGTCGCAAAAATCATAAAAATACCGAATATTGGGGGGTACCGTTATATGGGGGCTACACGAAGACATGGACCTGCACAGATAATTTTCTGTTTTAGGCTGTAGTATTCAATACGAACTTCAAATGCCAAATTTGAAACAATTCCGGCGAATAATGTCGCTAAAATCAGAAAAATACTGAATATCGGGAGGTACAGTTATATGGGGGCTATATGATAACTTGGACCTACATGGCCCATTTACGAACTTAACCTGCCTACTGGCAAAATATACATGTGTGCAAAATTTTAGCCTTCTATCTCAATTTGTTCGAAAGATAGCGTGATTACAACAGACAGACAGACAGACGGACAGACAGACAGACAGACAGACACACAGACAGACAGACGGACATGGCTAAATCGTCTTAGGATTTTACGCTGATCAAGAATATATATACTTTGTTGGGTCTGACATGAGTATTTCGGGGAGTTACAAACGGAATGACAAAATTAATATACCCTCCATAGTATGGTGGAGGGTATAAAACCACCACCAATTTGCTAATTATCATTGCTTGTAATATTCCTTTTGTTTCGCTGTTCAATAATACATAATTATATTCACATACATACGCGTGTGACATATTTACGTTGAGCGGTCAATCGTCTGGTCATCACACAGCATACACACACGCGCCTCACATACATATTTTCGAAATTGATCTTTTTAGAACAGTGTTTGGCTTGCTTGTTTGGGATACCATAGTATTTTGTTGTTGCAAAATCGTCAGGCAAAATCCCATTATTGTTATAAAAACAACGTTTGTTTATGAGTGGAGAACGATGGTAATGTTTACCAGGGGGTAAGGCAGGGAATACCTAGGTTTCGGAAAGAGCCACCTTTCTTTTTATTATACCCTCCACCAAAACTCATCGTTTGTAACTCATCGAAATAATCACTTTAGACCCAACAAAGTATATATATGCTTGATCAGCGTAAAATTCTAAGACGATTTAGCCATGTCCGTCCGTCTGTCCGTCTGTTGTAATCACGCTGCAGTCTAAACAAATTAAGATAGGAAGCTAAAATTTTGCACAGATATCTCTTTTGTCTGCAGGCAGGTTAAGTTCGAAGATGGGCTTTATCGGTCCACGATATCGTATATCCCCCATATAACTGTACCCCCCGATATTCGGTATTTTGATGATGTTAGCCACATTTTTCAATGGAATTGTCTTAAAATCCACACAGGTAGTTCTTTGTGAGTACTTTACCCCCTGGGAGAGAATTGTCTACACAGGTCCACGATATCGTATATCCCCCATATAACGGTACCCGCCGATATTCGGTATTTCGATGATTTTATCCAAATTTTTCAACGGAATTGACTGAAAATCCCCACAAGGAGTTCCTTGTGGTTACTTTATACCTCGGCAGAGAATTATCTATATAGGTCCACGATATCGTATAGCCCCTATATACCGGTACCCTCGATATTTGGTATTTTGATGATTTTATACACATTTTTCAATGAAATTGTCTGAAATTCCAGAAAAGGAGTCCCTTGTGGGCATTTTACCCCCTCAAAAAGAATTGCCTATATAGGTCCACGATATCGTATATCCCCCATATAACTGTACCCCCGATATTCGGTATTTTGATGATGTTAGCCACACTTTTCAATGGAATTGTCTTAAAATCCACACAAGTAGTTATTTGTGAGTACTTTACCCCCTGAGAGAGAATTGTCTATAGAGGTCCACGATATCGCATATCCCCCATATAATTCTCTATATAGGTTAACGATAACGTATAGCTCCCATATAACGGTACCCCGCGATATTCGGTATTTTGATGATTTTAGCCACATTTTCCTGTAAAATCCACACACGGAGTTCTTTGTGATCACTTTACCCCTGAAACGGAATTGTCTATATAGGTCCACAATATCGTATATCCCCCATAAAACGGTACTCCCCTATATTCGGTATTTTGATGATTTTAGTCACTTTTCCGAATGGAATTATCTGAAAATCCACACAAGGAGTTCCTTGTAAGTACTTTACACGCAGAAATAGATTTGTCTTTATAGGTCCACAATATCGTATATCCCCCTATATTAGATATTTTAAAGAATTTAAAAGAATTTTTAATGGATTTTATTTTTTTGAAATTTTTCTAATTCGTTCCAAATGGTGGAGGGTATTCAAAGTTCGGCCCAGCCGAACATACTGCTTTTTTACTTGTTTTTTTTTTTTTTTTTTTGAATGGGAGTTCCCAGAAATGTAGAGTGTGTTGCAAGGTTGGTATTTTTTACCTATATATTTCTCCAAATTAGTGAACATATTTGATTAACAGAAAACTAAATCTCAATCAACGAAATGAAACACTGAACTAATGAGGACTAAAAGGAAATTATTCCAGCACTAGGAAAAATTATTCGATTCAGAGAGAAATTTTTTTTATGGAAGGAGAAAATTGTGGGTTTAAATATAATATTATTTTAGAATACATTTGAATCCATAGTGCCCACAAAGTAATGAAACGTTATCCGTACACAGCAAAGTTGGGACTTGGCTGAATTCGCCGGCAAGTTCAAAAGTATAACTTTAAAAAATTTAAATTGCCCATATTTTCTTAACATTTTTGCCGTAGGGTTTCAATGACATTGCACAGATTTTAGGATCTTGCGGTAAAGGAAGAGCAATTGTTGATTACTATACGGAAAACAATCAGTTGTTAGAATCTCACCGAAATGATATACAGTCATGAGATTCCAGAACATTTTTAAAATTTTTTGTAAATCTTTTCTAATTTGTAAACTGACAAGCTTTACATAACAAAAAATAAAAATGTTCTAGAACCTGGTGCCTAAATAATTTATTGAAGAAATGTTATATTTTATCGATTTGTAGGATTTTTATTTTATTCCACGTATCATAATTCCAAGTATCATAATTTAAAATGCAAACGTCGTAAAGTGCTCGGTCGCTCCTTTTCGAATCAGATAAACAAATCAAATGAAGAAGATGAAATAGACGAAAAAACTCTGTAATCTTTGAAAGAAATATTAAGAACATATGTGTCTAAATGTCTGTCGAACAGCTGCAATCAACCAAAAGCATCTGAGTTTTGGGTCACCACGTTTCATTATCGTAAGAAAGACATAAAAACAGCAAAAAGCAACATAGTCCTTCTGAATCATTGGCCGAGCTACAAACAATCTTTCGGTTACGTTTTGGTACATAAATGACGCACAGGAGAGCTTGACGTTGCATGTTATCAACTTAAGTGACTACTAAGTGAAAAGATACGGACTCAAGGAGAAAAATTACGCTTCATCCAATACATTATAACCGATTTACGTTGAATGTGTAGACGTAACTTTCAAAATATTTAACGTACTTTATTTGAGTTACCCTAAAACCAGTGAAAGCATTTAGTACTTTATTCAAATTTTTTTTTATAACATTACTACACCTTTTGACAAATCTTCTCCATCGATTATTTCTCTGATAAATTATTTACACAAACACTGACAACACTAATTTCTATTAAACTTTGAAAATGACTTTAATATGTTTTAAATGTTCAAAAATGTGTAGCAGTATAAATGATTTAGTAACACATTTATAGGAAAACCACTTAATAATCACATTGGATAAAATACATTGCGCTCAACCTGAATGTTTTCAGATTTTCAACAACCTGAAAGCCTTTCGAAATCATATACTTAAAGTACATATAAAAAATTCGTCAGGAGCTGATGTGTCTGAAAAGCATTTAGGAAAATTGGCTCAAATAAATACCGAGAAAAACTTTGTAACAGAAAAGTGCAGTAATCCTGAGTTGATGATCAACATAGATTTGGAAATAAATTCTTATTACATAAATGCAATAAAAACCCGTACCTTACAATTTTTGTTGCATTTAAATTGCAAGGATAACTTAGCTCGTAAGGATGTCAGGCAAATTCAGGAGTCAGTATCAGAAATGTTGATGCCATTGGGAAGTATAATTACAGAAATTAGTATGAATTCTCTGAATAGTGACCTTTTACAAATTGTTTCTGAATTATGTTTGAATCCATTCAGAAATTATAAAAATGAATACAAATTTTTGAAGTACATTGGAAAAGAAAATTTATATCAGTCAGCAAAACCATTTCTTTTATCAAACACAATAGATCTGAAAGTCTCCCGTGGTAAACCTGATTTACGACCAGTCTTCTTAAATTACTATATGATGCCAATTCGATTTCAAAGATTTTTCCAACTTCCTAATATTTTGGATTCAACCCTTAATAACATAGACGAATCAATTAAAAGTAGCACATTGTCTAACTTTGTATGCGGTGAAATTTTTCGATCAAACTTATTAATATGCAGAAACAATGATTCGATGATTACGAAATAAACAATCCCTTAGGTTCACACAAATATTCTATATGCGCAGCGTACTATATATTTCCTAATATCCCTCAACACCTACAATCAATATTAGTTTTCATTTTGGATTTATTAAGACAAGCAGTTACAAAGCATTAGGCAGCGAAATTACATTCACTCACCTTGTAAACGAAGTTAAATATCTCGAAGAAATTGACTTGGATACATATGTAAATGACACAAATTATCCCGTTCATTTTGTACTTGGTGGTGTTGCAGGTGATAATCTTGGTGTCAATACTATATTAGGATTTTCTAAAAGTTGCTCCGCGTACTCGTTTTGTAGAATTTGTAAATTGAATAAAAATGAGACCAAAAATAATTGCAAAGAAAATATCTCCATAATAAACTTAGCTATGACCAAGATTTAAATCTAGCTAATACTCAAGATAGTGGTATACATGAAAATTCTGTATTCAACAATATAAAAACTTTTCACGTATCAGAAAACTTTATCTTCGATATAATGCATGACTTATTTGAAGGCGTTTGCATCTATGATTTATGTCAAATATTACTTGGCTTGATTGAAGAAAATATTGTCACATTGGAACAGATAAATCAAAGAAAACAATTGTTCCAATACGGAGACCAAGAAATTGGAAACATATCCCCTGCCATTGACATTACAATCTTTGAAAAAAAGAAAATAAAATGACAATGTCTGCACGCGAATGCTGGTGGACAATATGTTTTGGAAACTATTGTGTTTGCTGATAGAAATTGTCGATGTAAGTTTGCAACTAACATTTTCAAATAATGAAATACAACATTTAAGAAAACTCATTAAAGATCTTCACTTTTTATACATAACTCTTTTCGGACAAACGCTAAAACTAAAGCACCATTTTCTAACTCATTATCCGACAGCAATTAAAAATTGTGGCCCCTAAAAATTTGTGGTCGATGAGATTCGAGACAAAACATCGTCCATCGAAAGTGTACTCGCGGTGTATAACTTCAAGATTAAACCCTCCTCTAACATTGATTAATAAAGCCTGCCTGAAGTTTTCTGAGTTTTTGTTGCGTTATAAAAGTGGTTTTCCTATCACTGTTAAATTAATAAAACAATTAAAAAATACAGATCTCATTTCGGAATTACCATGAATTAATAGATTCAGATATAGAAGAAGAAGAGTACAATTTAATGTTTAATTTGATTGCAGAAATTTTGTACAAAGGGAAGGAATATAAAATTAATAATTATATTTCTGCGTACCATAATAATCGCTGTAAATTTTTTAAAATTAGGTTTTTTTTTCTTTTTTTGAACAGAAACGACGATTTGTATGTTGTTTGCTATTTAATAGAAATTGAATTCGATAATCATTTCAAGCCTACAAAATCGGTAAGGCGTTAAAAAAAAAATTTTTATTAAACATATATCTTTCTTTACCAGCCCTCCTTTAAATATACATACAATCTGTAATGAAAATACATATTTTAGAAATAAGCGGTATTAATAAATAAAAAATACATGAACTTATAAAAAGTAAATTTTTCTTGTTTTTTTTTTAAACAAAGGTTAATTTATTATTAAACATTGATGAACTGTTTCTCGTTAAAAGAAGTGAACAATAAATAGTTAACTGAACTATAAAAAATGTATAAGTAACAATCTTCATAGTTAATAGCATTAACAATGTTATTGTTAAATTAAACATAAACTGTTTAAAAAAACTGACTATGAAATGTTATTATTTAAAATTCTCAAGGTTACAAAAATTTAACAGTGCATTGTTAAAACAACAATTATTTTTAATATCAACAATTTTCTTGGTTAAAAAGTCAATCATGGAATAGTTAAATTAACGATGATTATTTTTTAATAACAGTAAACAAGAAAATGTTTAAACTAACCTTACATAACGTAGACTCCAAATCATGTTTATTTATGGTTAAGCTAACTTTGTATTAGGTTAATGTTTTTCTCTGTGTATGCAGCAATTGAAAATTCTATATATTGTATTTCTAATTCGAAGGTCTGCTCGCCAGATGTTTTTATCATATTTAATGTGGACTGTATTATGAAGATCAATGTTTAACAAATTCCTCTCATCTACACTAGGTAGCCCCGCTATTCTCTTTTGTTATAAGAACATGTTAACTTATCCGTGAACAGGGGGCTATAGAAAGACGTGGGATTAGACAGACAATTTTCTGTCATAGGCTGTAGTATCCATTACGAACGTGAAATACCAAATTTGAAACAATTCCGGAGAATAATATCGCAAAAAGTCATCAGTACCTTTAAATGGGGGCTATACGAAGATATGGACCTGCACACACAATTTTCTGTCAGAGGCTGTAGTATCCACTACGAACATCAAATACCAAATTTGAAACAATTCCGGTGAATAATGTCGCTAAAATCATCAAAATATCGAATATCGGGTAGTACCGTTATATGGAGGCTATACGAAGAAGTGGACCTGCACAGACAATTTTCTGTCAGAGGCTGAAGTATCTACTACAAACATCAAACACCAAATTTGAAACAATTCCGGTGAATAATGTCGCTAAAATCATCAAAATATCGAATATCGGGGGGTACCGTTATATGGAGGCTATACGAAGACGTGGACCTGCACAGAAAATTTTATGTCATAGGCTGTATTACCCATTACGAAAGTTAAAAGCCGAATTTGAAACAATTCCGGTGAATAATGTCGCTAAGATCAACAAAGTGCCGAATATCGGGTACCGTTATATGGAGGCTATACGAAGACGTGTCATAGGCTGTAGTACCCATTACCAATGTTAAATGCCGAATTTGAAACAATTCCGGTGAATAATGTCGCTAAGATCAACAATGTACCGAATATCGGGTACCGTTTATGAGGGGATTTATGAAGACGTGAACCTGCACAGACAAAATCCAGTCGAAGGCTGTAGCATCTGGTAAGAACTTCAACTACCAAAGTTGAAAAAGTTTCGGTGAAAAATGTTGCTAAAATCATAAAAATGCCGAAGATCGTTATATGGGCTGCAGTTGTCATAGGTTATAGTATCCACTACGAACATCAAATAACAAATGTGAAAGAATTCCGGTGAATAATGTCCCTAAAATCAACAAAGTACCGAATATTGGGAGGTACAGTTATATTGGAGCCATACGACGCCGTGAACCTGCACAGACAATTTTCTGTCATAGGCTGTAGTATCCATTACGAACATCAAATACCAAATTTGAAACATTAGAGAATATTATCGTATAAAGTCATCAAAATACCAATTATCGGGGGGTACCGTTATATTGGGGCAATACGAAGATGTGGACCTGCGCAAACAATTTTCTGTCATAAGCTGTAGTATCCATTACGAACGTTAAATGCCGAATTTGAAACAATTCCGGTGAATAATGTCGCTAAGATCAAAAAAGTACCGAATATCGGGTACCGTTTATGACGGGATTTATGAAGACGTGAACCTGCACAGACAAAACCCAGTCGAAGGCTGTAGCATCTGGTAAGAACTTCGAATACCAAAGTTGAAAAAGTTTCGGTGAATAATGTTGCTAAAATCATAAAAATGCCGAATATAGGGAGGTATCGTTATATGGGCTGCAGTTATCATAGGCTGTAGTATCCACTACGAACATCAAATAACAAATGTGAAAGAATTCCGGTGAATAATGTCCCTAAAATCAACAAAGTACCGAATATTGGGAGGTACAGTTATATTGGAGCCATACGAGGCCGTCAACCTGCACAGAAAATTTTCTCTCAGAGGCTGTAGTATCCACTACGAACATCAAATACCAAATTTGAAACAATTCCGGTGAATAATGTCGCTAAAATCATCAAAATATCGAATATCGGGTGGTACCGTTATATGGGGGCTATACGAAGTTGGGGACCTGGGCAAACAATTTTCTGTCATAGGCTGTAGTATCCATTACGAACGTCAAATACCAAATTTGAAAGTATTCCGATTAATAATGTCACTAAAATCAACAAAGTACCGAATATTGGGAGGTACAGTTATATGGAGGCCATACGACGCCATGAACCTGCATAAACAATTTTCTTTCATAGGCTGTAGTATCCATTACGAACATCAAATACCAAATTTGAAACATTAGAGAATATTATCGTATAAAGTCATCAAAATACCGATTATCGGGGGGTACCGTTATATGGGGGCAATACGAAGATGTGGACCTGCGCAGACAATTTTCTGTCATATGCTGTAGTATCCATTACGAACGTTAAATGCCGAATTTGAAACAATTCCGGTGAATAATGTCGCTAAGATCAACAAAGTACCGAATATCGGGTACCGTTTATGAGGGTATTTATGAAGACGTGAACCTGCACAGACAAAATCCAGTCGAAGGCTGTAGCATCTGGTAAGAACTTCGAATACCAAAGTTGAAAAAGTTTCGGTGAATAATGTTGCTAAAATCATAAAAATGCCGTATATAGGGAGGTACCGTTATATGGGCTGCAGTTATCATAGGCTGTAGTATCCACTACGAACATCAAATAACAAATGTGAAAGAATTCCGGTGAATAATGTCCCTAAAATCAACAAAGTACCGAATATTGGGAGGTACAGTTATATTGGAGCCATACGACGCCGTGAACCTGCACAGACAATTTTCTCTCAGAGGCTGTAGTATCCACTACGAACATCAAATACCAAATTTGAAACAATTCCGGTGAATAATGTCGCTAAAATCATCAAAATATCGAATATCGGGTGGTACCGTTACATGGGGGCTATACGAAGATGTGGACCTGGGCAAACAATTTTCTGTCATAGGCTGTAGTATCCATTACGAACGTCAAATACCAAATTTGATAGTATTCCGGTGAATAATGTCACTAAAATCAACAAAGTACGGAATATTGGGAGGTACAGTTATATGGAGGCCATACGACGCCATGAACCTGCATAGACAATTTTCTTTCATAGGCTGTAGTATCCACGACGAAAATCAACTAATAAATTTGAAACAATTCCGGTGGATAATGTCGCTAATATCATCAAAATTACGAATATCGGGAAGTACCGTTATATGGGGCCTATACGAAGACGATGACTTGCACAGACAATTTTCTGTCATAGGCTGTAGTATCCATTACGAACTTCAAATACCAAATTTGACACAATTCCGGTGAATAATGTCGCTAAAATCATTGAAATGCCGAATATCGGGAGGTACCGGTATATGGGGGCTATACGAAGACATGGACCTGCACAGACAATTTTCTGTCATAGGCTGTAGTATCCATTACGAACGTTAAATACCGAATTTGAAAGAATTCCAGTGAATAATGTCGCTAATATCATCAAATTACGAATATCGGGAAGTACCGTATACGAAGACGATGACGTGCACAGACAATTTTCTGTCATAGGCTGTAGTATCCATTACGAACTTCAAATACCAAATTTGACACAATTCCGGAGAATAATATCGCAAAAAGTCATCAAAATACCGATTATCGGGAGTTACCGTTATATGGGGGCTATATGAAGATGTTACTGTTAAATAACAGTAAACAAGTAAATGTTTAGACTAACCTTATAGTACGTTTATATATATGAGGGTTAACCCACTGGATTTGGATTTAAATTGTCATATCCATTACTTTTACTTCAAATAAATCCTCTCAAAGAAGGTTAACCCTACAAAAAGTTCTAACGTAGACCCCAAATCATGTTTATTTATGGTTAAGCTAACCTTGTATTAGGTTAATGTTTTTCTCTGTGTATGCAGCAATTGAAAATTCTATATTATGTATTTCTAATTCGAAGGTCTGCTCGCCAGATATTCTTATCATATTTAATGTGTACTGTTTAACAAATTCCTCTCATCTACACTAGGTAGCCCCGCTATTCTCTTTTGTTATAAAAATATGTTCACGTATCCGTGAACAGGGGGCTATAGAAAGACGTGGACCTGGCAGACAATTTTCTGTTATAGGCTGTAGCATCCATTACGAACGTCAAATACCAAATTTGAAACAATTCCGGAGAATAATATCGCAAAAAGTCATCAGTACCTTTAAATGGGGGCTATACGAAGACATAGACCTGCACAGACAATTTTCTGCCAGAGGCTGTAGTATCCACTACGAACATCAAATACCAAATTTGAAACAATTCCGGTAAATAATGTCGCTAAAATCATCAAAATATCGAATATCGGGGGGTACCGTTATATGGAGGCTATACGAAATCGTGGACCTGCACAGACATTTTTATGTCATAGGCTGTAGTATCCATTACGAACATCAAATACCAAATTTGAAACAATTCCGAAGAATAATATCGCAAAAAGTCATCAGTACCTTTAAATGGGGACTATACGAAGACATGGACCTGCACAGACAATTTTCTGTCAGAGGCTGTAGTATCCACTACGAACATCAAATACCAAATTTGAAACAATTCTGGTGAATAATGTCGCTAAAATCATCAAAATATCGAATATCGGGGGGTACCGTTATATGGAGGCTATACGAAGACGTGGACCTGCACAGAAAATTTTATGTCATAGGCTGTATTACCCATTACGAACGTTAAATGCCGAATTTGAAACAATTCCGGTGAATAATGTCGCTAAGATCAACAAAGTACCGAATATCGGGTACCGTTATATGGAGGCTATACGAAGACGTGTCATAGGCTGTAGTACCCATTACCAACGTTAAATGCCGAATTTGAAACAATTCCAGTGAATAATGTCGCTAAGATCAACAAAGTACCGAATATCGAGTACCGTTTATGAGGGGATTTATGAAGACCTGAACCTGCACAGACAAAATCCAGCCGAAGGCTGTAGCATCTGGTAAGAACTTCAAGTACCAAAGTTGAAAAAGTTTCGGTGAAAAATGTTGCTAAAATCATAAAAATTCCGAATATAGGGAGGTATCGTTATATGGGCTGCAGTTATCATAGGCTGTAGTATCCACTACGAACATCAAATAACAAATGTGAAAGAATTCCGGTGAATAATGTCCCTAAAATCAACAAAGTACCGAATATTGGGAGGTACAGTTATATTGGAGCCATACGACGCCGTGAACCTGCACAGACAATTTTCTGTCATAGGCTGTAGTATCCATTACGAACATCAAATACCAAATTTGAAACAATTCCGGAGAAAAATATCGTATAAAATCATCAAAATACCGATTATCGGAGGGTACCGTTATATGGGGGCAATACGAAGATGTGGACCTGCGCAGACAATTTTCTGTCATAGGCTGTAGTATCTATTACGAACGTTAAATGCCGAATTTGAAACAATTCCGGTGAATAATGTCGCTAAGATCAACGAAGTACCGAATATCGGGTACCGTTTATGAGGGGATTTATGAAGACGTGAACCTGCACAGACAAAATCCAGTCGAAGGCTGTAGCATCTGGTAAGAACTTCGAATACCAAAGCTGAAAAAGTTTCGGTGAATAATGTTGCTAAAATCATAAAAATGCCGAATATATGGGCTGCAGTTATCATAGGCTGTAGTATCCACTACGAACATCAAATAACAAGTGTGAAAGAATTCCGGTGAATAATGGCCCTAAAATCAACAAAGTACCGAATATTGGGAGGTACAGTTATATTGGAGCCCACGACGCCGTGAACCTGCACAGACAATTTTCTGTCAGAGGCTGTAGTATCCACTACGAACATCAAATACCAAATTTGAAACAATTCCGGCGAATAATGTCGCTAAAATCATCAAAATATCGAATATCGGGTGGTACCGTTATATGGGGGCTATACGAAGATGTGGACCTGCGCAGACAATTTTCCGTCATAGGCTGTAGTATCCATTACGAACGTCAAATACCAAATTTGAAAGAATTCCGGTGAATAATGTCACTAAAATCAACAAAGTACCGAATATCGGGAGGTACAGTTATATGGAGGCCATACGACGCCATGAACCTGCACAGACAATTTTCTTTCATAGGCTGTAGTATCCATTACGAACGTTAAATACCGAATTTGAAAGAATTCCGGTGAATAATGTCGCTAAGATCAACAAAGTACCGAATATCGGGAGGCACCGTTATATGAGGGCTATACGAAGACGTGGACCTGCACAGACAATTTTCTGTCAGAGACTGTAGTATCCACGACGAAAATCAACTAATAAATTTGAAACAATTCCGGTGGATAATGTCGCTAAAATCATCAAAATACCGAATATCGGGAGCTGCCGTTATATCGGGGGATTTATGAAGTCGTGAAACTGCACAGACATAATTCTGTCGTAGGCTGTAGCATCTGTTACGAACTTCAAATACCAAAGTAGAAATATTTTTCGGTGAATAATCAAAGTACCGAATATCGAGAGGTACCGTTATATGAGGGCTATACCAAGACGTGGACCTGCACAGACAATTTTCTGTATTGGGGTGTAGTACCCATTACGAACTTCAATAAACAATTTGAAACAATTCCGGTGAATAACGTCGCTAAAATCAACAGAGTACCGAATATCGGGAGGTACAGTTATATGGAGGCCATACGACGCCATTAATCTGTACAGACAATTTCCTCTCATAGGCTGTAGTATCCATTTCGAACTTCAAATACCAAATTTGAAACAATTCCTGCAAATATGTCGCTAAAATCATCAAAATACCGAATATCGGGAGGTACCGTTATCTGTGGGATATACGAAGACGTGGACCTGCACAGACAATTTTCTGTCAGAGGCTGTAGTATCCACTACGAACATCAAATACCAAATTTGAAACAAATAATGTCGCTAAAATCATTAAAATACTGAATATTGGGAGGTACCGTTACATAGCGGGATTTATGAAGATGTTACTGTTAAATAACAGTAAACAAGTAAATGTTTAAACTAACCTTATAGTACGTTTATATATATGAGGGTTAACCCACTGGATTTGGATTTAAATTGTCATATCCATTACTTTTACTTCAAATAAATCCTCTCAAAGAAGGTTAACCCTACAAAAAGTTCTAACGTAGACCCCAAATCATGTTTATTTATGGTTAAGCTAACCTTGTATTAGGTCATAGATGCCCAGTAGTGGCTGATTTCAGCAATTTCAACTCACACGTATTCTTACGCTCTTTTGTTTGATCGCCAATCAACCAATAGGAAAGCAGAAATATGAGTGGGAGAGACAAGCTACACAGGCAGAAGTTCTGTGTAATATTAACATTTAATCGTAATCGAGACTGCTGTTAGTGAACACATAAACTGAAAATTATTGCGATATGTCAATGATGTCATTTGAAAAGTATTTTATGATACAAAATGCTTTTGATGATATGCAATGTTTTATATGTTATAAGACATTAAAAAAAATAAGAAATATAATTTAAAAAAAACATTTTGAAACTACTTAAATAAATGCATTTATCAAGAGTATTACTAAAACATGTATATTCATTAATTTTACATTTCATAGAAAAAGAAAAAAAATGACGACACCCGCCACACATATGCTTTCGTCGCTATCCCGTTGACGACTAAATAAAATGAATAGAAAAATCTTTTCTTCCAGTGTTATTTTGTCGCTCTCACCAACACTATTACATTGGGCATCTATGTATTAGGTTAATGTTTTTCTCTGTGTATGCAGCAATTGAAAATTCTATATTATGTATTTCTAATTCGAAGGTCTGCTCGCCAGACATTCTTATCATATTTAATGTGGACTGTTTAACAAATTCCTCTCATCTACACTAGGTAGCCCCGCTATTCTCTGTTGTTATAAAAATATGTTCACGTATCCGTGAACAGGGGGCTATAGAAAGACGTGGACCTGGCAGACAATTTTCTGTTATAGGCTGTAGTATCCATTACGAACGTCAAATACCAAATTTGAAACAATTCCGGAGAATAATATCGCAAAAAGTCATCAGTACCTTTAAATGGGGGCTATACGAAGACATGGACCTGCACAGACAATTTTCTGCCAGAGGCTGTAGTATCCACTACGAACATCAAATACCAAATTTGAAACAATTCCGGTGAATAATGTCGCTAAAATCATCAAAATATCGAATATCGGGGGTACCGTTATATGGAGGCTATACGAAGACGTGGACCTGCACAGACATTTTTATGTCATAGGCTGTAGTATCCATTACGAACATCAAATACCAAATTTGAAACAATTCCGGAGAATAATATCGCAAAAAGTCATCAGTACCTTTAAATGGGGACTATACGAAGACATGGACCTGCACAGACAATTTTCTGTCAGAGGCTGTAGTATCCACTACGAACATCAAATACCAAATTTGAAACAATTCCGGTGAATAATGTCGCTAAAATCATCAAAATATCGAATATCGGGGGGTATCGTTATATGGAGGCTATACGAAGACGTGGACCTGCACAGAAAATTTTATGTCATAGGCTGTATTACCCATTACGAACGTTAAATGCCGAATTTGAAACAATTCCGGTGAATAATGTCGCTAAGATCAACAAAGTACCGAATATCGGGTACCGTTATATGGAGGCTATACGAAGACGTGTCATAGGCTGTAGTACCCATTACCAACGTTAAATGCCGAATTTGAAACAATTCCAGTGAATAATGTCGCTAAGATCAACAAAGTACCGAATGTCGGGTACCGTTTATGAGGGATTTATGAAGACCTGAACCTGCACAGACAAAATCCAGCCGAAGGCTGTAGCATCTGGTAAGAACTTCAAGTACCAAAGTTGAAAAAGTTTCGGTGAAAAATGTTGCTAAAATCAAAAAAATGCCGAATATAGGAGGTATCGTTATATGGGCTGCAGTTATCATAGGCTGTAGTATCCACTACGAACATCAAATAACAAATGTGAAAGAATTCCGGTGAATAATGTCCCTAAAATCAACAAAGTACCGAATATTGGGAGGTACAGTTATATTGGAGCCATGCGACGCCGTGAACCTGCACAGACAATTTTCTGTCATAGGCTGTAGTATCCATTACGAACATCAAATACCAAATTTGAAACAATTCCGGAAAAAAATATCGTATAAAATCATCAAAATACCGATTATCGGAGGGTACCGTTATATGGGGGCAATACGAAGATGTGGACCTGCGCAGACAATTTCCTGTCATAGGCTGTAGTATCCATTACGAATTTCAAATACCAAATTTGAAACAATTCCGGCGAATAATGTCGATAAAATCATCAAAATACCGAATATCTGAAGGGTACCGTTATATGGGGGCTTTACGAAGACGTGAACCTGCACAGACAATTTCCTGTCATAGGCTGCAGTATCCATTACGAATGTCAAATACCGAATTTGAAAGAATTCCGGTGAATAACGTCGTTAAAATCAACAGAGTACCGAATATCGGGAGGTACAGTTATATGGAGGCCATACGACGCCATTAATCTGTACAGACAATTTCCTCTCATAGGCTGTAGTATCCATTTCGAACTTCAAATACCAAATTTGAAACAATTCCTGCAAATATGTCGCTAAAATCATCAAAATACCGAATAGCGGGAGGTACCGTTATATGAGGGCTATACGAAGACGTGGACCTGCACAGACAATTTTCTGTCAGAGGCTGTAGTATCCACTACGAACATCAAATTACCAAATTTGAAACAATTCCGCTGAATAATGTCGCTAAAATCATCATAATACTGAATATCGGGAGGTACCGTTAGATAGCGGGATTTATGAAGACGTGAACCTGCACAGACAAAATTCTGTCGTAGGGTGTAGTACCCATTACGAAATTCAAATACCAAATTTGAAACAGTTCCGGTGAATAATCAAAGTACCGAACATCGGGAGGTATTGTTATATGGGGGCCATACGACGCCTTCAACCTGCACAGACAATTTTCTGTCATAGGCTGCAGTATCCATTACGAACGTCAAATACCAAATTTGAAACAATTCCGGTGAATAATGTCGCTAAAATCATAAAAATACCGAACATCGGAAGGTGAATTTATATGGGGGCTATACGAAGACGTGGACCTGCACAGTCAATTTTCTGTCATAGGGTGTAGTACATATTACGAACTTCAAATACCAAATTTGAAACAGTTCCGGTGAATAATCAAAGTACCGAATACCGGGAGGTATTGTAATATGGGGGCCATATGACGCCGTCAACTTGCACAGACAATTTTCTGTCATTGGCTGCAGTATCCATTACGAACTTCAAATACCAAATTTGAAACAATTCCGGTGAATAATGTCGCTAAAATCATCAAAATTCTGAATATCAGGAGGTACCTTTTTATGAGGGCTATACGAAGACGTGAACCTGAACAGACATATTTCCGTCATATTCTGTAGTATCCACTACGAACATCAAATACCAAATTCTAAACAATTCCGGCGAATAATGTTGCTAAAATCATCAAAATGTCGAATATCGGGAGGTACCGTTATATAGGCTGCAGTTATCATATGCTGTAGTATCCACTACGAACATCAAATACCAAATTTGAAACAATTCCGGCGAATAATGTCGCTAAAATCATCAAAATACCGAACATCGGGAGGTGAATTTATATGGGGGCTATACGAAGACGTGGACCTGCACAGTCAATTTTCTGTCATAGGGTGTAGTACCCATTACGAACTTCAAATACCAAATTTGAAACAGTTCCGGTGAATAATCAAAGTACCGAATACCGGGAGGTATTGTAATATGGGGGCCATACGACGCCGTCAACCTGCACAGACAATTTCCTGTCATAGGCTGTAGTATCCATTACGAATTTCAAATACCAAATTTGAAACAATTCCGGCGAATAATGTCGCTAAAATCATCAAAATACCGAATATCTGAAGGGTACCGTTATATTGGGGCTATACGAAGACGTGGACCTGCACAGATAATTTGTCAATACCAAAAGTGGGATAATACACATTTGAGTAAAATATTATCAGCCTACTTCATTTCGTTCGGAAGCTAGAGTGATTTCCGCAGACGGACAGACATCGCTAAATCGACGTCGAATTTTATGCTGATCAAGAATATATATACTTTGTGGGTCTAAAATGTATATTTCGAGGAATTACAAATGGAATGACAAACATAATATACCCTCCATACTATGGTGGAGGACATAATAAATAACAAAAGTGGGAAATATAAAATTTTCTTTATTTATAAAAGATAAACGAAAAAAAGCTGAAAGTGCGGCCGGGCCGAACTCTTGAAACTCTTGATAATACCGAATGTAGCTTCTATATTAGGGTCTATACGACGACATGGACATGCATTTGTCATTAGCCATAACAATATTCAAATGCGAAACTAAAAAAAAAACGTAGCCAAAATCATCGAAATACCGAATATCGGAAAGTACTGTTAAATAAGGGCTATACGAAGATGTGGACCTGCACAGACAATTTGCTGTCATAGGCTGTAGCACCCATTACGAAACTCAAATACCAAATTTGAAACAATGCCGGTGAATAATTAAAGTACCGAATATAGGGAGGTACCATTATATGGGGCTATATGAAGACGTGGACTTTCACAGACAAATTTCTATCATAGGCTATAGCATCCATTACGAACTTCAAATACCAAATTTAAAACAATTCCGGCGAAAAATGTCGCTAAAATCATTAAAATATCGAATATCGAGGGCACCGTTATATCGAGGGCACCGAGGCTATACGAAGACGTGAACCTGCACAGACAATTTTCTGTCATAGGCTGTAGTATCCATTACGAACGTCAAATACCAAATTTGAAAAAAAAAAAAAAAACGGTGAACAATGTTGCAAAAATCATCAAAATGTCGAATAGAGGGAGGTACCGTTATATGGGCTGCAGTTATCATAGGCTGTAGTATCCACTACGAACGTCAAATACCAAATGTGAAATAATTCCGGTGAATAATATCGCTAAAATAAACAAAGTACCAAATATCGGGAGGTACAGTTATATGGGGGCTATATGAAGACGTGAACCTGCACAGACAATCTCCTGTCTTAGGCTATAACATCCATTACGAACTTCAAATACCAAATTTAAAAAAATTCCGGCGAAAAATGTCGCTAAAATCATCAAAATATCGAATATCGAGGGCACCGTTATATCGAGAGCACCGAGGCTATACGAAGACGTGAACCTGCACAGACAATTTTCTGTCATAGGTTGTAGTATCCATTAAGGACGTCAAATACCAAACAATTCCGATGAATAATTCCGCTAAAATCATCAAAGTATCGAATATCGGAGATACCGTTAAATGGGGGCTATACGAAGACGTGGACCTGCATAGACACATTTCTGTAATAGGCTGTAGTATCCATTACGAACGTCAAATACCAAATTTAAAACAATTTCGGTGAAAATGTCGCTAAACTCAACAAAGTACAGAATATCGGGAGGTACCGTTCTATGGGTGTGTAAACCGGGATCAATAATTAAAAGACGCAAAGTCTTTACCATTTGAGCGTTTGTAAGACACTGAATTTATTTGTTAAAAATATTTCTTGAGAACTAGTTAAGATAATATGATTTAATCTAAATTATCAATAAGTGTAAATGAGAGAAAGATAAATAGATACCAACTGTACATATGCCTACGCACCATGCCACCATAAACCTTAGGGGGAGGTCATAAACACGCATAGCTATATCACATGTGCCAAGCAAATATTCTGCACTTGCTTATCAGTTTGAGTAAAGATTACATCCCGTAATCTAACTCCACCATAACACATGTAGCAATTGAAAATTCTATATTATGTATTTCTAACTCGGAAGTCTGCTCACCATATGTTCTTATCAAATTTAATGTGGACTGTATTATGAAGATCCCTGTTTAACAAATCCCTCTCATCTACACTAGGTAGCCCCGCTATTCTCTTTTGTTATAAAAACATGTTCACTTATCCGAGAACAGGGGGCTATAGGAAGACGTGGACCTGGACAGACAGTTCTCTGTCATAGTCTGTAGTATCCATTACGAACGTCAAATACCAAATTTCAAAGAATTCCGGTAAATAATGTCGCTAAAATCATTAAAATACCGAATATAGGGATGTTCAGTTATATGGGGGCTATACGAAGACATGGACCTGCACAGACAATTTGCTGTCATAGGGCTCAGTACCCATTACGGACTTTAAATACCGAATTTGAGTCAATTCCGGTGAATAATGTCGCTAAAATCATCAAAATGCCGAATATCGGAAGGTACCTTTATGTATAGGGCTATACGAAGATGTGGACCTGCACAGACAATTTTCTGTAATGGGCTGTAGTATCGAATACGAACGTTAAATACCGAATTTGAAAGAATTCCGGTGAATAATGTCGCTAAGATCAACAAAGTACCGAATATCGGGAGGTACCGTTATATGGGAGCTATACGAAGACGTGGACCTGCACAGACAATTTCCTGCCATAGGCTGCAGCATCCATTACGAACATCAAATGCCAAATACCAAATTTGAAAGAATTCATGTGAATAATGTCGCTAAGATCAACAAAGTACCGAATATCGGGAGGTACCGTTATATGAGGGCTATACGAAGACGTGGACCTGCACAGACAATTTTCTGTCAGAGGCTGTAGTATCCAGTACGAACATCAAATACCAAATTCAAAACAATGCCGCTGAATAATGTCGCTAAAATCATCAAAATATCGAATATCGAAGGGTACCATTATATTGAGGCTATACGAAGAGGTGAACCTGCACAGACAAAACTCTGTCGTACGCTGAATCATCTGTTACGAACTTCATATACCAAAGTTTTTGGTGAATAATGTCGCTAAAATCATCAAAATACCGAATATCGGTAGGTGCCTTTATATGGGGGCTATACAAAGACGTGGACCTGAACATTCAATTTTCTGTCATAGGATGTAGTACCCATTCCGAACTTCAAATACCAAATTTGATTTTGTTATGTGGGGGCTATATGAAGACGTGGACTTTCACAGACAAATTTCTGTCATAGGCTATAGCATCCATTACGAACTTCAAATACCAAATTTAAAACAATTTTCTGTGATAGAGTGTAGTACCCATTACGAAAATCAAATACCGAATTTGAAACAATTCCAGTGAATAATCAAAGTACCGAATATAGGGAGGTACCGTTATGTGGGGCTATATGAAGACGTGGATTTTCACAGACAAATTTCTGTCATAGGCTATAGCATCCATTACGAACTTCAAATACCAAATTTAAAACAATTTTCTGTGATAGGGTGTAGTACCCATTACGAAAATCAAATACCGAATTTGAAACAATTCCAGTGAATAATCAAAGTACCGAATATATAGAGGTACCGTTATATGGGGGCTACGTGGACTTTCACAGACAAATTTCTATCATAGGCTATAGCATCCATTACGAACTTCAAATACCAAATTTAAAACAATTCTGGTGAGTAATATCGCTAAAATCTTCTATATACTGAATATCGGGAGTTACAGTTATATGGGGGTGTAAACCGGGATTAATAATTAAAAGACGCAAAGTCTTTACCATTTGAGCGTTTGTAAGACACTGAATTTATTTGTTAAAAATATTTCATGGGAACTAGTTATGATAATATGACTTAACCTAAATTATCATTAAGTGTAAATGAGAGAGAGTGAGAGAAATAGATACCAACGGTACACATGCCTATGCACCATGCTACCATTGTAGAAAATACTTTGTACATACATTTGAGTGCGATTGAGGCGCTGGGAAAATGTAGCAATAAAAAATAAATGTTGTAAAATTAAATATTTCCCAGCCCATATCACATGTGAAGAATTCGGTGATCTTGTGCGCTGACGCATACGATAATGTGAGAGATAATAAATCTTATGACCCACACGCACAGATATCGATGCGCTCAGGAGATGTGCAAGACAACTTGAATGAAATGACAAGTAGCCCTGCAATGTGCTCCATTCAATAATAGAATAGATAAGAATAATTGTGTGGCTGCCACTAGGTTAAGTTAGATTAGTTTCAGCAGTACTTAAGAAAAATATTTTCATAATAAAATTAGAATTGAATCTACAGCCAAACCATTCGGTTGATTTTCTTTTCTCATCGAATACAGAATAGAGTTGATAATCGAAGAGGGAGATTGGACTACTTCTACTTTACATTGGTCGTTCGAAAAATAAAGAATCTACGACCTTAAATAAAATTGGTTTGAGTTATCCTCCACCAGTGGTAAGAAACGCAGAAAGCCAAACAAGAAGTAGCTATTCTTCAAAAAAAGAGGAGAAGAGCTACAAAACAAAAGTCTGCTAAAGTATATGAAAAAGCCATAGCGCAAAAATAAAAATGCCATAGAGACAGAATTTAAAAAAATATCTATACATATTACAAAAAAGACCCAAAAGGCAAAAATTACAAAACACGCCATAGGGGCAAAACCAAAAACAAATTAAAAAAAGAGATAAGAGGACAACAAATAAAAGAAAAACATAAAGTTTTGAAAATAGGATATTAAAAGTCCCAACTGAAAAAATTAAAGGAAAAAAGCCAAGAAGGCAACGTCGAAAAAATAAAGAAACAAGGAAGAAAAATATACAACAACAAAGCAAAAGATGATGCAAAAATAGTTCCAAAAGCAAAAACTCCAAGAGGGGGAGCGAGAGCTTCAGAAAGCGGACAAAACAACAGCGTCAGGAGGCGTTGAGCTCGAAAATCCTGGGACATTAAATATATCCGAGTACGATATGGTAATAATGGAACGAAAGTTTCGGGCATTCCAGAAGGTGATGCTGCAGCAGCAGCAGGATCAAATGAAGTCGATTATGAAAGAAATTATGCAGATGATCCTATTGCAGCAATCCAGCAACAATAAAAAAGGGGACACGGAACAAAAGGAAAGATAACCTGTCCAAACAACTAGCAAGTGTAAGAGAGGGACATGATACTGTTGAACGAAAACAGATTCCGGGCTTGGAAGGTAATTCTGGGAATTTGTTTCCGCCGGCTAGTCCTCATTTTGAGGAAGGGAAAGAAGAAGAAGAAAATTTCGCCCTGACCAATGAAGAACCCGAAAAACATAATGGTATTGAAGAGAAGGAAAAAGAAATAAAGGCGATAAGCACAGAAGGTCACATCATTTCCAACGAATATGGAAACGAATTTATCGAAGAAGTGGGAAAATCCAAACGGAGTTCTCTGGTTCCTGTTCCTGAATATTATTGCCTTAGAGAAATCAATAGCAAATCATCAATGTCCATTATAACAGATGATGACGAACCGGAGCGTACCATAAAACCAATGGCAATCATTTGCTACGCGGGTGACGACGGTCTGCAGCGATGGACTACTAATTCGGTAGCATGGAAAATGAAGCCGGCAGATAAAGGTGTTGGTATCGGCAAGAGAGGCTGGATAGAAAAGTGGAGCCGTTTCCTGCAAGCGGTCACCAAGGATAATTTATATAGTATCGTATAATTAGTCTTAAATCTAAATATTTTTTAAATAGTCCTGTTCTGCACCCATTTAATTTCTAATACAGTCCACTAAAATATACGCATTTAAGCCGCCAGGGAGAATGTACAATTTACTTTGTACATACTTTTGGGTGCGGTTGAGGCGCTGGGAAAAACTAACAATAAACAATCAAAATTCAAAAATTACATATTTCCCAGCAGCCATAAAATACCACATGTAAACAATTCGGTGATCTTCGCATACGATAATGTGTCAGATAATAAAGGTTATGACCCACACGCACAGATATCGATGCGCTCAGTAGATGCACAAGACCACCAGAATGAAATGACAAGCAGCCCTGCAATGTTCTCCATTCAATATTAGAATAGATAAGAATAATTTTGTGGCTGCGATTAGGTTAATTTAGATTAGTTTCAGTGGCACTTAAGAAACATATTTTTTATGTAAAATCAGAATTGAATCAACAGCCAAACCATTCGGTTGGTTTTCTTTTCTCATTCATTGGTCCTTCGACCCGGATCCAAAAAATAATTGAAATAGCACCCAAACCATTCGGTTTGTTTTCTTTTCTCATTTAAAAATTGATACTTCAAGCGGGATCGAGAATTGAATCAACAGTCAAACCGTTGGATAGGTTTTCTTTTCTCATTCATCCATAAACCTTAGGGGGAGGTCATAAACACGCATAGCTATCTCAAATGTGTCAAGCAAACATGCTGCACTTGCTTATCAGTTAGAGTAAAGATTACATCCCATAATCTAACTCCACCATAACACCTGCAGCAATTGAAAATTCTATATTATGTATTTCTTACTCGAAAGACTGCTCGCCACATGTTCTTATCATATTTAATGAGGACTGTATTACGAAGATCCCTGCTTAACCAATTCCTCTCATCTACACTAGGTAGCCCCACTATTCTCTTTTGTTATAAAAACATTTTCTCTTATCCGTGAACAGGGGCTATAGCAAGACGTGGACCTGGACAGACAATTTTCTGTCATAGGACTTTATGTAGCATCCATTACGAACGTCAAATACCAATTTTGAAACAATTCCGGAGAATAATATCGCAAAAAGTAATCAAAATACAGATTATCGGGAGGTGTCGTTATATGGGGGCTATACGAAGACATGGACCTGCTCAGACAATTTGCTGTCATAGGGTGTAGTACCCATTACGGACTTCAAATACCGAATTTGAATCAATTCCCCTGAATAATGTCGCTAAAATCATCACAATGCCGAATATCGGAAGGTACCGTTATATGGGGGCTATACGAAGACGTAGACCTCCACAGACAATTTTCTGTCATACGCTGTAGTATCCATTACGAACGACAAATACAAAATTTGAAAGAATTCCCGTGAATAATGTCGCTAAAATCATCACAATGCCGAATATCGGAAGGTACCGTTATATGGGGGCTATACGAAGACGTGGACCTGCACAGACAATTTTCTCTCATAGGCTGTAGTATCCACTACGAACATCAAATGCCAAATTTGAAACAATTTCGGTGAATAATATCGCTAAAATCATCAAAATATCGAATATCGAAGGGTACCATTATATTGAGGCTATACGAAGAGGTGAACCCCCACAGACAATATTTTGTCTTAGGCTGTAGAATCCATTGCGAATGTTAAATACCAAATTTGAAACAATTTCGGTGAATAATGTCCCTAAAATCATCAAATACTGAATATAGAGAGGTACCGTTATATGGGCTGTAGTTATCATGGGCTGTAGTATCCACTACGAACATAAAATACCAAATTTAAAAGAATTCCGGTGAATAATGTAAAGTACTAAAATCAACAAAGTACCGAATATCGGGAGGTACAGTTATATGGGGGCCATACAACGCCGTGAACCTGCACAGACAATTCTCTTTCATAGGCTGTAGTACCCATTACGAACTTCAAATACCAAATTTGAAACAATTCCGGTGAATAATGTCGCTAAAATCATCAAAATGCCGAATATCGGGAGGTACCTTTATATGGGGGCTATACAAAGACGTGAACCTGCACAGACAATTTTCTGTCATAGGCTGTGGTATCCACTACAAACATCAAATACCAAATTTTAAACAATTCCGGTGAATAATGTTGCTAAAATCATCAAAATGCCGTATATCGGGAGGTACCGTTATATGGGCTGCAGTTATCATATGCTGTAGTATCCACTACGAACTTCAAGTACCAAATTTGAAACAATTCCGGTGAATAATGTCGCTAAAATCAACAAAGTATTACATATCGGGAGGTACATTTATATGGGGGCCATACGACGCCGTGAACCTGCACAGACAATTTTCTGTCATAGGCGGTAGTATCCATTACGAACGTCAAATAGTATATTTAAAACAATTCCGGTGAATAATGTCGCTAAAATCATCACAATGCCGAATATCGGAAGGTACCGTTATATGGGGGCTATACGAAGACGTAGACCTCCAAAGACAATTTTCTGTCATACGCTGTAGTATCCATTACGAACGTCAAATACAAAATTTGAAAGAATTCCCGTGAATAATGTCGCTAATATCATCACAATGCCGAATATCGGAAGGTACAGTTATATGGGGGCTATACGAAGACGTGGACCTGCACAGACAATTTTCTGTCATAAGCTGTAGTATCCACTACGAACATCAAATGCCAAATTTGAAACAATTTCGGTGAATAATATCGCTTGAATCATCAAAATATCGAAAATCGAAGGGTACCGTTATATTGAGGCTATACGAAGACGTGAACCTCCACAGACAATATTCTATCTTAGGCTGCAGAATCCATTACGAACGTTAAATACCTAATTTGAAACAATTCCGGTGAATAATGTCCCTAAAATCATCAAATACTGAATATAGGGAGGTACCGTTATATGGGCTGTAGTTATCATAGGCTGTAGTATCCACTACGAACATAAAATACCAAATTTGAAAGAATTCCGGTGAATAATGTCGCTAAAATCAACAAAGTACCGAATATCGGGAGGTACAGTTATATGGGGGCCATGCAACGCCGTGAACCTGCACAGACAATTCTCTTTCATAGGCTGTAGTATCCATTACGAACATCAAATACGAACTTTGAGACAATTTCAATTATGTCGCTAAAATAAGCGCTGTACTGAATATCGGGAGGTACTATAATATTCGGGCTATACCAAAACGTGGTCCTACAGACATAATAAACATTTGAATAAAAGTTTATCAACCTACTTCATTTCGTTCGGAAGCTGCGGTGATTTCCACAGACGGACGGACATTGCTAAATCGACATAGAATTTTATGCTGATCAAGAATATATATACATTGTGGGTCTAAAATATAGATTTCGAGGTGTTACAAATGGAATGACAAAATTAAAATACCCTCCATACTATGGTAGAGGGTATAAAAATTCAGTGAACAATGTAGCTAAAATCATGACAATTCCGAACATAGGGAGGTACAGTTATACTGGGGCTATACGAAAACGTGGATCTGCACAGACAATTTTCTGTCGCAGGCTGTAATATCCATTACGAACTTCGAACACCAAACTTGAAGCAATTGCGGGGAATAATGTCGCTAAAATCATGAAAATACCGAATATCGGGAGGTACCGTTATATGGCGGGATATATGAAGACAGACAAATTTCTGTCACAGTCTGTAGCATCTGTTACGAACTTGAAATACCAAATGTGAAAAATTTCTGGTGAATAATGTCCCTAAAATCATCAAAATACCTAATATCGGGAGGTACCGTTATATGGGGGCTTTACCAGAACGAGGACATACATGACCCATTTTCAATACCAAAAGTCCTGCAGACATAATACACATACTATGGTGGAGGGTATAATAAATAGCAAAAGTGGGAAATATTAATTTTTTTTTATTGCAAAAGGTAAAAAAGTATCATCACATTTTGTGGTTCTCCGTTGTCGGACAAAAAGTCTGCATTCCAAATTATTAGAAACAGAAACGCATTGAGTGTTAGAAAAAACAAGTAAAAAAACTCCATCACTTGTAACGAATTTGGAAATTCTCAAAACCATTAAAATCCTTTAAAAATTATGTTAAAATCTTAAAAACACCGAATGTAGCTGTTATTCCATACGACGGCAAGGACCTGGATAAGTTACTTTTGTCATAAGCAAACTTAAAAAAACGGTGAATAGTGTAGCTAAAATCATCAAAATACCGAATATCTGGAGGTACCGTTGTATGGAGGCTATACGAAGACGTGGACCTGCACAGACAATCTCCTGTCAAAGGCTGTAGCATCCATTACGAACATCAAATACGAAATTTGAGACAATTTGAAGTATGTCGCTAAAATAAGCGCGGTACCGAATATCAGGAGGTACTATTATATGCGGGCTATACCAAAACGTGGTCCTACAGACATAATACACATTTGAATAAAATTTTTTCAACCTACTTCCTTTCGTTCGGAAGCTACGGTGATTTCCACAGACGGACGGACATCGCTAAATCGACATAGAATTTTATGCTGATCAAGAATATATATACATTGTGGGTCTAAAATATAGATTTCGAGGTGTTACAAACGGAATGACATAATTCCATACTATGGTGGGGGTATAATAAATATCAAAAGTGGGAAATATTAAATTTTCTTTAGTTGCAAAAGGTAAAAAAGTTTCATAATATTTTGTGATTCTCAGTTCTGAGATAAAATGTCTGTTTTCCAATTTATTAAAAACAGAAACGCAGTGAGTGATAGAAAAATGTTTAAAAAGCTGTAGGTTCGGCCGGTCCCTCCAAAAGAAAATATTTAAATCCGTTAAAAATTCTGTTAAAATCTTAAGAATGCCGAATGTAGCTGTTATATTATGGTCTATACGACGACATGGACCTGCATAGGTAACTTTTGTCATAAGCAAACTAAAAAAATGGTGAATAGTGTAGCTAATATCATTAAAATACAGATTATCGGGAGGTACCGTTATATGGGGGCTATGCGAAGACGTGGACCTGCACAGACAATTTTCTGTATTAGGCTGTAGTATCCATTACGAACATCAAATACCAAATTTGAAACAATTCTGGTAAATGATTTTGCTAAAATCATCGAAATACCAAACATCTGGATGTACCGTTATATGGGGGCTACACGAAGACGTGGACCTGCACAGTTAATTTTCTGTCAGAGGATGTTGTACCCATTACGAATTTTAAATACCAAAATTGAAATAATTCCGGTGAATAATGTCGCTAAAATCATCAAAGTACCGATCGATAAAAACAATGTCGCTAAAATCAACAAAGAACCGAATATCGGGTGGTACCGTTATATGGGGGCTATACGAAGACGTGGACCTACATAGACAATTTTCTGTCTTAGGCTGTAGTATCCACTACGAACGTCAAATACCAAATTTGAAACAATTCCGGTGAATAATTTGTCTAAAGTCATCGAAATGCCAAATATCTGGATTTACCGTTAAACTGAAAGAAAAATGCTTCGCAGTGTCAATGAACCGGTTTCGTTGATTTTTTTTCATTGATGCAATGAAAAGCTACGTTAATGCAATAAATGTTTTGTTCATGCAATGAAAACTTACGTTGCTTGTAAATTCAATGATTTTGGGTTTCATTGAATATATGAAACGGATTTCATTAATGTTACGAAACTACTTATTTCTACAAAATTCAGTAAAAATGTGAATATAGAAATGATACATAACCTCGCCGTCTGATACAAACTAGTACACAACCACAGTGTTGATAATTTGAGAGATAGGAATTTGTGATAATTGTTATATTTAAATGTGTGCACCAATTTAATGAAGCAGTTTCATGAAATGAATGAAACGATACAATGTGGAGTTCGTTCTAGGCCAAACAAATGATGCATGGAAAATGTCATCTCAATGGGAAAATATAGGCGACCTGCCTTTTGTTCATTAAAATACGTGGGCTGACGGTCAGACTTACTGACATTCATAAACTGACTCAGAATGTGATTTTATAAAGAAAGTTATAAAGGATTTTTCACGCGTATTTCTACCTGTTACAAACAAATGCGCAAGGACAAAAAATCCTGTACCACAGTGTGGTGTAGGTATTATTAAGTAAAAAACAGCAATGTTCGGCGTGACCGAAATTTTAATATAATCCACCATTTCAAAGGATATAAAAGTTTAAAAATCCGTTGACATATACCATTTAAATGAAAACCTTTATATGGGGGATACGAAGATCTCGACCGGCAAAAGTATTTTTTGTCATAGGCTGTAGTACGAATTTCGAATACGAAATTTGAAGCAATTCCATTGAAAAATGTGGCTATACGAAGACATTGACCTATACCAACAATGTTCCGCCACAGAAGATAGGACCCATTACGAACTACAAATACCAATTTTTGGACAAATCTGTGGAAAAATAATCAAAATACCGAATATCGGGAGGTACCGTTATATGGGTAATACACGATATCGCGGATCGATATAGCCTATCTTCGTACATGACCTGCCTGCATGAATGAATGTTTTTCATTGCAGTAATGAATAAGTTTCTTTACATTCACGAAACTTTTTCACTTTGTTAATGAGTCTGTTTCACGGAATCAATGAAGAATTTTCATAACATTAATGAACAATTTCGTTAGCGTCCATTAACAATTTCGTTAAAGGAGGTTATACGAAGACGTGTACCTACACATACAATTTTCTGTCACAGGTTGTAGTACCCATTACGAACTTCAAATACCAAATTTGAAACAATTCCGGTGACTAATGTCGCTAAAATCATCAAAGTACAGAATATCTGGAGGTAGCGTTATATGGGGGCTTTAGGAAGACGTGGACCTGCACAGACAATTTTTTGTCATAGGCTGTAATATTCATTACGAACTTCAAATTTTAAATTTGAAAAAATTCCGGTGAATAATATAATTTTCAAAATACCTATTATCGGGAGGTACCGTTATATGGGGGCTATACGAAGACGTGGACCTTCGCAGACAGTTTTCTGTCATAGGCTATAGTATTCATTCCAAACTTCCAATACCAAATTTGAGACAATTTGAATAATGTCGCAAAAATCAACAATGAATCGAACATCCGGAGTTACCGTTACGGACAGACGGACGGACATCACTAAATCGACATAGAATTTTATGCTGATCAAGAATATATATTCTTTGTAGGGTCTAAAATGTATATTTCGAGGTGTTACAAACGGAATGACAAACTTAATATACTCTGCATACTATGGTGTGGGGTATTAAAAATCTAAATTCTGTTAAAATCTTAAGAATACCGAATGTAGCTGTTATATTAGGGTCTATACGACGACATGGACCTGCATAGGTAACTTTTGTCATAAGCAAACTAAAAAAAATGGTGAATAGTGTAGCTAATATCATTAAAATACAGATTATCGGGAGGTACCGTTATATGGGGGCTATGCGAAGACGTGGACCTGCACAGACAATTTTCTGTAAATCGAGATAGAATTTTATGCTGACCAAGAATATATATACTTTGTGGGGTAAGAATGTATATTTCTAGGTGTTACAAATGGAATGAGAAATTTTATATACCATCCATACCATGATGGGGGGTATAATAAATATCAAAAGTGGGAAATAATAAATTTTCTTTAGTTGCAAAAGGTAAAAAAGTATCATAACATTTTGTAGTTCTCCGTTTCCAGATAAAAAGTCTGTTTTCCAATTTATTAAAAACAGAAACGCAGTGAGTGATAGAAAAATGTTTAAAAAGCTGTAGGTTCGGCCGGTCCCTCCAAAAGAAAATATTTAAATCCGTTAAAAATTCTGTTAAAATCTTAAGAATGCCGAATGTAGCTGTTATATTATGGTCTATACGACGACATGGACCTGCATAGGTAACTTTTGTCATAAGCAAACTAAAAAAATGGTGAATAGTGTAGCTAATATAATTAAAATACAGATTATCGGGAGGTACCGTTATATGGGGGCTATGCGAAGACGTGGACCTGCACAGACAATTTTCTGTATTAGGCTGTAGTATCCATTACGAACATCAAATACCAAATTTGAAACAATTCTGGTAAATGATTTTGCTAAAATCATCGAAATACCAAACATCTGGATGTATCGTTATATGGGGGCTACACGAAGACGTGGACCTGCACAGACAATTTTCTGTCATAAGCTGTAGTATCCACTACGAACATCAAATGCCAAATTTGAAACAATTTCGGTGAATAATATCGCTAAAATCATCAAAATATCGAATATCGAAGGGTACCATTATATTGAGGCTATACGAAGAGGTGAACCCCCACAGACAATATTTTGTCTTAGGCTGTAGAATCCATTACGAATGTTAAATACCAAATTTGAAACAATTTCGGTGAATAATGTCCCTAAAATCATCAAATACTGAATATAGAGAGGTACCGTTATATGGGCTGTAGTTATCATGGGCTGTAGTATCCACTACGAACATAAAATACCAAATTTAAAAGAATTCCGGTGAATAATGTAAAGTACTAAAATCAACAAAGTACCGAATATCGGGAGGTACAGTTATATGGGGGCCATACAACGCCGTGAACCTGCACAGACAATTCTCTTTCATAGGCTGTAGTACCCATTACGAACTTCAAATACCAAATTTGAAACAATTCCGGTGAATAATGTCGCTAAAATCATCAAAATGCCGAATATCGGGAGGTACCTTTATATGGGGGCTATACAAAGACGTGAACCTGCACAGACAATTTTCTGTCATAGGCTGTGGTATCCACTACGAACATCAAATACCAAATTTTAAACAATTCCGGTGAATAATGTTGCTAAAATCATCAAAATGCCGTATATCGGGAGGTACCGTTATATGGGCTGCAGTTATCATATGCTGTAGTATCCACTACGAACTTCAAGTACCAAATTTGAAACAATTCCGGTGAATAATGTCGCTAAAATCAACAAAGTATTACATATCGGGAGGTACATTTATATGGGGGCCATACGACGCCGTGAACCTGCACAGACAATTTTCTGTCATAGGCGGTAGTATCCATTACGAACGTCAAATAGTATATTTAAAACAATTCCGGTGAATAATGTCGCTAAAATCATCACAATGCCGAATATCGGAAGGTACCGTTATATGGGGGCTATACGAAGACGTAGACCTCCAAAGACAATTTTCTGTCATACGCTGTAGTATCCATTACGAACGTCAAATACAAAATTTGAAAGAATTCCCGTGAATAATGTCGCTAATATCATCACAATGCCGAATATCGGAAGGTACAGTTATATGGGGGCTATACGAAGACGTGGACCTGCACAGACAATTTTCTGTCATAAGCTGTAGTATCCACTACGAACATCAAATGCCAAATTTGAAACAATTTCGGTGAATAATATCGCTTGAATCATCAAAATATCGAAAATCGAAGGGTACCGTTATATTGAGGCTATACGAAGACGTGAACCTCCACAGACAATATTCTATCTTAGGCTGCAGAATCCATTACGAACGTTAAATACCTAATTTGAAACAATTCCGGTGAATAATGTCCCTAAAATCATCAAATACTGAATATAGGGAGGTACCGTTATATGGGCTGTAGTTATCATAGGCTGTAGTATCCACTACGAACATAAAATACCAAATTTGAAAGAATTCCGGTGAATAATGTCGCTAAAATCAACAAAGTACCGAATATCGGGAGGTACAGTTATATGGGGGCCATGCAACGCCGTGAACCTGCACAGACAATTCTCTTTCATAGGCTGTAGTATCCATTACGAACATCAAATACGAACTTTGAGACAATTTCAATTATGTCGCTAAAATAAGCGCTGTACTGAATATCGGGAGGTACTATAATATTCGGGCTATACCAAAACGTGGTCCTACAGACATAATAAACATTTGAATAAAAGTTTATCAACCTACTTCATTTCGTTCGGAAGCTGCGGTGATTTCCACAGACGGACGGACATTGCTAAATCGACATAGAATTTTATGCTGATCAAGAATATATATACATTGTGGGTCTAAAATATAGATTTCGAGGTGTTACAAATGGAATGACAAAATTAAAATACCCTCCATACTATGGTAGAGGGTATAAAAATTCAGTGAACAATGTAGCTAAAATCATGACAATTCCGAACATAGGGAGGTACAGTTATACTGGGGCTATACGAAAACGTGGATCTGCACAGACAATTTTCTGTCGCAGGCTGTAATATCCATTACGAACTTCGAACACCAAACTTGAAGCAATTGCGGGGAATAATGTCGCTAAAATCATGAAAATACCGAATATCGGGAGGTACCGTTATATGGCGGGATATATGAAGACAGACAAATTTCTGTCACAGTCTGTAGCATCTGTTACGAACTTGAAATACCAAATGTGAAAAATTTCTGGTGAATAATGTCCCTAAAATCATCAAAATACCTAATATCGGGAGGTACCGTTATATGGGGGCTTTACCAGAACGAGGACATACATGACCCATTTTTAATACCAAAAGTCCTGCAGACATAATACACATACTATGGTGGAGGGTATAATAAATAGCAAAAGTGGGAAATATTAATTTTTTTTTTATTGCAAAAGGTAAAAAAGTATCATCACATTTTGTGGTTCTCCGTTGTCGGACAAAAAGTCTGCATTCCAAATTATTAGAAACAGAAACGCATTGAGTGTTAGAAAAAACAAGTAAAAAAACTCCATCACTTGTAACGAATTTGGAAATTCTCAAAACCATTAAAATCCTTTAAAAATTATGTTAAAATCTTAAAAACACCGAATGTAGCTGTTATTCCATACGACGGCAAGGACCTGGATAAGTTACTTTTGTCATAAGCAAACTTAAAAAAACGGTGAATAGTGTAGCTAAAATCATCAAAATACCGAATATCTGGAGGTACCGTTGTATGGAGGCTATACGAAGACGTGGACCTGCACAGACAATCTCCTGTCAAAGGCTGTAGCATCCATTACGAACATCAAATACGAAATTTGAGACAATTTGAAGTATGTCGCTAAAATAAGCGCGGTACCGAATATCAGGAGGTACTATTATATGCGGGCTATACCAAAACGTGGTCCTACAGACATAATACACATTTGAATAAAATTTTTTCAACCTACTTCCTTTCGTTCGGAAGCTACGGTGATTTCCACAGACGGACGGACATCGCTAAATCGACATAGAATTTTATGCTGATCAAGAATATATATACATTGTGGGTCTAAAATATAGATTTCGAGGTGTTACAAACGGAATGACATAATTCCATACTATGGTGGGGGTATAATAAATATCAAAAGTGGGAAATATTAAATTTTCTTTAGTTGCAAAAGGTAAAAAAGTTTCATAATATTTTGTGATTCTCAGTTCTGAGATAAAATGTCTGTTTTCCAATTTATTAAAAACAGAAACGCAGTGAGTGATAGAAAAATGTTTAAAAAGCTGTAGGTTCGGCCGGTCCCTCCAAAAGAAAATATTTAAATCCGTTAAAAATTCTGTTAAAATCTTAAGAATGCCGAATGTAGCTGTTATATTATGGTCTATACGACGACATGGACCTGCATAGGTAACTTTTGTCATAAGCAAACTAAAAAAATGGTGAATAGTGTAGCTAATATCATTAAAATACAGATTATCGGGAGGTACCGTTATATGGGGGCTATGCGAAGACGTGGACCTGCACAGACAATTTTCTGTATTAGGCTGTAGTATCCATTACGAACATCAAATACCAAATTTGAAACAATTCTGGTAAATGATTTTGCTAAAATCATCGAAATACCAAACATCTGGATGTACCGTTATATGGGAGCTACACGAAGACGTGGACCTGCACAGTTAATTTTCTGTCAGAGGATGTTGTACCCATTACGAATTTTAAATACCAAAATTGAAATAATTCCGGTGAATAATGTCGCTAAAATCATCAAAGTACCGATCGATAAAAACAATGTCGCTAAAATCAACAAAGAACCGAATATCGGGTGGTACCGTTATATGGGGGCTATACGAAGACGTGGACCTACATAGACAATTTTCTGTCTTAGGCTGTAGTATCCACTACGAACGTCAAATACCAAATTTGAAACAATTCCGGTGAATAATTTGTCTAAAGTCATCGAAATGCCAAATATCTGGATTTACCGTTAAACTGAAAGAAAAATGCTTCGCAGTGTCAATGAACCGGTTTCGTTGATTTTTTTTCATTGATGCAATGAAAAGCTACGTTAATGCAATAAATGTTTTGTTCATGCAATGAAAACTTACGTTGCTTGTAAATTCAATGATTTTGGGTTTCATTGAATATATGAAACGGATTTCATTAATGTTACGAAACTACTTATTTCTACAAAATTCAGTAAAAATGTGAATATAGAAATGATACATAACCTCGCCGTCTGATACAAACTAGTACACAACCACAGTGTTGATAATTTGAGAGATAGGAATTTGTGATAATTGTTATATTTAAATGTGTGCACCAATTTAATGAAGCAGTTTCATGAAATGAATGAAACGATACAATGTGGAGTTCGTTCTAGGCCAAACAAATGATGCATGGAAAATGTCATCTCAATGGGAAAATATAGGCGACCTGCCTTTTGTTCATTAAAATACGTGGGCTGACGGTCAGACTTACTGACATTCATAAACTGACTCAGAATGTGATTTTATAAAGAAAGTTATAAAGGATTTTTCACGCGTATTTCTACCTGTTACAAACAAATGCGCAAGGACAAAAAATCCTGTACCACAGTGTGGTGTAGGTATTATTAAGTAAAAAACAGCAATGTTCGGCGTGACCGAAATTTTAATATAATCCACCATTTCAAAGGATATAAAAGTTTAAAAATCCGTTGACATATACCATTTAAATGAAAACCTTTATATGGGGGATACGAAGATCTCGACCGGCAAAAGTATTTTTTGTCATAGGCTGTAGTACGAATTTCGAATACGAAATTTGAAGCAATTCCATTGAAAAATGTGGCTATACGAAGACATTGACCTATACCAACAATGTTCCGCCACAGAAGATAGGACCCATTACGAACTACAAATACCAATTTTTGGACAAATCTGTGGAAAAATAATCAAAATACCGAATATCGGGAGGTACCGTTATATGGGTAATACACGATATCGCGGATCGATATAGCCTATCTTCGTACATGACCTGCCTGCATGAATGAATGTTTTTCATTGCAGTAATGAATAAGTTTCTTTACATTCACGAAACTTTTTCACTTTGTTAATGAGTCTGTTTCACGGAATCAATGAAGAATTTTCATAACATTAATGAACAATTTCGTTAGCGTCCATTAACAATTTCGTTAAAGGAGGTTATACGAAGACGTGTACCTACACATACAATTTTCTGTCACAGGTTGTAGTACCCATTACGAACTTCAAATACCAAATTTGAAACAATTCCGGTGACTAATGTCGCTAAAATCATCAAAGTACAGAATATCTGGAGGTAGCGTTATATGGGGGCTTTAGGAAGACGTGGACCTGCACAGACAATTTTTTGTCATAGGCTGTAATATTCATTACGAACTTCAAATTTTAAATTTGAAAAAATTCCGGTGAATAATATAATTTTCAAAATACCTATTATCGGGAGGTACCGTTATATGGGGGCTATACGAAGACGTGGACCTTCGCAGACAGTTTTCTGTCATAGGCTATAGTATTCATTCCAAACTTCCAATACCAAATTTGAGACAATTTGAATAATGTCGCAAAAATCAACAATGAATCGAACATCCGGAGTTACCGTTACGGACAGACGGACGGACATCACTAAATCGACATAGAATTTTATGCTGATCAAGAATATATATTCTTTGTAGGGTCTAAAATGTATATTTCGAGGTGTTACAAACGGAATGACAAACTTAATATACTCTGCATACTATGGTGTGGGGTATTAAAAATCTAAATTCTGTTAAAATCTTAAGAATACCGAATGTAGCTGTTATATTAGGGTCTATACGACGACATGGACCTGCATAGGTAACTTTTGTCATAAGCAAACTAAAAAAAATGGTGAATAGTGTAGCTAATATCATTAAAATACAGATTATCGGGAGGTACCGTTATATGGGGGCTATGCGAAGACGTGGACCTGCACAGACAATTTTCTGTAAATCGAGATAGAATTTTATGCTGACCAAGAATATATATACTTTGTGGGGTAAGAATGTATATTTCTAGGTGTTACAAATGGAATGAGAAATTTTATATACCATCCATACCATGATGGGGGGTATAATAAATATCAAAAGTGGGAAATAATAAATTTTCTTTAGTTGCAAAAGGTAAAAAAGTATCATAACATTTTGTAGTTCTCCGTTTCCAGATAAAAAGTCTGTTTTCCAATTTATTAAAAACAGAAACGCAGTGAGTGATAGAAAAATGTTTAAAAAGCTGTAGGTTCGGCCGGTCCCTCCAAAAGAAAATATTTAAATCCGTTAAAAATTCTGTTAAAATCTTAAGAATGCCGAATGTAGCTGTTATATTATGGTCTATACGACGACATGGACCTGCATAGGTAACTTTTGTCATAAGCAAACTAAAAAAATGGTGAATAGTGTAGCTAATATCATTAAAATACAGATTATCGGGAGGTACCGTTATATGGGGGCTATGCGAAGACGTGGACCTGCACAGACAATTTTCTGTATTAGGCTGTAGTATCCATTACGAACATCAAATACCAAATTTGAAACAATTCTGGTAAATGATTTTGCTAAAATCATCGAAATACCAAACATCTGGATGTATCGTTATATGGGGGCTACACGAAGACGTGGACCTGCACAGACAATTTTCTGTCATAAGCTGTAGTATCCACTACGAACATCAAATGCCAAATTTGAAACAATTTCGGTGAATAATATCGCTAAAATCATCAAAATATCGAATATCGAAGGGTACCATTATATTGAGGCTATACGAAGAGGTGAACCCCCACAGACAATATTTTGTCTTAGGCTGTAGAATCCATTACGAATGTTAAATACCAAATTTGAAACAATTTCGGTGAATAATGTCCCTAAAATCATCAAATACTGAATATAGAGAGGTACCGTTATATGGGCTGTAGTTATCATGGGCTGTAGTATCCACTACGAACATAAAATACCAAATTTAAAAGAATTCCGGTGAATAATGTAAAGTACTAAAATCAACAAAGTACCGAATATCGGGAGGTACAGTTATATGGGGGCCATACAACGCCGTGAACCTGCACAGACAATTCTCTTTCATAGGCTGTAGTACCCATTACGAACTTCAAATACCAAATTTGAAACAATTCCGGTGAATAATGTCGCTAAAATCATCAAAATGCCGAATATCGGGAGGTACCTTTATATGGGGGCTATACAAAGACGTGAACCTGGGGCTGGATTCTTGTTCTATGAAAATACGAAATGAAAAATATTTCCTTTATAAAATATTTCATTTGACATTTCTTTCCTTTATAAACGTTTTCATTTCACATTTTCACAGAACAAGAATTGAGGCCCTGCACAGACAATTTTCTGTCATAGGCTGTGGTATCCACTACGAACATCAAATACCAAATTTTAAACAATTCCGGTGAATAATGTTGCTAAAATCATCAAAATGCCGTATATCGGGAGGTACCGTTATATGGGCTGCAGTTATCATATGCTGTAGTATCCACTACGAACTTCAAGTACCAAATTTGAAACAATTCCGGTGAATAATGTCGCTAAAATCAACAAAGTATTACATATCGGGAGGTACATTTATATGGGGGCCATACGACGCCGTGAACCTGCACAGACAATTTTCTGTCATAGGCGGTAGTATCCATTACGAACGTCAAATAGTATATTTAAAACAATTCCGGTGAATAATGTCGCTAAAATCATCACAATGCCGAATATCGGAAGGTACCGTTATATGGGGGCTATACGAAGACGTAGACCTCCAAAGACAATTTTCTGTCATACGCTGTAGTATCCATTACGAACGTCAAATACAAAATTTGAAAGAATTCCCGTGAATAATGTCGCTAATATCATCACAATGCCGAATATCGGAAGGTACAGTTATATGGGGGCTATACGAAGACGTGGACCTGCACAGACAATTTTCTGTCATAAGCTGTAGTATCCACTACGAACATCAAATGCCAAATTTGAAACAATTTCGGTGAATAATATCGCTTGAATCATCAAAATATCGAAAATCGAAGGGTACCGTTATATTGAGGCTATACGAAGACGTGAACCTCCACAGACAATATTCTATCTTAGGCTGCAGAATCCATTACGAACGTTAAATACCTAATTTGAAACAATTCCGGTGAATAATGTCCCTAAAATCATCAAATACTGAATATAGGGAGGTACCGTTATATGGGCTGTAGTTATCATAGGCTGTAGTATCCACTACGAACATAAAATACCAAATTTGAAAGAATTCCGGTGAATAATGTCGCTAAAATCAACAAAGTACCGAATATCGGGAGGTACAGTTATATGGGGGCCATGCAACGCCGTGAACCTGCACAGACAATTCTCTTTCATAGGCTGTAGTATCCATTACGAACATCAAATACGAACTTTGAGACAATTTCAATTATGTCGCTAAAATAAGCGCTGTACTGAATATCGGGAGGTACTATAATATTCGGGCTATACCAAAACGTGGTCCTACAGACATAATAAACATTTGAATAAAAGTTTATCAACCTACTTCATTTCGTTCGGAAGCTGCGGTGATTTCCACAGACGGACGGACATTGCTAAATCGACATAGAATTTTATGCTGATCAAGAATATATATACATTGTGGGTCTAAAATATAGATTTCGAGGTGTTACAAATGGAATGACAAAATTAAAATACCCTCCATACTATGGTAGAGGGTATAAAAATTCAGTGAACAATGTAGCTAAAATCATGACAATTCCGAACATAGGGAGGTACAGTTATACTGGGGCTATACGAAAACGTGGATCTGCACAGACAATTTTCTGTCGCAGGCTGTAATATCCATTACGAACTTCGAACACCAAACTTGAAGCAATTGCGGGGAATAATGTCGCTAAAATCATGAAAATACCGAATATCGGGAGGTACCGTTATATGGCGGGATATATGAAGACAGACAAATTTCTGTCACAGTCTGTAGCATCTGTTACGAACTTGAAATACCAAATGTGAAAAATTTCTGGTGAATAATGTCCCTAAAATCATCAAAATACCTAATATCGGGAGGTACCGTTATATGGGGGCTTTACCAGAACGAGGACATACATGACCCATTTTCAATACCAAAAGTCCTGCAGACATAATACACATACTATGGTGGAGGGTATAATAAATAGCAAAAGTGGGAAATATTAATTTTTTTTTATTGCAAAAGGTAAAAAAGTATCATCACATTTTGTGGTTCTCCGTTGTCGGACAAAAAGTCTGCATTCCAAATTATTAGAAACAGAAACGCATTGAGTGTTAGAAAAAACAAGTAAAAAAACTCCATCACTTGTAACGAATTTGGAAATTCTCAAAACCATTAAAATCCTTTAAAAATTATGTTAAAATCTTAAAAACACCGAATGTAGCTGTTATTCCATACGACGGCAAGGACCTGGATAAGTTACTTTTGTCATAAGCAAACTTAAAAAAACGGTGAATAGTGTAGCTAAAATCATCAAAATACCGAATATCTGGAGGTACCGTTGTATGGAGGCTATACGAAGACGTGGACCTGCACAGACAATCTCCTGTCAAAGGCTGTAGCATCCATTACGAACGTCAAATACGAAATTTGAGACAATTTGAAGTATGTCGCTAAAATAAGCGCGGTACCGAATATCAGGAGGTACTATTATATGCGGGCTATACCAAAACGTGGTCCTACAGACATAATACACATTTGAATAAAATTTTTTCAACCTACTTCCTTTCGTTCGGAAGCTACGGTGATTTCCACAGACGGACGGACATCGCTAAATCGACATAGAATTTTATGCTGATCAAGAATATATATACATTGTGGGTCTAAAATATAGATTTCGAGGTGTTACAAACGGAATGACATAATTCCATACTATGGTGGGGGTATAATAAATATCAAAAGTGGGAAATATTAAATTTTCTTTAGTTGCAAAAGGTAAAAAAGTTTCATAATATTTTGTGATTCTCAGTTCTGAGATAAAATGTCTGTTTTCCAATTTATTAAAAACAGAAACGCAGTGAGTGATAGAAAAATGTTTAAAAAGCTGTAGGTTCGGCCGGTCCCTCCAAAAGAAAATATTTAAATCCGTTAAAAATTCTGTTAAAATCTTAAGAATGCCGAATGTAGCTGTTATATTATGGTCTATACGACGACATGGACCTGCATAGGTAACTTTTGTCATAAGCAAACTAAAAAAATGGTGAATAGTGTAGCTAATATCATTAAAATACAGATTATCGGGAGGTACCGTTATATGGGGGCTATGCGAAGACGTGGACCTGCACAGACAATTTTCTGTATTAGGCTGTAGTATCCATTACGAACATCAAATACCAAATTTGAAACAATTCTGGTAAATGATTTTGCTAAAATCATCGAAATACCAAACATCTGGATGTACCGTTATATGGGGGCTACACGAAGACGTGGACCTGCACAGTTAATTTTCTGTCAGAGGATGTTGTACCCATTACGAATTTTAAATACCAAAATTGAAATAATTCCGGTGAATAATGTCGCTAAAATCATCAAAGTACCGATCGATAAAAACAATGTCGCTAAAATCAACAAAGAACCGAATATCGGGTGGTACCGTTATATGGGGGCTATACGAAGACGTGGACCTACATAGACAATTTTCTGTCTTAGGCTGTAGTATCCACTACGAACGTCAAATACCAAATTTGAAACAATTCCGGTGAATAATTTGTCTAAAGTCATCGAAATGCCAAATATCTGGATTTACCGTTAAACTGAAAGAAAAATGCTTCGCAGTGTCAATGAACCGGTTTCGTTGATTTTTTTTCATTGATGCAATGAAAAGCTACGTTAATGCAATAAATGTTTTGTTCATGCAATGAAAACTTACGTTGCTTGTAAATTCAATGATTTTGGGTTTCATTGAATATATGAAACGGATTTCATTAATGTTACGAAACTACTTATTTCTACAAAATTCAGTAAAAATGTGAATATAGAAATGATACATAACTTCGCCGTCTGATACAAACTAGTACACAACCACAGTGTTGATAATTTGAGAGATAGGAATTTGTGATAATTGTTATATTTAAATGTGTGCACCAATTTAATGAAGCAGTTTCATGAAATGAATGAAACGATACAATGTGGAGTTCGTTCTAGGCCAAACAAATGATGCATGGAAAATGTCATCTCAATGGGAAAATATAGGCGACCTGCCTTTTGTTCATTAAAATACGTGGGCTGACGGTCAGACTTACTGACATTCATAAACTGACTCAGAATGTGATTTTATAAAGAAAGTTATAAAGGATTTTTCACGCGTATTTCTACCTGTTACAAACAAATGCGCAAGGACAAAAAATCCTGTACCACAGTGTGGTGTAGGTATTATTAAGTAAAAAACAGCAATGTTCGGCGTGACCGAAATTTTAATATAATCCACCATTTCAAAGGATATAAAAGTTTAAAAATCCGTTGACATATACCATTTAAATGAAAACCTTTATATGGGGGATACGAAGATCTCGACCGGCAAAAGTATTTTTTGTCATAGGCTGTAGTACGAATTTCGAATACGAAATTTGAAGCAATTCCATTGAAAAATGTGGCTATACGAAGACATTGACCTATACCAACAATGTTCCGCCACAGAAGATAGGACCCATTACGAACTACAAATACCAATTTTTGGACAAATCTGTGGAAAAATAATCAAAATACCGAATATCGGGAGGTACCGTTATATGGGTAATACACGATATCGCGGATCGATATAGCCTATCTTCGTACATGACCTGCCTGCATGAATGAATGTTTTTCATTGCAGTAATGAATAAGTTTCTTTACATTCACGAAACTTTTTCACTTTGTTAATGAGTCTGTTTCACGGAATCAATGAAGAATTTTCATAACATTAATGAACAATTTCGTTAGCGTCCATTAACAATTTCGTTAAAGGAGGTTATACGAAGACGTGTACCTACACATACAATTTTCTGTCACAGGTTGTAGTACCCATTACGAACTTCAAATACCAAATTTGAAACAATTCCGGTGACTAATGTCGCTAAAATCATCAAAGTACAGAATATCTGGAGGTAGCGTTATATGGGGGCTTTAGGAAGACGTGGACCTGCACAGACAATTTTTTGTCATAGGCTGTAATATTCATTACGAACTTCAAATTTTAAATTTGAAAAAATTCCGGTGAATAATATAATTTTCAAAATACCTATTATCGGGAGGTACCGTTATATGGGGGCTATACGAAGACGTGGACCTTCGCAGACAGTTTTCTGTCATAGGCTATAGTATTCATTCCAAACTTCCAATACCAAATTTGAGACAATTTGAATAATGTCGCAAAAATCAACAATGAATCGAACATCCGGAGTTACCGTTACGGACAGACGGACGGACATCACTAAATCGACATAGAATTTTATGCTGATCAAGAATATATATTCTTTGTAGGGTCTAAAATGTATATTTCGAGGTGTTACAAACGGAATGACAAACTTAATATACTCTGCATACTATGGTGTGGGGTATTAAAAATCTAAATTCTGTTAAAATCTTAAGAATACCGAATGTAGCTGTTATATTAGGGTCTATACGACGACATGGACCTGCATAGGTAACTTTTGTCATAAGCAAACTAAAAAAAATGGTGAATAGTGTAGCTAATATCATTAAAATACAGATTATCGGGAGGTACCGTTATATGGGGGCTATGCGAAGACGTGGACCTGCACAGACAATTTTCTGTAAATCGAGATAGAATTTTATGCTGACCAAGAATATATATACTTTGTGGGGTAAGAATGTATATTTCTAGGTGTTACAAATGGAATGAGAAATTTTATATACCATCCATACCATGATGGGGGGTATAATAAATATCAAAAGTGGGAAATAATAAATTTTCTTTAGTTGCAAAAGGTAAAAAAGTATCATAACATTTTGTAGTTCTCCGTTTCCAGATAAAAAGTCTGTTTTCCAATTTATTAAAAACAGAAACGCAGTGAGTGATAGAAAAATGTTTAAAAAGCTGTAGGTTCGGCCGGTCCCTCCAAAAGAAAATATTTAAATCCGTTAAAAATTCTGTTAAAATCTTAAGAATGCCGAATGTAGCTGTTATATTATGGTCTATACGACGACATGGACCTGCATAGGTAACTTTTGTCATAAGCAAACTAAAAAAATGGTGAATAGTGTAGCTAATATCATTAAAATACAGATTATCGGGAGGTACCGTTATATGGGGGCTATGCGAAGACGTGGACCTGCACAGACAATTTTCTGTATTAGGCTGTAGTATCCATTACGAACATCAAATACCAAATTTGAAACAATTCTGGTAAATGATTTTGCTAAAATCATCGAAATACCAAACATCTGGATGTATCGTTATATGGGGGCTACACGAAGACGTGGACCTGCACAGTTAATTTTCTGTCAGAGGATGTTGTACCCATTACGAATTTTAAATACCAAAATTGAAATAATTCCGGTGAATAATGTCGCTAAAATCATCAAAGTACCGATCGATAAAAACAATGTCGCTAAAATCAACAAAGAACCGAATATCGGGTGGTACCGTTATATGGGGGCTATACGAAGACGTGGACCTACATAGACAATTTTCTGTCTTAGGCTGTAGTATCCACTACGAACGTCAAATACCAAATTTGAAACAATTCCGGTGAATAATTTGTCTAAAGTCATCGAAATGCCAAATATCTGGATTTACCGTTAAACTGAAAGAAAAATGCTTCGCAGTGTCAATGAACCGGTTTCGTTGATTTTTTTTCATTGATGCAATGAAAAGCTACGTTAATGCAATAAATGTTTTGTTCATGCAATGAAAACTTACGTTGCTTGTAAATTCAATGATTTTGGGTTTCATTGAATATATGAAACGGATTTCATTAATGTTACGAAACTACTTATTTCTACAAAATTCAGTAAAAATGTGAATATAGAAATGATACATAACCTCGCCGTCTGATACAAACTAGTACACAACCACAGTGTTGATAATTTGAGAGATAGGAATTTGTGATAATTGTTATATTTAAATGTGTGCACCAATTTAATGAAGCAGTTTCATGAAATGAATGAAACGATACAATGTGGAGTTCGTTCTAGGCCAAACAAATGATGCATGGAAAATGTCATCTCAATGGGAAAATATAGGCGACCTGCCTTTTGTTCATTAAAATACGTGGGCTGACGGTCAGACTTACTGACATTCATAAACTGACTCAGAATGTGATTTTATAAAGAAAGTTATAAAGGATTTTTCACGCGTATTTCTACCTGTTACAAACAAATGCGCAAGGACAAAAAATCCTGTACCACAGTGTGGTGTAGGTATTATTAAGTAAAAAACAGCAATGTTCGGCGTGACCGAAATTTTAATATAATCCACCATTTCAAAGGATATAAAAGTTTAAAAATCCGTTGACATATACCATTTAAATGAAAACCTTTATATGGGGGATACGAAGATCTCGACAGGCAAAAGTATTTTTTGTCATAGGCTGTAGTACGAATTTCGAATACGAAATTTGAAGCAATTCCATTGAAAAATGTGGCTATACGAAGACATTGACCTATACCAACAATGTTCCGCCACAGAAGATAGGACCCATTACGAACTACAAATACCAATTTTTGGATAAATCTGTGGAAAAATAATCAAAATACCGAATATCGGGAGGTACCGTTATATGGGTAATACACGATATCGCGGATCGATATAGCCTATCTTCGTACATGACCTGCCTGCATGAATGAATGTTTTTCATTGCAGTAATGAATAAGTTTCTTTACATTCACGAAACTTTTTCACTTTGTTAATGAGTCTGTTTCACGGAATCAATGAAGAATTTTCATAACATTAATGAACAATTTCGTTAGCGTCCATTAACAATTTCGTTAAAGGAGGTTATACGAAGACGTGTACCTACACATACAATTTTCTGTCACAGGTTGTAGTACCCATTACGAACTTCAAATACCAAATTTGAAACAATTCCGGTGACTAATGTCGCTAAAATCATCAAAGTACAGAATATCTGGAGGTAGCGTTATATGGGGGCTTTAGGAAGACGTGGACCTGCACAGACAATTTTTTGTCATAGGCTGTAATATTCATTACGAACTTCAAATTTTAAATTTGAAAAAATTCCGGTGAATAATATAATTTTCAAAATACCTATTATCGGGAGGTACCGTTATATGGGGGCTATACGAAGACGTGGACCTTCGCAGACAGTTTTCTGTCATAGGCTATAGTATTCATTCCAAACTTCCAATACCAAATTTGAGACAATTTGAATAATGTCGCAAAAATCAACAATGAATCGAACATCCGGAGTTACCGTTACGGACAGACGGACGGACATCACTAAATCGACATAGAATTTTATGCTGATCAAGAATATATATTCTTTGTAGGGTCTAAAATGTATATTTCGAGGTGTTACAAACGGAATGACAAACTTAATATACTCTGCATACTATGGTGTGGGGTATTAAAAATCTATACCAAAAAGTGAAACATATAAGTGACATTTAAAAGCAAAAGTATACTACCAAGCTTAAAGTAAACAAAAATAATTTATAAACAAGTAAATAAGCTGTAAGTTCGGCCGGGCCGAGCTTTGAATTGGAACGAATTTGGCGATTCTCAAAAACAATAAAATCCGTTAAAAATTCTGTTAAAATCTTAAAAGTACCGAATGTAGCTGTAACATTAGGGTCTATACATCGACATGGAACTGCATAGGTAACTTGTATCATAAGCCATTTCAATATCCAAATGCGAAACATAAACAAACTTCAAATACTAAATTTGGAAGAATTCCGTTGAATAATGTCGCTAAAATCATCAAGAAACCCAATATCGGGAGATACCGTTATATGGGTGCTATACGAAGACGTGGACCTGCACAGACAATCTCCTGTCATAGGCTGTAGCATCCATTACGAACATTAAATACCAAATTTGAAACAATTCCGGTGAGTAATGTTGCTAAAATCAACAAAGTACCGAATATCGGGAGGTACCGTTATACGAAGACGTGGACAATTTTTCGTCTTAGGCTGTAGTATCCATTTCGAACTTCAAATGCCAAATTTGAAACAATTCCGGTGAATAATATCGCTAAAATAATCAAAATACCAAATAACTGGAGGTACAGTTATATGGGGGCTGTACCAAAACGTGGAGGTAAATACATTTGGGTATAATTTTAACAATCTACTTCAATTTTTTCGGAAATTAGAGTGATTTCCACAGACGGTGAATAATGTCGCTAAAATCGTCAAAGTACCGTATTTCGGGAGGTATCGTTATATGGAGGCTATATGAAAACGGGGACAGACAAATTTCTGTCATAGTCTGTAGCATCCGTTACGAACTTCAAACACCAAATTAAAAAAAAAAAAAAAAACAATTCCGGTGAATAATATCGCTAAAATCATGAAAGTACCGAATATCGAGAGGTACCGTTATATAGTAACGTAGACGTAACCATAAACAATAATGAATAGAGCAACATAATACACACCCCATTGTAAACAACAATAAGTAAAAATTTTTTGAAATGCATTCATACGTATGTATGTATACATATTATGTATAGTAAGCATATTTTTTCTAAACAAAAATTACTGTAACATTCAAATTTGAAAATAAAGAAGCAGTCTTAATAAAGAACTCTACAAAATAACATCACAAAAAGGCAAAACAAAGTTTATTGATGCGATGCAAGACTACCAATTCAATGAAACTTTCGATTTGTCTGTTATCCAAGAAAAAGAACTTGCTTAAAGCCGTACGTCGGTTAAAATCGTAAAAAACCCTTACATTTAAAATGGGAAGACGCCGCAGAATTTGTAGAGGAATGTAAATCCGATTCGGTGACCTCACGAAAGTGCGAAAAAGCTGTGGTGCAAACGTGAATTAGTGAATTAATTAACAATAAGGAAAAATAAAAACAAAGAACATAAAAAAAGTTTTCATAGTGACAAATAAAAATATATAAAAAAGAAAAAAAGAAAAAAAGCAAAGAATATTATACATAAACTTTTATAGTAATAAGTGACAAGAAAAAATATTTCGGCATTTAAAAACAAACATGACGCAACAAGGACCAACATCAATGGCCTTGTCCGACAGTGAAATGTCGCAAGTAGCTTATCAAATTGCAAATGTTGAAAAATTTGATGGAAATCAACAATCATTATTTCCATTTATAAGCAGGATAGACTATGTTCTTGCCTTATACCCAACAAATGATTTTAAGGCAACAAAATATAAAAGTAATCGCAACAATTGGTAGTGACCACAACATCAATACGTGGTTCGAGCTAAAGAGGTCGCTAATAATGAATTATAAAACGCAAACGCTAAGCCATTTATTTTTGGAGGAGTTTCGATATACGCCGTACAAAGGAAATGTACGTGCTTTTCTTGAGGAAGCTGAACGAAGAAGACAGATTCTAGCAAGTATGTTAGAATTAGAAAATGATTCGCATAAGAAATTATTGTATTCAAGATTAATTAAAAGTACCAATAAAAACCTAATTCAAAAACTGCCATTAAATATTTACGTTAGGATTGTGAATCATGAAATCTTAGATTTAAGATCTCTTATTAATATTTTACAAGAAAAAAAAACACAAAAGACAAATCAAAATAAGAATACATTACCTGTAAAGCAATTTAATAAATTCTATAAGCCACCTGTATTTTACACAAATCCTCAACCATACTATAATTCACCTAATTACTCAAACTTTACACCACCTACCCACAATCAGCAACCTAATCCTTACTACCCACCTAACTTAACAGCCAACAAAACCAAATTTTCAAAGACAGCATTTATTTGACCAAAATCGTTTTAACCAAAACCCAGGTCAACAATACAATACATACTCAACTGCAACAAATCAACTAATTAAAAGACCCAGACCATCTGATAGCGGACAGAGTAAAATGAGTTTCGAGGAACTTAGAAATCAAAAAATGTCCTCTTATTAACAGTGCAATCCCTTCAATAATTATTATGAACCGGTTTATGACAATCGCGAATATCACCCAGACCAGACGCGAGTACCACCCAGACCCACAATTAGTTAAAACATCTATAGAAGATTACAACGATGAACACAAAGAATTTATTACTGAACAAAACGAAAATTTTTCTGCCACTGGCCTCGGAAACCAACAATTTTTTGTAATTACATACAAGGAAAATGATTTGAAATGTCCACAGTCAATATGATAACTCGAAACAGATTCAATTTACCAATCCACGATAAGGAATATCTTATTCACATCAGTACCGGTAATTTGTTTCCAATGCAACATACATTTCTAATACACCCATTTTCAACTAATTACGATATTTTGATAGGAAGGACATTTTTAGATAATGCGAAGGCTTTAATAGATTACAATAAAAAAAATCGTATATCTTTATAATGAAAGATACAAGCTGACAAACCACGTATCCAAACCTGACAATTTTCAAGAAGAGACTTACACAACAGAAGACAAACATCATAAATCAAATAAGGTACAAATTCCAATAACGGCTAAAGAGACGGAATCATTCAGATTAGATCATTTAAATCACGAGGAAAAAAACAAAATTATGTTCATTATTACGACAGTATAAAAATATACAATATCGCGATGGTGATAAACTCACTTTCACAAATAACATTAAACACTCTATAAATACAGTGCATAATTCCCCAATATATTCAAAACTATACAGCCTATGAACAAGAAGTTGAAACACAAATAAAAAATATGTTAGATCAAGGCATAATAAGAAACATTAATTCGCCTTACAGTAGCCCCATTTGGATAGTTCCGAAGAAACAAGATGCCTCAGGAAAACAAAAAGTTAGAATTGTTATAGATTACAGGAAATTAAATGAGTTAACCGTAAGCGATAGACACCCCATCCCAAACATAGATGAGATCTTAGGAAAGCTAGGCAAATGTAACTATTTTACCACAATAGACTTAGCTAAAGGCTTTCACCAGATCAAAATGTATCCAGACTCAATTTCAAAAACTGCTTTCTCTACTTCATTTGGGCACTACGAATATCTCCGCATGCCCTTCGGTTTGAAAAACGCCCCGGCAACATTCCAAAGATGCATGAATGACATCCTTAGACCACTGCTTGGAAAGCATTGTCTCGTCTATTTAGATGACATTATCGTATTTTCTACTTCTCTTGAAGAACATTTAAATTCACTTCGTTTAGTATTTGAAAAATTGTCTAAAGCTAACTTAAAATTACAACTCGATAAATGTGAGTTCCTACGTTCAGAAACTTCGTTCTTAGGTCATATTGTAACCAAGGACGGCATCAAACCAGACCCAGAAAAAATAGCAGCCATAAAAATTACCCTATACCCACGAAAACTAAAACCATTAAATCATTCTTAGGACTAGTTGGATTCTACAAGAAAATTCATCCCAAATTTGGCAGAAATTGCAAAACCAGTGACTAGAGTACTTAAGAAAGATTCAAAACTAAATGTTCAAGATCCAGAATACATTTTCGCTTTTGAAAAACTAAAGCAACTAATTTCAGAAGACCCTATTTTGAAAATATCAAATTTTAAAAAAAAAATTGTATTGACTACTGACGCATTGGAGCCGTGTTGTCACAGGGCACCCTATCAGTTACATTTGTCGAACGTTAAACGATCATGAGACAAATTACAGCGCAATTGAAAAAGAACTCCTTGCTATTGTGTTTGCAACTAAAACTTTTCGTCATTATCTATTAGCCCGACATTTGGTTATATCGAATGAAGGACCCTAACTCAAAGTTGACTCGATGGAGATTAAAACTATCAGAGTATGAATTTGATATAAAATACATAAAAGGTAAATGTAGCCGATTCATTGTCCATGATAAAAATAGAACAGTCATATTTTAGCGAACAAATACAGCATAGCGCTGAAAATAACAATAGTGACTTAAATCACGGAAAAAACAGTCAATACATTACAATAAATTTAAACGTAAATTACAGGGTTGCCCATATTCGAAGGACCTTTGGGTCCCTTGGGCCCATTCCAATCGACGAGGCTTGTCCGCAGGCAACATTCTTTGCGTCAATTGAATTTTGTACGGGAACAAATGCAAATCAATGCGAATAATCCGTTGTAAAGTGGACCGAGCCATGCCCAACTGCTGAGAACGACGTTTTTGGGATGTTCTTGGGGACCTCTCAACACTGGCTCGTACGGCAGCGATATTCTCGGCCGATCGCCTTGGTCGACTTTTATATGGCCTCTTCGGATTATGAAGAGCCTTACCAGTCGAAAAATTTTTTTTAGAAGGCGCACTTCTCACATTTTTTAATGTTTTAAAAGCACGTTGAGTTTTCACAATTGACTTCTTCTATTGAGTGTAAATTTCAGAGCGCTCGAGTGGCGTTTATTGGTTCATGGTAAAAATCTGCTTGGACTGACGCTTCAAACGCGGTATGTCATTAAGCAATGTGATATCTCTGTCAAAAGTTATGGCGTTGCCAGATGGGTCCGTCGAATATGGACAACCCTGCACATGGTTTACCATTTCATAAGGACATTAGACAAAAACGAAGACTTTTTAATATTGCAGGATCAATCTTTAAGTTTCTATTTGGAACAATGGATGAAGAAGATCGAATTAAATTTCAAGAAAAACTCGAAAACATGGCGCAAAATTCAATACAGTTATATGAAATTAATGACGTTATAAATCAAGTTAATGACAACATCGAAAAATTAGAAATAAATCGCATAATGTATCACGCATTCATATTTGATTTAATGCAGTTTATAGAATATGTAGAAGACTTTGAAATGGGTATGCAAATGTCCAGACTAGGACTGTTTAATCCCAAATGGTTAAATTACGACAAGTAAATATAAATAACAGAAATATTTTACTAATAAAAACCTCGACGTGGATCAATTACCGAGAAAAAATGAAACTTATAATTTCACATATTCCCACTAACTTTAAAACTTTTAACACCTTAAAAATTATCCCCTATCCCGATCAGAATGGATACCAATTAGAACACACGAGCACCTCTCTTATTTTGAAATGAACAATAAAATTTATACTGATACAAATTTAGAAAGTAATGATGAAAGTATTTCTAAAATTTTGTTGCATACAACGCCAATTTGTAATTTTAAGCCTATTGTACAACAGAAATTATAAAATATGTTGAACCTAACATACTTGGTACTTGGAATCTTAAAGGTGTATTACCTTTAAAACAAAATTGTCAATTAAATACCAAATTAAATATACAAGGAAACAAAATTATTAGAATTAAGAACCGTGAACTACAAATAAATGATATCAATCTATACCAAAATAATTTATCACCTCAAATCGACCTAACCAAATTGTACAATCCTCTTAAAATAACAAAAGTAAAAAATATGAAGTAAAAAGTAAAAATATGAAATCTAGCGATCTTTTGGATCTTATCCTAGGTTTAATTCTAGCAATATGGGAATTTATTTGGGATAAGGTGAAGGATAAGTATGGGATTAAGGGATGACGTCTGGTGTTTATAAAAATGTCTTCTTCAAATTTACTTATTATATTTTCATAATTCTGCAAGTCGATGGTATGAATAAATTTTAATGATCCGTTTTTTGCTAGTCCTGCATGTATTGTGATTAATTTAGAATTGTAATAGTCCAATATTTGGAAATCTGCTCTGCATTGTGACAGCAGTAGTGGTACTCTGCAATATATAAAGTGAATTTAGTTAATTTTTTATGTGGGTTTTGTGGACTACTCGTCCTCCCGGTTACTATGGTTGAAATTCTATTTTCCTTAATTATTTCTTCTTTACACCTTTGTGACAATTTTGTCCCTAGCCGCTTATTTATCTTAACGTAGATGTGTTGGCCTGGTAAATATTCCTTAACATTGTTTCTGTTTTTGTTGTGATATCTTATGTCATGTGCCTGTTTTTGCTGCAGTCTGTCAACATTTGAGAGCCTTGTACGGTCGTAACTACCAGGTGAAAAATCTACAGTTCGACCGAAAAATAGATCAACCGTTTTTTCCCCTATCGCTGAATGAATCGAGTGATTGTATTCGTTAACGGCCTTTTCTAAAAGTTCTTTAAAATCACGTCATACTCCTTCAGATTTAATGCATCTCAAAAGTTCGGCTAATGTTGAGTGGAACCTTTCGATTTGTCCATTAACTTCGCTCCTGTAAGGTGGACAAGTAAGTACATCAATCCCTAATTCATCTTTCATCATAAACATTATTGATGAAGAATTCAACTATCTTTCATTGTCTATTGCCACCGTTTTTGGTACCCCATAAAAGAATAAGAGATCTCTAAGAGGTCTCTCTACATCTTCCGTAGATTTGCCTTTAATAATACGGGCTTGAGCATATTTTGAAAATTTATGTATGGATGTTAGCACTAATTTTTTGTCCGTTGAAAGATATCCAAATGAAGGATTTATCCTGGATAGGTGGGGATAGGTGTTTCACCAATCCTTGAGGCATAAAATTTTATATTTATATATATATATATACATATATATATATATATATATATATATATATAAGTATATATATATATATATATATCTATATATATATATATATATATATATATATATATATATATATATATATATATATATATATATATATATATATATATATATATATATATGGTAGGTTCACTATTGGTCACGCGGAGACTTAACTTAAATGTGTGTTGTATGCCTGGGCATCCCCCACCCCAGCCGCCGTACATCTCTCTTGATCGCAGAGTATGTGTCAGCCCGATATGTGAACCGATTTGAATATAAGTTGACAAATTTATTTTTGTACCAAATACAATCAATCATGCCGAATGTCATTGGAGTCGGATCTGTTTGGCGCATCAAGTAAATGAAATCGGTCGAAAATATATCTGAACCGATTTCAATACAATTTGACAACTTTATTTTTTTTTGATCAAAATCCTGTCAGTCATTCCAAATTTCAGTATATTAGAACATATATATCGTATTTCGCGCATCAAATAAACGAAATCGGTCGAAAATATATATCCAAATCTGAACCGATTTCAATATAATTGAGCAAATGCATGTTCGTTTTTAATATCCGTTGCACATTCCAAATTTCATTGAAATTAGAAATACATAGTATGTTTGGTGCATCAATTACATGAAATCGAAAGCCTTGTTTAGTCCACGAATTCCACTCTTTAAGTCACAAACAACATATAACGATACCCACCTATATTTCGTATTTTTATACCCTCCACCATACTATGGAGGGTATATTAATTTTGTCATTCCGTTTGTAACTCCTCGAAATACTCATGTCAGACCCAACAAAGTATATATATTCTTGATCAGCGTAAAATTCTAAGACGATTTAGCCATGTCCGTCTGTCTGTCTGTCTGTCTGTTGTAATCACGCTATCTTTCGAACAAATTGAGATAGAAGGCTAAAATTTTGCACACATGTATATTTTGCCAGTAGGCAGTTTAAGTTCGTAAATGGGCCATGTAGGTCCAAGTTATCATATAGCCCCCATATGACGGTACCTCCCGATATTCGGTATTTTGATGATTTTAGCGATATTATTCACCGGAATTGTTTCAAATTTGGCATTTGAAGTTCGTAATGGATACTACAGCATAAGACAGAAAATTATCTGTACAGGTCCACGTCTTCGTGTAGCCCCCATATAACGGTACCCCCCGATATTCGGTATTTTGATGATTTTGGAGACATTGTTTACCGGAATCGTTTCAAATTTGGTATTTGAAGTTCGTAATGGATACTACATCCTAAATCAAAAAATGAGCCATGTAGGTCCACGTCTTCATATAGTCCCCATATAACGGTACCCCCGATATTCGGTATTTTGATGATTTTAGCGACACTATTTACTGGGATTGTTTCAAATTTCGCATGTGAAGTTCATAATGGATACTTCAGCCCATGCCAGAAAATTGTCTGTGCAGGTCCACGTCTACGTATAGTCCCCATATAACGGTACCCCCCATATTCGGAATTTTGATGATTTTAGCTACATTATAAACAGATTTTTCTTCAAGTTTCGCATTTAAATATTGTAATAACTTATGACAAAAATTGACTATGCAGGTACAAGTCGTCGTATAAACATTCGGTATTTTTAAGATTTTAACAGAATTTTTAACGGATTTTATTTTTTTTTTGGAAATTGCCAAATTTGTACCAAATGGTGGAGGGTATTACAAGTTCGGCCCGGCCGAACTTACAGCTTTTTTACTTGTTATAATTCTAGTCTTATTTACCCATTTATATATGTATATAAATTAAACAATTATTTAATAAATTTTATTTTTTAAAAAGACCGGAGCGGTAGTTACACCGCTTGTTTATTATGAAATCAAATGTGTAACTGATTAACTTAACTAACTTAACTCTAAATGTCAGCTACGGAATTATTATTATTTATGCTGACTTTGTATTTTTCACGAACACGCCACTGATACAATTGTATCAAGCAATAATAAATTAATATATATTATAATTGCAAGCATTATTTTTGTATTATCTGTAATATTTTTATACCCTCCACCATACTATGGAGGGTATATTAACTTTGTCATTCCGTTTGTAACTCCTCGAAATCCTTAGATCCTTACGTGATAAGGTATCAAAAAAAAATTTGGATCAACGTGATCCTTACGCGACACTTTGTCAAAAAGGGTTCGCGATTTAATGTTATCCTGTAAGTTGCAATTATCGAAATTGCACTTACCGCTGTCTTTTATTACGCGTCACTTTATCAAAAAGGATCGCGGACTACTTTTGATCCTGTAAGTTGCAATTATCGAAATTGAACTTACTGCAGCTTTTATTATTAAAACCACGATTTTTCTATTTATTAAAATCAACTTTATTGGTTGGCTGCTGATCAAAGAGTGTCTTAAAAACTACATTACAATATTCGAGTAAGAATTAAATTTTAAAATTAATTTGCCTATTTAACAAAATTATTTTCCATGAAATCATGCCACTCTGTTGTTTAAAATTTAGTTGCTGTTACCAAAAACAATTCTTGTTAATTTCGTCTACACGCGTAAAGCATTGCATGGGTTGACGAAGTCAACTACCGGAAATGCATTTTTGGGTTCATTAAAATTAATCGGAATTTGATGTTGGGAAAATATTTGGAGCAGACAAACGTCTGCAATGCAGATTCATGAGAATTGATTGCTTTGGAATAATTATTAATAAAAGAAACTATACTTTATTGGATTAACAACTTATTGTGTGTTAACTCCTCCCCCTTTAAAAACGATTGTCCCCAATCGTTAGAAATAAGGTAAGTCATCGACCTTTTGTGGTCCTGGTACCTGCACTGTGTTTCGAGTGACTGGGACCTGTATTATTTTTTGTTTTTTCTTTGTTAAAAACCCAATTATCAATAAAAATATAGCAAAAATCGAAAATAAAGAAAAAAAGGTAAATTTAGTAACAACTGATTCCGACTTGAGTTCATGGATGGATTTAGTATTATTAATATGCAAATAGTTTAACATTTCCAAAGATAAAAGATTTATGAATTCATCTTCGTCGGGTGTTTGCTGTATTGCTGGTGGACTAATTATTGAAAATGGAGCTTCTAAATTTTCGTAAAATTTGTCATTAATACGCAGCGTGACATTTTGGAATTCTATTAAAAATGTTCCATTTAAAGATTTATTATTTACTGTCCCACTAAAATCATTAAGAAATATAATACCCGGCGAAATAGTTTCTATCTGAGGAATATGATACCCGTGAGTAATTTGACAAGATGAATTCATTCCGTTTAGTAACGGTGGGATACAAGTATCGTTGGAAATATCTACTAATTGGTCCCTTTGAAAAAATTTTACATTTTTTGTCATTATGCATTTATTTTTTACGCCATATATGCTATTATTACTTTTAATAATTTCATTAAATTTAATATTTATGATTTTATTATTTCTTTTTACAGGTTTTATCAAAAAATTTTGATAGTTTTCTTTATTAGTTAATGGTATTTTAATAATATATAAAAGTTTTTCTTGATTATACATTACTTTTAGTTTTGCAAATTCTAGGGCTTCTTCTATTGATGTTACAATAATATTATCGTTTTTAATTTTTTCTAATGCAATTGTCATTTCTTTTTTATTTAACAAAAATGTGTTTACAATATTTAACTTAGCCCATTGTATTCCAAATTTAATATTTGTTAGTTCTTCTTTTGTAAATCTTAGTTTTATTTGCATGCTGAGTGCAGCTTCATTTACATAGTTGTTATCTTTTTTAATGGCTTTTTCTATTTGATTTGTAATTTGGGTTAGGTTTTGTAACCTTTCTGTAAAAATGTCATTTATTATTACTTGTTGATTATTGTTTTGAACTGTTTGGTCTAAAGTTTTTGTAATTAACTCAAAATCGTCATGATCCGGAGATCCTGCGATGTATTTCCAGGCTGTGCCTATCATATTAATGGCTCTTTTCTTTCTTTCTATGGGTTCTATGGTTTCAAGGATATTGTGAATTTCTGATATTTCATGAGTTAGGAGTGGGAAAAAAGGATTAGATTTAGGAATGGTTTGTGTAATTTTCCATTGTATGTCCTCAACGAGGTTTCTGTATCGTTTTATGTCTATGATGTGAATAATGTTGAAAGTTCCATCCTGAATTTTTGATAGTCCATTATGAATGGGTACAAGGTATGATTGTGTGAAGTTAAAAAGGTGTGTGTTGCTTTGTGAAGAAGTGTAGTGAAATGTTAATGTTCTGTAAAAAGAAATATATAAAAATGAAGTCAGTTTTTGATGTTGCTTTTATGTACTATTTTTCCTGATTCTGTAAGTATTGTTGTAGTGTTGTTTTCTTTTACTATTTCTTTTCTAAATCTTGGAGACAATTTAGTCCCTAAACGCTTATGGATTTTTACATAAATTTCATCACCTGGGTCAAATTGTTTGATTGGTTCTCGATTTTTATTATGGTTTTTAAGGTCAGTTATCTGTTTGTCTCGTAATCTTTGAATATTATCTTGTCTCGCTTTGTCATACATTTCGGGGTCTATGCTAACTCGTCGTCCGAAAAATACTTCGAGTGGTCTTTGTCCTGTTGTGCTATGTATTGTGTAATTGTATTCATAAATTGCTCTATCTAAAAGTTCTATAAAGGTAGGATATGTCCGTTCAGTTCGAAGGCAACGCATAATTTCAGCTAAGGTGGAGTGAAATCGTTCAACCTGACCGTTCACAACACTCGTATATGGTGGAGCTTTGTAGATTTCTATATTCAATTGGTCTTGTAACATAAAAATTATTGAAGCTGAATTAAAAGATTTCTCATTATCAAAAATTATAATTTTTGGAACACCGAATAAAAATATTAATTCTCGTAAAGGTTCTTTTACATGTTCAATAGCTCTTGACATAATAATTTTGCCCTGTGCGTATTTTGAGAATTTATCCAACGCTGTGAGGACAAGTTTATTTTCCGTTTTAAAAATATCAATATGGAGGATTTCTCCAGGATATGAGGGTATTGGTGTTTCCCTTAGTTCAGGTTTCGGAGGATGCCTGTCATATTTGTTTTCTTTGCAAGTAGTACATTGCTTGACGATTCTGTTAATTTTACTGTTCATACTGGGAAAATAATATTTTTCGAGAATCTGTATTTTATTTTCTCTGGCATTTCTGTGAGCTCTTTTGAGTGTGCTGATAATTATTTCATCCTGTTGGGTATTGTCTTTAATATCTTCTACTTGGAGGCTAGTAAATCTAATACGATATTTTGCAAAGTGTTGTGGAAAAATTTCTTGAATTTTTCCCATTAATGTTTCGGGTGCTTTGATGCCATTTATTACAGAGGGATTTAAGTATTTTTTCAAAATTTGGATTAGCTGTTCAGGGGTATAATCGGTTTCTGGAAGTGTATGCCTGTGGATGGTTGGGAATACAATATCAAATTTATAGGAGTTTGTTGCGTTAGGGTCAAAGATTATTTGGTTTTTAAAAACGTTTATTGGAGCTTCGACACTATAAATAAGATTATGTGAGGAACTATCGTCACTATGCGTCTTTTCCGACATAGAATTAACTTGCGACACTTCAGGCACTCTGGAAGGGCATCTGCCACTACATTACTCTTTCCTGGTTTATAAAAGAGTTCATAGTCATATTCTTCCAATATGGCTTTCCATCGCTTCATTTTGCTATTGTTGTTTTTATTACTTAGAGCATAGGTGAGTGGCTGGTGGTCTGTGTATATTTTCACTTTTGCCGCTCCATATAGAAAATTTCTAAGACTGTTAAGGGCCCATATAATAGCAAGCATCTCCTTTTCATTCGCAGCGTAATGTTCTTCTGCTTTATTCAGAGTTCTTGATATAAATGTAATGGGCTTGTCTCCTTGAGACAAAACTGCTCCGAGAGCATAATCTGAGGCATCAGTTGTTAGCTCGAAGGGCTTCTCATAATTTGGATAGTATAACAAAATATCTCTTGATATTAAGGAATTTTTTATCTTTGTAAAAGCTTCTACCGCCTTTGCATTAAACTCTATAGAAATTATAGACGATTGTCTTTTCGATATTCGACCCTCTTCACCTCTCAAAAGTGACGTCAGCGGTTTTGCCAATTTTGCATAATCTTTTATAAAACGGCGATAATATCCGGCAAGGCCTAGGAAGGATCGAAGTTCTTTAATAGTTCTGGGTTGTGGAAAGTTTGCAATAGCTTCCACTTTTTTGGGGTTGGTTTTTATACCTGCTTCGGATATTATAAATCCGAGAAATTCTACCTCTTGTTTAAAGAAATGACATTTGTCCAATTGGACTTTCATATTAGCTTCTTCTAAAGTTTTGAAGACATTATGAATATCCCGAATATGGTCATCTTCAGATTTGCTGTATATAACTATATCATCGATATATACGTAGCATATTCTCCCTATATGTTCGCGGAGAATATCATCGAGAGCTCGTTGAAATATCGACGGCGCATTTTTTAAACCAAATGGTAAGCGAGTGAACTCGTATTTACCATTATTTATAGAAAATGCAGTTTTTTCTACATCAGAGCTTTTTAATGGAATTTGGTGGAATCCGCTTTTTAAGTCTAAGACAGAAAAAAATTTGCTATTTCCTAATTTTCCTAAAACATCGGATATCTCAGGAATTGGATATCTATCTGAAATTGTAACGGAATTTAGTTTTCTGTAGTCTATGACCATTCTATATTGTTTATTTCCCTGGGAATCAGGTTTTTTATCAACTATCCATACAGGTGAATTGTATGGTGATCTTGATGGTTGTATGATTCCATCGCTTAAAAGTTTTTCTACTTGCATTTCGACTTCTCGTTTTAATGAAGCCGGGTAAGGGTAGAATTTGGTATACACTGGAGAATCATTTGATGTACGGATTTCTCCAACTACTTTGGTTATGTAAGTTAATTTTTCGTCTGGCTCTGCGAAGAGGTTAGAGAATTTATCTATTAAACAATTCATGGCTTTCATTTGCCTGGGGTTCATATGGTCATCTCGTAATTTTATAGTATTTACACTTTGACTGGCATGTTGCTTAAGTTGAACCTTCGTATGCTTGCGAACGATTATGTAATTTTTACTTGTGTAAATAACTGCGTCTAAGGCTTTTAGACTGTCATTACCTAGAATGCCATGGAAGGATTTTAGACTAGGCATTAGATAGAATTTAAGTTTGTCGTCTAGTTTGAAAAGGTTTATGTACGTGTGTGATGTGATTTTTACATCACCTGCAACAGATTTTGCAAAGAATGGAATTTCATTTGGAATTATTTTTTTTACTAAGTCCGGTTGGATGTAGTTTTTACTAGATCCCGTGTCAATCAAGATTCTTAAGATTTTCCCGCTCTTCGTCCGACACTCAAAATATGGAAGCGAAGAGCTTGTCATTCTAAAAAATGAATGTCATCAAGTTCGGAATCTGCTTCATAGTTTGGTATATTATTTTCTAGATAAGAGTCATTGAAATAGTTTTCCGGATCTTGGTCGTAATTTTGTGGTGTATGTTCTTCAGAATAATCTTCGTAATTAATGTTGTCGGACTCGAATGTATCTCCTGTATCTGTATTTATATGGAATGTTCGTTGGGCTTTCGGTGGACTAACGTTTTGTTTTGACGGTGGATTGGGTGGTCTTTTACCTAAGAATTGGTTTTGATTTGGTCTATTTGCGTAATTGATTTGTTGGGATCGAATACTGCGATCAACATCCATTGGCTCCGCTGGCTTTGGTGCCGTTGGGCGTGGTGGAGGCTGTCTTGGGTGGCCGAAACTTGGAATACCCATATTATAATTATTGTTCATTTTAGGAATATTTTGTGGGTTAGGTATGTAGGCTATGTTTGGATTGAACTGATGTTTGTTCCTTTGAAAATTATATCTTTGAGACGGAGTTGTTTGATAATAGGTTTTTTTAATTGGTTGAATATTTGATTTTGGGCATGGTTAGTACGGAATTTTTGGTTTTCTAATTTGAGACATAAATGAAGAGCCTGGGGTAAATCCGCTGGTTCTCTCATTCCTAGTAATCTTGGTAGGTCGCCATTTAATCCTCTTATAAACGTATCGAGGGCTTTGCTACTATAAGTTTGTGTTAGTAGACATAGAGCCTCATTTCCAGCTTCTAAACCTCCTAGTTTGTTCAGTATCAAGGATAGGTGTGAATAAACTGCCTGATAAAATTCCTGTACTGTGGAGTTCCCTTGAATTAGACCTGTCATCTGGTATTCTAATGTGGATACATCTCGTTTGTCGGCATAGTGTAGAGTAAGGCACTTGGAAATTGCTGGCCAATCTAAAGGAGTGTTGTATGACTCCAATGCTATGTCCGCATTACCTACAATTTTATTTCTAATTATGTTCAAAATACCGTAGTACTTTGGAGTACCTTTCAGGTTTTCATATATTTTTAAAATTCTTTCCACGCTCTTTCTCCAAGAGTTAAACTCTCCTGGTTTCCCTGAAAATTCCCTCAGACATTTGACAACATCGGGGATCCTATCTAGGTCACTTATACTGCCTACGTGTTCCGCGTCAATGGTTTGATCGACTGCGTTTGTCTGAATTGCGTTCGGATTTAATGTAGCTTGTAGTACGTGAGGTAACTGACTATTGACTATTTCTAATATAATATTCCTAAGGTCTGTTAAGTTTATCTGTCCTGGTTCAGGTCTGTTAGATTGGTTTGGGGGATGGGAAGGATTTGGTGTAGGTGCGTTTAGAATTGGTGGACGGACTAGGTTGTTAGGATTTGCCATTTTATTTTAAAAATAATTCTATTCAGATGCAATTTAAGAATTATTTATTTTTAAATTTAACTTTTGTATTTTTTACAAGGTTTAAACGAATTAAGTTTCTTTTTAACAAGGGTATTGAAATTGTATTTGTATTTAAGTATAAAGTGCTTATTTTTTTAATATAGTTTACAAATATTTTGTATGTTTTATGCGGTTATTTTATGTCTATTTATAATTTATTATAAATATAAAAATAACTTACAATAGTAATAGCAGGTTTAAAGATGTCATGTTGGTAGGTCCTTCTATTGTAACGATGTTATTGGTCATCTATTGTGGGGCTCAAAACTTTGTTGATCCTTTTCGAAGCTGCAAGATTTCTTCTTAGATTGGGATGTTTGTGTTGTGGGGTCACAGATAGCATTTTTTAAGTTCTTAGTTTTATAGAACAGTTTTTAATGTATTTTGGAAAATTTTTTTTTTTTAATTTTTTTCAACCAATTTTTGTAATTTTGTTTTGATGTTTTCCCCAATTTGCAAATTTCAATTTTTTCCAATTTCCAATTTTTTTTCAACACTCTTCGTATATTTATTTTGGAAATATTTTCATTTTTTTCAAACACTTTGTATTTTGGTTTTTGGTCATTCACAGATTGTGATTTTTTGAGTTCACAAATAAGTTAATTTAGATTTTTTTTGTAAATGATTTTTATGTGATTCGTATTTAACTAAATGTTAATAACTTCACTCATTTTTTTTTTACTTTTTAGTATACGTTTTTCCTTTAACAAGTTAATAATTACACTTGGTGTTTTGACACTTTATTTGAGTTATCCTTAAAATAAAAACGTATTTTTGTTTTGAATCGGCTTTTTTTAGCTTTAGTAAAACTTTTTTTTTTTTTTTTTTAAACACGTTTCGTCTGTCTTCAACAGAATTTTAAAAATTTCACTTGTTGTTTTTTTTTACATATCAATGTATGTTGTCCTTTTTAAAAAATGTTCTTATTTATTTGTTTATTATTTATCGCGGGTGAAGTGGCTAGCGTGCAACGCGTCCTTTTCCCAATTTGTACTAAGGGGCCGTTTCTTCACTCTTTACGCGACACTGATTCGCTCGGGCGCCAGTTAGATCCTTACGTGATAAGGTATCAAAAAAAATTTGGATCAACGTGATCCTTACGCGACACTTTGTCAAAAAGGGTTCGCGATTTAATGTTATCCTGTAAGTTGCAATTATCGAAATTGCACTTACCGCTGTCTTTTATTACGCGTCACTTTATCAAAAAGGATCGCGGACTACTTTTGATCCTGTAAGTTGCAATTATCGAAATTGAACTTACTGCAGCTTTTATTATTAAAACCACGATTTTTCTATTTATTAAAATCAACTTTATTGGTTGGCTGCTGATCAAAGAGTGTCTTAAAAACTACATTACAATATTCGAGTAAGAATTAAATTTTAAAATTAATTTGCCTATTTAACAAAATTATTTTCCATGAAATCATGCCACTCTGTTGTTTAAAATTTAGCTGCTGTTACCAAAAACAATTCTTGTTAATTTCGTCTACACGCGTAAAGCATTGCATGGGTTGACGAAGTCAACTACGGGAAATGCATTTTTGGGTTCATTAAAATTAATCGGAATTTGATGTTGGGAAAATATTTGGAGCAGACAAACGTCTGCAATGCAGATTCATGAGAATTGATTGCTTTGGAATAATTATTAATAAAAGAAACTATACTTTATTGGATTAACAACTTATTGTGTGTTAACTTATACATTCTTGATCAGCGTAAAATTCTAAGTCGATTTAGCGATGTCCGTCTGTCTGTCTGTCCGTCTGTCTGTCTGTCCGTCTGTCTGTCTGTCTGTTGTAATCACGCTATCTTTCGAATGAATAGAGATAGATGGCTAAAATTTTGCACACATGTTTATTTTTCCAGTAGGCAGGCTAAGTCCGTAAATGGGCCATGTAGGTCCACGTTTTCATATAGCTCCCATATAACGGTTTTTTTTCGGTATTTTGATGATTTTAGCGACGTTATTCACCGGAATTGTTTCAAATTTGGTATTTGAAATTCCAAATGTATACTACACCCTAAGTTAGAAAATTGTCTGTGCAAGTCTATGTCTTTGTATAGCCCCCATATAACGGTACCTCCCGATATTCGGTATTTTGATGATTTTAGCGACATTATTCACGGGAATTGTTTCAAATTTGGTATTTGAAGTTCCAAATGGATACTACACCCTAAGACTGAAAATTGTCTGTGCAGGTTCACGTCTTCGTATAGCCCCCATATAACGGCACCTCGCTATGTTCGGTATTTTGATGATTTTAGCGACATTATTAACCGGAATTGTTTAAAATTTGGTATTTGAAGTTCGTTATGGGAACTACAGTCTGTGACAGAAAATTGTCGGTGCGGGTCCAGTTTCGAATTTGAATATGGTAATGGCTTATGACAAACAATGCATATGTATGTCCACGTCGTATAGACCCCAATATAACGTCTTTATTCGGTATTTTTAAAATTTTAACAGAATTTTTAAGGATTTTAATTTTTGAAAATTTCCAAATTCGTTGCAAATGTTGGAGGGTATTAAAAGTTCGGCCCGGCCGAACTTACTGCTTGATAACTTGTTATACACTCCACCATACTATGGAGGGTATATTAATTTTGTCATTCCGTTTGTAACTCCTCGAAATAATCATGTCAGACCCAACTAAGTGATCAGCGTAAAATTCTAAGACGATTTAGCCATGTCCGTGTGTCTGTCTGTTGTAATCACGCTGTCTTTCGAACAAATTGAGATAGAAGGCTAACATTTTGCACACATGTATATTTTGCCAGTAGGCAGGTTAAGTTCGTAAATGGGCCATGTAGGTCCAAGAAATCATATAGCCCCCATATAACGGTACCTATATTCGGTGTTTTGATGATTTTAGCTACATTATAAACAGATTTTTCTTCAAGTTTCGCATTTAAATATTGTAATAACTTATGACAAAAGTTGCCTATGCTGGTCCACGTCGTCGTATAGGCATTCGGTATTTTTAAGATTTTAACAGAATTTTTAACGGATTTTATACCCTCCCCCATAATATGGAGGGTATATTAATTTTGTCATTCCGTTTGTAACTCCTCGAAATACTCATGTCAGACCCAAAAAAGTATATATATTCTTGATCAGCGTAAAATTCTAAGACGATTTAGCTATGTCCGTCTGTCTGTCTGTCCGCGTCTTCGTATAGCCCCCATATAACGGTACCCCCCATATACGATATTTTAATGATTTTAGCTACATAATAAACAGATTTTTCTTCAAGTTTCGCATTTAAATATTGTAATAACTTATGACAAAAGTTGCCTATGCAGGCAGACGTCGTCGTATAAGCATTCGGCATTCTTAAGATATTAATAGAATTTTTCACGGATTTTATTTTTTGGAAATTGCCAAATTTGTACCAAATGGTGGAGGGTATTAAAAGTTCGGCAGACATCGCTAAATCGGCATAGAATTTTATGCTGATCAAGAATATATACTCTTTGGTGTCTAAAATATATATTTCGAGGTGTTACAAACGAAATGACAAACTTAATACACCCTCCGTACTATGGTGGAAAGTATAAAAATCGGAAAATAATGAAGCTAAAATAACCAGCATAGGGAGTTTCTATTATATGGGGCTATACCAAAATATGGACCTGCACAGACAATTTTCTGTCTTAGGCTGTAGTATCCATTACGAACTTCAAATACCAAATGTGAAACAATGCCGGTGAATAATATCGTTAAAATCATCAAAATACCGAATATCGCGGGGGTACCGTTATATGCGGCCTATACGAAGACGTGGAACTGCACAGACAATTTTCTGTCATAGGCTGTAGCATTCATTTCAAACTTCAAATACCAAATTTGAACCAATGCCGGTGAATAATATCATTAAAATCATCAAAATACCGAATATCGGGAGGAACCGTTATATGGGGGCTATACCAAAATGTACACCTGCAATGTACAATTTTCTGCCTTAGACTTAAAAACCTATTATGATCTTCAAATAGCAAATTTGCCACAATTCCGATGAATAATGTCGCTAAAATCATCAAAACACCGAATATCGGGAGGTACCGTTACATGGGGGCTATGAGAAGACGTGGACCTACATTGCCCATTTTCAATAACAAAAGTCCTGCAGACTTACACCATATTTGAGTAACATATTTTCAACCTACTTCATTTCTGTTGAAAGCTTGAGTTATTTCTACAGACGGACGGACATCGCTAAATCGACATAGAATTTTATGCTGATCAAGAATATATACTTTTTGGTGTCTAAAATCTATATTTCGAGGTGTTACAAACGGAATGACAACCTTAATACACCCTCCATACTATGGTGGAAAGTATAAAAATCGGAAAATAATGAAGCTAAAATAACCAGCATAGGGAGTTTCTATTATATGGGGGCTATACAAAGTCGTGGACCTGTGCAGTCAATTTTCAGACATAGGGTGTAGTATCCATTGCGAACTTCAAATACCAAATTTGAAACAATTTCGGGAATAACGTCGCTAAAATCATCAAAGTACCGAATATCGGGAGGAACCGTTATATGGGGGCTATACGAAGACATGGACCTGCACTGATAATTTTCTGCCTTAGGGTGTATTATCCATTACGAAAATTAAATACCAAATTTGAAACAATTTCGTTCGATAATGTCGCTTAAATCCCCAAAATACCGAAAAAACGGATGTACCTTTATATGGCGGCTATACCAAAACGTGGACCTACATTGCCCATTTTCAATAACAAAAGTCCTACAGACTTAATACACATTTGAGTAACATTTTATCAACCAACTTCATTTCGTTCGAAAGCTAGAGTGATTTCCACAGACGGATAGACATAGCTAAATCGACATCGAATTCTATGCTGATCAAAAATATATATACTTTGTGGGGTTAAAAAAACATCTCGAAGTGTTCCTATCTAAATGACAAACTTCATAATATGGTGAAGGGTGTAAAAATCGGGGGAAAATGTAGCTAAAATCATCCATACAGGGAGGTACTATTATATGAGGACTATACCAAAATGTGCACCTGTACAGAAAATTTTCTGTCATAGGCTGTAGTATTCATTTCGATCTTCAAACACCAAATTTGATACATTTCCGGTGGATAATGCCGCTAAAGTCATAAAAATAGGGAATATCACGAGGTACCGTTATATGGGGGGCTATACAAGGCGTGCACTTGCATGGCCCATTTTCAATACCAAAAGTCCTGCAGACATTATGCACATTTGTGAAACATTTTATCAGTCTACTTCATTTCTTTGGGAAGCTAGAGTGATTTCCACAGACGGATAGAGGGACGGACATCGCTAAATCGACATAGAATTTTATGCTGATCAAGAAGATATATAATTTGTGGGGTCTAAAATGTAGTTTATAGTTATATAGTTTATATCATCACTATAGGGAGGTACTATTATATTGGGGCTATACCAAAATGTGGACCTGCACACACAATTTTCGAACTTCGAACACCAAACTAAAGACAATTCAGGTGAATAATGTCGCTAAAATCATCAAAATAACGAATATCGGGATGTGCCTTTATGGGGGCTATACGAGGACGTGAGCCTGCACAGTCAATTTTCTGTCATAGGATGTAGTACCCATTACGAACATCAAATACCAAATTTGAAACATCAATCAATGTACCGAATATCGGGAGGTACCGTTACCTGGGGGCTATACGAAGACGTGGACCTGCACAGACAATTTTCTGCCTTAGGCTGTAGCATCCGTAACGAGCTTCTAATACCAAAGTTGAGACAATTCCGGCGAATAATATCGCTAAAATCGTCAAAATAGCGAATATCGGGAGGTACGATTATATGGGGGCTATACGAAGACGTGGACCTGCACAGACAATTTTCTGCGTTAGGCTGTAGCATCCATGGCGAACTTAAAATACCAAATGTGTAACAATTCCAATGAATATTGTCGCAAAAATAATCAAAATACCGAATATCGGGAGGTACCGTTAATGGGGGCCATACCAAAACCTTGACCTACATGGCCCATTTTACATACCAAAACCTACTTCATTTCGTTCGGAAGCTAGAGTGATTTCCACAGACGGACAGAGGGACAGACATCACTAACTCCACATAGAATTTTATGCTGATCAAGTATAACAAATCTAGACCAAAAAGTGAAACATATAAGTGACATTTAAAAGCATATGTATACTACAAAGCACAAAGTGAACAAAAACGATTTACAAACAAGTAAATTAGCCGGGTCGATCTTTAAATACCCTCCACTAATTAAAGCGAATTTGGCGAATCTCAAAAACAATAAAATCCGTTAAAAATTCTATTAAAATCTTAAAAGTACCGAATGTAGCTGTTATACCGACATGGACCTGCATAGGTAGCTTTTATCATAAGCCATTACAATATTCAAATGCGAAACTTAAAAAAAGTCGGTGAAAAAGTCGCTAAAATCAACAAAGTACAGAATATCGGGAGATACCGTTATATGCGGGCTACACGAAGACGTGCACCTGAACAGACAATTTTTTCTCACAGTTTGTTGCATCGATTACGAACTTCAAATACCAAATACCAAAATGTACCGTTATATTGGGCTATACGAAGACGTGGACCTGCACAGACAATTTTCTGCGTTAGGCTGTAGCATCCACTGTGAACTTCAAATACCAAATGTGAAACAATTCCTATGAATATTGTCGCAAAAATCATCAAAATACCGAATATCGGGAGGTACCGTTAATTGGCGCTATACTAAAACGTAGACCTACATGGCCCATTTTCAATACCAAAAGTCCTGAAGACATAAAACACATTTGAGTAAAAATTTATCAACCTACTTCATTTCGTTCGGAAGCTAGAGTGATTTCCACAGACGGACAGAGGGACGGACGTCGCTAACTCGACATAGAATTTTATGCTGATCAAGAATATATATACTTTGTGGGGTCTAAAATGTATATTTTCAGGTGTTATAAACGGAGTGACAAACTTAATGTACCCACCATATTATGGTGGGGGGTATAACAAATCTAGACCAAAAAGTGAAACATATAAGTGACATTTAAAAGCAAAAGTATACTACAAAGCACAACGTGAACAAAAACGATTTACAAACAAGTAAATAAGCCGGGTCGAACTTTAAATACCCTCCACTATTTGGAATGAATTTGGCGAATCTCAAGAACAATAAAATCCGTTAAAAATTCTGTTAAAATCTTAAAAGTACCGAATGTAGCTGTTACATCGACATGGACCTGCATAGGTAACTTTTATCATAAGTCGTATATCGGGAGGTACTGATATATGGAGCCTATACGAAGACCTGGACCTGGACCAGATTGTGTCAGATGTGTACGTTATGCTCAATATACTGAAGTGACTTCGCTGCAATTTTGTCAGTTATATGGTTCCATGGCACTATCTTCCACCCACAGTTCATAAAATTTTAATACATGCACCCGACATTATAAATTTGTCATTATATCGATTAGATAATTTTAGGAAGAGGCCGTGGAGTCTAGAAACAAATATATAAAAAAGTTTCGACTAAATCATACCCGAAAAAATCTCGTTTTTCAACAAACACAGGCCTTATTAACCGTCTTCTTCTGAGCTCTGACCCTTTTATAACGGGAAAGCGAACGTTACCAAACAATAACCAGTAAAGGAAGTCTTAAAGTCGGGCGGGGCCGACTTCATGATACCCTACACCACTTTGCATATTTAGTAGAGCGTCACATAACAAATAAAGGTTTTTATGGGGAATTTGTGAGAATGAAATCATACCAACTATGATTATACTAATAATTAAATGTCGAAAGGAACTAATATATGGGAGGAATATTCTCCTCTGAATGGATTTCTACTAAATTTGTCGAGGCATTTGCGCCTTTTCAATTCGGGCTTGTACAGGGTTGCCCATATTTGACGGACCCATCTGGCAACGCCATAACCTTTGACTGAGATGTCACATAGCGTAATGACATACCGCGTTTGAAGCGTTAGTCCAAGCAGATTTTTACCATGAACCAATACACGCCACGTGAGCGCTCTGAAATTTACATTCAACAGAAGAAGTCAATTGTGAAAACTCAACGTGCTTTTAAAACATTAAAAAATGTGAGAAGTGAGCCTTCTAAGAACACCATTAAGCGTTTATACGAAAAATTTTCCACTGGTAAGGCTCTTTCTAATCCGAAGGGGCCATAAAAAAGTCGACCAAGGCGATCGGCCGAGAATATCGCTGCCGTACGAGCCAGTGTTGAGAGGTCCCCAAGAACATCCCAAAAACGCCGTTCTCAGCAGTTGGGCATGGCTCGGTCCACTTTACAACGGATTATTCGCATTGATTTGCATTTGTTACCGTACAAAATTCAATTGACGCAAAGAATGTTGCCTGCGGACAAGCCTCGTCGATTGGAATGGGGCCAAAGGTCCGTCGAATATGGGCAACCCTGTATTATCCACTTGGTGCACAATCAACTTGAAATTAGATATTTATTTTTGATTTGGGCTAATATTACACGTTTGGTGCACAATAAAAGGCAAATCGGACGAAGATATATATTTGAGCCATATCCAAATATTAACAGATCACGATAAAATTTAGAAAGGGTATTTCTGAGTTATATTTGATCTATTTCCCCAAATATTGTTGTTACAGAGTGCATATTACGGCTGCGGAGGACAAAAATAACAAATTGGATGAACAATATATATGGAAGCTATATATAATCTGAGCCGATTTCGATCAAATTTGGCATACTTATTTTCAGGTCCAAAAATCATACTATTGGGGCTGATATTACAAGTTTAGTGCGCAATATAAGGCAAATTGGATGAATATATATGGGAGCTATAGCTAAATTTTGACCGATTATCTGCAATTTCAATAGGGCCTTAAGTCAAACAAAATATTTGTGCAAAATGTAAATATAATTTTACATTAAATTTTTATTTTATTTTGTTTACAAAAAATAATCAAATTTGGACCTGATTTGTATAAAAAATGCTTCTATTTTTGGAGGTACCTTTACAGGGGGACTCTACCTGAAGGCGGACTGTTCCAAATAATTTTCAGTAAGATTATTTTTTAACTCCATAGAACGTAAAATGTCAAATAATATTACAATCTGGTGTAGAAATGTGACAAGAATTGGGCAAATAACCCTTGTTCGGGAGGTACGTTGTAAGGGGACGATGCCAAAACATGCATCGACCATATCCATTTTGTCACATTTTTTTTATTTTTATCCCATCAAGGTACCATAACCAAAGATTCATATTGATATCTGCACTGAAAGTATTTTTGGCCGCTGTTCCCATACGACCTCGACCACTGTGAGTCTGTAGCATCCATTACGAACTTCAAATACCAAATTTGAAACAATTCCGGGGAATAATGTCGCTAAAATCATCAAAATTTTTCTGTCTTAGGCTGTACTATGCCTTTGGAACTTCAAATATCAAATTTGAAACAATTCCTTTGACTAATGTCGCTAAAATCATCAAAATAGCGAATATAGGGAGGTAGTCTAACTCCCGTAGTCTAACTCCACCTTAACATATGCAGCAATTGCAAATTCTATATTATGTATTTCTAATTCGAAGGTCTGCTCGCCACATGTTCTTATCGTATTTAATGTGGACTTTATTATGAAGATGCCTGCTTAACAAATTCCTCTCATCTAGACTAGGTAGCCCCGCTATTCTCTTTTGTTATAAAAACATGTTCACTTATCAGTGAACAGGGGGCTATAGGAAGACGTGGACCTGCACAAACAATTTTCTGTCTTATGCTGTAGTATCCATTGCGAACTTCAAATACTAAATTTGAAACAATTCCGGTACATAATGTCGCTAAAATCATTAAAATACCGAATATCGGGAGATACCGTTATATAGGGGCTATACGAAGACGTGGACCTGCAGAGTAATTTTTCTGTTTTAGGCTGTACTATCCTTTTGGAACTTTAAATGTCAAATCTGAAACAATTGCGGTAAATAACGTGGCTAAAATCATCAAAATACCGAATATAAGGAGGTACAGTTATATGGGGGTTATACGAAAACGTGTACCTGTCATAGGCTGCGGTATCCATTACGAACTTCAAATACCAATTTTGAAACAATTCCGAGGAATAATGTCGCTAAAATCATTAAAATACCGAATATCGGGAGGTACCGTTATATGGGGGCTATACGAAGACGTGGACCTGCATAGACAATGTTTTGTCTTAGGCTGTAGTATCCCTTTGGTACTTCAAATATCAAATTTGAAACAATTCCGGTGAATAATGTCAAAAAATCATCAAAATACCGAATATAGGGAGGTACTGATATATGGGGGCTATACGAAGACGTGAACCTGCACAGATAATTTTCTGTCATAGGATGTAGTATCCACCGCGAACTTCAAACACCAAACTTGAAACAATTCCGGTGAATAATGTCGCTAAGATCATGAAAGTACCGAATATCGGGAGGTACCGTTAGATGGGGGATATATGAAGACGTGGACCTGCAGAGACAATTTTCTGTCTTAGGCTGTAGTGTTCATTACTAACTTCGAACACTAAATTTGAAACAATTCCCGTGAATAATGTCGCTACAATCATCAAAATATCGAATATCGGAGGGTAACGTTATATGTAGGCTGTACAAAGACGTGGACATGCACAGACAATTTTCTGTCAGAGGGTGTAGTACCCATTAAAGGGCTGCACAAGATGAATTGTATGAATGTACTGACCGTTTTCCGAGGATGACGAAAAATCGCAATATTGGGCTTTAAGTGGCGTTGCCGGTATGCTGGCGTTTAGCGCAGCTATGGCTCGTCGGGTGAGGGGTGGTTCTTGCCACTTGAAGACCTTTTCGGTTGAACAAAAAAAAAAAAAAAAAAAACAAAATATCATACCAGACTTGTGCAAATATCTAACAGGGGAATATTAAAAGAAGCCTGAAACATGCCAAAAGAGAAAAAAAAAACTACACTTGCCAACCAAAAAAAAAAAAAAAACTCAATCTTAAACTCACCTTAACCTAATTCTATCCCCCGGAAACAGCTCTCTGACCAAGAGATAGCCCTCCCACCGAGAACACCTCTCGCCATGACGTCGCTACTCCCTGACGTCCCAAATTTGCCCCTTCACTTACCTCCGTTTATACCATCCCTACCACCTTCTTAATGGCCTCAAGCCAACGACATCATTTTCATTTGGAGGTATACAATTTTATTAAATCCATTGTAGTCAGAAATCCTTACATATTGATTTATAATATCAATTAATGAAAAGAAGCAGGAAACGAAATTATCAATTCAAAAAAAAAAAAATTAATTCCAAATCTAAGCTCCTTCTTTTTCCTTTTCAGGGTTCGATGGCGGGTATCAAGAGTTAGGACCACTGATGGCAGCTGATGGACAAGGGTCTTCCCAAGGAGTAAGTACGTATTAGTGTATGAAGTTTAGCTTTATAACTACATTCCCGGTTCAAGATTAAAAAAAATGATAATTTATTTTCCAATTCCAGGCCAGAACAAACAAAAGGCAGTAGGTCGACACCACAAAAACAATCGACGAGAAAAAAGTGGATACCTAACCTCGAAATGAGCTCAATTCAACGAGGATCCTGCACTGCAACACCAGGCGAGTAAATCTTAAATTAAACTTCTTTTGTTTACCCCTTCTTATCTAAAAATTTTACTTTTCTTTTCAGGAAAACCGTGGAATTTAATTATGTTGCTTCGTCGTCCGTCTGTCTGTCTGTCCGGAGTTAATAGTAACGTCTATAGGAAAGATACCAAGTCACGCTGGTGTAGCAGTGACGGCAAATCTGCGCCTCCCTCGATGGATTGGATGGGCGATGGTGTGGCTCTTTATTCCAAAAATTCTGCCAGGCTTTAATTTTTTAAGATTTTTCTTAAATTTTTTGTATTTTTTAAGTTTTGCTTTGTTTTAAACTTAATTCAGTTTCGTTTTGTTTTAAACTTAATTCAGTCTTAAGTCTTTTTTTTTTTTTTTTGTTTAAAATTTTGTCAAACTTTAAGATGTTTATTTAGTTTTCGATTAATTCTTAAGAATACTTTAAAGTTTAGTTCTTAAATGTTTACATTTTAGCTTTTTTAATTTTATATTATGTGTTAGGATTGTTTAAAGCCTTTTAGCTTAAAAAATGTTGGTATTTTGTATTCTATTTATTTATTTTGTTGAACAAATCAAATCAATAAATGTTATTCCTTTTAACTTAAGGAATTTATCGCCAAAAATGCCGGGTGTTTTACTTCGCTGGGAGCCACGCATCCAATCTTCTTCGCTGATGAGATAAGCTGATTTCCTTCCTAATTTTCCGCAGGAAATTTCTTCTTGTCATTTTATTTTTCAAATTCTCTTTTCTTTCCCAGCTACATGACTTTTCGTCAACTGTTATACGGGGAAAATCAGCTGTTTTAGTGTCCCATTGAATGCCAACATTCTACTTCTTATCACAATGATTAACCCATTTTGAGGCGCACACCACAAAGTCAACTATCCTGCCGATGTTCTCATCAAAGGATAGGGGGAAAAAGAGCGACATTCGTAAATTAAAGTTTCTAGTTGGGCATTTAAGAAAAACATCTAAACTTGTCATCAATAATAATCGTGATTTGGCATCCCTAACACTCATTTTCCAATTTTCCATATTAGAATTGCAATTCTGAAATGTTTTATTTACTACAGTGTAAACACCCAAATACGACACACTCGAACGTCGTCTTAACCTGGTATAAGAAATACGCCAGACGCAATCATTTGGTGTAATTCCAGCTGCCAATGAATGCGAGTACGAGTCTATTGTAATATTTTTGGCGGCATGGAGCACGGACGGACATGAATTCGGATTTACAGAAATTATTGTAAGTAAAGTGGAAAAAAAAACTAAAGAAAATAATAAAATAATTAAAAATCAATAAGTGAAAGTCGCGTTTGTGAAATTAGTGTGTTTAATTAAAGTGAAATTTGTTTAAAGTGCCAAAAGAAAAAAAAAAAAAAAATAACTGGTTGCATACAGTGCGGGTGTATGTGCCAAAATTACAATGCAAATATTTGCAATAAAATTAATCCCAACGAATCGAAGAAAATCGTGAAGATATCAATAAAAATAGTACGGAAACTATTAAATATCGTAACAAAGTGGCATTTACAAACTAAATTTTATGAATTTAATGGAATTAATTGTCTAATAAAAAAAATAGAATGACTTCTATCAAGAGTGTGTGTGAGTGATATGTGGTGATTGAAAAAAATTGCATACAAACTGCAACCATTCAGTGAAACGTGATTTTGGCGGAAATATTGAACTTCGAAAAACTACTATTATGATTTTCGAAGAAAAAGAATATAAGAAAGAGAATGAAATGAAGAAATGAAAATAATAAACTGAAAACATAAAAGAATGGATAATTATGGAGAAATACAGTAAAAGTGAAAATAAACAAAATTGGAATCAAAACAAAAGAATTAAAGTGATTTTGTATCTAATGCAAATTGTAAACGAGTCGATAAATAAAAAAGCTAAGTGAAAATATGGTGAAATTTACAAAATATTTTATGATAAATTATTATAGTTGAAACTGTTATCAACTTGAAGTGATCGGACGGACATAACAAAGTAACTAATGTAAAGTGAAATGTTCGAAATAAAAGTACTTTTTGCAAGATAAAGGATTTGTGCAAATTAAATTAAGAACTTAATGTGAAAAAAAAAATAAAATAAATGCGAGATAAACTGTGAAGTACTGTGAATTAATGATCTTTTTATGGACATCAGCTGCTATAGTCTAGAAGACTGGACGCCAATCCGAATAGTAGAAAAATAAACGGGTTGCCGAACTGGTCATCATTCAACATTCTAGCCGAAACTATAGAGGAACTGCCGTTGGAACTTCAGAAATAAACGTAAGATATGGTTTTTTATTACTTTTAATTTCCCCTAGTTTTTGGTAATTTGCTCTGAAAGAAATCAGGAAATTATCAAATTCTTTACTATAAAAATTACTATTACTTACATATTTCTATAATAAATTTTAAGCAACCTAACACATTTGTAAGTATGGCTTAATACGGCATTGCAGTCTATGCCGTTTACATCTATATTATTGTTATTTTATTTTTTAATATATTATTATTGCTAATTCATATTTTCTCTTCCTTTCACTTTATGGACCAAAACTCGGAGATATTAGGTTCACCCTATACCCACAACACACATGGACCCAACTTATGCCTAAACGCTGCCCTACAGCTTGTATAGAAATGTGACTCATCGAGGACATTGTGTTAGGTTAGTCCTTTTATTATTACCTCTTGCATAATGCTTATAATTTTTTTTTTATTCAGGTACTACTATCAACTATATTCAAATTGATCTTCCGTAATTCTTGGGAAATTCAGGTGAGTCTTGGAAAATTAAATTTAAGCTAAGTTTGAATTAAGCACATAATTTTGATTATCGCTATCTACATGTTGCAAATGCTATTTACTGGCTTTTCGCTTATTGATGTTGATCGTTGATAACCGCCAACGCATTGCTAAAACTTTATAATATCTAAACTGATCTCAGTTTGATAAAAAAAAAAACTAAAGACCAATCTCCTACATACGCTTGGAGTTCAGTGGCTATATACATGCAGACGCTGAAATATGATAATTCATACCTTATGAGTTACGGCCTAAAAATAACAAAAAATTAAATGTACCACAATTTAAGCATTTATTGCTTTAAATCCTTGGCGTGGAAAATGCCAATGGGGTGCCCTTTAAGATATTCTACTTCATAAAGGAATCTCCCTACGGGCTTACTAATGCGACACTTGAAAAACTTCTTGTCAAGTTTAGCATTATAACTGTTTTTAAAATCACTTTTCCTGAAACTCCTACGAAACACTTCTTGCCCTGGTACGAACTTGACTTGCCGACTTCTAAGATTATAAGATTTTTCATTTTTCAGGTATGCCTGGTGCAGACTATTTCTAATCTTTTCTCTAATTAGATTTAGTTTTTCCGAGTTCGGAATAAGAATCGTTTCGGGGTCATTAAGGAGTTTGAGTTTCCTGGCTAATTTATAAAGGCTGGCATGGTTAATCATATTGACTCCAAAGAGCGCAAAATAAGGAGTAGTTCCGATGGAACTATGGACCGAAGATCGCAGAGAACATTCTATCTCTGACAGACTCTGGTCCCATTCTCGGTGATCTTCTCCCAAATATGCTCGAATTGCTGATAAAATTTATTGATTTACTGTCTCCGAGGCATTTGCTTGAGGAGAGTGAAAAGCGGTCTTGGTATGATTTATTCCAAAAAGCTTAACCATGTCTAAAAATTCTTTACTGACAAATTGTTTCCCATTATCGGAGACAATTACTTCAGGGGTTCCAAATTTATGAAATACCTCACTGATTAAAAATTTCACTACGTTTTTGGAATTTGCTTTGGTCATGGCCTTTAATAGGACGAATTTTGAAAGGTGGTCTACCACAATAAAAATATAACTATTTGCTGTTTTAGTTCTAGGATAGGGACCTAAGAAGTCTATAAAAATTCGTTGGAAAGGTCTTTCGGTAATTGTTTCTGAACCCATAGGTGGCTGAAGAGTAACATTAGCTGGCTTTGTTTCTTTACAAATAATACAATATTGAACGAAATTCCTAACTTGTGTATTCAAGTTTGGTCAGAAAAAATACTCTTTAACCCTACGAAATGTTTTGTGGAAACCTCCATGAGATATTTGTGGTGGGCAGTGTGCGTTTTCTATAATTTGTTGGGTCATTTCGCTGGGTACCCATAACTTCCAAGCGAAATCTTCGTTGAGGGGACTACCATCATAGAACTGAGTTCGCTTATATACAAAACCCTCAACCACTTTTAAATCAGGAAGTTGTGAAGAATTGCTTTCAATTGTATCTATCAAGGTTAAGTATTCATCTGATTTAAAAGCTGGTGAATCAAGGTCGATTAAGGACTTAACGTCCAGAGAAATCTCCTCCATATCATATCTAGATAGCGTATCGGGTACTACATTTTGTTCTATCTCAAAAGAATATCCCTGCAATTGTAAACTCCATCTGGCTAACTTTCCGCTAAGATCTCTATGCAGACTACTGTGGTCAGTTATTACTGTAAAGGGCATCAATTCTATATATGGCCTAAACTTTTAAATGGCCTTCACCACTGCCAAACATTCCCTCTCAGTAACAGAATAATTCCTCTGAGCAGAAGTTAACTTTTGCGAGAAATACGCTATCGGATGTTCACCCTCGTCGTCTCTTTGAAACAATACAGCTCCTATTTCTAAGTCTGAGGCATCACACTGAACATAGAACCTTTTGGTAAAGTCCGGGTGTGTAAGCACGGGACTGCTTATAAGAGCCTTCTTCAACAAATGCTACCCTGGCCTCTTCCGTGAAACTGAATCTTTTTCCTTTTTTGAGGTTCTCGGTACCCATAAAACTTCTCACCTGTTTTATGGTTTTCGGATATGCGAATTTTACTATAGTTTCCACCTTCGCCGGATCAGTCTTCAGTTTGCCACCACCAACAATGTATCCCAAATATCTAAGCTCTTTAAAGCAGAAGTTCTACTTGGATGCATTGTTGGTGAGCCCTGCATTCGCCAAACAATCGGCTACTTGCTCTAACAACCGTAGGTGGGTATCAAAATCGGGCGAAACTACCAAAAGATCATCTAGGTAGACAAAAACTCTATCACGGATTGCGCTAGGGATCACTTTATCCATTAAACGGCATAACCTTTGGGCCGAATTACACAGACCAAAAGGCATGACCGTAAAATGATAAAGTGGTCTTCCGGGCACTGTGAATGTAGTTTTCTCTCTACTAGACGGGTCCAAGGGTATTTGCCAAAACGCGTCCTTGAGGTCGACACTGGATATAAAATATGTGTCTCCCAACCGACTGAGCAAACCCTCTATATGCGGCAATGGATAGGCATCTTTGACCGTAAGTGCATTAAGTTTGCGAGCATCCAAACATAACCGATTTTTCTCACCCCTTCGGACTAACGTAACGGGGTGACTCCATGGACTTTCGCTCTCCTCAATTACCCCCAGGCCAAGCATCCTATCCAATTCCGCGTACATGAGCTTTTGCACAGCCGGGGACACCGGATAATGTCGATCCTTCACCGAAGTTGCATCCCCAGTATCGATTGAGTGGACCTCAGCATTCGTTTTTCCCAAACCATATCTGGCAAAGCATGGAAAATTATCCTTCACAATTTGCAAACGCGAACGTTGCTCATCGGACAATATATGGGTTTTCACATCACTGATCTCTTCGGCTTCGTCACAGAGGCTCACCTGATGGGGGGAAAAACCGTCAATCTGAGCAAATAGGTGAAAACTACGCATAAAATCGACTCCTAGAAAAAGTTCACGACTCAGAGAAGGCACTAGATAGAAAGTGATAGGCTTATTGAAATTTACCATTGCAACCACTTTTCCAACGATTCATTGTGGACTACCATCAGCTGTCTTTACAAAAGAAAAATGGATGACATCCAATCCTGCTTTTCCTACAAAACTAAGGCAGTTCTTTCCTTCCAACTCCTGTCCGTTGATCGTAAGCTTTGTGTATAGGCGAGTATCATCTCCCTCATACAATGTAGCCGATGTAATTTTTTCCCAATTCTTTTTCTTCTCCTATAGCGGTCTCAAGCTTTCATCACTTTATTAGAAACCTCTCCAAAAATCCGTTCTTTAGCCTCAGTATATTCCTTAATTCTAATATGGAGTGGTTTAATCTCCCTCAAATTCTTTACTGCTTCTGACTTCAATTTCTCTAAATTCATGTTCTTCGATACCACTATCTTATCACTAAGGCTATAACTATTTGATTTCTCTGGGGCTAAGCCGGGGTTGACCTCACCTGCCCGTTGGAGGTGGGCCCCGATACTTGTTTCCCTGTGGATACGATACAAGTGTGGACAGGAGAATGTAACAATCTAAAACTGTTAAATTCTCCTGTTCACACTTGTAGCAAAACAACTTGCATTTCTCCCTACAATCTATCCAACTGTGCAAATCTGCTGGTACTGGTTCAAAAGCGCCGTCTCAAGCTCGCTCCAAGAATGAAAATTGACAAATTTCCTTTGCTTCCAATACCAATCCAAGGCTGCTGTTTCTCTCCGTTTGAGACGTAGGGTTCTCCCAGGTATACAAACCGTGTAAGAAGAGATAAAAAATAAATAAAACCAAAGGGGATTAGTATTAAATATAATATTAGTTATCCGTTTATTGAGGAGTTTGGAAATTGGTCAACCCGAGTTGACAGATTACCTTTGTTATGCGGTGAGCTCCGAAGTTCAAACAAGAGTATCTGTATGAGAACAAAATCGCAATGCCCCGAGGTGGCTGGAAGCACCGATGCTTCCAGGAAATCCCTCACAGCACACGGGCTGAGAGAGTACCCAGAGAGAGTTGTAGAGAAATGGCTTGGAAAAGCTGCCTACGGTCCGAGCTGTGCGAACGTAGGCCCCAGGGAGAGTTGTAGGGAAAATCTTCAGACGAGGAAGGCTTTCTCCCTACGGTCCGTACCAAGCGAACGTAGGCTCCAAGGGGAGTTGCAGGCAACCTTTTAGCCCAAGAACTCATCTCTCTACGGTCCGTACTAAGCGAACGTAGGCTCTCTGGATCCTTTGGCAATATGCAATTCTAGCTTAAACATTGCCGCCCACCTTGAAACATTGGACAATGTTACAATCAATAATATATCAATCAGTAATAGAGTTCATTAAGTGCAATGGAGAGTAATAAAATCAATAATATAAGTATGAGTGAATGATAATGAGTATCTTAAGGCTAAATGACGTGAAATCAAATTCTAGTGAGCGTAGTTCAGTGTGTTTATTTATTCAATTTAATTCAAAACAAAAATAACAGAAAATGTGCTTTAGCGGGATGTGGTGCCCGAAATGATCCAACCAAACACGGTGTATTGTGCCGTAGGCAAACCTGGTTGCGACAAAACACGAGACGACACGATCTGTGCGTAAACTTCGGGACCTAAGACTAATGCAATGGCACCAGACTGGAAAAAGGTTGGGTCCGCCAATTCAAGGCCCGCGAAGGATTCTCTAATTGCGGAAGAGACGGAAACAGTGGGAGTTTTTCCTCGTTCTAATTTGGCAACTCGAGGAGTGATGTACTTTATAACATTTTCGTCGAATCGCGAACCAATTGCCAAATCACAATAAACTTCTTCATTTAGGAAGGTAATAGGCAAGCGAAAGCTGCGTACTAAGCTCTCACAAACGTGGCTTATCCGGCAACAAGGGTCCAATAACGCTCGGACAGGTATAGTCGCCTGTGGCAGTATTACCCGAACTACCAAAGTAGGGGAAAGAGCGACTACGCGACTAATTGGCAGTGCTGCCGCCGAAGCTACGACCGGTGAAATAGATGGGTGACGTGGTGTAGAAACCGGTACAAAGTTTCGACTAGCGACGGTTGTTTGCGCTACATTCCGACGGGATTGGTGTTGGCGGTGGTTACGTCGAACCCGCGAATGCAGAGTGGAATGGTGCTTCTTCTGGCACTGTGCGCATCGTGAAGCGCTCTGGCAGGTTCTCGCATGATGCCCCATCATCAGGCAATTGACGCAATGCCCTAGAGAGACCACGGTTCTCATCCGTCTTTCAAAACTCATTGCCCTAAACGTCGGGCAGCGATACAAGGCGTGGTGACTTGGGCATAATGGGCATCTTCGGGGTATCGAACCAGGAACAGGTCGCACCAATCCTGCTAGATTACTGGATGTGGGGGACGGGGCCGAACTCGCGGCAACATTCGTGGTGGCATTAGCCGCAGTTGGGGAGTTGGTAACGACCGGTACTGCTGGGTAAATTGTCACCGAGGGAGGTCGCTCCGAGCATACGCTGACTGATCCATCCTCTCCTCGTCCGTCATTGGGGTGTCAGTGTAGTCGAAGTCTGACAAGATGACTTCCGGAAAAAGGGGGCTTGCAGGTTCCATAGCTAAGCAAAACAACATGTATGACGAAAAGGAGGAGTAAGTTAGTTTTGGAGCACTACTAATTTTGTTACTGGCCGCCGCACCACCCCTTGTGCTGTCTTGACGTCAACTACGCGAACCATTCCATCATCGCCGGGATGAACCTGTACTATTCGCCCTAACCTCCAAGCCGTTGGGGGGAGTTGCTCCTGGCGAATAACAACCAAATCATTGACTTCGATATTACGTTGCGGAGACTTCCATTTATAACGCTTGTGCAGACTATGCAAATATTCGTTCCGCCACCTAATACAAAACTGTTGAGTTCGGGGGGAGAAAGAAGAGGAGCGCCTATAAGAAAATGACCGGGTGTTAGAGCAACAATGTCTTCGGGGTTTTCCGATATTGGACATAGCGGACGAGAATTAAGACACGCCTCAATGCGAGCTAGTACAGTACTCAGCTCTTCAAATGTAAACCGCAATTGTTTCGCATACCGGCGAAAATGCAATTTGAAACTTTTCACAGCCGACTCCCAAAGTCCTCCCATATGTGGAGCGCCAGCTGGTATAAACTGCCAGGAGATTTCTTGATATTCACTTGAAGTACTTAATAGTTCCCGATTTTCTTTAATAAAGGTCTTAAAATCCTTTTCTAACGCTCGGGAAGCACCAACAAAGTTCGTACCATTGTCTGAGAATAGGGTATTAGGACAACCACGACGAGAGACAAACCTATGAAATGCGGCTAAGAAAGATTCCGTCGACAAATCTGATACCGCTTCCAGGTGGACAGCTTTAGTGGAGAAACACACAAGCGTAACCCTTGGTGATTCTACAGGCCCGACCCGTAAATGACTTTATTTCAAAGGGACCGGCAAAGTCGAGGCCGGTTGTCGTGAAAGGTCTAGAAATCATGGTCCGTTCAGGGGGCAAAGCAGCCATGATCTGTTGACCGCAGCGTTTCTTTTCTAAAATACACGTATTGCATTTTCGAATAACCGTACGAATCAATGTTTTTATCCGAGGAACCCAATATTCAATGCGAACGATGCGTAACATTAACTGATTTCCCCCATGAATGGAAAGCAAATGTATATAATCAACAAGAAGGTGAGTAAAGCGACTGGCATAAGGCAAAATTATCGCGAACCTCTCACTGTAAGACAAACTAGGAGATTTCACTAAGCGTCCATTAAGTCGCATTGCACCCTCAGAATCGAGAATAGGGTTAAGGGAAAGAAGGGAGCTAGAGCTTGGTAGCGCTCGTTTATGCAATAAACAATTATACTCGTCGCCGTAGTGAACCTTTTGGGCTATAATTGCAAGACGGGTCTTGACAGATTTAATTTCTTGTGGACTAAGAACAGTAATCGAGTAGTGATGTAATAACTTACGTCTCGGATGTGAATTGTTAACGAAACGGAACACATATGATAAAACACGCAGGGCTTTATCGAGAGAACTAAACCTTTCCAGAGGCTCCTCATATTCTGAGAAAAACGAAAAATGCGCCCGCATGCTTCGAATTTCTAGTTCGGTATCAAAGGCATTACAATTTGATACATTCCAACGAGATGAATCAAAAGACAACCAATGTGGCCCATACCACCACAAGGAGGACGTCGACATTTCTTGTGGGGATCCGATAATGCCACTGAGAAATGTGCCTATTTTCTTGAATTCGAGAAACTCTATTAGCAACGAAGGTAGTCCATGTCGAAGGAGGTTTTCGTAACCACGAAAGGACAATTGTAGAATCACACCAACAATATACCGTATCAATCGAGATGCCAATTTTTTCAACCAAAGTCGTGAGCAGATCTGAAGCGAGGACCGCTCCACATAACTCTAATCGTGGTAGAGAAGTCGATTTTAGCGGGACTACTTTGGTCTTTGAGGATAGAAGATTCACGTGAATAATGCCAGACGAGGATATAGCATATAAACGACGCTTGCGTAGGCCTTTTCTGACGCATCAGAGAAAACATGAAGTTCAACACGATCGCCGACACAATAATGAACCCAACGGGGAATACTAATAAGGTTAACACCGGTGTAATTCTCCACAAATTTTTCCCATGCTATTTTTGTTGGTTCTAATAGCGATTCGTCCCAACCTATACGATCTTTCCAAACCTTTTGCATGATCATTTTTGCAACTACTATTACGGGAGACAACCAACCAACTGGGTCAAAAAGTTTAGCAATAGTCGATAAAACTTCCCGCTTAGAATATTTCTCCTTTTGTACAATAGGGTTTACACAGAAGTAAAACGAATCTAAGCGCGCATTCCATAGTATTCCTAATGGTTTAGAAGTACTAGACTCCACAAATTATAATACTTCAGCATCAACTAGTTCCTCTTTAGAAAATCTATCTAGCAATAACTTATGATTGGAGGTCCATTTACGCAATTCAAATTTGGCTGTGGAAAGAGCATTGATAAGCTGATCGCGCGATTGACGAGCTAAATTAATATCGTGAGCACAGGCGAGAACATCATCGACACACATGCATTTTCTCAAAATATGTGAAGCCAAGGGAAACTCTTTTTCGGTGTCTTCTGCCAATTGATGCAAAGTGCGAATAGCTAAGAAAGGCGCACAATTAACCCCAAATGTTACCGTTTGCAATTCATAATCTTGGATTTGGTGGGAAGGGGGCTTTGGGTCTACAAGAATTTGTCTGTACATCTGCGTAATATCACAATTAAATACGAATTGAAATATTCGCCACCTTAAAATCAAGAGAACTAAATCTTCTTGCAATGTGGGCCCAACGTGAAGAATATCATAAAGACTTACTCCATTGGAAGTCTTATTCGAAGCATTAAAAACGACTCTTAATTTGGAAGTTTGTTTCTCAAAATTAATAACAGGATGGTGAGGCAAGTAGCAAACGGAACTGGATTCCAAAGCTGGACGGACTAGGCGCATATGCTTTAAGGCAAGGTACTCCCGAACTACGCTATCATAGAGACCTTTGAGGGAGGGTTTGCGAAGAAGTGAACTCTCGTTCCGACAAAATTGTTGTAAAGCATTTTGTCGAGAAGTGCCGAGTTGCACTGTATGAGGGAAATCAGATTTAAAAGGGAGCGAAACAACATACCGACCTTCTGAATTTCGTACCGTAGTGGCGCGGTAATTCTCTTCACAAAATCTATCAGAGGGAGAGATAAATTTTTGTTTGGGTGTTTCTTCTAATTCCCAAAAACGAAGCAATAATTGGTTAAGGTTTTCCTCTTCCGGGTAATGCAGCCTAGTATTGAAAACTTGCATCGAGGAGGTGGACAGTGGACCCGTCAAAATCCAGCCGAATACAGTATTTTGGGCTAATAGTGAACCTAGCACCTTTTGATGGGCACCCTGTAGCACGATTTGGGGATATAAATCCGCACCGATTAACAAATCTACGGATCGACTATCAAACAGGTGAGAGTCTGCTAGGGGTATCTGGGGCAACTTATCAAAGAAATAGGACTGAATAACAAATGATGGCAAGTTTTCGGAAATTTGAGGAAGAACGAAAGCGACCGCATCAATCTGAACCGAAGAATGGTGGCGAGATCCAAGACAAAGTAAACAACTTTTCCCGATTAGAACTTTGGCACTCTTTAACGGAATGTCCTCGAGACAGACAATTCCAACAACATCCCTGTGTTTTGACAACAGACAATTTCTTACCTATAGACAATTTCCTGAATTTAGGGCATGACCGAAGAGAATGATCTTGTCTAGGGCAGAGGGAACAAAAGAATTCCGAAGTGGATTTTTAATTTAGGTTAACCGAAGCATTGGTAAAGTGTGATTGAACCTTTTTTTGACTGGATTCAGCTCCCTTAATATCACGTAAACAATCTAGAGTCTGAATTCTCTCAGTCAGAAATTAATCTAAATCTATCCACGAAGATAATGTCGATTTATCGCGTATACTTTGCTCCCACAAGGTGACCGTTAACCTAGGCAAACGTTGAATACACAAAAAGACTAAAATAGGATCCCATTGATCCGTTGGAATGTCGTAAACGGCCATAGCCGACAGACAAGCGTTTAAGCCCCGTTGAAGAATTTTCAGATTGGCGCTAGTTTCTCGATCCAATACCGGAAGATCAAACAATTTCTTAAGATGAGTATTCACGATGATTCTTTTATTGTCATAAGTCTTCTTTAAAGCGGTCCAAGCTAAAATGAAACTGCGGTGGGTGAGTGGAAATTTGTTTACTATTTCCCTAGCTTCCCCGGACGTTTTCTGCACTAAATGGCACAGTTTTTCAATATCACTTAATCGGCCGTTGTTTATATAAACCGTATTAAACAAATCCCTGAAAGTAGGCCACGAAAGAAAATCTCCTTTAAAAACTTCAATATCACAAGGAGGAAGTGCCAGATTGTGAACATTATCGGAAGGAACCCAACCGGAGAGGTTATTTATAGCGCTGTGAACTGAGCCGACTTCCGAAACAATTGTCTCAACCTGTGTCCCGATATCCCTAGAAGCCTGAGTCGACGAGCTTAGATTTGGAGCAGGGGGTGTTTCAACTAACGAAACTATAGAACCATTCACGGTAGAATTAGAAGGCGATTTTTTAAGTTTCCGATATTTTGAAAGTCTCCGATGACATCAAAAAATCCAAACATTTGTCAAACATCTCCTGAACTTTGATCCACAATTTTTCTATTTCAGAGCAACGAACTTCTAGCTCAAACTCATCTGTTTCCTCCTCGCGCACCAAGCTGAAATGAGCATCAAATTTAATAAGAGCATCCGAAGCTCGTATAAACATGTCCAAAGGTGTGAATGACATCGTGAGTACCAATTATATACTCAAAAGAGCAGAAAAGCAAATCACTCAAATGCAAAAACAAACACTTAATAGTGGACAAGTATCAGAATATGAGTATTGAAGTCAAAATGGCGATTAACTCTTGCGTAAATAAATATCCAAATTATATTTCCTGAATTTCTATGTATATATATATATATATATATATATATATATATATATATATATATATATATATATATATATATATATATATATAGTTAAATAAAATTAACTTTTTTTCAATCATGAATTTATTTGTATCCACAAATTAGTTAAATTTTGAAAAAAACGCCAAATTGTAATTTTCATAAATTAATTACAAATTAATTATGAATTTTTTTACCTGCGGCCCACTGTGCGGCGAAATGAAGAAAGGCCAACAAAACAAAATAAAACACAAGCGACGTCAGCAGCTTAGTCGACGTGCTTGTAGTAGTGAGTGCGTGAGCGGCAACTGACTGCGTTGCTATTAGAAAATAAAAACAAATAAATGAAAGCACTCAGAACAACGGAACGGAGTTCAATGTTTTTTTCTTTCGTTTGGTATATTGGTTTACCGATGCAAAAAAAAACGATTGATATAGAGATGTGTTGTTATTGTTAATTTCCAATGCAGTGCGACAATGAGAGTCTAACAGAAGAGTAACAATAACCGAAAATAGAAAATAAAGGGCGAAAGCGTTTTATCGGCACGAGGTAGAAAAGCGCTACTTAATAAGAACTACTTGATCAAACAATGCATGCGTGCAAAAAAAGAACACAGATGTTATCGATGTTGCGGATAGTAGGGTGACGGACGGACGGCCAGTACATAAATACGATAATTTCTGAACAGGCCCTCGCGACTGTTTCGATTTTCGTTTATTATTATTATTATTATTTTTTTTTGCTCACTTTAAGAAAATGATTTCACGTACCTGTTTGTTTATGTGATTAAGATGAAAGGTGATGGATGTGTGTAGGATGCGGACTGTATGTAGAGGCGGGGGGATGAAGTTCCGTGTGTTGTTTGCCTGGGAAGATAAAAAGGGAAAATTACTGGTGAGAGATCCGGCTCGATTGGATCAAATGTTCCTCTCCGTTTGAGACGTAGGGTTCTCCCAGGTATACAAACCGTGTAAAAAGAGATAAAAAATAAATAAAACCAAGGGGGATTAGTATTAAATATAATATTAGTTATCCGTTTATTGAGGAGTTTGGAAATTGGTCAACCCGAGTTGACAGATTACCTTTGTTATGCGGTGAGCTCCGAAGTTCAAACAAGAGTATCTGTATGAGAACAAAATCGCAATGCCCCGAGGTGGCTGGAAGCACCGATGCTTCCAGGAAATCTCTCACAGCACACGGGCTGAGAGAGTACCCAGAGAGAGTTGTAGAGAAATGGCTTGGAAAAGCTGCCTACGGTCCGAGCTGTGCGAACGTAGGCCCCAGGGAGAGTTGTAGGGAAAATCTTCAGACGAGGAAGGCTTTCTCCCTACGGTCCTTACCAAGCGAACGTAGGCTCCAAGGGGAGTTGCAGGCAACCTTTTAGCCCAAGAACTCATCTCTCTACGGTCCGTACTAAGCGAACGTAGGCTCTCTGGATCCTTTGGCAATATGCAATTCTAGCTTAAATATCTGCCTTGTCTAGAAGCTGGTGGAACTTCGTTGGTGGACGAAAACCATATGGATTGCCTCCTTCGGGCGAAAACTCCATGTTGTTAAAAAGTGGTGGTCTATATGCAGCAAATTCATGGGGTCCACACTGTGGTCTTTGTACTGTGGTGGTTCCGATAAATTAGGTTGTGGTGGTGGTTGTGTTACTTGACCAGCTGCTAAGGCACTGGGAATGGATGCTTGGCTGGGTATCTGCCCTTGGGCATAATTTGGTGCTGTATAACCTGCTGGGGGTGGCAGTACTTCCTCGCGCAATTCGCGCCGCGCTAAGCCGACTACAGTGTTAATAATTTCTAGTACTCCGGTGGTGGTCTATATGCAGCAAATTCATGGGGTCCACACTGTGGTCTTTGTACTGTGGTGGTTCCGATAAATTAGGTTGTGGTGGTGGTTGTGTTACTTGACCAGCTGCTAAGGCACTGGGAATGGATGCTTGGCTGGGTATCTGCCCTTGGGCATAATTTGGTGCTGTATAACCTGCTGGGGGTGGCAGTACTTCCTCGCGCAATTCGCGCCGCGCTAAGCCGACTGCAGTGTTAATAATTTCTAGTACTCCGGTACTGACTGCTGGCTGACCCGTGGGCACACCGGGTTCTAAAGGTGGCTGTTGCAATCCAGTCAACACGCTGTAATTCGGGGAATGGACACTTCCATGTGACCAGAACGACGTGTTGAAAGAATTTGCGGCGTCTTGCAAAACTGACGGTATTGGAGGTGCTGTAGAAGAACTGGTAGGCATTGGTCCAGGCATTGTAGTCGACACCGTATGCGTCGTTATCGGGACGATTCGAGTATAAGTGATAGCTGAAACAGTAGGAGCGGCCATGACAACCGTACTGGCGATTACACTATTCAGGCCTAAAATTAGCCTGCCAGTTGAGTCCCTATTTGTAGACCTAGTGCTGGGCATATTCCACTCTGTTGTTTTCCAACCACTTCTAAAACCAAATCCTCCAAAACTAAAAAAAATTAAACTTGTGCCAAAAACTTCACTCAAATGAAAAAAAAAAACTTCATGGTATTTCTAAGGAATTCAGGAATTAAAGTACCAGTTTCAAATTTATTAAACTTAATTTCCAATTCCATAAAATTTTATTCAATTTAATTTTTAACACACTTTTTCACATTCACAGGCCCTTCGAAAATTGACACGGCGTATCAACCCTTCAAGCCGAATTTGACTGAAAAAATAAATAAATAAAAGGTAAACTTAAAGGTAAGTGAAGGTCAAATATACTGTTTCTACAGGAATACCAATTTTAAACTGTTTTAAAATATTTTCTACAGGGTTTCGGTGAGTTCTACAGGAAAAAACTGAAGAATTTAATTGGAATATGGAATAGGCGGCTTTCCCCAGACCTTCCTAAGAAATTCCATGACAATACGGCCCCTGGTCAAAAATCAAGATTGTCGCAGGGCCAATGGAAACTCAGGTACGTCTGCGGTCCGCTACCTAATTCCGGGTACTGAGATTGCATAACAAAGGACATACTACTAACCTAAACCTACAAAATCGATTGAGACTAACAATTCACATTCGTGTAGCAGCGCGTCACCTGCCATTTTATAGGCTGCTTGACCGGGTCTCCATAAATGAGAACTGTTCGTCCAGACGAATTTGTTATCTGAAATTTTAACTGTAGATAAATATGAAACAAAATTAATAATCCTAGTGCGATTAGACGTAAATGCAAATTAGAACGACTAAGAAAGAAACAAGTTTCATATTTGTTTTTGAAAAATACATGATGTCTTCTGGAGTCTTCGATGAAGCCTCGCGCCAGGGACTCTTAATGTAACCTAAACGGGTCTAATTGAAGATGTACGGAAAACACATCTATACACTATCACTAAAAACTAACGACATGTTTCAGGTCCCACGTTCTGGGCGCCATTTTGTACTGACCGTTTTCCGAGGATGACGAAAAATAGCAATATTGGGCTTTAAGTGGCGTTGTCGTTATGCTGGCGTTTAGCGCGGCTATGGCTCGTCGGGTGAGGGGTGGTTCTTGCCACTTGAAGACCTTTTCGGTTGAACAAAAAAAAAAAAAACAAAATATCATACCGGGCTTGCACGAATACCTAACAGGGGAATATTAAAAGAAGCCTGAAACATGCCAAAAGAGAAAAAAAAATTACTCAATCTTAAACTCACCTTAACCTAATTCTATCCCCCGGAAACAACTCTCTTGGCGGCTGTCCGACCAAGATATAGCCCTCCCACCGAGAACACCTCTCGCCATGACGTCGCTACTGCCCGACGTCCCAAATTTGCCCCTTCACTTACCTCCGTTTATACCATCCCTACCACCTTCTTAATGGCCTCAAGCCAACGACATCATTTTCATTGTAGTCAGATATCCTTACATATTGATTTATATAAATAGTAACATCTATAGGGAAGATACCAAGTCACGCTGGTGTAGCAGTGACGGCAAATCTGCGCCTCCCTCGATGGATTGGATGGGCGATGGTGTGGCTCTTTACTCCAAAAATTCTGCCAGGCTTTAATTTTTTAAGATTTTTCTTAATTTTTTTGTATTTATTAAGTTTTGTTTTAAACTTAATTAAGTTTCGTTTTGTTGTACCCTCACCATACTATGGAGGGTATATTAACTTTGTCATTCCGTTTGTAACTCCTCGAAATACTCATGTCAGACCCAACAAAGTACATATATTCTTGATTAGCGTAAAATTCTAAGTCGATTTAGCGGTGTCCGTCTGTCTGTCTGTTGTAATCACGCTATCTTTCGAATGAATTGAGATAGATGGCTAATATATTGCACACATGTTTATTTTTCCAGTAGGCAGGTTAAGTTCGTAAATGGGCCATGTAGGTCCACGTTTTCATATAGCTACCATATAACGGTAACCCCCCTATATTCGGTATTTTGATGATTTTAGCGACGTTATTCACCGGAATTGTTTCAAATTTGGTATTTGAAGTTCCAAATGGATACTACACCCTAAGATAGAAAATTGTCTGTGCAAGTCTATGTCTTCGTATAGCCCCCATATAACGGTACCTCCCGATATTCGGTATTTTGATGATTTTAGCGACGTTATTCACCGGAATTGTTTCAAATTTGGTATTTGAAGTTCCAAATGGATACTACACCCTAAGACTGAAAATTGTCTGTGCAGGTCCACGTCTTCGTATAGCCCCCATATAACGGCACCTCGCTATGTTCGGTATTTTGATGATTTTAGCAACATTATTAACCGGAACTGTTTAAAATTTGGTATTTGAAGTTCGTTATGGGAACTACAGTCTGTGACAGAAAATTGTCGGGGCGGGTCCAGTTTCGAATTTGAATATGGTAATGGCTTATGACAAACAATGCATATGTATGTCCACGTAGTATAGACCCCAATATAACGGCTATATTCGGTATTTTTAAAATTTTAACAGAATTTTTTAAGGCTTTTATTTTTTGAAAATTTCCAAATTCGTTGCAAATGGCCCGGCCGAACTTACTGCTTTTTAACTTGTTCTAAACTTAATTCAGTCTTAAGTCTTTTTTTTTTTTTTTGTTTTAAAATTTTGTCAATCTTTAAGATTTTTATTTAGTTTTCGATTAATTCTTAAGAATACTTTAAAGTTTAGTTTTCAAAGGTTTAATAAATTCAAATCTTAAATTATTACATTTCTACAAACAAACAAATAGAACAGATAATTTTGTTTTAGAATTACACTGTCCCCTAGGGGATTTAACAAGTATTTATCTTAAATATACAAATGTACAATGCATACCTTACTATATTGTATTGTAATGAAAAGTTTAAAAAAAAAAACATTGCACCAGGGATTTTTATTGTTTAATGTGTCAGAAAGTATAAAAACAAAAGCATTATGGCAATGCATTTCTTTTTATCTAGATAAAGAAAAGCTTCAGGTGGAATAAACCCTGATTCTAAGCACTTGACAATATATAGATCATCGACGAAATATGGCGCCATAATAAAATTGTTTTCAATATTCTCTGTGCATTTCAATATATGTTTTCTTATCAATTTTATAATAAAGTTGTCTATTCTATGTATGTTAGAAGCTTTATATAATTTTTTATTTGACACAAATTTCTTGTAATCGCTACTTGGGGAAAGAGAGGTACAAGAACGTAAACATTTGCTTTCAAACTTTCTGAGTTTTTCCATATAGGAAGGTGAAATGTTGAACCAGATTGGAGCACCATAGCATAAAACTGATCTTACAATTGTTTTATACAAATGAATTTTAACTTCATTAAAAATTTTGTACGAAAAGAATATGGTTTTATAAGCAAAAAAGGCATTTCTAGCTTTAATTAGTTGTTTATTTAAATTTGGTATTTGAAGTTCCAAATGGATACTACACCCTAAGATAGAAAATTGTCTGTGCAAGTCTATGTCTTCGTATAGCCCCCATATAACGGTACCTCCCGATATTCGGTATTTTGATGATTTTAGCGACGTTATTCACCGGAATTGTTTCAAATTTGGTATTTGAAGTTCCAAATGGATACTACACCCTAAGACTGAAAATTGTCTGTGCAGGTCCACGTCTTCGTATAGCCCCCATATAACGGCACCTCGCTATGTTCGGTATTTTGATGATTTTAGCAACATTATTAACCGGAACTGTTTAAAATTTGGTATTTGAAGTTCGTTATGGGAACTACAGTCTGTGACAGAAAATTGTCGGGGCGGGTCCAGTTTCGAATTTGAATATGGTAATGGCTTATGACAAACAATGCATATGTATGTCCACGTAGTATAGACCCCAATATAACGGCTATATTCGGTATTTTTAAAATTTTAACAGAATTTTTTAAGGCTTTTATTTTTTGAAAATTTCCAAATTCGTTGCAAATGGCCCGGCCGAACTTACTGCTTTTTAACTTGTTCTAAACTTAATTCAGTCTTAAGTCTTTTTTTTTTTTTTTTTGTTTTAAAATTTTGTCAATTTTTAAGATTTTTATTTAGTTTTCGATTAATTCTTAAGAATACTTTAAAGTTTAGTTTTCAAAGGTTTAATAAATTCAAATCTTAAATTATTACATTTCTACAAACAAACAAATAGAACAGATAATTTTGTTTTAGAATTACACTGTCCCCTAGGGGATTTAACAAGTATTTATCTTAAATATACAAATGTACAATGCATACCTTACTATATTGTATTGTAATGAAAAGTTTAAAAAAAAAACATTGCACCAGGGATTTTTATTGTTTAATGTGTCAGAAAGTATAAAAACAAAAGCATTATGGCAATGCATTTCTTTTTATCTAGATAAAGAAAAGCTTCAGGTGGAATAAACCCTGATTCTAAGCACTTGACAATATATAGATCATCGACGAAATATGGCGCCATAATAAAATTGTTTTCAATATTCTCTGTGCATTTCAATATATGTTTTCTTATCAATTTTATAATAAAGTTGTCTATTCTATGTATGTTAGAAGCTTTATATAATTTTTTATTTGACACAAATTTCTTGTAATCGCTACTTGGGGAAAGAGAGGTACAAGAACGTAAACATTTGCTTTCAAACTTTCTGAGTTTTTCCATATAGGAAGGTGAAATGTTGAACCAGATTGGAGCACCATAGCATAAAACTGATCTTACAATTGTTTTATACAAATGAATTTTAACTTCATTAAAAATTTTGTACGAAAAGAATATGGTTTTATAAGCAAAAAAGGCATTTCTAGCTTTAATTAGTTGTTTATTTATATGAGAATTAAAATATAAAAAGTTATCTAAATGAATCCCTAGATATTTTACTTCATTTTTAGTTGGGATATCAATATTTCTTTTTATTGATTTAACTTTGAATTCCTTCCAATTTTTCCTTATATCCCATTTGCATTTATTGACAGAAGGGCGAAAGAGGATTGCTTCGCACTTATTTATATTCATACTCCAGTCTACACTGTATTGTTCTACTATATTAAAAGATGTTTGTAATTGTCTCTTGATGTTTGTAATTTTATCACCATGTTCGTATATAATTATATCGTCTGCAAATCCGATAATATTGTCAATTTTGTTTAACAGATCATGAATATAAATATTAAAAAGAAGTGGGACATTTACTGTTCCTGGTTGCAGACCATTTGACATATTGAAAATAAGAGAACTAGTGATGTTTCCTTTACCCATAATAAATTGTTTTACACTAATCATATTATATACTAAGACTACAAGATGAAAAGGAAAATCATACTTCCTCATTTTATATATTAACGCAGGTAACCAGATACTATCGAATGCTTTTTCGAAGTCTATCAGACATGCACCCGTGCACATGTTTTTATTCCAATTAAATTGTATATTTGAAACTAGCATGTGTATTGCGTGAATTGTGGAGTGCTTGTTTTTAAAACTAAATTGCTTATCACATACAACATTAAGCTTTCTACATTGTTTTGTAATTACATTATTAGTACACATTTCAAATATTTTGCTAATGTTAGGAAGTAAGCTAATGAGCCTTAGGTTTATTGGGTTAGAAGTGTCCTTAACTTTTTTTTGGAAGAATAATAACTTTTGCGACTTTCCAGTTTTTGGAAAGAAGGCATTGTTAATCATATTATTGAATAATGTCAAGTATTCAAAAATTAGAATATTTGGACTTTTCTTCAAAATTATCTTAGGAATTTTGTCTACACCATAAGACAATTTGTCGTTTAATTTGCCAAAAATATATAAAATGTCATCACGAGTAATAAAAAAGTCCAATGTAGAAGCATTATTTATGTTATTTGCTAAGTTGCTATCATTAAAGTCAGTTAATCTGGTTAGTATATTTTCATATCTCTCTTTGTGTTCTAAAAAAGAGTTGAAAACATTTATAACATGATTATGTATTATATTTGGGTCGTCTGTGTCTTTTGGTGCATATACATTTTCTAAATAAGAACCTATGCAATTTAATATATCGTCCTCATATCTTATAATATATTTGTTGGAAACATTTTCAATTTCGAGTGTTTGATGGTCAATTTCGGCGCATCGTAATAGGCGTATTTGATCTGTTGGAATTTTTAACATATTAATATTGCTAAGATTGTTATTTTTTATCATTTTTTTTACTTCTAAGAACATATTAGACTGATTTGAGGAATTTATTTTAGATAACGCATGGTCAAATTGTTTATTCATGGAAATACGGAAATTATCTTGTAGTAATTGTCTAGCCAATTTAAGTCTATTTTTTAAGTAATGTAATTCAGTTGTAGCGATAACATTTTGGAATCTGTTATGTTTTTTTATTATTGTTACTATTCTACTTTTTTCCTTTTGTAAACTTTTAATAACTGGATTCAGATAGTTTTGTAACTTATCTTTTGCTTTGAAAGCAGGGACACATTTTTTTAATTGCATTGATTATTATTGTATTTAATCTTTCAATATGTAACGATATTTCTTCGTTAGATAAATGTTTATTGTTGGGAATGAAGCAGTCGTTATTGCATTGTGATCGCTATCGTAGTCTAATGTATCTAAACAGTTAGTGTTATTTGAATCTGTTTGTATATGCAGTCTAGAGTCGGCTATAAATATGTCCAGAAACGAGTTGCTACGTGGATACGAAGGTAACGTAGAAGCGTAAAGTTCACATCTAAATAACATTTCATTGTCAGACAACCAATTATATAATGATATCCCTTTATCGTTGACGGATGTATTACCCCAAGAGTTGTGTTTACAATTTAAATCTCCACCAAGTATGTAAAAGTTATTCGTGTTTTGCAGTTCAAGTAACTCGAATAACTTTGTGAGATCGCTTTTGAGATGTATATTGTTGTTCCCTGTAGGGTAATATGCTGATATTATATAGATGTTACTATTACTCGATATGGGAATTTTTATTATACACGCCTCAAGCTTTGAAAGATTCTGTATTGGACAATGTTTATATTTAATATTGTTTCTAATTAATATTCCTGTACCTCCTCCTCTAGTTCCAGAATCTCTATCCTTTCTTATAAAATCATAACCTTGGAACAATAAGTTATTTCTATTACATAGTTTTGTTTCATTCAGTAACATAATATTAGGTTTATGTTGATTTAAAAAAAGTTGTAAATCATATCTTCTATTTAGCCTTATTAGTGAATTGACATTTGCATGTATAATAGTTAATTTATTACTAGTGTTTACGGGATTGTTTGAATTCATTAATTATTTATTTCTAACGCTAGATACAAGGCATTTATTCTGTCTTCTTGACTTTTTAATTGTTTTTGTAAATTGGAAATTTGAGTTGCAATATTTTGTAAAGAATTTTGAAGATTTTGAAACAAATCATTATTATTATTTACATATAAGCTGTTATTTCTTAGTGTATTTGCATAACTGCTGTTTTTATTAACTACTGAATATTTGTTATTATTGTTCTGGCGTTTGGTTGCTATATTTTCCAAATAGTTTTGTTTTAATTTTTTGAATACTTCACAGCCCCTATAAGTAGCGGGGTGGCCATATTTTTTGCAGTTTACACAAAATAGTTTTTCTCTTTCGATTGGCTCATTATTTGATATCCTACATTCTCCAATTTCATGAATTTGATCACATTTGTTAAATTGTGGTTCCAGAAAACAGTTCGAGGCGCTGTGAAAAAATCCTTTGCATCTGTGGCATTGGGGGAACTCTTGTTTTTTTAATGGTTCCCAATTGATCGATCGGTGGAAAATTCCAGTTATTGATTTCAAATCATTTATGCTACCTTCCGGTTTAATTTGCACCAAGAACATTGACAATAATTTTCCATCCCTTTTAGATTTATTGGTATAAAAGGGACTGACTTTTACAAATTTCAAATTGTCCGTTTCGTGTTTCTGAAGTTCTTCAAGTATACTTTCGGATTTGATACAGTGGTCAATATTTTTAATATAAATGTTTTATTTTTAAGGCCTTTCGGTGTGAAGGTAAAATATTTCGTATTAGTTTTTGTTAAATATGTTGTGACTCTTGCAAATGATTTTAGGGAATTTAGGTAAAGAGCATTTTTGTTCTTATGAGGGTATTGTTTTATTAAGAAGTCCGAAATCTTAAGACCCTGCTTCACAAAGTCTATAATTACATTTGTTTCAACATTAAATATATTTATTGGCGGAATTTTTTATACCCTCCACCATATTATGGAGGGTATATTAACTTTGTCATTCCGTTTGTAACTCCTCGAAATACTCATGTCAGACCCAACAAAGTATATATATTCTTGATCAGCGTAAAATTCTAAGTCGATTTAGCGATGTCCGTCTGTCTGTCTGTCTGTCTGTCTGTCCGTCTGTCTGTCTGTCTGTCTGTCTGTCTGTCCGCCTGTCTGTCTGTCCGTCTGTTGTAATCACGCTATCTTTCGAATGAATTGAGATAGATTGCTAAATTTTGCACACATGTTTATTTTTCCAGTAGGCAGGTTAAGTTCGTAAATGGGCCATGTAGGTCCACGTTTTCATATAGCTACCTTATAACGGTAACCCCCCTATATTCGGTATTTTGATGATTTTAGCGACGTTATTCACCGGAATTGTTTCAAATTTGGTATTTGAAGTTCCAAATGGATACTACACCCTAAGATAGAAAATTGTCTGTGCAAGTCTATGTCTTCGTTTAGCCCCCATACAACGGTACCTCCCGATATTCGGTATTTTGATGATTTTAGCGACATTATTCACGGGAATTGTTTCAAATCTGGTATTTGAAGTTCCAAATGGATACTACACCCTAAGACAGAAAATTGTCTTTGCAGGTCCACGTCTTCGTATAGCCCCAATATAACGGTACCTCCCTATATTCGGTATTTTGATGATTTTAGCGACGTTATTCACCTGAAATGGTTCAACTTTGGTATTTGAAGTTCCAAATGGATACTACACCCTAAGACTGAAAATTGTCTGTGCAGGTCCACGTCTTCGTATAGCCCCCATATAACGGCACCTCGCTATGTTCGGTATTTTGATGATTTTAGCGACATTATTCACCGGAACGGTTTAAAATTTGGTATTTGAAGTTCGTTATGGGAACTACAGTCTGTGACAGAAAATTGTCGGTGCGGTTCCAGTTTCGAATTTGAATATGGATATGACAAACAATGCATATGTATGTCCACGTCGTATAGACCCCAATATAACGGCTATATTCGGTATTTTTAAAATTTTAACAGACTTTTTTAAGGATTTTATTTTTTGAAAATTTCCAAATTCGTTGCAAATGTTGGAGGGTATTAAAAGTTCGGCCCGGCCGAACTTACTGCTTTTTAACTTGTTCTTTTTTGTTTTGATCATTGCTTTCGCTTTGAGCACTGTTTTTATTTTGATTACTATTGTAGTTTCTTTCCACTCTATTTTTTGAGTGATTTGATGATAGTACAGAATTGTTGTTCTGTTGAAATGTAGTAACACCCGTTACTACGCTGATGTTGTTATTATTTTTTGACACGTGTTCTTGGAATTTTGATATTGATGCACTGTCACATTGAAAATCATCATCAATGCTCAGAGAAGCATAGTAATTGCCTCTTAATTGTTTGTTGTTACTCTCCATTGCAATTGTTTGTTGTTTTCTTTTTCTGATGTTAAGCACTTCATACGATTTTTTATTAGAGAAGAGAGCATTGCTCTCGCTCATTTTTCAAAAAAAAAAAAAAAAAGTTAATAAAGTTGATTTATTTATATAATATATAAATATATATTGTTTTATTTTGTATTATTTGAATGAAAAAATTATTATATTTTGTTAGAGTCTCTATCTCGTTGACAAAACACGAAAAAAATTCTAATTTATCCGGACAGCATGACGGTTTAAACAGAACTCCTTAGCTTTTTTAATTTTATATTATGTGTTAGGATTGTTTAAAGCCTTTTAGCTTAAAAAATGTTGGTAATTTGTATTCTTTTTATTTATTTTGTTGAACAAATCAAATCAATATGTTTAATTTAGAATTGCATTCAAAATTGGTTTTTATTGACCCCTGGTTCGGTCCTTAATTAGTCGATAAAATGTACGCGCTACGGTTTATTGCAACCTTGTGCTAGCGCCTTTGACATTTTAACTACTAATTACTTGTCACTTGTTTTGCCGCCTCCTTTAGACATCAAGTAGTATTTCGCTGTCATTCGGACAGACAACACCGGCAATATCGTTTGCAGCACATATCGTTGTGCATAGAAAGGCATATTGTTGCCAAAGGTAATATCGTTACCACCCACCAAACTAGCAATAAATAGTTCTATATATTAAGAAAAACTATTGTGTTTTATTTCTTTTTATATTACCCCCCTACGGTCCACTGCTCGACGCATTCGGCGTTTTACTCCCATCGGCGGAGACCCTCTGAGCTAAACATTGGTCCAATCGAACCGGATATTCCAGCCCTCTTGAACGGATTTGGAATCCAAAATATACAGTCCATTAATCCTGCATTACAAGGTACGTATAGTGCAGTGTGTAAAGTGAGCTCGCGTTAGTCAATTGCCGCGACAATAACAAACAATCGGTTTGTTTAGGTACAAAGGTCGTTTTACAACGTCACCTCTTTGCCTCTTGTTTTGTTTCCCGCCAATCGTCGGCTTCTATTTTGGATGCTTGCATTCGGCAGCATCATAATCAAAACAAAACTCCAAAAGAAAATCATTGCAAAAATCGTTCGCTAATTTTCTTTTTGTTTTGGTTCGTTTCAAACAACAAAACATTCAATATTTCTTTTGTTGATACCAACAAAAACGTCGTCGTTGTTATTTCTTAGTTTGGTGTGCTTTACTACCTAAAGCAAAGATCGCAATATTATTCTTTTTATTTGGTCTGTCCGCTTTAATATTGCATATTGTTGTTGTTACATTTATTCTCTTTTTCTCGTTGTAACAACAGTCAAATTCATTTTCTGTTTTGTTTGTCGCAAACAACAACAACACTGTTTGAACCCCCACCGCTGCTTGCTTGCTTTGTCGTCGTTCTCTGATCAGCACTTGTTGTTTGTGCATTGTTAGATCAGTGAACGAACATAACAAACGAAGGAAGAATATTTTTGTGTATTCCTCTTTCTGTCGTGTCCGCTTAGGTTGAGTAGCTACACTACGTTGGTCGGTCACCTCTGTTTGTTATATTAGTTGGTATTGGGTGTAAAATTATTGTTATTATTGAAGTAAGAATAATATTAATACTATCGTGTATTAAATTTTGATCGTTGTTTTTTATCCTTTAGTAAACTTATACACCCTATAGACGGTCATTTTGACTAATTAAATAAATAAAAATAAAATTGTTATTTTATTTATTTTTGTATTTTTCCCCAAACTTGTTCGACGTTTCGTGTTATAAGTATGGCCTTCGCTCCTCTACAAACTTTCATTAGAGCATTGGACGCTCTAACAGAATTTGGTGCACAAATAGGTGCAATAGAAGATAATGATTTAGATATCAGTTTCTTAGAGGAAAGGAAGAGCAAGTTCGAAAAATTATGGCAATCGGTAAATAAATCCTTGCGAAACTTAGAAAATTCGGAAAATGTTACAAAAGAATATCTGCATTTGGCAGAAAGTAAATATAATGTTTCTTTAAACATTTACTCCAGCACTATGGCCACAATTAATAGAAAAATTATAAAAACTCGTTGTGTGTTAAAAAATTTGATTAAAAACGCGGATAAAAATCAAGAGCAATCGGCTAAATCTTTTTTGGTTCCTGAATCGCAGGAAAATATGGCGGCAAATATTTCTTCTGGTTGTGATATCGTTCACAATATGACATTGCCACCAATTGATATTAATGTTTTTGAGGGAGATTTTTCTTCTTGGCCTTCCTTTCGGGAATTGTTTAACGCCGTTTACATTAATAACTCTCGATTGAGTGATGTTGAACGTATGTTCTATTTGCTGAACAAAACTTCTGGAGAAGCTCGGGAAATCGTTTCGCAGTTTCCTCTAACAAATCGTGGTTTCGCTTTCGCATGGAAAGCATTAAATGATGAATACAACAATATTCGATTATTGGTTCATCAACAACTAAAGTCGTTGCATAATCTTCCGATTCTTGAGAAAGAAACTGCAGCGGGTCTTAAGGAGATCCGACGGGGAATAAATAGTTGCATTTTTTCTATGTCGATCTATAACGTTCCCACAGATCAATGGGATCCGATACTTGTCTTTCTTTGCCTGCAACGCTTGCCGGAAGAAACGACAATGCTATGGGAACAAGGTATTAAAAACAAATCGGCGCTTTCTTTGTGGAAAGATTTAGACACATTTCTTTCAGAAAGGATAAACACGCTTGTGTGTTTGGAAAGTTATCAAGAGAAATCGATTCCTTCGACTGATACAAATTCGTTTAATACCGCTACCAAGTCCAACTCTAAATATTCGTATTCCCCTTCAATTGGAAAAACGTGTTCTCTTTGTAGTGAGAAAATCCATCGGCTTCATTTGTGTTCAAAGTTTAAGAATTTACCCCCCGCAAATAGGTTTGCATTCGTAAAGCGCAACGACCATTGCATAAATTGTTTGGTAAAGGGACATAAACTAGCAAATTGTACTAGTAAAAATAGTTGTTTGAAATGTGGTCAACGTCATCACATGTTATTACATCGCGAGTCAGTAAAACGGAATAGTTCGATTCCGGTTTTGACTCCAAAAGCTCAGGCAAGCTCGTCAAAATCGTTGTTGTCAGCTGCAGCCCCAGCTTTTCGTCCCTCAAAATGTACATTCTCCACATCGGTTGAGGTCCAAAATAAAAAATCGGAAATGGTTCGTTTAAAATCACTACACCAAATGTCGAAAGAGAACTTAATTAAATTAATAAAAACAAATTTATTTAATAAAAAGAAGTTTAAATTTGAAAACAATGTTGTAAAGCGACCTTCGCGTAAAATCGGTCTCACGACAGCTGGCGGTTTATATACCGGCATTGGCACAGGGTCTCAATTGGAACCCCCCTCGAATATCGTTTCGAGAAACACATAGCTCGATTGAAGTCCGAATCTGTAACTGCAGGTTCATCTGCGGCTTCAAAGTATTACATATCGTGTATTAACATAGCTTGATTGAAGTCCGAATCTGTTACTGCAGATTCAACTGCGTCTTCATATTATCGTTGTAGCGGAGATGGATCCCGAATCTGTTATTGCAGATTCATCTGCGTTTCCATTCCCTACATTTTGTTCGAAAAAAGCTCACACTGCACTATGCAACCGATACCTACTACTGGAACTAATTTAGATTAAGTTAATTGTGTTGAAACATGATTTGATGTTTCAAGGGGGTCGGCATGTTTAATTTAGAATTGCATTCAAAATTTGTTTTTATTGACCCCTGGTTTGGTCCTTAATTAGTTGATAAAATGTACGCGCTACGGTTTATTGCAACCTTGTGCTAGCGCCTTTGACATTTTAACTACTAATTACTTGTCACTTGTTTTGCCGCCTCCTTTAGACATCAAGTAGTATTTCGCTGTCATTCGGACAGACAACACCGGCAATATCGTTTGCAGCACATATCGTTGTGCATAGAAAGGCATATTGTTGCCAAAGGTAATATCGTTACCACCCACCAAACTAGCAATAAATAGTTCTATATATTAAGAAAAACTATTGTGTTTTATTTCTTTTTATATTACCCCCCTACGGTCCACTGCTCGACGCATTCGGCGTTTTACTCCCATCGGCGGAGACCCTCTGAGCTAAACACAATAAATGTTATTCCTTTTAACTTAAGGAATTTATCGCCAAAAATGCCGGGTGTTTTACTTCGCTGGGAGCCACGCATCCAATCTTCTTCGCTGATGAGATAAAAAAAGACAATTTTCTTCCTAATTTTCCGCAGGAAATTTCTTCTTGTCACTTTATTTTTTCAAATTCTCTTTTCTTTCCTCGCTACATGACTTTTCGTCAACTGTTATACGGGAAAAATCAGCTGTTTTAGTGTCCCATTGAATGCCAACATTCTTCTTCTTATCACAATGGTTAACCCATTTTGAGGCGCACACCACATGAATTATGCTTTTTTCGACACACTGACTTTGTCTACTCAATCATACTCAAACGCGGTATGTCATTAAGTAATGTGACATCTCTGTCAAAAGTTATGGCGTTGCCAGATGGGTCCGTCGAATATGGGCAACCCTGTATTTGATAGGCCATGACAACCAACAACATCCCCCATTTTGATTCATGTGTGCCATTGTCTAAGGTTCGATCGTGGCATGGCTGACTCGAATATTTGCATGGTGTTCTCCATAAATGCATGGTGTCAACGATGACATCGAACCGTGTCATCGTCAAATTGTGTGTCATTTGTGTACGTGTGCTTGAATTGAGAGTGTGTGTGTGTGTTACTTTCGACGATGTGTTTTTGTGTGGGCTGTAATTTTGAAGTAACAAACACCGCGTAAATATAAAATTGAGTTCAATAACAAAATGTGCATAGACATCAATAAATGAATAGAAAAAATGAAATATGTATATACTGAACAATCCCAATTTATTGGTGATTATCATAAAATTTTGGTCATAAAAAAGAGGTAAATATTGTTTGCCTATTTTTTATCTACATATAGGGTTCTTCTAAAATTAAAGTTTGTGGGCAGAGATTTGACTCTCATTCAATTTTTATAGCCATATGGCTACAGAGGGTATATATCATTTGATACGATCAAAACGTGCCTAGTCGAAATAACGGTTTTAGATCCTAGGTCTCTTTGGACCAAATCCGTTTTAGAACATTTGGAGTCGATCTACCGATGTCCACTTTTTCTGGTACCTCCCACACAAAATGTCACAATTTTCAAAGAAAATAATTTATTGCACAGAAAGAGAAAGGATAATCCGATTTTGCTCGAACTTTGCGAATCCTACTATTTTCATCAGTTCTAGGTCAGGTGCGAAAATGGACAATATCGGTCCACTCCATCAGGGACCTCCCCCACAAAGGGTCAAAATTTTGAATAATTACAACTTTTATAAAATGTGATGTAAGAGTCCGATAGTCTTCAAATTTTGAATACCCATGAAGCTCATAAAACGCACATTAAGATCCGATTCCATTTAGACTTGGCACATCTCAATATTTCTATCCACACAAGATCTGTTATAAAGGTGGTATAGATCGAAACATTTCTTCTGGTAACTCCCCCATACTTAGGGTTCAAGATTCAAATTTCACATATAAATTTTTTTTTGCTAACACAAGATCTGTTATGAAGTTGATATATATCTGCGAACCCCTTCTGGTACCTCACCAACAAAGGGTCACAATTTTCAATAATTTTATCTGCCATAACTTTCGAAACAATTTAGCAATTCTTTACTACTTGCTATGCTCAAATATTTCTCTCAATAAGAAGCCTGATATGAATATGACATTTATCGGAATTTATGATTTCGGATAAAACTGGACATAAATATCCTTTCTTGTAATTTAGCCCAATATTTCGCTCAATAGTTTTTATTTGTATCAGATGAAGTATAAAAATGGAATATTTCGGTAGAATCTATATGATACATCACGCACATTTTAACATTTTCTAAAAATTATTACATATCTCATAAAAAGTGAAGGAGTTAGTCAATATAATCCATACCAGGAACGTTGGAATATTTATATCATATTTTTGGGTCTGATACAAAATGGACAATTTTGATTTGAAATTTTGACATAGAGGGTCAAACGTTTGAATAATTGTAACACTAGTCAAATATATTTCGGTTATTTAATCGAATATAGGCTGACGGTATATATCTGTCGGCAATACCGACTGATACTTTTTAACTTGTTTATTTACACCTCAATACCGGAGGCAAACATTTATGAAAATATAATCAAAATAAGAACATTTTTCAGGGGTTTATTGTTTTGTAATAAGGATTAACATTTTAGTTTTTTTTTGTAAATAACCACGAAAGGTAAACATTTTGTGTGGACCAATTTAAAGTGCCTTTAATATTTTAGTATTCGCCAAGAAATTCTTTATTACAAAAAATTTATTTTTTCACATATCGGAAAAGCAGGTAGCGATTGCGCTTTGCCTTCATCACGTGTGTTTCTTTTTCGTTGGCAATTGTTTCATAAGTGTGGTTGTTTTTTTGATAGAACATTTTTGTATGACACACTATTTAACATTCCATTTTATTGGTCATTACATGTTATGACGATGGGCTTGAGTGTGACCGACATGACGAGACATCGAGCATTTGGTTGGATGTCACGTACTGTTATGCGTTTAATCAAACAACAACAACATAACGAGCGTTTCCCCTCGATGGCATAAATAGAGAAAATTGTCACATTTGCAGCCCTTTAGTGCCCATTACGAACTTCAAGTACCAAATTTGAAATATTTCCGGTGAATAATGTCGCTAAAATCATTAAAATACTGAATATTAGGATGTACCGTTATATGGGGGCTATACGAAGACGTGCACCTGCACAGTCAATTTTCTGTCATAGCCAGTAGCACCGTTTGCGAACTTCAAATACCAAATTTGAAACAATTTAGGTGAATAATGTGGCAAAAATCATCAAAGTACCGAATATCGGGAGGTACCGTTATATGGGGGCTATATGAAGACGTGCACTTGCACAGACAAATTTCTGTCATAGGCTGTAGCATATGTTACGAACTTCAAATAACACATTTAAAAAATACAATTCCGGTGAATTATGTCGTTAAATTCATGAAAGTACTGAACATCGGGGTGGGGGGGGGGGTACCGTTTTATAAGTGCTTTACGAAGACGTGGACCTGCGCTGACAATTTTCTTTGGGTGTACTATCCATTACGAACATTAGATACCAAATTTGAAACAATTCCAGTGAATAATGTCATGTAAATCACCAAAATACCGAAAAAAGGGAGGTAAATTTATATGGCGGCTTTACCAAAACGTGGACCTACATTTCCCATTTTCAATAACAAAAGTCCTGCAGACTTAATACACCTTTAAGTTACATTTTATCAACCTACATAATTTCGTTCGAAAGCCAGTGATTTCCACCGACGGACGACCGGACGGACATCGCTAATTCGACATAGAATTTTATGCTGATCAAGAATATATATACCTTGTGAGGTTTAAAATAAATATCTCGAAGTGTTCCAATTGGAATGACAAACTTCATACTATGGTGAAGGTGTAAAAATCAGTAGATAATGTAGCTGAAAATACCAATAGGGAGGTACTATTATATGGGGGCTGTTTATGTAGAGTAATGGGGGAAAAGAAACAATAAGAAATAAAACAAACAAATAGAATTAATTTCTTTTCTCAGTAAGTCTGTTGATTTATTGAATTGCTTTTGGTGTGTTTTCGACAATAAGGATTACCTCTTTTCAATATGGTATGTTGGCGACAGTGGCCGTGTTGGGTATTCTCTCAAAGACTAAAGACAAGTGAACGCAGAGGTTCTAGGTGATCGCAGAGGATCTCATGTCTGTCTACTAATACAACTACAACTACTTCCAATGAGAGCATGTGTAACAAGGTGAGGTTACCGACAACAACCAATGCCCAGCGACGATCCGCTCACTACGGTCTCCGCCAGGGGAGTTGTAGAGGAGATGCCTGTGCGCCAATCAGCATCCGTGATTGATCGAGCAAGGGAAGTTGAGGGGCAAAGTATCTAACTTATACATTGCCGCCCACCTTGATATACATGCATGTGTATCAACTAATTAAAGCTCAAAGGAATTATGTTATATATAAATATGTACAATAAGATTTACAAGGACGTAAGTTCAGTTTATTTGTGAGCATTTTATTCAAATCATTTTAATTCATATAATTGGATATCTATACCGCGGCAATTACAAATTGACGGGCCCGAAATTACCCAACCAAACGAGGTATATTTCGCAAACAACAGACTTAATTATGTAACACGACTAACTAGACGACTGGTCGCCGAACAATACCCTGAGCATTCGGACGCTTGCAACGCGAACCTTACCATCATTACCGGGATGTATCTCGACTAACGTTCAAACTAAACTATTACTCTTCTTTCCACCTAATGCAAAACTGAACAAAACTATGCCTTCAGTTTTCTATATCGATTGGCTAAATTCAATAGCGATTCTTCAACAATAGGTTCTGGCCGAGCAAAAAGGGAGGCGCCTACAAGGAAGTTTGCGTTGAAGCGGATTTTCATTCCTAAAAAATGGACTCAGAACATTCTGAGGCGAACCACCAATTTTCAGGCTGTGAGGGAATTCAGAACGTACGGGAAGTGGGACAACGTAACGACACTTCGAGTTTCTTGTAGTTGTGGACCGGAAATTGTCCTCGCACAACTTGTCTGATGACGAAAGTAATTTGCGTTTGGGAGCCTCCTCAAATTCCCCAAAACGCAGAATGGTTTTATTGAGGCTGTCTTCCTCACTAAAGCTCAAAGTAGTCGCAAAGACCTGCAAGGGTGAGGAGGGAATTGGACCCGAGAGGACCCAACCAAAGACGGTATTTTGCGCCAATAGAGAACCTAATATATTTTGTTGTACCCCAGGCAACAATATTTGCGGATATAAGTCTGCACCCAACAACATATCTACTGAACGACAGTCAAAAATGTTTGGGTCAGCAAACTGCAGATTTGGCAGAGAATGAACTAAAGCAGGGTCAACAGAAAAGGATGGAAGATTACTAGAAATCTTGGGGAGAACAAAAGCATCGGTTTTCAACAAAATTGAAGCACTTAAGCGAGAGCTTATACAAATTCGACAGTTTTTCCTAAAGGTAACGGAAGACGAACCATTTACACCAGAAATGGTTGTAAGAGTGGATCGAGACGATAATTTCAATCTAGTTTGAAGGTGCTCAGTTATAAAACTAGCCTCAGACGCAGGGTCAATGAGAGCTCGAACAGGATAAGAATTTCCTTCGTGAATAATATTTACCATGGCGGTACTGAGAAGGACTCGCGAATTATGTGATGTGTGAAACACTTGGCGGTTTACTACAGTCGGATTGGCACCAGTTGATGTAGAGGCAACATTATCTGAATTAGAATTGGAATGAGTTCTTGGGACTCGGATTGTAGGCGAAACAATTATAGAGGAGCTATTTGTAGGTACCGATCGATTGGGTTTATGCATGAGGGTATGATGTTTTTCATGACATACATAGCAACTATGTGCACTGGGACAGTTACTAACCGAATGACCTCTAGACGAACAATTAAAACACAAGCCATACTTTTTTACAACAGTAATTTTGTGATCGAAAGACATCTTTTTGAAACGATGACAAGAGTAGAGCGCGTGATTTCCATTAGGGCATACAACACAACGATGTTTTGAATAAGATTTTACTGTATCAGGGGGAGTTTTCGCCAAATGTGCCTTAACGTTGCGTTGGTTTGGGGATTTTGGTGAATCTATACCTTTTATGTCCCGCAAACAGGCAAGCGTCTGAATTCTCTCCCTGAGGAACGAATTGAGCTGAGCCCATGACGATAAGGAAGCCTTATCTTTGAGACTCTGTTCCCAGAGTGTCACCGTAAGTTTTGGCAGACGCTGAATACAAATAAAAACTAAAATAGGATCCCAATGATCCGTGACAATGTCATAGACTGACATAGCAGATAAACAACCGTTTATGCCTCTCTGTAAAATTTTAAGACCTGAACTCGTTTCATTAGCTAACGATGGAAGATCGAACAAAAGCTTTAAATGACTATTGACTAGAATTCTTTTGTTGTCATAAGCATCCCTAAGAGCTTTCCAAGCCAGAACAAAACTTTTATGTGTGAGTGGAAACTTCGACACAATTTCCCTAGCCTCACCTTGAGTTTTCTTAATCAAATGGCACAACCTCTCAATATCAGTTAATCGGGAATTATTTATAAACATTGCAGAAAATAGATCTCGGAACGTGGGCCACGACAAAAAATCTCCGTGGAAATCATCTATATCACACGGTGGTAAATTAAGGTTATGCATGGTGTCGGAACCACAAGGCGGTAAACTCCAATTCGAAACTGAGATATCAGAAGTACTCTGAATATCTGGATAAGCCATATTGGATAAAGGCGGCAAACTATTATTCAGTACATTGTTTGGATTGGTAGTACCTGACTGTGAAGTATTCGACCTATTGCATGACAGCGCCACAGAAACCTGATTTTGGACATTCTGGGGGGTATTTACACGAATTTCAGATGGTGTAGAAGGAGGTGTTTTCGCAGACCTTAGTTTCTGCAACAGTTCGGTTATTTCCGATAAACATTCAACGAAATTTTCTCTAGTGGACTGATATTTTTCATCAGCAGAAGCAATTCCGTCTGAGGTAGAACCCTCAACGGTTATCAAATAATCGAGATACTTTTCATAAGTATCCTTCACTTTGTACCACAAGTCCTGAAGTTCGGTGTTTCGAATTTCTAAATTGAAAACCGTGTGAGTTTCTGCCTTAATCAATTTAAAAGCAGCGGCAAATTTAACAACATTATCGGATGCCCGAATAAATTGAGTAAGTGGAGTGACCGACATGGTTTCAAAATTCGATTTCGACAAATACTAATGAACTATTTAGCTAAATGACACAAAGTCTTATTTAGGAAGCCCAAAAATAAACGGCGCAAAGAAATTTTACCAAAGAAATAGCAAAAAAGGAACAAAAAGGCTATTAAAAACAAATGTATGAGGAAAAGGCAAATAAAGCGTATAAAAATATCCAAGTAATAATCAAAATATATTTAAATTAGGGATATTTATCAATCAATATTGAAAAAATTCGAAAAATAAGAAAAATTGATAAATTGTCGGTGTATGCCGAGTGTAGGGTGCACGTATTTCCAACTGACAAATATTGATATGTACACACGAACTAATAATTTCTTTAAAATAAGCAAAACTTCTAAGATAAGTTACGAAAATATCGATATTTTTCTCGCAAATGAGCACAATGAAATGTACATATAATATGCCGAATGTAGGGTGACAAAATATTAAAAAAGTCCAAAAACACTTTTTTATCGACAATTATCAAAAACAAAATAAAAATTATTTTTCAAAATTTTATTTTTTATAATTCACAATTTTTTCTACTTGAACCCACAGTGCAGTGGTGAATAACGAAAAAGAAGAATAAAACACAAGCAGAGTTTGCAGGTCGAACGGTGACGGGGGTGGGTTAACTACCACACTACGAGCTGATCGACGACAATGATCGCAACGGATATCGCACAAAAGAAAATAAAACACAAGCAGCGTCAGCAAAGCACTCAGTGTGTGTGGGTAAGCAACTGCCTCGTTACGAACTAACCAACGACGACGAACCAACAGTGAGAGTTGGAGAAATAAATAAATAAATAAGTTGTTGTTATAGTTGTTGGTTAGTAGACTGACGCTAGAAAAAGGCGCTTGGAAGGGTATTATTGTTATTGCAATATTACAAACAGACCAACGAAAATGACCAAACAGTGTGTGTTGGGGCGAGGAACGGGGGGATTTAGCAAGTGTTGGTATGTTTGAATGTTAATTAGAAAAAACGGCACTTGCAATGCGGTGATTTTATTCTCGTTGAGAGTAATAGAGAGATAGAAAATAGATCACTCGGCAATGCAGAAATGTGTGGGGAATATTGCAATAACCAAACACAAAATTATGCACACTACAGCGGTAGATTATTTTTTAACAGAAATATATTTCTTTTTGATAAATTCGAATTATTAAACACAAATGAATCTGGAAATTCGATTATTTAGCGATATAGTGGAAAATAATGCGAATTTGTCTAGTTTAAAAAGAATTTTTATTATATATTTTATATTTTTTGCAAAACAAAATTGTTGTGGACTGTATGTTCAAAGATACCGCGAATTAGGGTAAAACAAAGGCGACCAGTACCGCGAAGCAAACAAAAACTAACACTTTTCACTTATTTTTTTCAAAAATAATAGCACTCTAAGCTCACAATAACAAATTTCACTGAACTTACGTACCTTTTTTGATGTTGATGATGTTGAATAGGATGATGTTGATGTGGTGGTGCGATTAATGAGGGGGGATGTGTGTTTTGCAGATGATTCCTTTGTAAAAAGAGAACAAAAAACAGCAATTAATATCCAGGCAAACTTCTCAACTTGGCAAATCCGGCTCGATGCGACCGAAATGTTTGTGTAGAGTAATGGGGGAAAAGAAACAATAAGAAATAAAACAAACAAATAGAATTAATTTCTTTTCTCAGTAAGTCTGCTGATTTATTGAATTGCTTTTGGTGTGTTTTCGACAATAAGGATTACCTCTTTTCAATATGGTATGTTGGCGACAGTGGCCGTGTTGGGTATTCTCTCAAAGACTAAAGACAAGTGAACGCAGAGGTTCTAGGTGATCGCAGAGGATCTCATGTCTGTCTACTAATACAACTACAACTACTTCCAATGAGAGCATGTGTAACAAGGTGAGGTTACCGACAACAACCAATGCCCAGCGACGATCCGCTCACTACGGTCTCCGCCAGGGGAGTTGTAGAGGAGATGCCTGTGCGCCAATCAGCATCCGTGATTGATCGAGCAAGGGAAGTTGAGGGGCAAAGTATCTAACTTATACAGGGGCTGTTTTTCATTTCACCTTTTTTTCCTTTTTATTTGTAATTAGAAAATTTTGTTTGTTTTTTTTTGTTTTAATTTTTTATATTTATTTATTATCTTTTAATTCATGTTTTTTTATATACAATATAGGTTTTAGTTATTTATTTCTCGTTTTGTAGAACACTTCAATTTTAGTCTTAGGTTTAATTTTATTCTATTTATTTCACAATTTTAATTTAGTTTCTAAGTATTCACTTTTAATATTTTATTTGTTAACTAGTGTGTAAGTTTTAGTATTAAGTTCATAGTTTATAATTTGGTTTTTAAGTTTTTAGATAATTTAAGTTTAAGTTTTTAGATAATTTAAGTTTTATAATTTTTTTTGTTTTCACTTTAGTACGGGGGGAGAAGATGTTCCGGCGTTTTTAAAATTCACGATTGAACTGAACTTGAAGGAATCAAAAAAACAAAACCAAGGGCAAAACCAGTTTGCAGGTTTTGCTGTTGGAATTGTTTATATTGCTGAATGGAATTAACCGTTGCCTCTTTGGGTGTGTTTGTGTATAAATACCACGATTAGAATATTATAAAGCCAAAGCCGCAACGGTTAATTTTTGCCGGCGTTACTACGTAGCTAATGCAATGTTCGCACAAGTCATGAACATGTTCTGCCCCCACGATAAGTATGTGTTTCTTTCAGTACGGGTTGTTGACTGGTAAATTGCGAATTGGACCCGTCAACACATACCCCAGGTTTGTTTGGTACCCATATACGCCGCCGATGCCGGAAAAGGTCTTGCCTTCTTGAATTATGGCTGAGTAGGTGTCGGCTCCAAGTTCAATTTCAATTGGTGTGTTACTCCTAGGGTTCACATCGGCTAAACTTCCACGTGTGAAGTCTCTGGTCGGGTCTTCTCATATTTGATCGCAGTACGGCCTATAAGGTAACTCATCTGTTATGATCGCATGTACTTTAAGCGCCCAACTGGAGCTTTGATTTCTGGCTTTAATTTTAAATGTCGTGAACCTCTGCCCCAGAAATTTAAAGGAACGGAACCCCATCCGCTGAAACGATGCATATGAAATGCGAGACATTGCTGCGCCTTGATTTACCAGAGCTCGTACCGTCGACCAAGAGCTTGAGTCGTCTCCAACCACTCGTACCGTGGCCGTCGGGACTAGGACAAGATTCCATCGCAGTATAGGCGATGGTGATGGTGGCTGGAGGGAGTTGTCTAACTGAGGGGCACCGTGAATCAAAGTGTGATGGCGATAGTCGCAGTGTCGACAGGTGACGAGTGAGCGGCAGTCTGGGGCCAAATGGCTGCGAGCCAAACAATTGCGGCAATAGCTCCTTCTCTCAAGTGTCTCATATCTCTGGTATGGGGTGAGATCAAGGAACCTGCGACAAGATTTTAGGGGGTGGTCCTCTTGACACAGCCCGCAAGAGTACTGCCAGTTTCGAGGTCTTTCTCTCAACTCATCTCTTGGGTCGCGTTGATTCGATCGGCTACGGGAAATTTGTCTTGACCCTGCTCTATTGGGCTGCCGATTCCTGCTTCCGTTTTGGGACATATGGTCTTCTCTTGCTTCCAACCTGTAGTCTTGGTTAGGCAAATAGGCAGCCATATCTGAAAGAAACAAAGGGCGAGTACTAAATTCTTTTTTAAAAAATAATCCGACTAGTCAGTCGGAGAACAATTTGACTAATTTTGAAACGGGTCTGCTTAAGTTGCCACCTGTTGTCCGTATGTCAACAACCCTGGTATTTTGGTCACTACCTGGATAAGTTTTTTCAATACAACCTAACTTCCATTCATGCGGAGCCAATCTATCATCTTTTACGACAACTAAATCTCCTTCTTTGATGTTCTCCTTTTCATATTTCCACTTAGTCCTTCTGTGAAGTTCGTGAAGATATTCTAACTTCCATCTGTTACAAAAATATTGCGAAATAACTTTGAGTCTTTTCCAACGATTGACTAAGCTTAAATCTGTATCCGAAATGTCTGGTTCAGCTGGGGTAAGAATAGATGTTCCTATTAGGAAATGACCAGGAGTCAAAGGGGAAAGGTCATTTGGGTCGTCACTAGCAGGACTTAAGGGTCGCGAATTAAGACAGCCTTCAATTCTTGCTAAAATAGTTGTAAATTCTTCAAAAGTGAAATTCATTTTTGGGATACTTTTTCGCAAATGAGTTTTAAATGATTTGACACCGGCTTCCCACAAGCCGCCCATGTGCGGAGCACCAGGAGGAATAAATTTCCAAGTAAGGTTTTGAGTGAAGTTGTTCTGAATCGTGCTAGTTTTAATATTCTTCATGAAAGCTAATCTATCTCGCTTTAGTAGATCAACCGCTCCCACAAAGTTAGTTCCGTTGTCCGAAAATATACAAGACGGGCAACCTCGCCGACTAATAAACCTAGAAAAAGCGGCAAGAAAGGCATATGTCGACAAATCGCTTGTGGGTTCTAAATGTATAGCCTTAGTGGCGAAACAAACAAACAGGCACACGTAGCCTTTTGTAATAAAGCAGGCTCTTCCTGAATAACTTTTAATGTTAAAGGGTCCTGCAAAATCTACCCCTGTGTTTGTAAAGGGTCGAGAAAGAAAAGTGCGTTCGGGTGGTAGCGAAGCCATTATTTGAGTTTGGGTTTGTTTTTTGTAAATTACGCAGATTCGACATTTTCGTATGGTTTGTTTGATAAGCGACTTGAGTCCAAATATCCAAAATTCGGACCTTAATACTCGGGTCATTAGTTGATTACCCCCGTGTAAAGTAACCTTATGAGTGAATTCGACTAATAATTTGCTAAGTTTTGCGCCATGTGGTAATATTATTGGGTGACATTCGCTATAGGTAAGGGCTGGCGATTGTACCAATCGGCCATTTGCTCTGATAATACCCTTTGAGTCTATAAACGGGTTGAGTGTCAACAGAGGACTTGACGGAGAAATTTGAGTCTTTTTCGTAAGTGAGTTGTATTCGTCTACATATACGAATTTCTGGGTACGAATTATGCAAGATCGTTTTCCATCTTGGATTTCCTCTGAAGTAAGGTCTTTTGATGAGAAGCGAAGGTGTTGCCTATTTGCTCCAGTATTTTTCCAGAGTCTTAGGGCGTATGCGTATGATCGATAAACTTTAGATAAAGAGGAGAAATTTTTTAAAGGGTCTTCCTTTTCCGCGAAAAGGGTCATGACTTTTGCCGTTTTGGCTTCCAAATTTGTGTCATTTGGGATTTCATACGATGGCCAACGGTCTTTTGGCATTCTGAGCCATTGAGGTCCCTGCCACCAGAGATCACTAGTCTTTAGCTCTGCAGGCGAACATCCACGGCTCGCAATATCAGCTGGATTATTTTCCGAATCAACATGTCTCCAATTTTCTTGTCCAACATTATCAGCAATTTCCGAGACTCTATTTCCAACAAATGTGCTCCAATGACAAGGAGGCTTTTTTAACCATGCTAAGACGATGGTAGAATCGGTCCAAAATTGTGTCGAATATTTTGATATTTGTAGGCTATTTACAATGGATTTAGCTAATTTGGAGAGTAATACTGCCCCGCATAACTCGAGTCTGGGTATTGATAATTTTTTAATTGGAGCGACACGAGTCTTTGCTGCTAGCAAGAATGTATGTGTGGTATAGTCAGTATTTTCCACCCGAATATAAAGAGTGGCTCCATACGCGCTTTCTGACGCGTCACAAAATCCATGAATCTCTACAGAACCATCTAGCGTGTATTGAATCCATCGAGGAACTCTGAGATATTCAATATCTTTGCTATTTTTGACAAAATTGTTCCAGTTTATTTGTGTTATTGGCTTTAATTGATCATCCCAGTCAATTTTGTCTAGCCAGATTTGTTGCATTATTAACTTAGCTACGACGACCACCGGTGCCAGCCATCCACATGGGTCAAACAATTTGGCTATCGTTGATAAAACTTCTCGTTTTGAAGATACATTTTTATTTTCCATTGAGGGTGGTGTAAACGAAAAATAATCGCCTGAGATATTCCATCGAATTCCAAGGGTCTTAGTTGAAGCATCTTCGGAAATGTCTAGCCAATTGAGTGGTAGCAAATGTTCATGTGGAATATCTTGTATTATTTTGCGATCATTTGATGCCCATTTCGTGAGTGTGAAACCAGCAGAGTCTAAAGCAGCAGTTAATTCCTTTCGAGCTTTTATTGATTCATCTTCAGTGTGACCGCCAGCTAATACATCATCAACATACAAATTATTCAAAATTATATTTGCGGCTCTAGGGTATGATTCTTTTACATCTTCTGCTAGTTTAAGAAGAGTTCTCAATGCTAAATATGGTGCGCAGTTAACTCCAAATGTAACTGTTAGCAGCTCATAATCTTCTACTGGGTTTTCCGGAGACTTTCTAAAGAGAATTCTTTGATATTTTGTTTGATTCGAATCCAAAAGTATTTGGCGATACATCTTTGTTATATCTGCATTGAAGGCATACTTGAAAAGTCTCCATTTTAAAATTTGCAATACTAAATCCTGTTGAAGAATGGGTCCAGGATATAGTATGTCATTGAGACTTGTTTTGTTTGATGAAGGACAAGAAGCGTTAAATACAACTCTTAACTTCGTTGTGAGTCGATCTGGTTTTATCACAGCGTGATGTGGTAGATAATAATTCGGCATTTTATCGATTTCATTCGGATTGACTTTCCTCATATGACCAAGTTCTAAGTATTCAAGTATTGAAGCATCATATTGTTCTTTGATCTCTGGTGTTTTCATAAGTTTTTTCTCCATTCTGTAGAATTGAGCCAGGGCGATGTTTCGGGAATTCCCCAATTCTTCGCATTTTTTGAATGGGAGAGTCACCACATATCTTCCATCCTTGTTTCGTATTGTTGTTTCAGTGTAGTTTTGTTCACAAAATTGGTCTTCTTCTGACCGTAAAACTTTTGTAGGGGTCTCTTCCACCTCCCAAAAACGTGTAAGTACTTTCTCTATTGAAGTTGTATTTAGAAGTGATATTTGTTTTCGTTGAAGGATGCTTCCTGGTATGGGTCCTCCAACTATCCATCCAAATTTGGTTTTTTGTGTTAAAATTGATCCAAAAGTTTTCATTGGAGTTCCAATTGTGAATATTAATGGTCCTTTGTCCATTCCAATAAGTAAATCGATTGGTTGACTAACATAAAATTTCGGGTCAGCCAGTTGTAATGCTGTTACATCTCGAAGTTGTGATTCATCTAAGTTTTGTGGTGGTAGATTTGAAGGTAAGTTCTTTAAAACTGGAGCCCAGACTTCCAGTTTAAAGCTAGGATCGTATTTGGATCTCATAGTGAACAAGCAAGATTTCGTTGAAGTCTCAGAAACAAATTGACTTAAGCCAGTGACATGAACTAAGTTATTCCGTGTAGGTATCTTCAAAAAGTTGTTCATCTTTTCCGAAATAAAGGTGGATTGTGATCCTGAGTCTATTAGAGCTCGGGCATCGTAAAGTTGTCCTTTGGTTTCAATTTGTACTATTGCTGTGAAGAGTAGTGTTCCTCCAGATTGTCGCTCACAAATTTGCTTATCTTGGAGGGTCAAAGTAGTAATAGTAGTTGGTTCTAGGTTTGTAGTGGACTGTATTTGATTTGTAAGAGCAGCAGCACTAGTACTAGGTCGTGCTTCCACTCGAGCTAGGTATGAGTTGGTTGTTTGGGTTTCCGTTCCCTTGTGTAACAAAGTATTGTGTTTCATAGTACAAATACGGCAGCCAAAGCGACTTTTGCAATCCTTTACTCCGTGATTTGATGACAAGCAATTGTAGCATAAGTATGAAGTTTTCACGATGTGAATTCTGTCATTCACACTCTTTTTCAAAAATTCGCTGCAATCTCTTATGAAATGATTTGATTTGCAGACTTGACAAGTTTGAGTATTTTTCTGTTTATTTTGTTGAGGTAGTATTACATTAGTAGGTCTTCCTCCAAAGTTGTTTGTATTTTTTGAGACATTTGTTTGAAATGTTTTCAAAAATCTAGGTGTGTAATTGTTAGTTGGTTTTTGTTGAGCAAATTTCGATGTAGAGGGCTTTATATTTCCAACTGACTCCAAAGTTTTGAATTTGTTTGTTAAGAAAGCGTCAAACTGTTCCCATTTTGGAATTTGTTTACAATCGCTTAATGAGTTCTCGAATTCTTCTAAAAAGCCTCTATGTAATTTTGTTGAACAAATGTATATTAAAATCGGATCCCATCCTTTAACATCGACATCAAGCATCCCCAGTGTCTGAATGCTGCTATTAACAGTGCGTTGTAGTTTTTGTATAGTGTGACTTGATTCAGTAGAAACTCCAGGTAGATTAAAAAGTGTCTTGATTTCTTCATTAATTTGCATTCGTTTATTCTCGTAACGATCTGTGAGATTTTTCCATGCTAATGTGAATCCATCATTAGTTAGTGGGACATGTGAAATAATTTCTCTAGCTTCTCCTGCCGTCTTTTGCGTTAAATGGAATAATTTTTCGACATTGCTTAATTTTGAGTTGTTTATGTAAATTGCCGAAAATAGATCTCTGAAAGTTGGCCATTCTCTATAACCACCTTTAAATGTGTCGGTATCGCATGGAGGTAGCCGCGATACATTAGTAAAATCCACTTCCCTTCCTTGTTGTGACATCTCTGACTCTCTTTTCATTTTTTCCTGTGTCTTTTCATCCAAAAGATTTTGAATTTGTCCATTTATTGAACTCAGCGCTTTTTTGTACGATCCCATGGTATCCATATAGTACTTTCTCAGTTTATTTTTATCGATCGGATTTCCTTCCTCTTCTGGAACATAATCCCGGCAGTCTATGTATGCTCTTTTGACCTGGTCCCATGCAGAGTCCAACTCCATTCGTGTTGTTTCCAAAGTATGTACCGTGTCATCAGGTTTGGTTATTGAAAAAATTGAAATATAATCCAGAAGATCGTTGACGCAATTTGTGAATTTATCGCTTAAAGATTTATCCATTTTGCAAGCTGAGCGTTAACCTTTACGAAATTTTTGTTTTGTTACAAAAAAGAAAAGTTGCCCAACGAAAAGGACTAACTTGGTTTAGAATTTAAACTTTTATCCAAATTTTTATTTTTAAAATGAGGATAAGTTTTTCTCTCCAATTTTGTCGACGAAAACGATCTTATCTTATTGGTTTGAATCAAATTATATTTCGTTTCCTTTCAAGAATTTCAAATTTTTTGAAAAAATTCAAAAATTTTCTTTGTATTTGACGCCGGACTGATTTGATTAAAAAATGTTTGTTGGGTTGCCAGAAGGAGTCAACTTTTAGCCAAAATGAGCAAAAAGGAAAATAAAATCTCTTAAAGTCCACTGACTGGAGGATTTTATTTTTGCAAATCGACAAATAATAAAAAGTTTTTAAAACAAAAGTGTGTAAACGAGAATTGCAAAGGAAGAAATTACCAGAGATGTTTTGCTGCAATAAACTATTTTTTCCAAAAAATCACGAGAGTCTAGTTTGATATTCAAAGAGAAGTTGAAAATTCAAAAAGTTTCAGAGAATTAAAAAAAAATTTTCAACGAAGGAAAAAATGTGTGTTGGGTTGTCGAACAAAAGTTTCAAAATTTTTACTTAAAATCCCTTAGTATCCTATAACAGGAGGATTTTATTTTATAAAAGCCAATAACGCTGATTATTGCTGTGAAAATTTGTCTCATCCAACAAATTTTCTAAATTCGCCAAATTTTTCAATAAAATTCGCAACGAGATTTAGAGAAAATTATGTATGTATAAATCCAAATATTTCAGCAGAAATTTGTCAAACAAATAATTTGGGTCAAAAATCCAAAAATTTGAGCAAAAATTTCCAAAAAATTTGATTTGGGTCAAGGTCCAAATATTTCAGCGGAAAATTTTATGTCCCAGCAAAATATTTCAAAAGAAAATAATTTGGGTCAAAATCCAAATATTTTCCGCAAACAAACGTCAAAAAAAAATCCAAAAAGTTTCGAAATGTTTTAAGTCGCAAAAGTAGAAAAAACCATCAAAATATTTCTGCCAAAAATTACAGAAATTAATTTTGGGTCCCAGAAAAATATTAAGCTCTTTAGAGCAACAGAGATTTTGCTAAATTGTAAAAGAGGTTAAAATTATAATAAGAGTATGTAGTTGTAAATAGATGGGATCGATTTTATGTCTGTCCACCAGACTTTAAAAATAAATGTTTTTTTTTTTCTCCAAAATTTCAAATAAATTTTGTGGGTTATGTATCACATGTGTGTCTGTCCACCAGACTCTTGCTTGTTTTCCAATTTTTTCCTCAAAAAAATTGTTTAAAAAATTTTAGGTTAAATTTTGTCTGTCCACCAGACGCTATTTTTTTTAACGGTTGTTATTTACTTTGTTTTCGATAGACGCCAAATTTTTCCAAAAAATGGCGACTATATTTTCGCTATGTATTTAAATGATGATGTATGTAAATCTTTTTTTTCAAATATGGCGTTTATGTATTATTAATAACGCCAATTTTCCAAATCTATTTTACATAGAGGTATATGTGTCAATATGGCGGTCAAATCAGCGTGGACTTCCACGTTCAGCAATTTCCACAAGAACTCTTCCAGTTAAAATATGGGCAAATTTAAAGTACATAACAAACGCTACATTTTTTTCTGTTGAATGTCCGTCCAAGATAGCGGCTTAAAATGAGGGTTTGTGATGTGTGAGTCAAGGCTAGGTGCTTATGGTAAATTATGAGTCTAAGGGCAATTTCCAGTTTCAAAAGAAGCCAGCATGTATGTTTTTAATTTATGTTACAAAGCGAGTAGAAGGTTCAAAGCAAATATCAAGAATTTGCCTGCTCCTTTTATGCCTTTTTCTCTAAAATAGCTTAAGAATTTCCACGAGTACTCACTTTGTTGCTGGTTTTGGGTCTTAGGTTTGAGTGCTGCTGTTGTGTCGTCACCGCTTCTGTAAATAGGTTTCCCAAACTGTTCTGATGTCTCAATGTATTTTGTTCCAAACTGCGTCACTGTATAATGTCTTTTATTTATTTCTTGTATTTTTGTTAGTTTTATAAATCAATGTTTTTTTTTCTTTTGTGTTTCACTGTAATGTCATTTATGTATTCCAATGTATTGTCACTTTTGTGTTTCAATGTATTATGCCGATCTTGCTTATGTACTCACGGTGTCTATGTATTTTTTCTCTGTAAATGTTCTTTTTTCTTTTTTGTTTTTAATTATTTAAAAAACATCACTTTATGTCTATCCGGCACTGAAGGATCAAATGTTTTTCATTTCACCTTTTTTTCCTTTTTATTTGTAATTAGAAAATTTTGTTTGTTTTTTTGTTTTAATTTTTTATATTTATTTATTATCTTTTAATTCATGTTTTTTTATATACAATATAGGTTTTAGTTATTTATTTCTCGTTTTGTAGAACACTTCAATTTTAGTCTTAGGTTTAATTTTATTCTATTTATTTCACAATTTTAATTTTGTTTCTAAGTATTCACTTTTAATATTTTATTTGTTAACTAGTGTGTAAGTTTTAGTATTAAGTTCATAGTTTATAATTTGGTTTTTAAGTTTTTAGATAATTTAAGTTTTATAATTCTTTTTGTTTTCACTTTAGTACGGGGGGAGAAGATGTTCCGGCGTTTTTAAAATTCACGATTGAACTGAACTTGAAGGAATCAAAAAAACAAAACCAAGGGCAAAACCAGTTTGCAGGTTTTGCTGTTGGAATTGTTTATATTGCTGAATGGAATTAACCGTTGCCTCTTTGGATGTGTTTGTGTATAAATACCACGATTAGAATATTATAAAGCCAAAGCCGCAACGGTTAATTTTTGCCGACGTTACTACGTAGCTAATGCAATGTTCGCACAAGTCATGAAGAGGGGCTATACAAAAATGTGCACCAGCACAGACTATTATCTGCCTTAGACTGAAGTATCCACTATGAACTTCATTACCATATAAAAATTCCGATGAACAATGTCGCTAAAATCACCAAAATACCAAATATGAGGAGGTACCGTTATGTGGGGGCTATAAGAAGACGTTGACCTGCACAGACAATTTTCTATAATAGGCGTAGTTTTCTGTACGAATTTTAAACAACAAACTTAAAACATTTCCGGTGAATAATTTCGCTAAGATCATCAAAATATCTAATACCGCAGGGGAACCGTATTATGGGGGCTATACAAAGACGTGCACTTGCATGGTCCATTTTCAATACCAAAAGTCCTGCAGACATTATGCACATTTGAGTAACATTTTATCAATCTACTTCATTTCGTTCGGAAGCTAGAGTGATTTCCACAGACGGAAAGACGGACGGACATCACTAAATCGACATAGAATTTTATGCTGATCAAGAATATATATACTTTGTGGGGTCTAAAATGTATATTTCGAGGTGTTGCAAGCGGAATGACAAATTTAAGGATGGCATAAAAATAGGTGAATAATGTAGTTTATATCATCATTATAGGGAGGTACTATTAAATGGGGGCTATACCAAAATGTGGACCTGCACACACATTACGAACTTAAAGTACCAAATTTGAAATATTACCGGTGAATAATGTCGCTAAAATCATCAAAGTACTGAATATTAGGATGTACCGTTATATGGGGGCTATACGAAGACGTGGACCTGCACAGTCAATTTTCTGTCATAGCCAGTAGCACCGTTTGCGAACTTCGAACACCAAATTTGAGACAATTCAGGTGAATAATGTCGCTAAAATCATCAAAATGCCGAATATCGGGATGTGCCTTTATGGGGGCTATACGAGGACGTGAGCCTGCACAGTCAATTTTCTGTCATAGGATGCAGTACCCATTACGAACATCAAATACCAAATTTGAAACAATTCCGGTGAGTAATCAAAGTACCGAATATCGGGAGGTACCGTTACGTGCGGGCTATACGAAGACGTGGACCTGCACAGACAATTTTCTGCCTTAGGCTGTAGCATCCGTTACGAGCTTCTAATACCAAAGTTGAGACAATTCCGGTGAATAATATCGCTAAAATCATCAAAATACCGAATATCGGGATGTGCCTTTACATGGGGGCTATACGAAGACGTGAACCTGCACAGCCAATTTTCTGTCATAGGATGTAGCATCTATTACGAACATCAAATACCAAATTTGAAACAATTCCGGCGAATAATCAAAGTACCGAATATCGGGAGGTACCGTTATGTTGAGCTATACGAAGACGTGGACCTGTACAGACAATTTTCTGTCTTAGGCTGTAGCATCCGTTACGAACTTCAAATACCAAAGTTGAGACAATTCCGGTGAATAATATCGCTAAAATTCTCAAAATAGCGAATATCGGGAGTTACCGTTATATTGGGCTGTACAAAGACGTGGATCTGCACAGACAATATTCTGCGTTAGGCTGTAGCATCCATTTCTGACTTCAAATACCAAATTTGAAACAATTCCAATGAATATTGTCGCAGAAGTCATCAAAATACCGAATATCGGGAGGTACCGTTAATGGGCGCCATACCAAAACGTAGACCTACATGGCCCATTTTCAATACCAAAACCTATTTCATTTCGTTCGGAAGCTACAGTGATTTCCACAGACGGACAGACGGACGGACATCGCTAACTCCACATAGAATCTTATGCTGATCAAGAATATATATACTTTGGGGGTCTAAAATGTATATTTCCAGGTGTTATAAACGGAGTGACAAACTTAATATACCCTCCGTACTATGGTTGGGGGTATAACAAATCTATACCAAAAAGTGAAACATATAAGTGACATTTAAAAGCAAAAGTATACTACAAAGCACAGAGTGAACAAAATGATTTACAAACAAGTAAATAAGCCGTGTCGAACTTTAAATACCCTCCACTATTTGAAACGAATTTGGCGAATCTCAAAAACAATAAAATCGGTTAAAAATTCTGTTAAAATCTTAAAAGTACCGAATGTAGCTGTTACACCGGCATGGACCTTCCATACTATGGTGGAGAGAATAAAAATTCGGTGAACAATGTAGCTAAAATCATCACAATTCCGAATAAAGGGAGGTACAGTTATATTGGGCTATACGAAGACGTCGACATGCACAGACAATTTTCTGTCGTAGGCTGTAGTATCCATTTTGAACTTGGAACACCAAACTTGAGACAATTCAGGTGAATAATGTCGCTAAAATCATCAAAATACCGAATATCGGGATGTGCCTTTACATGGGGGCTATACGAAGACGTGGACGTGCACAGCCAAATTTCTGTCATAGGCTGTAGCATCCATTACGAACCAAATTTAAAACAATTCCGGTGAACAATGTCGCTAAGATCATGAAAGAACCGAATATCGGGAGGTACCGTAATACGAGGACTATATGAAGACGTGGACGTGCACAGCCAAATTTCTGTCATAGGCTGTAGCATCCATTACGAACTTCAAATGCCAAATTTGAAACAATTTCGCTGTACAATGTCGCTTAAATCAGAAAAATACCGACTTCAAATACCAAACTTGAAACAGTTCCGGTGAATAATGTCGCTAAGAACATGAAAGAACCGAATATCGGAAGTTACCGTTAGATGGGGGATATATGAAGACGTGGACCTGCAGAGACAATTTTCTGTCTTAGGCTGTAGTGTTCATTACGAACTTCAAATGCTGAATTTGAAACAATTCCGGTGAATAATGTCGCTAAAATCATCAAAATATCGAATATCGGAGGGCAACGTTATATGGAGGCTATATGAAGACGTGGACCTTCACAGTCAGTTCTGTTTCATAGCGTGCAGCACCGTTTACGAACTTCAAATACCAAATTTGAAACAATTCCGGTGAATAATGTTTCTAAAATCATTAATATACGGAATATCGGGAGGTACCGTTACATGGGAGCTATATGAAGGCATGGACTTGCACAGACAAATTTCTGTCGTAGGCTGTAGCATATGTTACGAACTTCAAATACTAAATTTTATAAAGACAATTCCGGCGAAGAAGGTCGGTAAAATCATGAAAGTAACGAAGACTTGGACTTGCACAAAAAAAAATGGAGGCTAATCCGTTTCGAACTTCAAATACCACATTTAAAAAGCAATTCCGGTGAATAATGTCGGTAAAATCATGAAAGTACCGAAGACTTGGTCTTGCACAAAAAAAATTCTGTCATAGGCTGTAGCAGACAATTTTCTGCCTTAGGCTGTAGCATCCGTTACGAGCTTCTAATACCAAGGTTGAGACAATTCCGGTGAATAATATCGCTAAAATCATCAAAATACCGAATATCGGGATGTGCCTTTACATGGGGGCTATACGAAGACGTGAACCTGCACAGCCAATTTTCTGTCATAGGATGTAGCATCTATTACGAACATCAAATACCAAATTTGAAACAATTCCGGTGAATAATCAAAGTACCGAATATCGGGAGGTACCGTTATGTTGAGCTATACGAAGACGTGGACCTGTACAGACAATTTTCTGTCTTAGGCTGTAGCATCCGTTACGAACTTCAAATACCAAAGTTGAGACAATTCCGGTGAATAATATCGCTAAAATTCTCAAAATAGCGAATATCGGGAGTTACCGTTATATTGGGCTGTACAAAGACGTGGATCTGGACAGACAATATTCTGCGTTAGGCTGTAGCATCCATTTCTGACTTCAAATACCAAATTTGAAACAATTCCAATGAATATTGTCGCAGAAGTCATCAAAATACCGAATATCGGGAGGTACCGTTAATGGGCGCCATACCAAAACGTAGACCTACATGGCCCATTTTCAATACCAAAACCTATTTCATTTCGTTCGGAAGCTACAGTGATTTCCACAGACGGACAGACGGACGGACATCGCTAACTCCACATAGAATCTTATGCTGATCAAGAATATATATACTTTGGGGGTCTAAAATGTATATTTCCAGGTGTTATAAACGGAGTGACAAACTTAATATACCCTCCGTACTATGGTTGGGGGTATAACAAATCTATACCAAAAAGTGAAACATATAAGTGACATTTAAAAGCAAAAGTATACTACAAAGCACAGAGTGAACAAAATGATTTACAAACAAGTAAATAAGCAGTGTCGAACTTTAAATACCCTCCACTATTTGAAACGAATTTGGCGAATCTCAAAAACAATAAAATCGGTTAAAAATTCTGTTAAAATCTTAAAAGTACCGAATGTAGCTGTTACACCGGCATGGACCTTCCATACTATGGTGGAGAGAATAAAAATTCGGTGAACAATGTAGCTAAAATCATCACAATTCCGAATAAAGGGAGGTACAGTTATATTGGGCTATACGAAGACGTCGACATGCACAGACAATTTTCTGTCGTAGGCTGTAGTATCCATTTTGAACTTGGAACACCAAACTTGAGACAATTCAGGTGAATAATGTCGCTAAAATCATCAAAATACCGAATATCGGGATGTGCCTTTACATGGGGGCTATACGAAGACGTGGACGTGCACAGCCAAATTTCTGTCATAGGCTGTAGCATCCATTACGAACTTCAAATGCCAAATTTGAAACAATTTCGCTGTACAATGTCGCTTAAATCAGAAAAATACCGACATAATACACATTTGAGTACATTTTTTTCCAACCTACTTCAATTTGACCGGAAGCTAGAGTTGTACTATCTATTACGAACTTCAAATACCTAATTTGAAACAATTCCGGTGAATAATGTCGCTAAAATCCTCAAAATACCGAATATCGGGAGGTACCGTTATATGGGGGCTAAACGAAGACGTGGACCTGCACAGACAATTTTCTGTCTTAGGTTGTAGTATCCACCACGAACTTCAAATACCAAACTTGAAACAGTTCCGGTGAATAATGTCGCTAAGAACATGAAAGAACCGAATATCGGAAGTTACCGTTAGATGGGGGATATATGAAGACGTGGACCTGCAGAGACAATTTTCTGTCTTAGGCTGTAGTGTTCATTACGAACTTCAAATGCTGAATTTGAAACAATTCCGGTGAATAATGTCGCTAAAATCATCAAAATATCGAATATCGGAGGGCAACGTTATATGGAGGCTATACGAAGACGTGGACCTTCACAGTCAGTTCTGTTTCATAGCGTGCAGCACCGTTTACGAACTTCAAATACCAAATTTGAAACAATTCCGGTGAATAATGTTTCTAAAATCATTAATATACGGAATATCGGGAGGTACCGTTACATGGGAGCTATATGAAGACATGGACTTGCACAGACAAATTTCTGTCGTAGGCTGTAGCATATGTTACGAACTTCAAATACTAAATTTTATAAAGACAATTCCGGCGAAGAAGGTCGGTAAAATCATGAAAGTAACGAAGACTTGGACTTGCACAAAAAAAAATGGAGGCTAATCCGTTTCGAACTTCAAATACCACATTTAAAAAGCAATTCCGGTGAATAATGTCGGTAAAATCATGAAAGTACCGAAGACTTGGTCTTGCACAAAAAAAATTCTGTCATAGGCTGTAGCATCCGTTTCGAACTACAAATACCACATTTAAAAATTCATGAAAGTACCGAATATCGGGGGGTACCGTTTTATGGGTGCTATACGAAGACGAGGACCTGCACTGACAATTTTCTGTCTTAGGGGGAACTATCCATCACGAATATTAGATACCAAATTTGAAACAATTCCGGTGAATAATGTCACTTAAATCACCAAAATACCTAATATCGCGGGGAAACCGTTATATGGGGGCTTTACGAATGAGTGTACCTGCACAGGTAATTTCCTGTAAAAGGCTGTATTTGAAACACCAAATTTGAAACAATTCCGCTAAAATCATCAAAATACCGAATAATTGGAGGAAGCGATATATAGGGGCTATACGAAGACGTTGACATGCGGCGACAATTTTTTGTACTAGGCATAGTTTTCATTACGAACTTTAAACACTAAATTTGAAACAATTCCGGTGAATAATTTCGCTAAAATCATCAAAATACCTAATATCGCGGTGGTATTATTATATGGAGGCTATACGAATTTTTTGCCTTAGACTGAAGTATCCATAATGAACTTCAAATACAGAATTTGAAACAATTCCGGTGAATAATGTCGCTAAAATCATCAAAACACCGAATATCGTTAGGTACCGTTACATGGGGGCAATACGAATACGTGTACCTGCACAGACAATTTTCTGTATAAGGCTGTACTATCCATTACGAATTTCAAATACTAAATTTGAAAAATTTCCGGTGAATAATGTCGCTAAAATAAACAAAGAGCCGAATATCCGGAGGTACCGTTATATGGAGGCTATGCGAAGACGTGGACCTGCACAGACAACTTTCTGTCTTAGGCTGTAGTATCCATTAGGCTGTAGTATCGCTAAAATCAATAAAGTAACGAATATCGAGATTTACCGTTATATGGTGGCTTTACGAAGTCATGGACCGGCACAGACTATTTTCTGTCTAAGGCTGTACTATCCATTTCGAACTTCAAGTACCAAAATTAATACAATTGCGATGAATAATATCGCTTAAAATAATAAAGAACCAAATATCGGGAGGTACCGTTATATGGGGTCTATACCAAAACGTGAACCTACATGGCCAACTTTCAATACCAAATGTCCTGCAGACATAGTACGCATTTGAGTAAAATTTTAAAAACCTACTTGATATCGTTCGGAAGCGAGAGTGATATCCACAGAAGGAATGACGAACATGCATCGCTAGACCGACATAGAATTTTATACTGAAAAAGAATATATATACTATATGGGGTCTTAAATGTATATTTCGAGGTGTTACAAATATTTATATTTTATGGGGTCTCAAATGTATATTTCGAGGTGTTACAAATGGAATGACAAACTTAATATACCGTCCATACTGTGGTGCAAGTTTTAAAAATTTGTAAGTTCGCCCGGGCCGAGGTGAGCATACCCCCACCATTTGGAGCGAATTTGGCAGATCTCAAAACATTAAATCCGTTAAAAAATCTTAAAATTACCGAATGCAGCTGTTGTATTAGGGTCTATACGACTACATGGACCTGCATAAGTAACTTTTGTCATAAGCCATTGCAAATATTCAAATGCGAAATTTAAAAAACACGGTGAACAATGTAGCTAAAATCATCAAAATACCGAATATCGGGAGGTACCTTTATATGGAGGCTATACGAAGACGTTGACCTGAACAGATAATCTTCTGTCTTAGGCTGAAGCATCCATTACGAACTTCGAATACCAAATTTGAAACAATTCCGGTGGCTATTGTCGCTGAAATCAACATTCCGAATATCGGGAGGTACTGTTATACGGTGGCTTTACGAAGACGTAGATCTGCACCGACAACCCCTTTCATAGGCTGTAGCATCCTTTAAGAACATCAAATTTGAAACAATTCCGGTGAGTAATGTAGCTAAAATCAACAAAGCACCGAATATCGGGAGGTACTATCATATGGGGGCTATACGAAGACGTAGACCTGCACAGACAACCCCCTGTCATAGGCTGTAGCATCCATTACGAACATCAAACGCCAAATTTGAAACAATTCCGGTGAGTAATGTAGCTAAAATCAACAAAGTACCGAATATCGGGAGGTACTATCATATGGGGGCTATACGAAGACGAGGACTTGTACAGACAAATTTCTGTCATAGGCTGTAGCATCCATTACGAACATCAAATGCCAAATTTGAAACAATTCCGGTGAATAAAGTCGCTAAAATCAACAAATACCGAATATCGGGAGGCACCGTTATATGGGGGCTATACGAAGACGTAGACCTGCACAGGCTGTAGCATCCACTACGAATATCACATACCAAATTTGAAACAAATCCGATGAATAATGTCGCTAAAATCAACAAAGTACCGAATATCGTGAGGTACCGTTATATGGGGGGCTATACGAAGACGTGGACCTGCACTGACAATTTTCTGTCTTAGGGTGTACTATCCATTACGAACTTCAAATACCAAATGTGAAACAATTCCGCTGAATAGTGTCGCTAAAATCTTCAAAGTACCTAAAATCGGGAGGTACCGTTATATGGCGGCTATATGAAGACGTGGACTTGCAGAGATAATATTCTGTCATAGGCTGTAGCATCCGTTACGGACTTAAAATACTTAATTTGAAACATTTCCGGTGAATAGTGACGCTTAAATCACCAAAATACCGACATAATACACATTTGAGTAAAACTTTATCAACCTACTTGATTTCGTTCGAAAGCTAGTGTGATATTTCACAGACAGACAGACGGACGGACATCGCTAAATCAGAATAGAATCTTAAGCTGATCATGAATATATGTATATAGTTTGTTGGTCTAAAATGTCTACTTCGAGGTGTTACAAACGGAATGATAAATTTAATATAATATAGAATAAATCCTCACGTGGACCTGCACAAACATTTTTCTGTCATAGGCTGTAGAATCCATTACGAACTTCAAATACCAAATTTGAAACAATTCCGGTGAATAATGTAGCTAAAATTATCAAAATACCGAATATCGGGAGGTACCGTTATATGGGGCCTATATGAAGACGATGACCCGCACATATAATCTTCTGTCTTAGGCTGAAGCATCCATTACGAACATCAAATACCAAATTTGAAACAATTCCGGTGAGTAATGTCGTTTAATCATCAAAGTACCGAATTTTGGGAGGTACCGTTATATGGGGGCTATACGAAGACGTCAACCTGCACAGACAATTTGTCATAGGATGTAGCAGCCATTACGAACATCAACTACCAAGTTTGAAACATTTCCGGTGAGTAATGTAGCTAAAATCAACAAAGTACCGAATATCGGGAGGTACTATCATATTGGGGCTATACGAAGTCGTAGACCTGCACAGACATCCCCCTGTCATAGGCTGTAGCATCCATTGCGAACATCAAATTGCAAATTTAAAACAATTCCAAATTTAAAACATAACAATTGTTATGTGGGGGCTATATGAAGACGTGGACTTGCACAGACAAATTTCTGTCATAACCTGTAGCATCCGTTATGAACTTCAAATACTAAATTTAAAACCATTCCAGTGAATAATGTCGATAAAATCATCAAAATACCGAATATCTGGAGGTACCGTTATATTGAGCCTACACGAAGACGTGGACCTGCACAGGCAATCTCCTGTCATAGGATGTAGCATCCATTACGAACATCAAATACCAAATTTGAAACAATTCCGGTGAATAATGTCGCTAAAATCATCAAAATACCAAATATCGAGAGGTACCGTTTAATGGGCTGCAACTGTGACAATTTTCTCTATTTATGCCATGGAGAGAACACGCTCGTCATGTTGTTCCCTGTTTGATGAAACACATAACAGTACGTGACTTCCAACCAAATGCTCGATGTCTCGTCATGTCAGTCACACTCAAACCCATCGTCATAACATGTAATGACCAATAAAAGGGGCTGCTAAATAGTGTGTCATACAAAAATGTTCCATCAAAAAACAAAAACAATTATGAAACAATTGCCAACGAAAAAGACATACATGTAATGAAGGCAAAGCGCAATCGCACCAATAAATACGTTATTTGTAAGAAAGTATTTATTTGGATTACTAACATATTACAGGTACTTCCAATTCACCCAAAATTTTCACATTTCGTGGTTATTGACGAAACAATCCTAAATGTCAATCCTGAGGTGTAAACAATAAATTGGGATTGTCCAGTATATTTTCCATTTTTTTTATTCATTTGTTGGTGTCTATGCATATTTTGTTAATCATGTGCTTTCTATTTGTTATTGAATGAGAGTCATATCTGCCCTCATCAAATGAAAATAGGAATATTTTTCATTTATTGGTTTGGTATTCAACTTTATACTTACGCGGTGTTTGTTATTTCACAATTAAAGCACACACAAAAACACATCCACACCGTCGAAAGTAACACATACACACACTCTCAATTTAAGCACACGTACACAAATGACACACAATTTGAGGATGACACGGTTCGATGTCATCGTTGACACCCTGCATTTATGAAAAACACCATGCAAATATTCGAGTCAGCCATGCGACGATCGAACCTTAGACAATGACACACATGAATAAAATGTTGGATGTTGTTGGTTGTCATTGCCTATCAAATAGATAGCGCATGATTGAATTGACAAAGTCTGTCTGTCAAAAAAAGCTTAATTCATATAATTCGTCTTGTGCTGGCCTTTAGTACCGTTATATGGGGGCTATACCAAAACGTGGATCTGCACAGACAATCTCCTGTCATAGGCTATAATATCCATTACAAACTTCAAATTACAAATTTGAAACAATTCCAGTGGCTATTGTCGCTAAAATCAACCTCCCGAATATCGGGAGGTACCGTTATATGTGTGCTATGTCCCTAAAATCAACAAAGAACCGATTATTGGGAGGTACCGTTTTACACAGACAATCTCCTTTCAATGGGTATATCATCCATTACGAACATCAAATACCACATTTCAGACAATTCCGGTGAATAATGTCGCTAAAATCAAAAAAGAACCGAATATAGGGAGGTACAGTTATACAGGGACTATACGAAGACCTGCACAGAAAATCCACCGTCCTGTAGCATCCATTACGAACTTCAAATACCAAATTTGAAACAATTCCGGTGGGTATTGTCGCTAAAATCATCCTCCCGAATATCGGGAGGTACCGTTATATCGGGGCTATTCGAAGACGTGGACCTGCACAGACAACCCCCTGTCATAGGCTGTGGTATCCATTATGAACATCAAATTCCAAATTTAAAACAATTCCGTTGAATAAAGTCGCTAAAATCTTCAAAGTACCTAAAATCGGGAGGTACCGTTATATGGCGGCTATATGAAGACGTGGACTTGCACAGATAACTTTCTGTCATAGGCTGTAGCATCCGTTACAGACTTAAAATATTTAATTTGAAACATTTCCTGTGAATAATGACGCTAAAATCACCAAAATACCGACATAATGCACATTTGAGTAAAATTTTATCAACCTACTTCATTTCGTTCGAAAGCTAGAGAGATATTTACAGACAGACGGATAGACGGACGGACATCGCTAAATCGGAATAGAATTTTAAGCTGATCAAGAATGTATATGCTTTGTTGGTCTAAAATATATATTTCGAGGAGTTACAAACGGAATGATAAATACACCCTCCATACTATGGTGGATAATGTAGATTCAATCCTCAAAATTCCGAATATCGGGAGGTGCCGTTATATTGGGGCTATACGAAGACGTGGACCTGCAGAGACATTTTTCTATCATAGGCTGTAGAATCCATTACGAACTTCAAATACCAAATTTGAAACAATTCCGATGAATAATGTAGCTAAAATCATCAAAATGCCGAATATAATATAAAATACGGAACATAGCGGGGGTACTGTTATATGGGGGCTATACGAATACGTGTACCTGCACAGATAATTTCGTGTATAAGGCTGTACTTCAAACTTCGAACACTAAATTTTAAACATTTCCGGTGAATAATGTCGCTATGCATATTTCGAGGTGTTACAAACGGAATGACAAATATAATATACCATCCATACTATGGTGGAGTGTATAAAAATCGGTGAATAATCATCAATATAGGGAGGTACTATTATATGGGGGCTGTACCAAGATGTACACCTGCACAGACAATTTTCTGCCATAGACTGAAGAATCCATTATGAACTTCAAATACCAAATTTTTCACAATTCCGGTGAATAATGTCGCTAAAATCAACAAAGTACTGAATATCGGGAGGAACCGTTATATGGGGGCTATACGAAGACGTGGACCTGCACAGACAATTTTCTGTATAAGGCGGTGTTATCCAATACGAAGTTTAAATACCAAATTTGAAACATTATGAAAATACCGAATATCGCGGGGGGGTACAATTATATGGGGGCCATTACGAACTTCAACAATTTCGGTGAATAATGTCGCTTAAAACGTCAAAATACCGAAAAAAGGTAGGTACCTTTATATGTCGGCTATACCAAAACGTGGACCTATTTTCAATAACAAAAGTCCAGCCGACTTAATACACATTTGAGTAACTTTTTATCAACCTACTGCATTTCGTTCGAAAGCTAGAGTGATTTACACAGACGGATAGACGGACGGACATCGCTATATCGACATAGAATTTTATACAGAAAAAAAAATGTATACCTTACGGGGTATTAAATGTATATTTCGAGGTGCTACAAACGAAATGACAAACTTACTATACCGTCCATACTGTGGTGAAGTTCTAAGTTCGCCCGGGCCGAGCTCTGAATACCCTCCACCATTTGGAACGAATTTGGCAATTCTCAAAACATTAAAATCCATTAAAAATTGATTGAGAAAAGAAAACCAACCGAATGGTTTGGCTGTTGATTCAATTCTGATTTTTATTTAAAAATATATTCCTTAAGTACTACTGAAACTAATCTATCTTAATCTAATCGCAGCCACACAATTATTCGTATCTATTCTAATACTGAATGGAGAACATTGCAGGGCTGTTTGTCATTTCATTCAAGTGGTCTTGTGCATCTACTGAGCGCATTGATATGTGTGCGTGTGGGTGATGGCCTTTATTATCTCACACATAATCGTATGTGTCAGCGCACAAAATCACCGAATTCTTCACTGTGGTTATTTATGGCGGCTGGGAAATACAGTTTGTCAAATAATTCTTTGCAAAATTAAAAAAAATTATTTTTTTTTTTCATATATAAAGTAAAAATTTATTAAGAAAACTAATTTTTTACATTTTTTCTTTTACTATATATTACTATTACAAAACGAAAACTCATAGTAGAATTACAACAGAAACTTTAAATTTTTTTAACTATGAAGGTTAATATTTGGTATGGTGTCCATTAGCATCCATGACTGCCTTTAGCAGACGCGGCATTGACTGTATTAGTCCATTTATATCGTAATATTCAGGAACTTTCTGCCATTCTTCTTGTATTGCTTTGACTAAAGCGTTTTTATTGGTAGGACCGCGTTTTGCAACCTTTTTCTTCAATAATGCCCACAAATTTTCTATGGGATTTAAATCTGGACTTTGGGGAGGAGCGTCAATAACTTTGCTGCAATTATAAAGCAACCAGGTTGCAGTAACGATTTGTGTTTGGGGTCGTTGTCCTGATACAACTTATACTTAAGTTTATTTGGCTTTTGAGGATCAACAAAACCGAAACTTTTGGCCCTCCTTGATAATTCATTTTTCAGAATGTCCAAATAATATTCTTTCGTCATAGTTTCGTTAAAAATACGCAGCTCCCCAACGTCCTCTGAAGAAATACAACCCCACACCATTACAGAGAGCTTGCCAAACTTAACTGTTGGTATTATATTTTTTTGTTGAAGTGCAGAGTTTGGCTTTCTCCAAACTTTACTGGGTCCGTCATGATGATATAACATGATTTTTGTCTCATCGCAAAAAATTACGTCGTTCCAGTACTCCTCAGCATTTGTAACATTATTAATAGAAAATGTTAGCCGCTTCTCAATGTTAACAGCAAAAGCAATGGCTTCTTTCTGGCTACATGAGACGAGTACTTGTGGATTTTTAAGACTTTTCTAACAGTCTCGTGGCTCACTTCCTTATGACACTCATTTTTTATGTCCAATGCCAACTGCCTCAGACTTGTTTGCGGATTTTCCTCTATTTTTTTTAAAATTTTGAACTGATCGCGTCTGTTGAGTTTTGGTGGTCTTCCCTTAGAATTGTTAAGGTGCAGACGATTTTCTTTTTCTGCACGATTAATTATATTATATATGGTCCTTAATTTAATATTAAACATTTCCGCCAATTCTTTTGCCGTTTTTCCCTTATAATAGTTGTAATAAACTAACTGAATTAAATTATCATTAACTCGTTTTCCAGGCATGGTTAAAATCGCAGTTTCTGTTTAAATGTGCACTTGTCCAAATAATAAATCGTATTAAAATATTAGTGGAGAGCAAATTAAAGAAGCAGACCAAATTTTTTTTCGAAAATGATGTACCGTTATTTAGTTTTGTTTTCCTTTTCGACCGATGTTTACATTTTGCAAAGATATAATTGTCAAGAGAATATTTGCTTTTGTTTTGTTATTTTTTGGTTTGCTTTATATAGAAATTTACATGTTTTTTTTTATTAATGTCAATAGTAACTGTCACCTTTAATATAAAATAAAAGAGAAAGTGTAAGAAAGTTCGTTTTTTTATACATTTTCAATTTAAATATCAAAATTACAATTTTTTTGCATTTTGCAAAGAATTATTTGACAAACTGTATGTAATTTTAGAATATTTATTGTTTATTGCTAGATTTTCCGAGAGCCTCAATCGCACTCAAAAGTATGTATATTATATTAGGTTCTATACGACGAAATGAACCTGCATAAGTGACTTTTGTGAAACTTAAAAAGATCGGTGAATAATGTAGCTAAAATCATCAAAATCAGATATGGCTATACGAAGGCGTGGACCTGCACAGACAATTTTCTGTCTTTTCTTTCTTTTTCTTTGTAGTATCCATTACGAACGTCAAATACTAAATTTAAAACAATTCCAGTGAAAAATGTCGCAAAAATCTTCAAAATACCGAATATCCGGATGTTCCGTTATATGGGGGCTATACCAAAACGTGGACCTACATGGCCAGGACCAAAAGTCCTGCAGACATAATATACATTTGAAATAAATTAAGCAATCTACTTGATTTCGTTCGGCAGCTATAGTGATTTCCACAGAGGGACATAGATCGCTAGACCGACATAGAATTTTATACTGAAAACGAAAATATATACTTTACGGGGCCTTAAATTATATTTCGAGGTGTTACAAATATATATATTTCATGGGGTCTCAAATGTATATTTCGTGGTGCTACAAACGGAATAACAAACTTAATATACCGTCCATACTATGGTGCATGGTATAAAAAAGTTGTAAGTTCGCCTGGGCCGAGCTTATCATACACCCAACATTTGGAACGAATTTGGGAATTGTCAAAACATTAAAATCCGTTAAAAATTCTGTTAAAATCTTAAAATTACCGACATGGACCTGCATCAGTAACTTTTGTCATAAACAACACTCAAATGCGAAACTTAAAAAAACCCGTTGAATAATGTAGCTAAAATCATCAAAATACCGAATATCGGGAGGTACCGTTAAGTGGGGGCTATACGAAGACGTTGACCTGCACAGATAATCTTCTATCTTAGGCTATATTGGGGCTATACGAAGACGTGGACCAGCACAGACAATCTGTCATAGGATGAGCCATCCATTACGAACATCAAATACCAAATTTTAAACAATTTCGGCGAGTAATGTAGCTAAAATAATCAAATGACCGAATATCGTGATGTACCGTTATATGGGGGCTATACCAAAACCTGGACCTGCACAGACAATCTCCTGTCCTGTAGCATCCATTACGAACTTCAAATACTAAATTTGAAACAATTCCGGTGGCTATTATCGCCAAAATTAAGCTCCAGAATAACGGGAGGTACCGTCATATGGGGGCTATACGAAGACGTGGATCTGCACAGACAATCTCTTATCATAGGCTGTAGCATCCATTACATACAATACCAAATTTGAAACCATTCCGGTGAATAATGTCGCTAAAATCAACAAAGTACCGAATATCGGGAGGAACCGTTATTGGGGGCCTATACGAAGGCGTGGACCTGCACAGACAATCTGTCATAGGATAAGCATCCATAACGAATATCAAATACCTAATTTGGAACAATTTCGGTGAGTAATGTAGCTTAAATAATCAAAATACCGAATATCGGGAGGTACCGTTTTTTGGGGGCTAATGTCCCTAACATCATTAAAATACAGTATATAGGGAGGAACCGTTATATGCGGGCTATACGAAGACGTGGATTTGCACAGACAATCTCCTGTAATAGGCTGTAGCATCCATTACTAGCTGCATCAAATTTAAAACAATTCCTGTGAATAATGTCGCTAAAATCAACAAAATACCGAATATCGAAAGGTACCGTTATACTGGGGCTATATGAATACGTAGACTTGTACAGCCAAATTTCTGTCATAGGCTGTAGCATCCGTTACGAAAATCAAATACCTAATTTCAAAGAATTCTGATGAATAATGTCGCTTAAATCACCAAAATACAGAAAAATATATACGTACCAGTATATGGGGGCTATACGAAGACGTCGACCTGCACAGACAATTTTCTATGATAGGCTGTAGTAGCCATTTCGAACTTCAAGTAGCAAATTTGAGACAATTCCGGTGAATAATGTCGCTATAATCAACAAAGTATGGGGGCTATACGATGACGTGGACCTGCACAGAAAATCTTCTGTCATAGGCTGTAGCATCCATTACGAACATCAATTCCGGTAAATAATGTCGCTAAAATCAACAAAGTACCGAATATCGGGAGGAACCGTTATATGGGGCTACACGAAGGCGTGGACCTGCACAGACAATCTGTCATAGGATGAAGCATCCATTACGAACATCAAATACCAAATTTGAAACAATGTCGATGAGTAATGTAGCTTAAATAATTAAAATTCCGACTATCGAGAGGTACCGTTTTTTGGGGGCTTATGCCCCTAAAATCATTAAAATACCGTATATCGGGAGGTACCGTTATATGCGGTCTGTACGAAGACGTGGATCTGCACAGACAATCTCTTATCATAGGCTGTAGCATCCATTACGTACTGTACCAAAATTGAAACAATTCCGGTGAATAATGTCGCTAAAATCAACAAAATACCGAATATCGGAAGGTAACGTTATATGGGGGCTATGCACAGACAATCTGTCATAGGATGCAACATCCATTACGAACAGCAGATACCAAATTTGAAACAATTCCGGGGTAATATAGCTAAAATCAAAAAAGTACCGAATATCGGGAGGTACTATTATATGGGGGCTATACAAAGTCAAATTTCTGTCATAGGCTATAGTATCCATTACGAACTTCAAATTCCAAATTTGAAACAATTCCGGTGACTAATGTCCCTAAATTCAACAAAGAACCGAATTTTGGGAGGTACCATTATACACAGACAATCTCCTGTCATAGGGTGTAGCATCCATAAATGGGCTATAGTAAGACGTCGACTTACGTAGACTTATACAGACAAATTTCTGTCATAGGCTGTAGCATCCGTTACGAAAATCACATACCTAATTTCAAAGAATTTTGATGAATAATGTCGCTTAAATCACCAAATTGCAGAAAAATATATAGGAACCAGTATATGGGGGCTAAACGAAAACGTGGACCTGCACAGACAATTTTCTGTAATAGGCACTAGTAGCCACTTCGAACTTCAAGTACCAAATTTGAGACAATTCCAGAGAATAATGTCGCTAAAATCGACAAAGTATGGGGGCTATAAGAAGACGTGGACCTGCACAGACAATCTGTCATAGGATGAAGCATCCATTACGAACATCAAATACTAAATTTGAAACAATTTCGGTAAGTAATGTATCCAAAATAATCAAAACACCGAATATCCGGAGGTACCGTTATATGTGGCCTATATACAGACGTGGACGTGGACTTGGACAGACAAAATTTATCAATATCCGAGGCCCACGATGGCACTTTATTTTCCACTTTAACTCGCTTTTATTTCTTTTAATAGTCAAGGCCCAAGACGGCACTTGAATGTTCCTCAAATTCAGATTTATTCCGTATTAATATCCAAGGCCCACGACGGCACTTGGATTTTCACTTAAATTCCGAACTATTTTCTTTTAATATCCAAGGCCCACAACGGCACTCGAATTTTCACAGAAAATCCGATTTATGTCCTTTTAATTTCCAAGGCCCACGACGGCACTTGGGTTTTCCCTTAAATGCGGGCTTAGTTCCTTTTAATATCCAAGGCCCACGACGGCACTTATATTTTCACTGAAATTCCGATGTATCTCCATTTTAATATCCAAGGCCCACGACGGCACTTGTATTTTCACTGAAATTCCGATGTATCTCCATTTTAATATCCAAGGCCCACGACGGCACTTGTATTTTCACATAAATTCCGATTTATTTCCTTTTATATCCAAGGCTCAGGACGGCACATGGATTTTCACTTAAATTCCGATGTATCTCCTTTTTAATATACAAGGCCCACGACGGCACTTGTATTTTCACTTTAATTCCGATGTATCTCCATTTAAATATCCAAAGCCCACGACGGCACTTGTATTTTCACTGAAATTCCGATTTATATCCTATTTAATATCCAACGCCCACGACGGCACATGGATTTTCACTTAAATTCCGATTTATCTCCTTTTATATCCAAGGCTCAGGACGGCACTTGGATTTTCCCTTAAATTCCGATTTATTTCCTTTTAATATACAAAGCCCACGACGGTACTTGGATTGACACTTTTATTTCGATTCTTTTTAATATCCAAAGCCCACGACGGCTCTTGGCTTGTACAATAACGGGATCTTGTTTGTGTTATTGGCGCCAGGCCTAACGCGACTTTGTTTATATCTTTATATAAAATACTTTGGGCACAGCTGTACTATTCTAATGCGACATTCTTATCTCTTCAAAAAAAAAAAAAAAAACAAAAAAATAGTCGCATAATCAAAAAAAAACTTTAGTAATTATTATTAACTTGAATTAACATACTTCATTATATAAAAAACTCACAAAAAATGGAAACATATAAAAAATAAATAAAAATTAAAAAAAAATATTTTGCTGCTGGAAATTGTGCCACGATTTTTGCCGTCACTTTGCCTCACCTCTTTAACGAGGTTGCAACGATGCTCGTCCACGCCGCGAGATATGAATCCGGAATCGTCGTCCGGCCACCATCACCAAGATATTCGTTTGCCTACCCCTGCGATGTGTAGCCAAGGCTTCGCCAACCCACTGTTCCAGCCGCTCCACAATATCCACGGGCAGCTCCTCCGAACAAAAGAAATTCTGTGGCGATCTGGCGGGACCACCGGTATTTCGATGGCTTATTTGTGGGCTCTCTGGTAACATCTGCGGTTGGGACGATGTGGAGGATGATGCTACCGATGACAGGGAACTTGCATAAATAGATGTGCCCTGACGCCCTTACTCCAGGGTTAGCGACAAAAACGCATTGTCCGTGTATGTGGTGGACTCGCATGACGATGAGCTGTCCACGACGATAGGAGGCTCCTGATGAGGTAGATAAAACTCTCACTGAAACATGACTATCTCGAGGGCCCATTTCCTACGTTCCTCCAGGAAACCTGAATTGCCGTGTCATGGCGAGATTTCCGGCGTCGGACAACTGACGGTCGACTTCGTTTGTCGAGGCGGTGTCCCTAACACATCGCCGTCGCTCGATAGCACCATCACGTCATCCCTTGCTACCCAATCCGAAAGCTGGTCCTCCTCGCTGGACAATACGATGACGTCGTCTTCCGCTATGCAATCCGATTTTGAGATCCGATTTTGAGATTGGGACAATAGGGCACCCGTTAACACATCTCCGGTTCACAGCTGGGCTTTATGACCACGGAACAAGGCTTGGTCACATGTGCGGCAATTTCCTCTACCATCAGCCGTTGCAACGCCACCCAACATTGTTTGATCGCCTCGGTCGAGCTATTTTCCGGCGGGGTCCTCACTTTCTCTAGCCGGACCTGGGGTGCCTCGCACTCTAACTGCTGGTACATTTTCTTGTAGAAGGCTTTGCTACGCGGGGTCTTGTTGTTGGTGGCCATTTCAATTTCGTTCGAAATCTGCGAAATAGAAAGAAAGCGAGAAAGGCAGCCAAGAATATATTTATCGTACTTAGGTGAACTACTTCCGGGGAATTCATGGTTAGTATCTTCGAAGGGTTTCAGTTCACTCAAATGGGCATTACGACTGGAGTGTTTTCGTGAGTCACGGACGCGTGCTATTACGGGCGATGGAAAACTTATCACCTCATACGGGCCATCAAATTTGGGTGCTAAATTCGCTGCGAAACTTTCTCCCGCTTTTGATAGAGAGAGAAAATCATTAAAATACCGAATATCAGGGGGTACCGTTATATTCGGGCTATACGCAGACGTGGACCTGCACAGACAATCCCCTGTCATAGGCTGTAGCATCCATTACGAACATTAAATACCAAATTTAAAACAATTCCGGTGAAAAATGTCGCTAAAATCAACAAAGTACCGAATATCGGGAGGTAACGTTATATGGGGGCTATACGAAGGCGAGGACCTGCACAGACAATCTTCTGTCATAGGCTGTAGCATCCATTACGAACATCAAATAATAAAATTGAAACAATTCCGGTCAATAATGACGCTCAACAAAGTACAGAATATAGGGAGGTACCGTTATATGGGGGCTATACCAAGACGCGGACCTGCACAGAAAATCTTCTGTCATTGGCTGTAGCATCAATTACGAACTTCAAATACCAAACTTGAAACAATTCCGGTGACTAATATCGTTAAAATCAACAGAGAACCGAATATCGGGAGGTACCGTTATATGGGGGCTATACGAAAACTAGGACCTGCACAGACAATCTTCTGCCATAGCCTGTAGCATCCATTACAAACTTCAAATGCCTAATTTGAAATAATTCCGGAGAATAATGTCGCTAAAATTATATACACGAAAACGATATACAAACATCAAGTACCAAATTTGAAAAAATTCCGGTGAATAATGTCGCTCAAATCAACAAAGTACCGAATACCGGGAGGTACCGTTATATGGGGGCTATACCAAGACGCGGACCTGCACAGAAAATCTTCTGTCATTGGCTGTAGCATCCATTACGAACTTCAAATGCCAAATTTGAAACAATTCCGGAGAATAAAGTCGCTAAAATGGGATATACGAAAACGATATACAAAAATCAAGTACCAAATTTGAAAAAATTCCGTTGAATAATGTCGCTCAAATCAACAAAGTACCGAATACCGGGAGGTACCGTTATATGGGGGCTATACCAAGAAGTGGACCTTCACAGACAATCTGTCATAGGATGAACCATCCATTACGAACATCAAATAATAAAATTTATAAAATTCCGGTGAATAATGTCGCTAAAATCAACAAAGTACCGAATATCGGGAGGTACCGTTATATGGGGGCTATACGAAGACGTGGACCTGCACAGACAATTTTCTGTCATAACACGAAGCATCCATTATGCACATCAAATACCAAATTTGAAACAATTTCGGAGTGTAATGTAGCTAAAATAATCAAAATACCGAATATCGGGAGGTACCGTTATATGGTGGGCTAATGTCCCTAAAATCATTAAAATACCGAATATCAGGGGGTACCGTTATATTCGGGCTATACGCAGACGTGGACCTGCACAGACAATCCCCTGTCATTGGCTGTAGCATCCATTACGAACATTAAATACCAAATTTAAAACAATTCCGGTGAATAATGTCGCTAAAATCAACAAAGTACCGAATATCGGGAGGTAACGTTATATGGGGGCTATACGAAGGCGAGGACCTGCACAGACAATCTTCTGTCATAGGCTGTGGCATCCATTTCGAAGACCAAATACCAAATTGAGAAATAAATTCCGGTGAGTAATGTAGCTAAAATCAACAAAGTATAGAATATCGGGAGGTACTATTATATGGGGACTATACGAAGACGTGGACTTGTACACTCAAATTTCTGTCATAGGCTGTAGCATACGTTGCGAACTTCACATACTAAATTTGAAACAATTCCGGTAAATAATAACGCTAAAATAATCAATAAAGGAAGCTATATGAAGACGTGGACTTGTACAGACTAATTTCTGTCATAGGTTGTAGCATCCGTTACGAATATCAAATACCTAATTTGAAAGAATTCTGATGAATAATGTCGCTTAAATCACCAAAATATATAGAAAAAAATATAGGTACCATTATATGGGGGGCTATACGAAGACGTGGACCTGCACAAACAATCCCCTGTCATAGGCTGTAGCATCCATTACGAACTTCAAATACCAAATTTGAAACAATGCCGGTGAATAATGTCGCTAAAATATGTAACTGGCCCACTTTAACTCGCGTTTATTTCTTGTTTCTTGCCAAGTTCTTGTTTCTTGCCAAGTTCCACGAGGGCACTTGAATGTCGCTCAAATTCAGATTTATTCCCTGTTAATATCCAAGGCCCACGACGGCACTTGGATTTTCACTTAAATTCCGAATTATTTTCTTTTAATATCAAAGGCCCACGATGGCACTCGAATTTTCTTTTAAATTCCGATTTATGTCCTTTTAATTTCCAAGGGCCTCGACGGCACTTGGATTATCACTTTAATTCCGATTTATCTCCTTTTTAATATCCAAAGCCCACGACGGCACTTGGATTTTTCCTTAAATGCGGGATTAGTTCCTAATCACTTTATTTCCGATTTATCTCCTTTTTAATATCCAAGGCCCACGACGGCACTTGTATTTTCACTGAAATTCCGGTTTATCTCCTTTTTAATATCCAAGGCCCACGACCGCACTTGTATTTTCACTGAAATTCCGGTTTATGTACTTTTTAATATCCAATAATATCCATCGGGGAAGCATTCTATCGCTCAGAAATTTTGCTCAGACATTCATATTACCTCTAATATGTTTGGCATTAAAAATGGGACATAACGGTCTATATTTCGGTGAGGCCCCCATATAGCGTTACTTCTTGATTTTTGGTATTTTGAAGGTTTCAATTTCAAACTCAATCATGAGTATCTTGACATTCAGAGCGGACTAAACCACTCCCTGCTAAATTTTGTGAAGATAAATCCACTTTTAGTATTGACCATATATAACGGCGCTTCCAAATTTTAGATATTGACCATATATAATGGCACTTCCAAATTTTAGGTATTTTGGAAATTTCTCCCTTTAAAACATATAATAACATTTCCTAATATTAGGTATTTTGAGGTTTTCAGACAGAGAGAAAATAATTTATCCTTTGTAAAACCTTCTAAAAATCTGAAGACAAAAAGACTACATATTTTTATGAGAAAGGAAAAATTATAAAAAAAAATATGTATGCAAAATTGGCTGGTAATTAAGCATTCCGATCTGAAATAGAAATATCATCCTCCCCTAAATCTCTCCATTGTCTTAAATTGGATCATTAGTCAAAATTGAGGGTGAGGCAAGTAATATATTTTTATATATATTTTAAAATTCCAGTTAATAACAGGATAAAAACGCAAGAGAAACTTATTTAATAAAGAGCAAAAAATAAAAAAAGAAAAAAATAAAACAGAGAACTAGATCAAAGTAAATTCACCGCCGAATCAGTTGACTATTTTCACCATTTTTGAAATTAATCAAAAACGGCAGAAGTTTTTTGTTGATTATGAAATATGACACTCCACACTAAAATATAAAATTAAAATTTTAAGACCTTCTCTATATTTTTTACTCAAAAACACTGATAACAACCTCTATTCGATGTTTCAATTTTAAAATGATCACTTTTGATGAGAACAAGTTAAACAGCAGTAAGTTCGGCCGGGCCAAACTTTGAATGCCCTCCACCATTTGGAACGAATTTGGAAATTAAAAAAAATAAAATCCTTAAAAAATTCTTTTAAATTTTAAAAATACAAAATATTGCCGAATAGCGAATATTGTCTATACGACGTGGAACTACATAGGCATTGTTTGCCATTAGCCATTACCATATTCAAATTCGAAACTTGAAATAAACGGTGAATAATCTAGCTAAAATCATCAATATATTATATATAGGGAGGTACCATTGTCATATCATAGACAATTTTCTGTCACAGGCAATAGCATCCATTACTAACGTCAAATACGATATCTCAAACAATTTCGGTGGGTATTGTACCTAAACTCGTCAAAATACCGAACATAGGGATATATGGGGCCTAATACGAAGACCTGGACCTGCATAGACATTTTTCTGTCACAGACTGTAGTTCCCATTAAGAACTCTAAATACGTAATTTGAAACAATTCCGGTGAAAATGGCCCTAAAATTATCAAAGTACCGAATTTTGGGAGGTACCGTTATATGGGGGCTATACGAAGACGTGGACCTTCACAAACAATTTTCTGTCATAGGCTGTAGCATCCATTACGAATATCAAATACCAAATTTTAAACAATTCCGGTGAATAATGTCGCTAATATCATCAAAATACCGAATATAGGGAGGTACCGTTATATGGGGGCTATACGAAGACGTGGACCTGCCCAGATAATTTTACGTGATAGGCTGTAGTATCCATTGCAAACTTCAAATACCAAAGTTGAAACAATTCCGGTGAATAATGTCGCTAAAATCATCAAAATACCGAATATCGGGAGGTATATGGGGGCTGTATGAAAACGTGGACCTAAGTGGCCCATTAACGAACTTAACCTGCCTACTGGAAAAATAAACACGTGTGCAAAATTTTAGTCAGGGCTAACAGGACCTTGTTTATATCTTCTTATATTTTGGGCTTAAATGTACTATTCTAACATAGTCGCATAATCAAAAAAAAAAAAAAAAAAAAAAAAAAACAGTAATTATTATTAACTTAAATTAACATACTTCATTATATACAAGAACTAACAAAAAGTATAAACATATAAAAAATAAAGAAAAATTCAAAAAAAAAAGGATATTTTGTTGCGAGAAAATTGAGGCACGATGCCGTCACAAATCATCAAAGTACCGAGTATCGGGAGGTACCGTTATATAAGGGCTATATGAAAACGTGGACATGCACAGATAAATTTCTGTCATAGGCTGTAGCATCCGTCACGGACTTCAACTACCAAATTTGAAACATTTCCGGTGAATAATGTCGCTTAAATCACCAAAGTACCGAATATCGGGAGGTACCGTTATTTGGGGGCTATACGAAGACGTGGACCTGCACGGACAATCTCCTGTAATAGGCTGTAGAATCCATTACGAACATCAAATACAAAATTTTAAACAATTCCGGCGAATATTGTCGCTAAAACTAACAAAGTACCGAATACCGGGAGGTACCGTTATATGGGGGCTATACGAAGACGTGGACCTGCACAGACAATCTTCTGTCATAGGATGAAGCATCCATTACGAACATCAAATAATAAAATTGAAACAATTCCGGTCAATAATGACGCTCAACAAAGTACAGAATATAGGGAGGTACCGTTATATGGGGGCTATACCAAGACGCGGACCTGCACAGAAAATCTTCTGTCATTGGCTGTAGCATCAATTACGAACTTCAAATACCAAACTTGAAACAATTCCGGTGACTAATATCGTTAAAATCAACAGAGAACCGAATATCGGGAGGTACCGTTATATGGGGGCTATACGAAAACTAGGACCTGCACAGACAATCTTCTGCCATAGCCTGTAGCATCCATTACAAACTTCAAATGCCTAATTTGAAATAATTCCGGAGAATAATGTCGCTAAAATTATATACACGAAAACGATATACAAACATCAAGTACCAAATTTGAAAAAATTCCGGTGAATAATGTCGCTCAAATCAACAAAGTACCGAATACCGGGAGGTACCGTTATATGGGGGCTATACCAAGACGCGGACCTGCACAGAAAATCTTCTGTCATTGGCTGTAGCATCCATTACGAACTTCAAATGCCAAATTTGAAACAATTCCGGAGAATAAAGTCGCTAAAATGGGATATACGAAAACGATATACAAAAATCAAGTACCAAATTTGAAAAAATTCCGTTGAATAATGTCGCTCAAATCAACAAAGTACCGAATACCGGGAGGTACCGTTATATGGGGGCTATACCAAGAAGTGGACCTTCACAGACAATCTGTCATAGGATGAACCATCCATTACGAACATCAAATAATAAAATTTATAAAATTCCGGTGAATAATGTCGCTAAAATCAACAAAGTACCGAATATCGGGAGGTACCGTTATATGGGGGCTATACGAAGACGTGGACCTGCACAGACAATTTTCTGTCATAACACGAAGCATCCATTATGCACATCAAATACCAAATTTGAAACAATTTCGGAGTGTAATGTAGCTAAAATAATCAAAATACCGAATATCGGGAGGTACCGTTATATGGTGGGCTAATGTCCCTAAAATCATTAAAATACCGAATATCAGGGGGTACCGTTATATTCGGGCTATACGCAGACGTGGACCTGCACAGACAATCCCCTGTCATTGGCTGTAGCATCCATTACGAACATTAAATACCAAATTTAAAACAATTCCGGTGAATAATGTCGCTAAAATCAACAAAGTACCGAATATCGGGAGGTAACGTTATATGGGGGCTATACGAAGGCGAGGACCTGCACAGACAATCTTCTGTCATAGGCTGTGGCATCCATTTCGAAGACCAAATACCAAATTGAGAAATAAATTCCGGTGAGTAATGTAGCTAAAATCAACAAAGTATAGAATATCGGGAGGTACTATTATATGGGGACTATACGAAGACGTGGACTTGTACACTCAAATTTCTGTCATAGGCTGTAGCATACGTTGCGAACTTCACATACTAAATTTGAAACAATTCCGGTAAATAATAACGCTAAAATAATCAATAAAGGAAGCTATATGAAGACGTGGACTTGTACAGACTAATTTCTGTCATAGGTTGTAGCATCCGTTACGAATATCAAATACCTAATTTGAAAGAATTCTGATGAATAATGTCGCTTAAATCACCAAAATATATAGAAAAAAATATAGGTACCATTATATGGGGGGCTATACGAAGACGTGGACCTGCACAAACAATCCCCTGTCATAGGCTGTAGCATCCATTACGAACTTCAAATACCAAATTTGAAACAATGCCGGTGAATAATGTCGCTAAAATATGTAACTGGCCCACTTTAACTCGCGTTTATTTCTTGTTTCTTGCCAAGTTCTTGTTTCTTGCCAAGTTCCACGAGGGCACTTGAATGTCGCTCAAATTCAGATTTATTCCCTGTTAATATCCAAGGCCCACGACGGCACTTGGATTTTCACTTAAATTCCGAATTATTTTCTTTTAATATCAAAGGCCCACGATGGCACTCGAATTTTCTTTTAAATTCCGATTTATGTCCTTTTAATTTCCAAGGGCCTCGACGGCACTTGGATTATCACTTTAATTCCGATTTATCTCCTTTTTAATATCCAAAGCCCACGACGGCACTTGGATTTTTCCTTAAATGCGGGATTAGTTCCTAATCACTTTATTTCCGATTTATCTCCTTTTTAATATCCAAGGCCCACGACGGCACTTGTATTTTCACTGAAATTCCGGTTTATCTCCTTTTTAATATCCAAGGCCCACGACCGCACTTGTATTTTCACTGAAATTCCGGTTTATGTACTTTTTAATATCCAATAATATCCATCGGGGAAGCATTCTATCGCTCAGAAATTTTGCTCAGACATTCATATTACCTCTAATATGTTTGGCATTAAAAATGGGACATAACGGTCTATATTTCGGTGAGGCCCCCATATAGCGTTACTTCTTGATTTTTGGTATTTTGAAGGTTTCAATTTCAAACTCAATCATGAGTATCTTGACATTCAGAGCGGACTAAACCACTCCCTGCTAAATTTTGTGAAGATAAATCCACTTTTAGTATTGACCATATATAACGGCGCTTCCAAATTTTAGATATTGACCATATATAATGGCACTTCCAAATTTTAGGTATTTTGGAAATTTCTCCCTTTAAAACATATAATAACATTTCCTAATATTAGGTATTTTGAGGTTTTCAGACAGAGAGAAAATAATTTATCCTTTGTAAAACCTTCTAAAAATCTGAAGACAAAAAGACTACATATTTTTATGAGAAAGGAATAAGTATAAAAAAAATATGTATGCAAAATTGGCTGGTAATTAAGCATTCCGATCTGAAATAGAAATATCATCCTCCCCTAAATCTCTCCATTGTCTTAAATTGGATCATTAGTCAAAATTGAGGGTGAGGCAAGTAACCTCACCACTGACTTTTTAAAGAGACTGGTATATTTTTATATATATTTTAAAATTCCAGTTAATAACAGGATAAAAACGCAAGAGAAACTTGTTTAATAAAGAGCAAAAAATAAAAAAAGAAAAAAATAAAACAGAGAACTAGATCAAAGTAAATTCACCGCCGAATCAGTTGACTATTTTCACCATTTTTGAAATTAATCAAAAACGGCAGAAGTTTTTTGTTGATTATGAAATATGACACTCCACACTAAAATATAAAATTAAAATTTTAAGACCTTCTCGATATTTTTTACTCAAAAACACTGATAACAACCTCTATTCGATGTTTCAATTTTAAAATGATCACTTTTGATGAGAACAAGTTAAACAGCAGTAAGTTCGGCCGGGCCAAACTTTGAATGCCCTCCACCATTTGGAACGAATTTGGAAATTAAAAAAAATAAAATCCTTAAAAAATTCTTTTAAATTTTAAAAATACAAAATATTGCCGAATAGCGAATATTGTCTATACGACGTGGAACTACATAGGCATTGTTTGCCATTAGCCATTACCATATTCAAATTCGAAACTTGAAATAAACGGTGAATAATCTAGCTAAAATCATCAATATATTATATATAGGGAGGTACCATTGTCATATCATAGACAATTTTCTGTCACAGGCAATAGCATCCATTACTAACGTCAAATACGATATCTCAAACAATTTCGGTGGGTATTGTACCTAAACTCGTCAAAATACCGAACATAGGGATATATGGGGCCTAATACGAAGACCTGGACCTGCATAGACATTTTTCTGTCACAGACTGTAGTTCCCATTAAGAACTCTAAATACGTAATTTGAAACAATTCCGGTGAAAATGGCCCTAAAATTATCAAAGTACCGAATTTTGGGAGGTACCGTTATATGGGGGCTATACGAAGACGTGGACCTTCACAAACAATTTTCTGTCATAGGCTGTAGCATCCATTACGAATATCAAATACCAAATTCTAAACAATTCCGGTGAATAATGTCGCTAATATCATCAAAATACCGAATATAGGGAGGTACCGTTATATGGGGGCTATACGAAGACGTGGACCTGCCCAGATAATTTTACGTGATAGGCTGTAGTATCCATTTCAAACTTCAAATACCAAAGTTGAAACAATTCCGGTGAATAATGTCGCTAAAATCATCAAAATACCGAATATCGGGAGGTATATGGGGGCTGTATGAAAACGTGGACCTAAGTGGCCCATTAACGAACTTAACCTGCCTACTGGAAAAATAAACACGTGTGCAAAATTTTAGTCAGGGCTAACAGGACCTTGTTTATATCTTCTTATATTTTGGGCTTAAATGTACTATTCTAACATAGTCGCATAATCAAAAAAAAAAAAAAAAAAAAAAAAAAAAATCAGTAATTATTATTAACTTAAATTAACATACTTCATTATACACAAAAACTAACAAAAAGTATAAACATATAAAAAATAAAGAAAAATTCAAAAAAAAAGAATATTTTGTTGCGAGAAAATTGAGGCACGATGCCGTCACAAATCATCAAAGTACCGAGTATCGGGAGGTACCGTTATATAAGGGCTATATGAAAACGTGGACATGCACAGATAAATTTCTGTCAAATAAAGAAAAATTCAAAAAAAAAGAATATTTTGTTGCGAGAAAATTGAGGCACGATGCCGTCACAAATCATCAAAGTACCGAGTATCGGGAGGTACCGTTATATAAGGGCTATATGAAAACGTGGACATGCACAGATAAATTTCTGTCATAGGCTGTAGCATCCGTCACGGACTTCAACTACCAAATTTGAAACATTTCCGGTGAATAATGTCGCTTAAATCACCAAAGTACCGAATATCGGGAGGTACCGTTATTTGGGGGCTATACGAAGACGTGGACCTGCACGGACAATCTCCTGTAATAGGCTGTAGAATCCATTACGAACATCAAATACAAAATTTTAAACAATTCCGGCGAATATTGTCGCTAAAACTAACAAAGTACCGAATACCGGGAGGTACCGTTATATGGGGGCTATACGAAGACGTGGACCTGCACAGACAATCTTCTGTCATAGGATGAAGCATCCATTACGAACATCAAATAATAAAATTGAAACAATTCCGGTCAATAATGTCGCTCAACAAAGTACCGAATATAGGGAGGTACCGTTATATGGGGGCTATACCAAGACGCGGACCTGCACAGAAAATCTTCTGTCATTGGCTGTAGCATCAATTACGAACTTCAAATACCAAACTTGAAACAATTCCGGTGACTAATATCGTTAAAATCAACAGAGAACCGAATATCGGGAGGTACCGTTATATGGGGGCTATACGAAAACTAGGACCTGCACAGACAATCTTCTGCCATAGGCTGTAGCATCCATTACGAACTTAAATTCCAAATTTGAAACAATTCCGGAGAATAAAGTCGCTAAAATGGGATATACGAAAACGATATACACAAATCAAGTACCAAATTTAAAAAAATACCGGTGAATAATGTCGCTCAAATCAACAAAATGTCGAATATCGGGAGGTATCGTTATATGGGGGCTATACGAAGACGTGGACCTGCACATAGGCTGTAGCATCCATTACGAACATCAAGTACCAAATTTGAAACAATTCCGGTAGGCCGTTGCGAACTTCAAATACCAAATTTAAAACAACTCCGGAGAATAATGTTGCTCAAATCAACAAAATGCCGAATATCGGGAGGTACCGTTATATTGGGGCTATACGCAGACGTGGACCTGCATAGAAAATCTTCTGCCATAGGCTGTAGCATTCATTACGAACATCAAGTACCAAATTTAAAACAAATCCGGTGAATAATCTCGCTCAACAAAGTACCAAATATCGTTAGGTACCGTTATGTAGGGGCTATACGAAGACGAGAACCTGCACAGACAAATTTCTCTCATAGGCTGTAGCTTCCATAACGAACATCAAATACCAAATTTGAAACAATTCCGGTGACTAATATCGTTAAAATCAACAAAGAACCGAATATCGGGAGGTACCGTTATATGGGGGCTATACGAAAACGTGAACCTGCACAGACAATCTTCTGTCATAGGCTGTAGCATACATTACGAACTTCAAAAGCCAAATTTCAAACAATTCCGGAGAATAATGTCGCTAAAATGGGATATACGAAAACGATATACAAACATCAAGTACCAAATTTGAAAAAAATCCGGTGAATAATGTCGCTCAAATCAACAAAATACCGAATATCGGGAGGTACCGCTATATTGGGGCTATACGCAGACATGGACCTGCACAGACAATTTTCTGTCTTAGGCTTAGGCGAACTTCAAATACCAAATTTGGAAAAACTCCGGCTAATAATGTCGCTAAAATCAACAATATGGGGGCTATACGAAGACGAGGACCTGCACAGACAATCTCCCGCCATAGGCTGTAGCATCCATTACGAACTTCAAATGCCAAAATTGAAAAAATTCCGGTGACTAATATCGTTAAAATCAACAAAGAACCGAATAACGGGAGGTACCGATATATGGGGGCCATACGAAGACGTGGACCTGCACAGACAATTTTCTGTAATTGGCTGTAGCATCCATTTCGAACTTCAAATGTCAAATTTGAAACAATTCCGGTGAATAATGTCGCTAAAATGGGATATACGAAGACGTGGACCTCCGCAGACAATCTCCTGCCGTAGGCTGTAGCATCCATTACAAACATCAAGTACCGAATTCGAAAAAATTCCGGTGAATAATGTCGCTAAAATCTATACGAAGACGGGGACCTGCACAGACAATCTCCTGTCATAGCAACGAATATCGGTAGGTACAGTTATATGGGGCTATACCACAGCGTGGACCTGCATCTCATGTCATAGGCTGTACCATCCATTACGAAGAATACCAATTTAAAACAATTCCGCTGAATAATGTCGCTAAAATCAACAAAATTCCGAATATCGGGAGGTACCGTTATATGGGGGCTATATGAAGACGAGGACCTGCACAGACAATCTCCTGTCATAGGCTGTAGCATCTATTACGAACTTCAAATGACAAATTTTAAACAATTCCGGAGAATAGTGTCGCTAAATTGGGGTATACGAAAACGATATAAACACATCAAGTACCGAATTCGAAAAAATTCCGGTGAATAATGTCGCTCAAATAAACAAAATTTCGAATATCGGGAGGTACCGTTATATGGGGGCTATACGAAGACGTGGCAATCTCCTACCATAGGCTGTAGCATCCACAGACAATCTCCTGTCATAGGCTGTATCATCCATTACGAACATCATATACCAAATTTGAAACAATTCCGGTAGGCTGAAGCATCCATTGCGAACTTCAAATACCAAATCTGAAACAATTCCGGTGACTAGTGTCGCAAAAATCAACAAAGTACCGAATATCGGGAGGCACCGATATATGGGGGCTATATGAAGACGTGGACCTGCAAAGACAATTTTCTGTCTTATGTTGTAGTATTCTATTCGAACTTCAAATACCAAATTTGAAGAAAATCAGGTGAATAATGTCGCTCAAATCAACAAAATGCCGAATATCGGGAGGTACCGTTATATTGGGGCTATACGCAGACGTGGACCTGCATAGAAAATCTCCTGCCATAGGCTGTAGCATCCATTACGAACATCAAATACCAAATTTGAAACAATTCCGGTGACTAATATCGTTAAAATCAACAAAGAACCGAATAACGGGAGGTACCGATATATGGGGGCCATACGAAGACGTGAACCTGCACAGACAATTTTCTGTCTTAGGCTGTAGAATTCTATTCGAATTTCAAATACCAAATTTGACAAAAATCCGGTGAATAATGTCGCTCAAATCAACAAAATGACGAATATCGGGAGGTACTGTTATATTGGGGCTATACGAAGACGAGGTCCTACATAGCAATTCTCCAGCCATAGCTTGTAGCATCCATTACGAACATCAACTACCAAATTTGAAACAATTCCGGTGATTAGTGTCGCAAAAATCAACAAAGTACCGAATATCGGGAGATACCGATATATGGGGGCTATACAAAGACGTGGACCTGCACAGACAATTTTCTGTCTTAGGCTGTAGTATTCTATTCGAATTTCAAAAACCAAATTTGAAAAAAGTCCGGTGAATAATGTCGCTCAACAAAGTACTAAATATCGGGAGGCACCATCATATGGTGGCTATACGAAGAAGTGGACCTGCACAGACAATCTCCTGCTATAGGCTGTAGCATCCATTACGAACATCAAATACCAAATTTGAAGCAATTCCGGCGAAAAATGTCGCTAAAATCAACAAAGTACCGGATATCGGGAGGTACCGTTATATGGGGGCTATACGAAGACGTGGACCTGCGCAGACAATCTCCTGCCATAGGCTGTAGCATCCATTTGAAACAATTCCGTTGAATATACTCGCTAAAAATAACAAAGTACCGAATATCAGGAGGTACCTATACGAAGACGTGGACCTGCACGGAAAATTTCCTGTCATAGGCTGTAACATCCATTGCGAACCTCAAATATAAAATTTGAAACAATTCCGGTCAATAATGTCGCTCAACAAAGAACCGAATATAGGGAGGTACCGTTATATGGGGGCTATACAAAGAAGTAGACGTGCACAGACAAATTTCTGTCATAAGCTGTAGCATCCATTACGAACTTCAAATGCCAAATTTGAAACAATTCCGGTGAATAATGTCGCTAAAATGGGATATACGAAGACGTGGACCTGCACACAAAATCTCCTGCCGTAGGCTGTATTATCCATTACAAACATCAAGTACCAAATTTGAAACAATTCCGGTGAAAAATGTCGCTAAAGTCAACAAAGTACCGAATATGGGGAGGTACCGTTATATGGGGGCTATACGAAGACGTGGACCTGCACAGACAATCTCCTGCCATAGGCTGTAGCATCCATTACGAACATCAAATACCAAATTTGAAACAATTCCGGTGAAAAATGTCGCTAAAGTCAACAAAGTACCGAATATCGGGAGGTACCGTTAAATGGGGGCTATACGAAGACGTGGACCTGCGCAGACAATCTCCTACCTAAGGCTATAGCATCCATTTAAAACAATTCCGTTGAATATACTCGCTAAAAATAACAAAGTACCGAATATCGTTAGGTACCATTATATAGGTGCAATACGAAGACGAGGACCTGCACACACAAACTTTTGTCATAGGCTGAAGCATCCATTACGAACTTCAAATGCCAAATTTGAAACAATTTCGGTGAATAATGTCGCTAAAATGGGCTATACGAAGACGTGGACCTGCACGGACAATCTCCTGTCATAGGCTGTAGCATCCATTGCTAACTTCATTAATAATGTAGCTAAATCAACAAAATGCCGAATATCTGCAGGTACCGTTAAATTGGGTCTATACGCACAAGGGGACCTACACAGACAATCTCCTGTCACAGACTGTAGCATCCATTACGAACTTCAAATACCAAATTTGAAACAATTCCGGTGAATAATGTCGCTCAACAAAGTACCAAATATCGGGAGGCACCATTATATGGTGGCTATACGAAGAAGTGGACCTGCACAGACAATCTCCTGCCATAGGCTGTAGCATCCATTACGAACATCAAATACCAAATATGAAACAATTCCGGTTAATAATGTCGCTAAATTCAACAATATGGGGGCTATACGAAGACGAGGACCTGCACAGACAATCTCCCGCCATAGGCTGTAGCATCCATTACGAACTTCAAATGCCAAAATTGAAAAAATTCCGGTGACTAATATCGTTAAAATCAACAAAGAACCGAATAACGGGAGGTACCGATATATGGGGGCCATACGAAGACGTGGACCTGCACAGACAATTTTCTGTAATTGGCTGTAGCATCCATTTCGAACTTCAAATGTCAAATTTGAAACAATTCTGGTGAATAATGTCGCTAAAATGGGATATACGAAGACGTGGACCTCCGCAGACAATCTCCTGCCGTAGGCTGTAGCATCCATTACAAACATCAAGTACCGAATTCGAAAAAATTCCGGTGAATAATGTCGCTAAAATCTATACGAAGACGGGGACCTGCACAGACAATCTCCTGTCATAGCAACGAATATCGGTAGGTACAGTTATATGGGGCTATACCACAGCGTGGACCTGCATCTCATGTCATAGGCTGTACCATCCATTACGAAGAATACCAAATTTAAAACAATTCCGCTGAATAATGTCGCTAAAATCAACAAAATTCCGAATATCGGGAGGTACCGTTATATGGGGGCTATATGAAGACGAGGACCTGCACAGACAATCTCCTGTCATAGGCTGTAGCATCTATTACGAACTTCAAATGACAAATTTTAAACAATTCCGGAGAATAGTGTCGCTAAATTGGGGTATACGAAAACGATATAAACACATCAAGTACCGAATTCGAAAAAATTCCGGTGAATAATGTCGCTCAAATAAACAAAATTTCGAATATCGGGAGGTACCGTTATATGGGGGCTATACGAAGACGTGGCAATCTCCTACCATAGGCTGTAGCATCCACAGACAATCTCCTGTCATAGGCTGTATCATCCATTACGAACATCAAATACCAAATTTGAAACAATTCCGGTAGGCTGAAGCATCCATTGCGAACTTCAAATACCAAATCTGAAACAATTCCGGTGACTAGTGTCGCAAAAATCAACAAAGTACCGAATATCGGGAGGCACCGATATATGGGGGCTATATGAAGACGTGGACCTGCAAAGACAATTTTCTGTCTTATGTTGTAGTATTCTATTCGAACTTCAAATACCAAATTTGAAGAAAATCAGGTGAATAATGTCGCTCAAATCAACAAAATGCCGAATATCGGGAGGTACCGTTATATTGGGGCTATACGCAGACGTGGACCTGCATAGAAAATCTCCTGCCATAGGCTGTAGCATCCATTACGAACATCAAATACCAAATTTGAAACAATTCCGGTGACTAATATCGTTAAAATCAACAAAGAACCGAATAACGGGAGGTACCGATATATGGGGGCCATACGAAGACGTGGACCTGCACAGACAATTTTCTGTCTTAGGCTGTAGAATTCTATTCGAATTTCAAATACCAAATTTGACAAAAATCCGGTGAATAATGTCGCTCAAATCAACAAAATGACGAATATCGGGAGGTACTGTTATATTGGGGCTATACGAAGACGAGGTCCTACATAGCAATTCTCCAGCCATAGCTTGTAGCATCCATTACGAACATCAACTACCAAATTTGAAACAATTCCGGTGATTAGTGTCGCAAAAATCAACAAAGTACCGAATATCGGGAGATACCGATATATGGGGGCTATACAAAGACGTGGACCTGCACAGACAATTTTCTGTCTTAGGCTGTAGTATTCTATTCGAATTTCAAAAACCAAATTTGAAAAAAGTCCGGTGAATAATGTCGCTCAACAAAGTACTAAATATCGGGAGGCACCATCATATGGTGGCTATACGAAGAAGTGGACCTGCACAGACAATCTCCTGCTATAGGCTGTAGCATCCATTACGAACATCAAATACCAAATTTGAAGCAATTCCGGCGAAAAATGTCGCTAAAATCAACAAAGTACCGGATATCGGGAGGTACCGTTATATGGGGGCTATACGAAGACGTGGACCTGCGCAGACAATCTCCTGCCATAGGCTGTAGCATCCATTTGAAACAATTCCGTTGAATATACTCGCTAAAAATAACAAAGTACCGAATATCAGGAGGTACCTATACGAAGACGTGGACCTGCACGGAAAATTTCCTGTCATAGGCTGTAACATCCATTGCGAACCTCAAATATAAAATTTGAAACAATTCCGGTCAATAATGTCGCTCAACAAAGAACCGAATATAGGGAGGTACCGTTATATGGGGGCTATACAAAGAAGTAGACGTGCACAGACAAATTTCTGTCATAAGCTGTAGCATCCATTACGAACTTCAAATGCCAAATTTGAAACAATTCCGGTGAATAATGTCGCTAAAATGGGATATACGAAGACGTGGACCTGCACACAAAATCTCCTGCCGTAGGCTGTATTATCCATTACAAACATCAAGTACCAAATTTGAAACAATTCCGGTGAAAAATGTCGCTAAAGTCAACAAAGTACCGAATATGGGGAGGTACCGTTATATGGGGGCTATACGAAGACGTGGACCTGCACAGACAATCTCCTGCTATAGGCTGTAGCATCCATTACGAACATCAAATACCAAATTTGAAACAATTCCGGTGAAAAATGTCGCTAAAGTCAACAAAGTACCGAATATCGGGAGGTACCGTTAAATGGGGGCTATACGAAGACGTGGACCTGCGCAGACAATCTCCTACCTAAGGCTATAGCATCCATTTAAAACAATTCCGTTGAATATACTCGCTAAAAATAACAAAGTACCGAATATCGTTAGGTACCATTATATAGGTGCTATACGAAGACGAGGACCTGCACACACAAACTTTTGTCATAGGCTGAAGCATCCATTACGAACTTCAAATGCCAAATTTGAAACAATTTCGGTGAATAATGTCGCTAAAATGGGCTATACGAAGACGTGGACCTGCACGGACAATCTCCTGTCATAGGCTGTAGCATCCATTGCTAACTTCATTTATAATGTAGCTAAATCAACAAAATGCCGAATATCTGCAGGTACCGTTAAATTGGGTCTATACGCACAAGGGGACCTACACAGACAATCTCCTGTCACAGACTGTAGCATCCATTACGAACTTCAAATACCAAATTTGAAACAATTCCGGTGAATAATGTCGCTCAACAAAGTACCAAATATCGGGAGGCACCATTATATGGTGGCTATACGAAGAAGTGGACCTGCACAGACAATCTCCTGCCATAGGCTGTAGCATCCATTACGAACATCAAATACCAAATATGAAACAATTCCGGTTAATAATGTCGCTAAATTCAACAATATGGGGGCTATACGAAGACGAGGACCTGCACAGACAATCTCCCGCCATAGGCTGTAGCATTCATTGCGAAATTCAAATGCCAAATTTGAAACAATTCCGGTGAATAATGTCGCTAAAATCAACAAAGTACCGAATGTTGGGAGGTACCGTTACATGGGGGCTATATGAAGACGTCGACCTGCACAGACAATCTCCTGTCATAGGCTGTAGCATCCATTTGAAACAATTCCGTTGAATATACTCGCTAAAAATAACAAAGTACCGAATATCGAAAGGTACAGTTTAAAATGCTGCAAATGTGACAATTTTCTCTATTTATGCCATGGAGAGGAAACGCTCGTCATGTTGTGCCCTGTTTGATCAAACGCATAACAGTACGTGACATCCAACCAAATGCTCGATGTCTTGTCATGTCGGTCACACTAAAACCCATCGTCATAAAATGTAATGACCAATAAAAGGGAATGTTGAATAGTGCGTCATACAAAAATGTTCTATCAAAAAAAAAAAAAAAAAAAAAACAACAACAATTGTGAAACAATTGCCAACGAAAAAGACACACACGTGATGAAGGCAAAGCGCAATCGCTACCTGCTTTTCCGATATGTTAAAATTTTTTTGTAATAAAGAATTTCTTGGCGAGTACTAAAATATTAAAGTTACTTCTAACACACCCTCACCGTCGAAAGTAACACACACACACTCTCAATTTTAGCACACGTACACAAATGACACACAATTTGACGATGACACGGTCCGATGTCATCGTTGACATCCTGCATTTATGGAAAACACCATGCAAATATTCGAGTCAGCCATGCCACGATCGAACCTTAGACAATGGCACACATGAATCAACATGGGGAATGTTGTTGGTTGTCATTGCCTATCAAATACATAGCGCATGATTGAGTAGACAAAGTCAGTGTGTCGAAAAAAGGATAATTCATACAATTCGTCTTGTGCAGGCCTATAGTACAGTTATATGGGGGCTATACCACAGCCTGGACCTGCACTTCCTGTCATAGGCTGTACTATCCATTACGAACAATATCAAATTTAAAACAATTCCGGTGAATAATGTCGCTACAATCAACAAAGTACCGAATATCGGTAGGTACCATTATATGGGGGCTATACGAAGACGAGGACCTGCACAGACAATCTCCTGTCATAGGCTGTAGCATCCATTATGAACATCAAATACCAAATTTGAAACAATTCCGGTCAATAATGTCGCTAAATTCAACAATATGGGGGCTATACGAAGACTCGGGAGGTACCGTTATATAGGGGCTATACGAAGACGAGGACCTGCACAGACAATCTCCTGTCATAGGCTGAAGCGTCCATTACGAACTTCAAATGCCAAATTTGAAACAATTCCGGTGAATAATGTCGCTAAAATGGGCTATACGAAGACGTGCATCTGCACAGACAATCTCCTGTCATAGGCTGTAGCATCCATTGCGAACTTCAAATATAAAATTTGAAACAATACCGGTGACTAATGTCACAAAAATCAACAAAGTACCGAATATCGGGAGGTACCTATACGAAGACGTGGACCTGCACGGACAATCTCCTGTCATAGGCTGTACCATCCATTGCGAACTTCAAATATAAAATTTGACACAATTCCTGTGACTAATGTCGGGAGGTACCGTTATATTGGGGCTATACGAAGATGTGGACCTGCACAGACAATTTTATGTCTTACGCTGAAGTACCCTTTTCGAACTTCAAATGCCAAATTCGAAGCACTTCCGGTGAATAATGTCGCTAAAATCAACAAAGTACCGAATATCGAAAGGTACAGTTATTTGGGGGCTATACCACAGCCTGGACCTGCACTTCCTGTCATAGGCTGTACTATCCATTACGTACAATATCAAATTTGAAACAATTCCGGTGAATAATGTCGCTAAAATGGGCTGTACGAAAACCTGGACCTGTACAGACAATCTTCTGTCATAGGCTGTAGCATCCATTACAAACTTCAAATAACTAATTTGAAACAATTCCGGTGACTAGTGCGGCAAAAACCGAATATCGGAAAAGTACCGAATATCGGGAGGTACCGATATATGGGGGCCATACGAAGACGTGGACCTGCACAGACAATTTTCTGTCTTAGGCTGTAGTATTCTATTCGAAATTCAAATACCAAATTTGAATATAATCCCGTGAATAATGTCGCTCAAATCAACAAAATGTCGAATATCGGGTGGTACCGTTATATTGGGGCTATACGAAGACGTGGACCTGCATAGAAAATCTCCTGCCTTAGGCTGTAGCATCCATTACGAACATCAAGTACCAAATTTGAAACAATTCCGGTGACTAATGTCGCAAAACAATTCCGGTTAATAATGTCGCTAAAATAAACAATATGGTGGCTATACGTAGACGTGGACCTGCACAAACAATCTCCCGCCATAGGCTGTAGCAATCATTACGAACTTCAAATGCCAAAATTGAAAAATTTCCGGTGAATAATGTCGCTCAAATCAACAAAATGCCGAATATCCCACACAGACAATCTCCTGTCATAGACTGTAGCATCCATTACGAAATTCAAATGCCAAATTTTGAACGATTCCGGTGAATAATGTCGCTAATATGGGCTATAGGAAAACCTGGAACTGTACAGACAATCTACTGTCATAGGCTGTAGTATACATTGCGAACTTCAAATACCAAATTTGAAACAATTCGGGTGACTAATATCGCTAAAATCAACAAAGAACCGAATATCGGGAGGTGCCGTTATATGGGGGCTATACGGAAACGTGGACCTGCACAGACTATGTTCTGTCTTAGGCTGTAGTATCCTATTCGAACTTCAAATACCAAATTTGAAACAATTCGGGTGACTAATATCGCTAAAATCAATAAAGAACCGAATATCGGGAGGTGCCGTTATATGGGGGCTATACGGAGACGTGCACCTGCACAGACAATCTTCTATCATAGGCTGTAGCATCCATTACGAACATCAAATACTACATTTGAAATAATTCCGATGACTAATATCGCTAAAATCAACAAAGAAGCTAATATCGGGAGGTACCGTTATATGGGGGCCACAAGAAAAAGTGCACCAGCACAGACAATCTTCTGTCATAGGCTGTAACATCCATAACGAACTTCAAATACCAAATTTGAAACAATTCCGGTGACTTGTGTCGCAAAAATCAACAAAGTACGGAATATCAGGAGATACCGTTATATGGGGGCTATACCAAAACCTGGACCTGCACAGACAATCTCCTGTCATAGGCTGTAGCATCCATTACGAACAATACCGAATTTGAAACATTTCGGGTGATTAATGTCGCTAAAATCAACAAAATGCCGAATATCGGGAGGTACCGTTAAATGGGCGCTATACGAAGACGTGGACCTACACAGACAATCTCCTTCCATAGGCTGTAGCATCCATTACGAACATCAAATACTACATTTGAAATAATTCCGATGACTAATATCGCTAAAATCAACAAAGAAGCTAATATCGGGAGGTACCGTTATATGGTGGCCACAAGAAAAAGTGCACCAGCACAGACAATCTTCTGTCATAGGCTGTAACATCCATTACGAACTTCATATGCCAAATTTGAAACAATTCCGGTGAATAATGTCGCTAAAATCAAAAAAGTACCGAATATCGGAAGGTACCGTTTTATGGGGGCTTTGTGAAGATGTGGACGTGCATAGACAAATTTCTGTCATAGGCTGTGGCATCCATTAGAAACTTCAAATACCAAGTTTGAAACAATTCCGGTGATTAATATCGCTAAAATCAACAAAGAACCGAATATCGGGAGGTGCCGTTATATGGGGGCCACACGAAAACGTGCACTTGCGCAGACAATCTTCTGTCATAGGCTGTAACATCCATTACGAACTTCAAATGCCAAATTTGAAACAATTCCGGTGAATAATGTCTCTAAAATGGGCTCTACGAAAACGTGGACCTGCACAGACAATCTTTTGTCATAGGCTGTAGCATCCATTATGAACTTCAAATGCCAAATTTGAAACAATTCCGGTGACTGATATCGCTAAAATCAACAAAGAACCGAATATCGGGAGGTAACATTATATGGGGGCTAACGAAAACGTGCACCTGCACAGACAATCTTTTGTCATAGGCTGTAGCATCCATTACGAACATCAAATACCAAATTTGAAACAATTCCGGTGAAAAATGTCGCTAAAGTCAACAAAGTACCGAATATCGGGAGGTACCGTTAAATGGGGGCTATACGAAGACGTGGACCTGCGCAGACAATCTCCTACCTAAGGCTATAGCATCCATTTAAAACAATTCCGTTGAATATACTCGCTAAAAATAACAAAGTACCGAATATCGTTAGGTACCATTATATAGGTGCTATACGAAGACGAGGACCTGCACACACAAACTTTTGTCATAGGCTGAAGCATCCATTACGAACTTCAAATGCCAAATTTGAAACAATTTCGGTGAATAATGTCGCTAAAATGGGCTATACGAAGACGTGGACCTGCACGGACAATCTCCTGTCATAGGCTGTAGCATCCATTGCTAACTTCATTAATAATGTAGCTAAATCAACAAAATGCCGAATATCTGCAGGTACCGTTAAATTGGGTCTATACGCACAAGGGGACCTGTACAGACAATCTTCTGTCATAGGCTGTAGCATCCATTACGAACTTCAAATAACTAATTTGAAACAATTCCGGTGACTAGTGTGGCAAAAACCGAATATCGGAAAAGTACCGAATATCGGGAGGTACCGATATATGGGGGCCATACGAAGACGTGGACCTGCACAGACAATTTTCTGTCTTAGGCTGTAGTATTCTATTCGAAATTCAAATACCAAATTTGAAGATAATCCGGTGAATAATGTCGCTCAAATCAACAAAATGTCGAATATCGGGTGGTACCGTTATATTGGGGCTATACGAAGACGTGGACCTGCATAGAAAATCTCCTGCCTTAGGCTGTAGCATCCATTACGAACATCAAGTACCAAATTTGAAACAATTCCGGTGACTAATGTCGCAAAACAATTCCGGTTAATAATGTCGCTAAAATAAACAATATGGTGGCTATACGTACACGTGGACCTGCACAAACAATCTCCCGCCATAGGCTGTAGCATCCATTACGAACTTCAAATGCCAAAATTGAAAAATTTCCGGTGAATAATGTCGCTCAAATCAACAAAATGCCGAATATCCCACACAGACAATCTCCTGTCATAGACTGTAGCATCCATTACGAACTTCAAATGCCAAATTTTGAACGATTCCGGTGAATAATGTCGCTAATATGGGCTATAGGAAAACCTGGACCTGTACAGACAATCTACTGTCATAGGCTGTAGTATACATTGCGAACTTCAAATACCAAATTTGAAACAATTCGGGTGACTAATATCGCTAAAATCAACAAAGAACCGAATATCGGGAGGTGCCGTTATATGGGGGCTATACGGAAACGTGCACCTGCACAGACAATCTTCTATCATAGGCTGTAGCATCCATTACGAACATCAAATACTACATTTGAAATAATTCCGATGACTAATATCGCTAAAATCAACAAAGAAGCTAATATCGGGAGGTACCGTTATATGGGGGCCACAAGAAAAAGTGCACCAGCACAGACAATCTTCTGTCATAGGCTGTAACATCCATTACGAACTTCAAATACCAAATTTGAAACAATTCCGCTGACTAGTGTCGCAAAAATCAACAAAGTACGGAATATCAGGAGATACCGTTATATGGGGGCTATACCAATACCTGTACCTGCACAGACAATCTCCTGTCATAGGCTGTAGCATCCATTACGAACAATACCGAATTTGAAACAATTCGGGTGATTAATGTCGCTAAAATCAACAAAATGCCGAATATCGGGAGGTACCGTTAAATGGGCGCTATACGAAGACGTGGACCTACACAGACAATCTCCTTCCATAGGCTGTAGCATCCATAACGAACATCAAATACTACATTTGAAATAATTCCGATGACTAATATCGCTAAAATCAACAAAGAAGCTAATATCGGGAGGTACCGGTGAATAATGTCTCTAAAATGGGCTCTACGAAAACGTGGACCTGCACAGACAATCTCCTGTTATAGGCTGTAGCATCCATTACAAGCACAGACAATCTTCTTCCATAGCCTGTAGCATCCATTACGAACATCAATTACCACATTTGAAACAATTCCGGTGACTAATATCGCTAAAATCAACAAAGAACCGAATATCGAGACGTACCGTTATATGGGGGCCACACGAAAACGTGCACCTGCACAGACAATCTTTTGTCATAGGCTGTAACATCCATTACGAACTTCAAATGCCAAATTTGAAACAATTCCGGTGAATAATGTCGCTAAAATGGACTCTACGAGAACGTGGACCTGCACAGACAATCTCCTGTCATAGGCTCTACCATCCATTACGAGTACTACCAAATTTGAAAAAAATCCGGTGAATAATGTCGCTAATTTCAACAAAATGCCGAATATCAGGAGGTACCGTTATATGAGGGCTTTACCAAAACGTGGATCTGCAGAGACAATCTCCTGTCATACGCTGTAGCATCCATTGCTAACTTCAAATACCAAATTTGAAAAAAATCCGGTGAATAATGTCGCTAATATCAACAAAATGCCGAATATCGGGAGGTACCGTTACATGGGGACTATACGAAGACGTGGACCTGCACAGACAAAGTTCTATCTTAGGCTGTAGTATCCTATTCGAACTTCAAATACCACATTTGAGACAATTCGGGTGAATAATGTCGCTAAAATCATCAAAGTACCGAATATCAGGAGGTACCCTTATATGGGGGCTATACCAACACGTGGACCTGCAGAGAAAATCTTCTGTCATAGGCTGCAGCATCTATTACGAACTTCAAATGCCAAATTTGAAACAATTCCGGTGAATAATGTCGCTAAAATGGGCTCTACGAAAACGTGGACCTGCACAGACAATCTCCTGTCATAGGCTGTAGGATCCATTACGAGCAATACCAAAGTTGAAAAAAAAAATCCGGTGAATAATGTCGCTAATATCAACAAAATGCCGAATATCGGGAGGTACCGTTACATGGGGCTATACGAAGACGTGGACTGGCACAGACAATCTCCTGTCATAGGCTGTAGCATCCATTACGAACATCAAATACCAAATTTGAAAAAATTCCGTTGACTAATATCGCTAAAATCAACAAAGAACCGAATATCGGGAGGTACCGTTATATGGGGGCTATACGAAGACGTGAACCTGCACAGACAAAGTTCTATCTTAGGCTGAAGTATCCTATTCGAACTTCAAACACCACATTTGAGACAATTCCGGTGAATAATGTCGCTAAAATCATCAAAGTACCGAATATCAGGAGGTACCCTTATATGGGGGCTATACCATCACCTGCACAGAAAATCTTCTTCATAGGCTGCAGCATCTATTACGAACTTCAAATACCAAATTTGAAACAATTCCGGTGACTAATGTCGCTAAAATTAACAAAGAACCGAATATCGGGGGGTACCGATATATGGGGGCTATACGAAGACGTGCACGTGCACAGACAAATTTCTGTCATAGGCTGCAGCATCTATTACGAACTTCAAATACCAAATTTGAAACAATTCCGGTGACTAATGTCGCTAAAACCAACAAAGAACCGAATATCGGGAGGCACCGTTATATGGGGGCTATACGAAGAAGTGGACGTGCACAGACAAATTTCTGTCATAGGCTGTAGCATCCATTACGAGCACTACCAAATTTAAAAAAAATCCGGTGAATAATGTCGCTAATTTCAACAAAATGCCGAATATCAGGAGGTACCGTATATGAGGGCTATACCAAAACGCGGACCTGCACAGAAAATCTTCTGTTATAGGCTGTAGCATCAATTACGAAATTCAAATGCCAAACTTGAAACAATTCCGGTGACTAATATTGTTAAAATCAACAAAGAACCGAATATCGGGAGGCACCGTTATATGGGGGCTATATGAAGACGTGGACGTAGCATCCATTACGAATTTCAAATGCCAAATTTGAAATAATTCTGGTGACTGATATCGCTAAAATCAACAAAGAACCGAATATTGGGAGGTACCGTTATATGGGGGCTATACGAAAACGTGCACCTGCACAGACAATCTTTTGTCATAGGCTGTAGCATCCATTACGAACTTCAAATACCAAATTTGAAACGATTCCGGTGACTAGTGCGGCAAAAACCGAATATCGGAAAAGTACCGAATATCGGGAGGTACCGATATATGGGGGCTATACGAAGACGTGGACCTGCACAGACAATTTTCTGTCTTAGGATGTAGTATCCTATTCGAACTTCAAATACTACATTTGAGACAATTCCAGTGAATAATGTCGCAAAAATCATCAAAATACCGAATATCAGGAGGTACCGTTATATGGGGACTATACGAAGACGTGGACCTGTACAGATAATCTCCTTCCATAGGCTGTAGCATCCATTACGAAATTTGAAACAATTCTGGTGACTAATGTCGCAAAAATTAACAAAGTACCGAAAATCGCGAGGTACCGTAATATGGGGGCTATACGAAGACGTGGACCTGCACAGTCAATTTTCTGTCTTAGGCTGTAGTATTCTATTCGAAATTCAAGTACCAAATTTGAAAATAATCCGTTATAATAATTGAATAATGTCGCTCAAATCAACAAAATGTCGAACATCGGGTGGTGCCGTTATATTGGGGCTATACTGTAGAAGGGGGAAAATAATCCTTGAAATTATTTTCTACCCTTTTCAAGAAAATGTGAATTATAAAATATTTTGTTGTATTTCGGATTAATTAAATCCTATGCCAAACGATAAACGTTCAAGCTGGATAGTAATCGTTTGTATTACAAAATAAATTATAAATCTTAAAGAAAATCCTAACCGAACGATTAACGTCTTAGTTGGATTATTCTTCAAGGTTCGTTCCGAAAATAGGGAGAATAAAAACACAATTATTAGCTTGAATTTGTTTGGTGTTTATTATTCGCCAGTTTTACAGGAATGAAACTGAATATTATAATGTTCCTTCTTAAATAGCATGATGAATTGAGTGATCAATAAAAGAGAGGAACAAATCAAGATAAAGCGAAAACTCATTTGTGTAAGAATATTATAACTGTAATATTATTCTGAGTGATAAATTGTCACAAACGAATGAGTAAAAAGTAAATACAGTGAGCGTCAATAATTGTAATACAATGAATTTAATAAAATAATTTCATCATAACATTTAATTTATAATATAAGTAATAAACGTTTTATGCTTCTACATGCGGCTGCTACACACTCCCCCTCTGACACAGAAATCGTCCCGATGATGTGACAGCACTCTAATATCTCGAAGGCGCTTTCCTTTTTCGCAAAGACTTCCTCTGGATTGGATTTTCCTCAGTTCCAAAGTTGTTAGTGTTTGAGCTTTTGTCAGAGTTGTCCAATTTTGTTGGGTTTGCAATGGATGTAGTCTCTATACAGTCGTTAGTTGTTGTTTCGTTGCATGTTGAATTAGTTGGACGTATATTGGTTTCTATTGGCTTTTTAGGTTTTGCTGTTAATGTGCTGACCTTCTGTTGCCGTGTTGGTCGCATTTTTAAATATAGGGGTGTCTTTTGTTCTCCTTCATATAATCTTAAGTCGGATGAATGGTACGTTCCCAAAGGTTTATCTTTATTTTCCAAACCTGCAATTGTGTAACAAGATGATCCCTTCTTATTTATCACTACATATGGTCCATCTCGTCTTGGTACAAATTTTGATGTCAAATTATTTGCTTTATTGCTAAGTATATGTGTGGATATTAGGACTTTGTTACCAACTGCAATTTCCTGTTGTGGTATTCTTTTTAAATCACCACGTATCTTATTTCGATCCTGCATCTTTTCTTCCGACTCCTTTGCCAATTTGAGAGCATCTGTCAATCGCAGTAAATGAGGAGTTATCTGTGGTATGAAATTTTCCGCAGCGACGATAGCTCTTAAATCATGTTGAACTTCACATGGACTTCTCAGTTCTCGGCCAAAAGTCAAATATACAGCTGAATAACCTATTGCTGCACATTTTGACGTATTCATTGCAAAACGTATAGATGGCAAGTTTAGGTCCCATTTGGTATGATCTTGACCGACACAAATAGACAGTTGTACGTTTAGGTCTCTGTTTTTCCGTTCCACTGGATTAGCCTCTGGATGATACACTGGAGTAAAAGACAGGTTGATTCCTAAACAATATGTGAGTTTCTGCATAACATTTGATATAAATTGCGGACCATTATCTGAGTGCAGACGTCTTGGTATCCTATACCTCAACATGACTTCATTAAGAAGTACTAAAGCGCAATTTTCAGCTGAAGCAGATTTCAAAGCAAAAAGTTCCGTCCAACGACTACATATGTCTTCCACAATTAAAATCCACTGATTTCCGTTTTGAGTTCGAGGAAGGGGCCCAAACAAATCTACTGCAATAATTTCGAATCTTTTATTGCTACTCACAGTTTGAAGAAGGCCCATAGGCTTCATATTGGACGGCTTATATCTCTGGCATTGTATGCATCTTTTTATATGCTCAATGATTTCTGAACGCATTTTTGGCCAATAATAATGCTGTGTAATTTTACTTATTGTTTTTTCTATTCCATAATGTCCAGCTGTTGGGCTATCATGGTAATTAAACAAAATATTTTTCCGCATAGAACTTGGCACCACCAGTTGTCCGTTCTCAGAATCTTCTTCTGAACAAAATCTATAAAGCACACCATCTAACATTATATAGCCCCTTTGAGTATATCGCGATACATTTTCATCATTGGCTTCAAATGACGATATTATCTTTTTCACATCTGAATCTTCAATTTGAGATTTTCTAAATTCTTCTGCTCCTTTTCGAGGAAAATCAATATCGACTGAGAAACACACACATTTAATGTCGATATCAGTGACTTGGTGACAACATGGAGGTCGTGAAAGAGTATCTGCTACATAATTTTGACGACCGGGTGTATATTCTACTTTCAAATTAAAAGATTGTAACATTAATGCCCATATTGCCAAGCGTCCTGTGGGGCTTTTTAGATTAAAAAGCCACTTTAAGGGTTGATGATCGGTTTGAACCACCACTTCAGAACCTTCAATGTAGCCTCTAAACTTTTGCATAGCCCAAACTATAGCTAAAGCATCTCTTTCGGTTGTTGAGTAGTTTATTTCTGCGGCTTGCAATAAACGACTGGCATATTCAATTGTTCTTTCAGACTCCTTCTCCCCCTGGAGTAAAACAGCTCCTAATGCATAATTGCTGGCATCGGTTTTTACTACAAAAGGGAGATTTTCACTAACTTGCTGCAAAATGGGTGGAGAGGTTAACAACTTTTTTAACATATCGAATGACTTCTGTTGCTTTTCACCCCAATGCCACACTGCATTCTTTTTGGTCAAATCTGACAGTGGTTTAGCTATGTTTGCAAAAGATGGAATAAATCGTCTATACCATGAACAGGTTTGCATAAATGAAAGGACTTCCTTCGTGTTTCTTGGATTTCGACGATTCATTATTGCATCTGTTTTTTCGGGGTCCACTTTTAATCCGTTTCTCGTTAGAATATGACCCAGGTATTTTACTTCCGTCTTGCAAAGATACAATCCAAATGACTTAAGGCGTTGAAGCGTTTGCTTTAAGTCAGATAGGTGTGACATAAAATCTGGTGAGCATATTATTATGTCATCTAAATATGCTAATATCAATATATTCGGTAAACCATTTTTGAATTGGTCAATCAGTCTCTGGAATGTCGCCGGTGCATTTTTTAAACCAAAGGGCATCCGGTTGAAAACAAATATTCCAAAAGGCGTCGTAAAAGCTGTTTTTATCTTATCCTTTTCAGAAACTTTTATTTGCCAATATCCAGAACGAAGATCAAGAGTTGTCATATATGGTGTTGTTTTAGCCGCATGCAATAAATCGTCGATTCTAGGGAGTGGGAATGAGTCCGTTACAGTGATCGCATTCAAGCGGTGATAATCAACACAGAATCTGATAGTTCCATCCTTTTTCGGAATAAGTACTACAGGAAATGACCATGGCGATTCAGTTTCTTTAATAATACCATTGTTTAACATTTTGTCCAACTCTTGTTTTAATAAAACTCTCATTCGAGGAGATAGTCTATACGGTGGATTTGATATGGGCTCTTTGTCCCCTGTAAAAGGTTCATTTATATCATTGAATATATTTTCTTCGGAAATTAATAGATTATCCAACATTTTCCTTTCGGTTTTGTTCAAATGTGGACCTTCATTATCACGTAGTCTTATATCAACGGAATTCATTGTTAATGACGTAAACATTTTATCACAATAATCATCATATCTCGTTCTCTTTAAGGGGGGAAATAAATCAGTGTTATTTTGAATTTCCATGCCTTCAGGAACAGATGTTTCAAATATTTTATTTATGGATTTTGGAGAGTACTCATTTTTTCCTTTTTCAAACCAGGACAGAAATTCATTTAATTCGTTTGGTCTTACGTTTACCTTTTCGACCATCGATACATTTAAATGAGAGGAATTCGATTTGAATGGGAATATTTTCTTTGGATCGTCTCTGAAATACCATGTATGTTGTACTAAATCCAGGACAATTCCACATTCTTTTAAAAAGTCGATTCCGAGTAATGTTCTGTTGCCGGTAGCATCCGGAAGACATATAAATTGTATAGTTTTAAAGCGATTGCCAATAATTATATTAGCCATAGTTGAATATACATTTTCATAATGCGGAATTCCATCAGCGAATATTGTCTCTGCGCAAACTTTTTTAAATGGAATACCTTTCTTGAGCAATTGTTGGTAGAGCAGAAATCCTGCAACGCTTGTCCTTGCGGCAGTGTCAAAGTAAGCTTCTCCTTTTAAAGCGTTTATGTTCACCTCTACTAATGGAACGTCTTTCCCAACCACAGTAGCGTGCATCGAATTAAAATCTAGTGGTTGTTCCTTTTTATTTTGGTTTCTGTTACAATTTGGGCAATTGGAACGATAATAACCTTCCATTCCACATCCATAGCAATTTAACAGTGACTCACTGGTCTTTACATCCTTATGCTTTTCAGCCTCAATCTTTTTGAAACAGTTTTCTGCTACATGATTTTTCTTTCTGCAGTACGTGCAACGTAAGAAGGACTTTTCATTGGACTGTGGTGGTTTTAGCTTATCCGCTTTGTTCTCTTTAGCTTATCCGCTTTGTTCTCTTGCCTATTTTCTGAAATGACCATTTCGATTTCTCTGGCTTGTTTTAAAAGATCTTGGAAAGTATTAATAGAATCACGAGATAAAGCTCCTTTGCGTATTTAATTGACCAAATAACATATTTATCATAGTTTTTTCAGATAATTTCTCGGATAATTGTGCAAATAATCTCCTTTTTCTACATATGAAAGCATCCGTTGTTTCAAAGCTCTTTTGTTTTTCCTGACAAAGGTCGTTAAATATTCTCCAATCTGGTTTCACAGGAGAAAATGCGTTACGAAGAAGCTCTATTGCATCATTAAAGGTTCGTGCTTCCCCTTGAACTCCTTGCCACCATGTAGAGGCGTAACCTTCTAACAATAGGGGGAAGCTGGTAAGGGCAAGAAAGTCTGATATATTTTCGGCTTCTTTGTACACTAAAATGGTTGCGATAAAATCGTCAACCTTTGTTGAGTTCCTTCCATCTGTAAACCGGGAAGTACAACTACTAAATGTTGTTTTTTTAGTTTCTTGTCTAGTCGGCAAACCTCCTAAAAGTTGCTGGAATTGTACATCACTTAATACGATGTTTTGTTGGATCTGTGAGGAACCATTTGAGGACATGAAGCTGTTGCTACTGGTATTTCTGGATAATGTCTGTGACTGTACCTGTGAAGATGCACACGCATTTGATGGAGTATGTATATTGGAATTGACATTGGTAGCATTTCTATTCTCAGACGAGATTTGTGTTTCGTGAGTTGAACGAGGTGTTGTCACGGGTTGTTCAAATGGTACATTTTCGTTGCTTTCCGCAACCAAGAGATTAATTCTGGGACTTCTCATTATCATTTTTGGAATACCGGAAAAAAAATTATTATTGATATTGGGAAACCCTGTTTTTTTACTCAAGAACGTAGTAGACAGCAATAGATAACAATAAAATTCCTCTTTAACAATTCTTGGACAATTCTATGAGCTTATTTTGTGTAGTAGCAACAACAAACCAGAGAGAGCCAACAATAAAACAGCAGACGATGATGAATCGAAGTAATGATGATCCACAGCCTTAGTGTGATCTCCAACAACAACCTTAGGGTGGTCTGCGTGTACAACAACATTGAATAAATTTTAGGAACAGCGATAACAACTATCAGCGCGGGCAGGTTTTCGAATAACTTCGTAAGAGAACAACAATTTCTGTAGATTTTGTCCGGCAACAATGATATTCGATGAAGTGATGTTGAATATTTAAAAGCAAAATATTTATAAAAGCTTTTGTATTCTTTTCCGTTGGGCGCCAATGTAGAAGGGGGAAAATAATCTTTGAAATTATTTTCTACCCTTTTCAAGAAAATGTGAATTATAAAATATTTTGTTGTATTTCGGATTAAATCCTATGCCAAACGATAAACGTTCAAGCTGGATAGTAATCGTTTGTATAACAAAATAAATTATAAATCTTAAAGAAAATCCTAACCGAACGATTAACGTCTTAGTTGGATTATTCTTCAAGGTTCGTTCCGAAATAGGGAGAATAAAAACACAATTATTAGCTTGAATTTGTTTGGTGTTTATTATTCGCCAGTTTTACAGGAATGAAACTGAATATTATAATGTTCCTTCTTAAATAGCATGATGAATTGAGTGATCAATAAAAGAGAGGAACAAATCAAGATAAAGCGAAAACTCATTTGAGTAAGAATATTATAACTGTAATATTATTCTGAGTGATAAATTGTCACAAACAAATGAGTAAAAAGTAAATACAGTGAGCGTCAATAAATAATAATAAATAATTTCATCATAACATTTAATTTATAATATAAGTAATAAACGTTTTATGCTTCTACATGCGGCTGCTACACACTCCCCCTCTGACACAGAAATCGTCCCGATTATGTGACAGCACTCTAATATCTCGAAGGCGCTTTCCTTTTTCGCAAAGACTTCCTCTGGATTGGATTTTCCTCAGTTCCAAAGTTGTTAGTGTTTGAGCTTTTGTCAGAGTTGTCCAATTTTGTTGGGTTTGCAATGGGTGTAGTCTCTATACAGTCGTTAGTTGTTGTTTCGTTGCATGTTGAATTAGTTGGACGTATATTGGTTTCTATTGGCTTTTTAGGTTTTGCTGTTAATGTGCTGACCTTCTGTTGCCGTGTTGGTCGCATTTTTAAATATAGGGGTGTCTTTTGTTCTCCTTCATATAATCTTAAGTCGGATGAATGGTACGTTCCCAAAGGTTTATCTTTATTTTCCAAACCTGCAATTGTGTAACAAGATGATCCCTTCTTATTTATCACTACATATGGTCCATCTCGTCTTGGTACAAATTTTGATGTCAAATTATTTGCTTTATTGCTAAGTATATGTGTGGATATTAGGACTTTGTTACCAACTGCAATTTCCTGTTGTGGTATTCTTTTTAAATCACCACGTATCTTATTTCGATCCTGCATCTTTTCTTCCGACTCCTTTGCCAATTTGAGAGCATCTGTCAATCGCAGTAAATGAGGAGTTATCTGTGGTATGAAATTTTCCGCAGCGACGATAGCTCTTAAATCATGTTGAACTTCACATGGACTTCTCAGTTCTCGGCCAAAAGTCAAATAAGCAGCTGAATAACCTATTGCTGCACATTTTGACGTATTCATTGCAAAACGTATAGATGGCAAGTTTAGGTCCCATTTGGTATGATCTTGACCGACACAAATAGACAGTTGTACCTTTAGGTCTTTGTTTTTCCGTTCCACTGGCCCACATTATTCCACATTAGCCTGTGGATGATACACTGGAGTAAAAGACTGGTTGATTCCTAAACAATATGTGAGTTTCTGCATAACATTTGATATAAATTGCGGACCATTATCTGAGTGCAGACGTCTTGGTATCCTATACCTCAACATGACTTCATTAAGAAGTACTAAAGCGCAATTTTCAGCTGAAGCAGATTTCAAAGCAAAAAGTTCCGTCCAACGACTACATATGTCTTCCACAATTAAAATCCACAGATTTCCGTTTTGAGTTCGAGGAAGGGGCCCAAACAAATCTACTGCAATAATTTCGAATCTTTTATTGCTACTCACAGTTTGAAGAAGGCCCATAGGCTTCATATTGGACGGCTTATATCTCTGGCATTGTATGCATCTTTTTATATGCTCAATGATTTCTGAACGCATTTTTGGCCAATAATAATGCTGTGTAATTTTACTTATTGTTTTTTCTATTCCATAATGTCCAGCTGTTGGGTTATCATGGTAATTAAACAAAATATTTTTCCGCATAGAACTTGGCACCACCAGTTGTCCGTTCTCAGAATCTTCTTCTGAACAAAATCTATAAAGCACACCATCTAACATTATATAGCCCCTTTGAGTATATCGCGATACATTTTAATTATTGGCTTCAAATGACGATATTATCTTTTTCACATCTGAATCTTCCATTTGAGATTTTCTAAATTCTTCTGCTCCTTTTCGAGGAAAATCAATATCGACTGAGAAACACACACATTTAATGTCGATATCAGTGACTTGGTGACAACATGGAGGTCGTGAAAGAGTATTTGCTACATAATTTTGACGACCGGGTGTATATTCTACTTTCAAATTAAATGATTGTAACATTAATGCCCATCTTGCCAAGCGTCCTGTGGGGCTTTTTAGATTAAAAAGCCACTTTAAGGGTTGATGATCGGTTTGAACCACCACTTCAGAACCTTCAATGTAGCCTCTAAACTTTTGCATTGCCCAAACTATAGCTAAAGCTTCTCTTTCGGTTGTTGAGTAGTTTATTTCTGCGGGTTGCAATAAACGACTGGCATATTCAATTGTTCTTTCAGACTCCTTCTCCCCCTGGAGTAAAACAGCTCCTAATGCATAATTGCTGGCATCGGTTTTTACTACAAAAGGGAGATTTTCACTAACTTGCTGCAAAATGGGTGGAGAGGTTAACAACTTTTTTAACATATCGAATGACTTCTGTTGCTTTTCACCCCAATGCCACACTGCATTCTTTTTGGTCAAATCTGACAGTGGTTTAGCTATGTTTGCAAAAGAGGGAATAAATCGTCTATACCATGAACAGGTTTGCATAAATGAAAGGACTTCCTTCGTGTTTCTTGGATTTCGACGATTCATTATTGCATCTGTTTTTTCGGGGTCCACTTTTAATCCGTTTCTCGTTAGAATATGACCCAGGTATTTTACTTCCGTCTTGCAGAGATACAATCCAAATGACTTAAGGCGTTGAAGCGTTTGCTTTAAGTCAGATAGGTGTGACATAAAATCTGGTGAACATATTATTATGTCATCTAAATATGCTAATATCAATATATTCGGTAAACCATTTTTGAATTTGTCAATCAGTCTCTGGAATGTCGCCGGTGCATTTTTTAAACCAAAGGGCATCCGGTTGAAAACAAATATTCCAAAAGCGTCGTAAAAGCTGTTTTTATCTTATCCTTTTCAGAAACTTTAATTTGCCAATATCCAGAACGAAGATCAAGAGTTGTCATATATGGTGTTGTTTTAGCCGCATGCAATAAATCGTCGATTCTAGGGAGTGGGTATGAGTCCGTTACAGTGATCGCATTCAAGCGGTGATAATCAACACAGAATCTGATAGTTCCATCCTTTTTCGGAATAAGTACTACAGGAAATGACCATGGCGATTCAGTTTCTTTAATAATACCATTGTTTAACATTTTGTCCAACTCCTGTTTTAATAAAACTCTCATTCGAGGAGATAGTCTATAGGGTGGATTTGATATGGGCTCTTTGTCCCCTGTATTAATATAATGTTCCACTTGAGTTAAAGGTTCATTTATATCATTGAATATATTTTCTTCGGAAATTAATAGATTATCCAACATTTTCCTTTCGGTTTTGTTCAAATGTGGACCTTCATTATCACGTAGTCTTATATCAACGGAATTCATCGTTAATGACGTAAACATTTTATCACAATAATCATCATATCTCGTTCTCTTTAAGGGGGGAAATAAATCAGTGTTATTTTGAATTTCCATGCCTTCAGGAACAGATGTTTCAAATATTTTATTTATGGATTTTGGAGAGTACTCATTTTTTCCTTTTTCAAACCAGGACAGAAATTCATTTAATTCGTTTGGTCTTACGTTTACCTTTTCGACCATCGATACATTTAATTGAGAGGAATTCGATTTGAATGGGAATATTTTCTTTGGATCGTCTTTGAAATACCATGTATGTTGTGCTAAATCCAGGACAATTCCACATTCTTTTAAAAAGTCGATTCCGAGTAATGTTCTGTTGCCGGTAGCATTCGGAAGACATATAAATTGTATAGTTTTAAAGCGATTGTCAATAATTATATTAGCCGTAGTTGAATATATATTTTCATAATGCGGAATTCCATCAGCGAATATTATCTCTGCGCAAACTTTTTTAAATGGAATACCTTTCTTGAGCAATTGTTGGTAGAGCAGAAATCCTACAACGCTTGTCCTTGCGGCGGTGTCAAAGTAAGCTTCTCCTTTTAAAGCGTGGAACGTCTTTCTCAACCATGGAACGTCTTTCCCAACCACAGTGGCGTGCATCGAATTAAAATCTAGTGGTTGTTCCTTTTTATTTTGGTTTCTGTTACAATTTGGGCAATTGGAATGATAATAACCTTCCATTCCACATCCATAGCAATTTAACAGTGACTCACTGGTCTTTACAACCTTATGCTTTTCAGCCTCAATCTTTTTGAAAAAGTTTTCTGCTACATGATTTTTCTTTCTGCAGTACGTGCAACATAAGAAGGACTTTTCATTGGACTGTGGTGGTTTTAGCTTATCCGCTTTGTTCTCTTGCCTATTTTCTGAAATGACCATTTCGATTTCTCTGGCTTGTTTTAAAAGATCTTGGAAAGTATTAATAGAATCACGAGATAAAGCTCCTTTAATTTGCGTATTTAATTGACCAAATAACATATTTATCATAGTTTTTTCAGATAATTTCTCGGATAATTGTGCAAATAATCTCCTTTTTCTACATATGAAAGCATCCGTTGTTTCAAAGCTCTTTTGTTTTTCCTGACAAATGTCGTTAAATATTCTCCAATCTGGTTTCACAGGAGAAAATGCGTTACGAAGAAGCTCTATTGCATCATTAAAGGTTCGTGCTTCGCCTTGAACTTCTTGCCACCATGTAGAGGCGTAACCTTCTAACAATAGGGGGAAGCTGGTAAGGGCAAGAAAGTCTGATATATTTTCGGCTTCTTTGTACACTAAAATGGTTGCGATAAAATCGTCAACCTTTGTTGAGTTCCTTCCATCTGTAAACCGGGAAGTACAACTACTAAATGTTGTTTTTTTAGTTTCTTGTCTAGTCGGCAAACCTCCTAAAAGTTGCTGGAATTGTGCATCACTTAATACGATGTTTTGTTGGATCTGTGAGGAACCATTTGAGGACATGAAGCTGTTGCTACTGGTATTTCTGGATAATGTCTGTGACTGTACCTGTGAAGATGCACACGCATTTGATGGAGTATGTATATTGGAATTGACATTGGTAGCATTTCTATTCTCAGACGAGATTTGTGTTTCGTGAGTTGAACGAGGTGTTGTCACGGGTTGTTCAAATGGTACATTTTCGTTGCTTTCCGCAACCAAGAGATTAATTCAGGGACTTCTCCTTATCATTTTTGGAATACCGGAAAAAAAAATTATTATTGATATTGGGAAACCCTGTTTTTTTACTCAAGAACGTAGGAGGCAGCAATAGATAACAATAAAATTCCTCTTTAACAATTCGACTCAAAGGCGATGAGCTTATTTTGTGTAGTAGCAACAACAAACCAGAGAGAGCCAACAATAAAACAGCAGACGATGATGAATCGAAGTAATGATGATCCACAACCTTAGTGTGATATCCAACAACAACCTTAGGGTGGTCCGCAAACAACAAAAAAACAATATGTTGCTGAGATCAGTGACGATAGTGGAATTGAAACAATTGGTGATGGACAACAACAAGCATACAGGATTGATGTAATGTGTACCAACAGTGCAGTTGAAATGCGTTCCTCTCTGCGTGTACAACAACATTGAATAAATTTTAGGAACAACGATAACAACTATCAGCGCGGGCAGGTTTTCGAATAACTTCGTAAGAGAACAACAATTTCTGTAGATTTTGTCCGGCAACAATGATATTCGATGAAGTGATGTTGAATATTTAAAAGCAAAATATTTATAAAAGCTTTTGTATTCTTTTCCGTTGGGCGCCAATGTAGAAGGGGGAAAATAATCCTTGAAATTATTTTCTACCCTTTTCAAGAAAATGTGAATTATAAAATATTTTTTTGTATTTCGGATTAAATCCTATGCCAAACGATAAACGTTCAAGCTGGATAGTAATCGTTTGAATAACAAAATAAATTATAAATCTTAAAGAAAATCCTAACCGAACGATTAACGTCTTAGTTGGATTATTCTTCAAGGTTCGTTCCGAAAATAGGGAGAATAAAAACACAATTATTAGCTTGTTTATTATTCGCCAGTTTTACAGGAATGAAACTGAATATTATAATGTTCCTTCTTAAATAGCATGATGAATTGAGTGATCAATAAAAGAGAGGAACAAATCAAGATAAAGCGAAAACTCATTTGAGTAAGAATATTATAACTGTAATATTATTCTGAGTGATAAATTGTCACAAACGAATGAGTAAAAAGTAAATACAGTGAGCGTCAATAATTGTAATACAATGAATTTAATAAAATAATTTCATCATAACATTTAATTTATAATATAAGTAATAAACGTTTTATGCTTCTACATGCGGCTGCTACAATACGAAGACGTGGGCCTGCATAGAAAATCTCCTGCCGACGTGAACCCGCACAGACAATCTCCTGTCATAGGCTGTAGCATCCATTACTTACATCAAGTACCAAATTTGACAAACTTCCGGTGAATAATGTCGCTCAAATCAACAAAATGCCGAATATCGGGAGGTACCGTTATATTGGGGCTATACGCAGACGTGGACCTGCACAGACAATTTTCTGTCTTAGGCTTAGGCGAACTTCAAATATTAAATTTGGAAAAAATCCGGTTAATAATGTCGCTAAAATCAACAATATGGGGGCTATACGAAGACGTGAACCTGCACAGACAATCTCCTGTCATAGGTTGTAGCATCCATTACGAACTTCAAATGCCAAAATTGAAAAAATTCCGGTGAATAATGTCTCTAAAATGGGCTATACGAAGACGTGGACCCGCACAGACAATCTCCTGTCATAGGCTGTAGCATCCATTACGAACATCAAGTACCAAATTTGAAAAACTTCCTTTGAATAATGTCGCTAATATGGGCTATACGAAGACCTGTACCTGTACAGACAATCTACTGTCATAGGCTGTAGTATCCATTGCGAACTTAAAATACCAAATTTGAAACAATTCCAGTGACTAATATCAACAAAGATCGGAAGGTACCATAATATGGGGGCTATACGAAGACGTGGATCTGAACAGACAATCTTCTGTCTGAGGCTGTAGTATCCTATTCGAACTTCAAATACCAAATTTGAAACAATTCCGGTGACTAATATCGCTAAAATCAACAAAGAACCGAATATCGAGAGGTACCGTAATATGGGGGCTATACGCAGACGTGGACCTGCACAGACTATGTTCTGTCTTAGGCTGTAGTATCCTATTCGAACTTCAAATACCAAATTTGAAACAATTCGGGTGACTAATATCTCTAAAATCAACAAAGAACCGAATATCGGGAGGTACCGTTATATGGGGGCTAAACGGAAACGTGCACCTGCACAGACAATCTTCTGTCATAGGCTGTAGCATCCATTACGAACACCAAATACCAAATTTGAAACAATTCCAGTGACTAATATCAACAAAGATCGGAAGGTACCATAATATGGGGGCTATACGAAGACGTGGATCTGAACAGACAATCTTCTGTCTGAGGCTGTAGTATCCTATTCGAACTTCAAATACCAAATTTGAAACAATTCCGGTGACTAATATCGCTAAAATCAACAAAGAACCGAATATCGGGAGGTACCGTTATACGGGGGTTATACGAAAACGTGGACCTGCACAGGCAATCTCCTGTCATAGGCTGCAGCATCCACTATGAGCAATACCAAATTTGAAAAAATTCCGGGAATAATGTCGCTAATATCAACAAAATGCCGAATATCGGGAGGTACCGTTATATGGGGACTATACGAGGACGTGCACCTGCACAGATAATCTCCTTCCATAGGCTGTATCATCCATTACGAACACCAAATACCAAATTTGAAACAATTCCAGTGACTAATATCGCTAAAATCAACCAAGATCGGAAGGTACCATAATATAGGGACTATACGAAGACGTGGACCTGCACAGATAATTTCCTTCCATTGGCTGTATCATCCATTACGAACAATACCGAATTTGAAACAATTCCGGTGACTAATGTCACAAAAATCAACAAAGTACCGAATATCGGGAGGTACCGTAATATGGGGGCTATACAAAGACATGGACCTGCACAGACAATCTCCTGTCATAGGCTGTAGCATCCATTAGGAACACCAAATACCAAATTTGAAACAATTCCAGTGACTAATATAGCTAAAATCAACAAAGATCGGTAGGTACCATAATATGGGGGCTGTACGAAGACGTGGATCTGAACAGACAATGTTCTGTCATAGGCTGTAGCATCCATTACGAACAATACCGAATTTGAAACAATTCCGGTGACTAATGTCACAAAAATCAACAAAGTACCGAATATCGGGAGGTACCGTAATATGGGGGCTATACCAAAACGTGGACCTGCACAGACAATCTCCTGTCATAGGCTGTAGCATCCATTACGAACACCAAATACCAAATTTGAAACAATTCCAGTGACTAATATCAACAAAGATCGGAAGGTACCATAATATGGGGGCTATACGAAGACGTGGATCTGAACAGACAATCTTCTGTCTGAGGCTGTAGTATCCTATTCGAACTTCAAATATCAAATTTGAAACAATTCCAATGAATAATGTGTCTAAAATCAACAAAGAACCGAATATCGAAAGGTACCATTATACGGGGGCTATACGAAGACGTGGACCTGCACAGACAATCTCCTGTCACAGGCTGTAGCATCCATTACGAACACCAAATACCAAATTTGAAACCATTCCAGTGACTAACATCGCTAAAATCAACAAAGATCGGAAGGTACCATAATATGGGGGCTATACCAAGACGTGGATGTGAACAGACAATGTTCTGTCATAGGCTGTAGCATCCATTACGAACAATACCGAATTTGAAACAATTCCGGTGACTAATGTCACAAAAAATCAACAAAGTACCGAATATCGGGATGTACCGTAATATGGGGGCTATACAAAACGTGGACCTGCACAGACAATCTCCTGTCATAGGCTGTAGCATCCATTACGAACAATACCGAATTTGAAAGAATTCCGGTGAATAATGTCGCTAAAATCAAAACGTACCGAATATCTGGAGGTACCGTTATATGGGGGCTATACGAAGACGTGGACCTGCACAGACAATCCCCTTCCATAGCCTGTAGCATCCATTACGAACATCAAATACCACATTTGCAACAATTCCGGTGACTAATATCGCTAAAATCAACAAAGAACCTAATATCGGGAGGTACCGTTATATGGGGGCCACACGAAAACGTGCACCTGCACAGACAATATTCTGTCATAGGCTGTAACATCCATTACGAACTTTAAATGCCAAATGACCTGCACAGACAATCTCCTGTCATAGGCTGTGGCATCCATTACGAGCACTACCTAATTTGAAAAAAATCCGGTGAATAATGTCGCTAATTTCAACAAAATGCCGAATATCAGGAAGTACCGTTATATGAGGGCTATACCAAAACGTGGATCTGCAGAGACAATCTCCTGTCATAGGTTGCAGCATCCACTACGAGCTATACCAAATTTGAAAAAAAAATCCAGTGAATAATGTTCCTAATATCATCAAAATGCGGAATATCGGGAGGTACCGTTACATGGGGGCTATACGAAGAAGTGGACCTGCATAGACAATGTTCTGTCTTAGGCTGTAGTATCCTATTCGAACTTCAAATACTACATTTGAGACAATTCCAGTGAATAATGTCGTAAAAATCATCAAAATACCGAATATCAGGAGGTACCGTTATATGGGGACTATACGAAGACGTGCACCTGCACAGATAATCTCCTTCCATAGGCTGTGGCATCCATTACGAAATTTGAAACAATTCTGGTGACTAATGTCGCAAAAATTAACAAAGTACCGAAAATCGCGAGGTACCGTAATATGGGGGCTATACGAAGACGTGGACCTGCACAGACTATTTTCTGTCTTAGGCTGTAGTATTCTATTCGAAATTCAAGTACCAAATTTGAAAATAATCCGTTATAATAATTGAATAATGTCGTTCAAATCAACAAAATGTCGAATATCGGGTGGTGCCGTTATATTGGGGCTATACGAAGACGTGGGCCTGCGTAGAAAATCTTCTGCCTTAAGCTGTAGCATCCATTACGAACATCAAGTAAAATTTTAAAAAATTCCGGCTAATAATGTCGCTAAAATAAACAATATAGGGGCTATACGAAGACGTGGACCTGCACAAACAATCTCCCGCCATAGGCTGTAGCATCCATTACGAACTTCAAATGCCAAAATTGAAAAATTTCCGGTGAATAATGTCGCTAAAATGGGCTATACGACGACGTGAACCCGCACAGACAATCACCTGTCATAGGCTGTAGCATCCATTACGAACATCAAGTACCAAATTTGACAAACTTCCGGTGAATAATGTCGCTCAAATCAACAAAATGCCGAATGTCGGGAGGTACCGTTATATTGGGGCTATACGCAGACGTGGACCTGCACAGACAATTTTCTGTCTTAGGCTTAGGCGATCTTCAAATACCAAATTTGGAAAAACTCCGGCTAACAAATATGGGGGCTATACGAAGGCGAGGACCTGCACAGACAATCTCCCGCCATAGGCTGTAGCATCCATTACGAACTTCAAATGCCAAAATTGAAAAAATTCCGGTGAATAATGTCGCTAAAATGGGCTATACGAAGACGTGGACCCGCAGAGACAATCTCCTGTCATAGGCTTTAGCATCCATTACGAACATCAAGTACCAAATTTGAAAAACTTCCTTTGAATAATGTCGCTCAAATAAACAAAATGCCGAATATCCCACACAGACAATCTCCTGTTATAGACTGTAGCATCCATTACAAACTACAAATGCCAAATTTGAAACAATTCCGGTGAATAATGTCGCTAATATGGGCTATATGAAAACCTGGACCTGTACAGACAATCTATTGTCATAGGCTGTAGTATCCATTGCGAACTTCAAATACCAAATTTGAAACAATTCCGGTGACTAATGTCGCAAAAATCAACAAAGTACCGAATATCGAAAGGTACCGTAATATGGGGGCTATACGAAGACGTGGACCTGCACACACTATGTTCTGTCTTAGGCTGTAGTATCCTATTCGAACTTCAAATACCAAATTTGAAACAATTCGGGTGACTAATATCGCTAAAATCAACAAAGAACCGAATATCGGGAGGTACAAAGAACCGAATATCGGGAGGTAATCAAGAAAATGCCGAATATCGGGAGGTACCGTTATATGGGTTCTATACGAAGATGTGGACCTGCACAGACAATCTCCTTTCATAGGCTGTATCATCCATTACGAACATCAAATACCACATTTGAAATAATTCCGATGACTAATATCGCTAAAATCAACAAAGAAGCTAATATCTGGAGGTACCGTTATATGGGGGCCACAAGAAAACGTGCACCTGCACAGACAATCTTCTCTCATAGGCTGTAAAATCCATTACGAACTTCAAATGCCAAATTTGAAACAATTCCGGTGAATAATGTCGCTAAATTCAAAAATATACCGAATATCGGAAGGTACCGTTTTATGGGGGCTTTGTGAAGATGTGGACGTGCACAGACAAATTTCTGTCTTAGGCTGTAGCATCCATTACAAACATCAAATGCCAAACTTGAAACAATTCCGGTGACTAATATAGCTAAAATCAACAAAGAACCGAATATCGGGAGGTACCGTTATACGGGGGCTATACGAAGACGTGGACCTGCACAGACAATCTCCTGTCTTAGGCTGCAGCATCCACTACGAGCAATACCAAATTTGAAAAAAATCCGGTGAATAATGTCGCTAATACAACAAAATGCCGAATATCGGGAGGTACCGTTATATGGGGACCATACGAAGACGTGGACCTGCACAGATAATCTCCTTCCACAGTCTGTAGCATCCATTACGAAATTTGAAACAATTCTGGTGACTAATGTCGCAAAAATTAACAAGGTACCGAATATCGCGAGGTACCGTAATATGGTGGCTATACGAAGACGTGGATCAGCACAGACAATCTTCTGTCTGAGGCTGTAGTATCCTATTCGAACTTCAAATACCAAATTTGAAACAATTCCGGTGAATAATGCCTCTAAAATCAACAAAGAACCGAATATCGAAAGGTACCGTTATACGGGGGCTATACGAAGACGTGGACCTGCACAGACAATCTCCTGTCATAGGCTGTATCATCCATTGCGAAATTCAAATACCACATTTGAAACAATTCCAGTGACTAATATCGCTAAAATCACTAAAGATCGGAAGGTACCGTAATATTGGGCCTATATGAAGACGTGGATCTGAACAGACAATGTTCTGTCATGAATGTAGCATCCATTACGAACAATACCGAATTTGAAACAATTCCGGTGACTAATGTCACAAAAATCAACAAAGTACCGAATATCGGGAGGTACCGTAATATGGGGGCTATACCAAAACGTGGACCTGCACAGACAATCTCCTGTCATAGGCTGTAGCATCCATTACGAGCACTACCAAATTTAAAAAAAAAAATCCGGTGAATAATGTTGCTAATTTCAATAAAATGCCGAATATCAGGAGGTACCGTTATATGAGGGCAATGCCAAAACGTGGATCTGCAGAGACAATCTCCTGTCATATGTTGCAGCATCCACTACGAGCTATACCAAATTTGAAAAAAAATCCGGTGAATAATGTTGCTAATATCAACAAAATGCGGAATATAGATAGGTACCGTTACATGGGGTCTATACGAAGAAGTGGACCTGCATAGACAATGTTCTGTCTTAGGCTGTAGTATCCTATTCGAACTTCAAATACTACATTTGAGACAATTCCAGTGAATAATGTCGCAAAAATCATCAAAATACCGAATATCAGGAGGTACCGTTATATGGGGACTATACGAAGACGTGGACCTGCACAGATAATCTCCTTCCATAGGCTGTAGCATCTATTACGAAATTTGAAACAATTGTGGTGAGTAATGTCGCAAAAATTAACAAAGTACCGAAAATCGCGAGGTACCGTAATATGGGGGCTACACGAAGACGTGGACCTGCACAGACAAAGTTCTATCTTATAGGTAGCGTTAAATGGGGGCTATACGAAGAAGTGGACCTGCATAGACAATCTTCTGTCTTAGGCTGTAGTATCCTATTCGAACTTCAAATACTATATTTGAGACAATTCCGGTGAATAATGTCGCAAAAATCATCAAAATACCGAATATCAGCAGGTACCGTTATATGTGGACTATACGAAGATAATCTCCTTCCATAGGCAGTAGCATCTATTACGAAATTTGAAACAATTCTGGTGAGTAATGTCGCAAAAATTAACAAAGTACCGAAAATCGCGAGGTACCGTAATATGGGGGCTACACGAAGACGTGGACCTGCACAGACAAAGTTCTATCTTAGGCTGTAGTATCCTATTCGAACTTCAAATACCACTTTTGAGATAATTCCGGTGAATAATGTCGCTAAAATCATCAAAGTACCGAATATCAGGAGGTACCCTTATATGGGGGCTATACCAACACGTGGACCTGCACAGAAAATCTTCTGTCATAGGCTGCAGCATCTATTACGAACTTCAAATACCAAATTTTAAACAATTCCGGTGACTAATGTCGCTAAAATCAACAAAGAACCGAATATCGGGAGGTACCGTTATATGGTGGCTACACGAAAACGTGCACCTCCACAGACAATCTTCTGTCATAGGCTGTAGCATCCATTACGAACTTCAAACGCCAAATTTGAAACAATTCCGGTGAATGATGTCGCTAAAATGGGCTCTACGAAAACGTGGACCTGCACAGACAATCTCCTGTCATAGGCTGTAGCATCCATTACGAGCAATACCAAAATTTGAAAAAAATCCGGTGAATAATGTCGCTAATATCAACAAAATGCCGTATATAGGGAGGTACCGTTACATGGGGGCTATACGAAGACGTGGACTGGCACAGACAATCTCCTGTCATAGGCTGCAGCATTCATTACGAAATTTGAAACAATTCTGGTGAATCTGCAGAGACAATCTCCTGTCATAGGCTGCAGCATCCACTACGAGCAATACCAAATTTGAAAAAAATCCGGTGAATAATGTCGCTAATATCAAAAAAATGCCGAATATCGGGAGGTACCGTTACATGGGGGCTATACGAAGAAGTGGGCCTGCATAGACAATGTTTTGTCTCAGGTTGTAGTATCCTATTCAAACTTCAAATACTACATTTGAGACAATTCCGGTGAATAATGTCGCAAAAATCATCAAAATACCGAATATCAGGAGGTACACTTATATGGGGGCTATGCCAACACGTGGACCTGCACAGAAAATCTTCTGTCATAGGCTGCAGCATCTATTACGAACTTCAAATACCAAATTTGAAACAATTCCGGTGACTAGTGTCGCAAAAATCAACAAAGTACCAAATATCGGGAGGTACCGTTACATGGGGGCTATACGAAGACGTGGACTGGCACAGACAATCTCCTGTCATAGGCTGTAGCATCCATTACGAACATCAAATACCAAATTTGAAACAATTCCGGTGACTAATATCGCTAAAATCAACAAAGAACCGAATATCGGGAGGTACCGTTATATGGGGGCTATACGAAGACGTAGGCCTGCACAGACAAAGCTCTATCTTAGGCTGTAGTATCCTATTCGAACTTCAAATACCACATTTGAGACAATTCCGTTGAATAATGTCGCTAAAATCATCAAAGTACCGAATATCAGGAGGTACCATTACGAGCAATATGGGGGCTATACCAACACGTGGACCTGCACAGAAAATCTTCTGTCATAGGCTGCAGCATCTATTACGAACTTCAAATACCAAATTTGAAACAATTCTGGTGACTAATCTCGCTAAAATCAACAAAGAACCGAATATCGGGAGGTACCGATATATGGAGGCTATACGAAGACGTGCACGTGCACAGACAAATTTCTGTCATAGGCTGTAGCATCCATTACGAACTTCAAATGCCAAATTCGAAACAATTCCGGTGAATAATGTCTCTAAAATCAACAAAGAACCGAATATCGCAAGGTACCGTTATACGGGGGCTATACGAAGACGTGGACCTGCACATACAATCTCCTGTCATAGGCTGTAGCATCCATTACGAACATCAAATACCAAATTTGAAACAATTCCAGTGACTAATATCGCTAAAATCAACAAAGAACAGAAAATCGGAAGGTACCGTTATATGGGGGCTATACGAAGACGAGGACCTTCACAGACAATCTTCTGAAATAGGCTGTTGCATCCATTACGAAATTTGAAACAATTCCGGTGACTAATGTCACAAAAATCAACAAAGTACCATAATAAGGGGGCTATACGAAGACGTGGACCTGAACAGACGATGTTCTGTCTTAGGCTGTAGTATCCTATTCGAACTTCAAATACCAAATTTGAGACAATTCCAGTGAATAATGTCGGAAAAATCATTAAAATACCGAATATGGGGGCCATACGAATCCATTATGAACTTCAAATGCCAAATTCAAAACAATTCCGGTGAATAATGTCTCTAAAATCAACAAAGAAGCGAATATCGCAAGGTACCGTTATACGGGGGCTATACGAAGACGTGGACCTGCACAGACAATCTCCTGTCATAGGCTGTAGCATCCATTACGGACATCAAATACCAAATTTTAAACAATTCCAGTGACTAATATCGCTAAAATCAACAAAGAACAGAATATCGGAGGGTACCGTTATATGGGGGCTATACGATGACGTGGACCTGCACAGACAAAGTTCTGTCATAGGCTGTAGCATCCATTACGAACTTCAAATGCCAAATTTAAAACAATTCCGGTGAATAATGTCGCTAAAATGGGCTCTACGAAAAAATGGACCTGCAGAGACAATCTCCTGTCATAGGCTGTAGCATCCATTACGAGCACTACCAAATTTGAAAAAAATCCGAAAAAAATCAACAAAGTACCAAATATCGGGAGGTACCGTTACATGGGGGCTATACGAAGACGTGGACTGGCACAGACAATCTCCTGTCATAGGCTGTAGCATCCATTACGAACATCAAATACCAAATTTGAAACAATTCCGGTGACTAATATCGCTAAAATCAACAAAGAACCGAATATCGGGAGGTACCGTTATATGGGGGCTATACGAAGACGTAGACCTGCACAGACAAAGTTCTGTCATAGGCTGTAGCATCCATTACGAACTTCAAATGCCAAATTTAAAACAATTCCGGTGAATAATGTCGCTAAAATGGGCTCTACGAAAAAATGGACCTGCAGAGACAATCTCCTGTCATAGGCTGTAGCATCCATTACGAGCACTACCAAATTTGAAAAAAATCCGGTGAATAATGTCGCTAATTTCAACAAAATGCCGAATATCAGGAGGTACCGTTATATAAGGGCTAAACCAAAACGTGGATCTGCAGAGACAATCTCCTGTCATAGGCTGCAGCATCCACTAAGAGCAATACCAAATTTGAAAAAAATCCGGTGAATAATGTCGCTAATATCAACAAAATGCCGAATATCGGGAGGTACCGTTACATGGGGGCTATACGAAGAAGTGGACCTGCATAGACAATGTTTCGTCTTAGGCTGTAGTATCCTATTCGAACTTCAAATACCACATTTGTGACAATTTCGGTGAATAATGTCGCTAAAATCATCAAAGTACCGAATATCAGGAGGTACCCTTATATGGGGGCTATACAAAACGTGGATCTGCAGAGACAATCTCCTGTCATAGGCTGTAGCATCCATTACGAACATCAAATACCAAATTTGAAACAATTCCGGCGACTAATATCGCTAAAATCAGCAAAGAACCGAATATCGGAAGGTCCCGTTATATGGGGGCTATACGAAGACGTGGACGTGAACAGACAATGTTCTGTCTTAGGCTGTAGTATCCTATTCGAACTTTAAATACAAAATTTGAGACAATTCCAGTGAATAATGTCAGAAAAATCATTAAAATACCGAATATGGGGGCCATACGAATCCATTACGAACTTCAACTGCCAAATTCAAAACAATTCCGGTGAATAATGTCTCTAAAATCAACAAAGAACCGAATATCGCAAGGTACCGTTATACGGGGGCTATACGAAGACGTGGACCTGCACAGACAATCTCCTGTCATAGGCTGTAACATCCAATACGAACTTTAAATGCCAAATTTAAAACAATTCCGGTGAATAATGTCGCTAAAATGGGCTCTACGAAAACGTGGACCTGCACAGACAATCTCCTGTCATAGGCTGCAGCATCCACTACGAGCAATACCAAATTTGAAAAAAATCCGGTGAATAATGTCGCTAATATCAACAAAATGCCGAATATCGGGAGGTACCGTTACATGGGGGCTATACGAAGAAGTGGACCTGCATAGACAATGTTTTGTCTTAGGCTGTAGTATCCTATTCGAACTTCAAATACTACATTTGAGACAATTCCGGTGAATAATGTCTCAAAAATTATTAAAATACCGAATATCGGGATGCACCGTTATATGGTGGCTATACGAAGAAGTGGACGTGCACAGACAATCTCCTGCCGTAGGCTGTAGCATCCATTACGAACATCAATACCAAATTTGAAACAATTCCGATGAATAATGTCGCTTAAATCAACAATATGGGGGCTATACGAAGACGAGGACCTGCACAGACAATCTCCCGCCATAGGCTGTAGCATCCATTACGAACTTAAATGCCAAATTTGAAACAATTCCGGTGAATAATGTCGCTAAAATCAACAAAGTACCGAATATCGGGAGGTACGGTTATATGAGGGACATACGAAGACGTGGACCTGCACAGACAATCTCCTGCTATAGGCTGTAGCATCCATTACGAACATCAAATACCAAATTTGAAACAATTCCGGTGAGTTATGTCGCTAAGATCAAGAAAGTACCGAATATCGGGAGGTACTGTAATATGGGGGCTATACGAAGACGTGGACCTGCAGAGACAATGTTCTGTCTTAGGCTTTAGTATTCTATTCGAACTTCAAATACCACATTTGGGACAATTCCGGTGAATAATGTCGCTAAAATAATGAAAGTATCGAATATCGGGAGGTACCGGTATATGGGGGCTATACGAAAACGTGCACCTGCACAGACAATCTTCTGGCATAGGCTGTAGCATCCATTACGAACTTCAAATGCAAATTTGAAACAATTCCGGTGAATAATGTCACTAAAATGGGCTATACGAAGATGTCGACCTGCACAGACAATCTCCTGTCAGAGGCTGTAGCATACATTGCGAACTTCAAATACCAAATTTAAAACAATTCCGGTGACTAGTGTCGCAAAAATCGACATAGTACCGAATATCGGGAGGTACCCATATACGGGGGCTATACGAAGACGTGGACCTGCACAGATTTTTTCTGTCTTAGGCTGTTGTATCCTATTCGAACTTCAAATACCAAATTTGAGACAATCCCGGTGAATAATGTCGCTAAAATCATTGAAATACCGAATATCAGGAGGTACCGTTATATGGAGGCTATACCAACACGCGGACCTGCACAGAAAATGTTCTGTCATAGGCTGCAGCATCTATTACGAATTCCAAATACCAAATTTGAAACAATTCCTGTGACTAATGTCGCTAAAATCAACAAAGAACCGAATATCGGGAGGTACCGTTTTATGGGGGCTATACGAAAACGAGCACCTGCACAGACAATCTTTAGTCATAGGCTGTAGCATCCATTACAAACTTTAAATGTCAAGTTTGAAACAATTCCGGTGAATAATGTCGCTAAAATGGGCTCTACGAAAACGCGGACCTGCACAGACAATCTCCTGTCATAGGCTGTAGCATCCATTACGAACACTACCAAATTTGAAAAAAATCCGGTGAATAATGTCGCTAATTTCAACAAAATGCCGAATATCAGGAGGTACCGTTATATGAGGGCTATACCAAAACGTGGATCTGCAGAGACAATCTCCTGTCATAGGCTGCAGCATCCACTACGAGCAATACCAAATTTGAAAATAATCCGGTGAATAATGTCGCTAATATCAACAAAATGCCGAATATCGAGAGGTACCGTTACATGGGGGCTATACGAAGAAGTGGACCTGCATAGACAATGTCTTGTCTTAGGCTGTAGTATCCTATTCGAACTTCAAATACTACATTTGAGACAATTCCGGTGAATAATGTCGCAAAAATCATTAAAATACCGAATATCAGGAGGTACCGTAATATGGGGGCTATACCAACACGTGGACCTGCACAGAAAATCTTTTGTCATAGGCTGTAGCATCCATTACGAAATTTGAAACAATTCTGGTGACTTATGTCGCAAAAATTAACAAAGTACCGAATATCGCGAGGTACCGTAATATGGGGGCTATACGAAGACGTGGACCTGCACAGACAATGTTCTGTCGTAGGCTGTAGTATCCTATTCGAACTTCAAATACCACATTTGAGACAATTCCGGTGAATAATGTCGCTAAAATCATCAAAGTACCGAATATCAGGAGGTACCCTTATATGGGGGCTATACCAACACGTGGACCTGCACAGAAAATCTTCTGTCATAGGCTGCAGCATCTATTACGAACTTCAAATACCAAATTTGAAACAATTCCGGTGACTAATGTCACTAAAATCAACAAAGAACCGAATATCGGGAGGTACTGTTATACGGGGGCTATACGAAAACGTGCACCTCCACAGACAATCTTCTGTCATAGGCTGAAGCATCCATTACGAACTTCAAATGCCAAATTTGAAACAATTCCGATGAATAATGTCGCTAAAGTGGGCTCTACGAAAACGTGGACCTGCACAGAAAATCTCCTGTCATAGGCTGTAGCATCCATTACGAGCAATACCAAATTTGAAAAAAATCCGGTGAATAATGTCGCTAATATCAACAAAATGCCGAATATCGGGAGATACCCTTATATGGGGGCTATACCAACACGTGGACCTGCACAGAAAATCTTCTGTCATAGGCTGCAGCATCTATTACGAACTTCAAATACCAAATTTGAAACAATTCCGGTGACTAATGTCGCTAAAATCAACAAAGAACCGAATATCGGGAGGTACCGTAATAAGGGGGCTATACGAAGACGTGAACCTGAACAGACAATGTTCTGTCTTAGGCTGTAGTATCCTATTCGAACTTCAAATACCACATTTGAGACAATTTCGGTGAATAATGTCGCTAAAATCATCAAAGTACCGAATATAAGGAGGTACCTTTATATGGGGGCTATACAAAACGTGGATCTGCAGAGACAATCTCCTGTCATAGGCTGTAGCATCCATTACGAGCAATACCAAATTTGAAAACATTCCGGTGAATAATGTCGCTAATATAAACAAAATGGCGAATATCTGGATGTACCATTATATGGGGGCTATACGAAGACGTGGACTGGCACAGACAATCTCATCAAATACCAAAGTTGAAGCAATTCCAGTGACTAATATCGCTAAAATCAACAAAGAACCGAATATCGGGAGGTACCGTTATATGGGGCCACACGAAAACGTGCACCTGCACAGACAATCTTCTGTCATAGGCTGTAATATCCAATACGAACTTTAAATGCCAAATTTAAAACAATTCCGGTGAATAATGTCGCTAAAATGGGCTCTAAGAAAACGTGGACCAGAACAGACAATCTCCTGTCATAGGCTGTAGCATCCCTTACGGACATCAAATACCAAATTTGAAGCAATTCCTGTGACTAATGTCGCTAAAATCAACAAAGAACCGAATATTGGGAGGTACCGTTATATGGGGGCTATACGAAAACGAGCACCTGCACAGACAATCTTCAGTCATAGGCTGTAGCATCCATTACAAATTTTAAATGTCAAATTTGAAATAATTCCGGTTAATAATGTCGCTAAAATGGGCTCTACGAAAACGCGGACCTGCACAGACATTCTCCTGTCATAGGCTGTAGCATCCATTACGAGCACTAGCAAATTTGAAAAAAATCCGGTGAATAATGTCGCTAATTTCAACAAAATGCCGAATATCAGGAGGTACCGTTATATGAGGGCTATACCAAAACGTGGATCTGCAGAGACAATCTCCTGTCATAGGCTGCAGCATCCACTACGAGCAATACCAAATTTGAAAAAAATCCGGTGAATAATGTCTCTAATATCAACAAAATGCCGAATATCGGGAGGTACCCTTATATGGGGGCTATACCAACACGTGGACCTGCACAGAAAATCTTCTGTCATAGGCTGCAGCATCTATTACGAACTTCAAATATCAAATTTGAAACAATTCCGGTGACTAATGTCGCTAAAATCAACAAAGAACCGAATATCGGGAGGTACCGTAATAAGGGGGCTATACGAAGACGTGAACCTGAACAGACAATGTTCTGTCTTAGGCTGTAGTATCCTATTCGAACTTCAAATACCACATTTGAGACAATTTCGGTGAATAATGTCGCTAAAATCATCAAAGTACCGAATATCAGGAGGTACGGTTATATGGGGGCTATACAAAACGTGGATCTGCAGAGACAATCTCCTGTCATAGGCTGTAGCATCCATTACGAGCAATACCAAATTTGAAAACGTTCCGGTGAATAATGTCGCTAATATCAACAAAATGGCGAATATCGGGATGTACCGTTATATGGGGGCTATACGAAGACGTGGACTGGCACAGACAATCTCTTGTCATAGGCTGTAGCATCCATTACGGACATTAAATACCAAATTTGAAGCAATTCCAGTGACTAATATCGCTAAAATCAACAAAGAACCGAATATCGGGAGGTACCGTTATATGGGGGCCACACGACAACGTGCACCTGCACAGACAATCTTCTGTCATAGGCTGTAACATCCAATGCGAACTTTAAATGCCAAATTTAAAACAATTCCGGTGAATAATGTCGCTAAAATGGGCTCTACGACAACGTGGACCTGCACAGACAATCTCCTGTCATAGGCTGTAGCATCCATTACGAGCAATACCAAATTTGAAAACATTCCGGTGAATAATGTCGCTAATATAAACAAAATGGCGAATATCTGGATGTACCATTATATGGGGGCTATACGAAGACGTGGACTGGCACAGACAATCTCATCAAATACCAAAGTTGAAGCAATTCCAGTGACTAATATCGCTAAAATCAACAAAGAACCGAATATCGGGAGGTACCGTTATATGGGGCCACACGAAAACGTGCACCTGCACAGACAATCTTCTGTCATAGGCTGTAACATCCAATGCGAACTTTAAATGCCAAATTTAAAACAATTCCGGTGAATAATGTCGCTAAAATGGGCTATACGAACACGTGGACCCGCACAGACAATCTCCTGCCGTAGGCTGTAGCATCCATTACGAACATCAAATACCAAATTTGAACCAATTCCGGTCAATAATGTCGCTCAAGAAAGTACCAAATATCGGGATGCACCGTTATATGGTGGCTATATGAAGAAGTGGACGTGCACAGACAATCTCCTGCCATATGCTGTAGCATCCATTACGAACATCAATACCAAATTTGGGGGCTATACGAAGACGAAGACGTGCACAGACAATCTCCTGCCATAGGCTGTAGCATCCATTACGAACTTAAATGCCAAATTTGAAACAATTCCGGTGAATAATGTCGCTAAAATCAACAAAGTACCAAATATCGGGAGGTACCGTTATATGGGGGACATACGAAGACATGGACCTGCACAGACAATTTTCTGTCTTAGGCTGTAGTATCCTATTCGAACTTCAAATACCAAATTTGAGACAATTCCAGTGAATAATGTCGGAAAAATGATCAAAATACCGAATATGGGGGCCACACGAAAAATTGCACCTGCACAGACAATCTTCCGTCATAAGCTGTAATATCCATTACGATCTTCAAATGCAAATACGAAACAATTCCGGTTAATAATGTCTTTAAAATCAACAAAGAACCGAATATCAGAAGGTACCGTTATACAGGGGCTATATGAAGACGTGGACCTGCACAGACAATCTCCCGCCATAGGCTGTAGCATTCATTACGAACTTAAAATGCCAAATTTGAAACAATTCCGGTGAATAATGTCGCTAAAATGGGCTATACGAACACATGGACCCGCACAGACAATCTCCTGCCGTAGGCTGTAGCATCCATTACGAACATCAACTACCAAATTTGAACCAATTCCGGTCAATAATGTCGCTCAAGAAAGTACCAAATATCGGCATACACCGTTATATGGTGGCTATATGAAGAAGTGGACGTGCACAGACAATCTCCTGTCATATGCTGTAGCATCCATTACGAACATCAATACCAAATTTGAAACAATTCCTCCTACTAATGTCGCTTAAATCAACAATATGGGGGCTATACGAAGACGAGGACCTGCACAGACAATCTCCCGCCATAGGCTGTAGCATCCATTACGAACTTAAATGCCAAATTTGAAACAATTCCGGTGAATAATGTCGCTAAAATCAACAAAGTACCGAATATCGAGAGGTACTGTTGGGAATAGACCCAACCCCATAGACGATGATATCGATATGGACCTTATCGATCTCGATAATTAAAACTATCGATGAGGTCACATCGTCAAGGAGTTTTGGTTGGCACTCTTCTTCTTGAAGTTTAAAAAAGTGGATCGCCAGATCAAAATTGTGAATTTTTTATAAATAAAAAGTTTGACCGACAGAGTCATTTTTATTTTGAAATCATAATTTAAGTGCTTTTTCTTTTGTGCAGACAACAAACGTAAGTATCGCCAGAATACTTATGTGTTTGTTTGTAGTTTGCTAAATAATATTGTTGTTCGTCTTTGTGCAACAATAAATTTCGGCTCAAAATCTACTCAGTAGAATTTGAACCACAACAAGTCCATACGACGGTATTGGAACTTGTACATGGTCCTTTGAGTCCAAAAAATAAAGAATCGGCTTATTTGCCAAAAATATTTTCCAAAAAAAGCACTAATTTTAATTTAAAATTAATTTGAAAGTAGTAAGAAGTGTTGTTGTGTTTTCATCTGTGTTCGAATGTGGCGGCTTTTGTGTTGTTTGTCGTAGACACACATACATACAACAAAATCAGCACTGCCATTTCCAAAAGAAATTGTTTGTGTGAAGTTAGAAGAAAAAGAGATATTTGTTTGTATTCATTGTTTCTTAACACTATCAAAAACACATACACTAACACCATTATAAAACACCACAATCACTTTAATTTTCTCCATCATTTTTTTGGCATTTATTTCATTTTTGTTTTGTGTTACATTTGTCGCATTCGTCATTTGTGCCATTTGTAATAAACAATCTTTTGACATATATTTATTGTGCCAGATCGATCCGTCTGTTGTGCTTACCATATCGACTATCGATCAGCTGCTGAGTCAGAAAAGTTGTGCAATTACTCGCTAACGTAACGCAAGTTTCTGACGTAACGTATAAAACTTTGCATAAATTATTGAATCAATAAAATATAATAATATACATAAATAATAATAATAAAAATAATGAATAAAAATAAATAATAAGATAATAAAAAAAATTATAATAATAATAATAATAATAATAATTAAGTAAACAAATCATAAAAATATATTAAAATCATTTTTTCAATAAGTTTAAAAACAAATTAAACTTTTGCTGAGAAAAATAATATTATACGGCAAATCAAAAACATTTACGGAAATAATTTCATTTTATTTATTAAAAATAAATAAAGTGATAATTATAATTTGTTTGTATAATAATAATAAAAAAAATAATAATAATAAAAAAGTAAATAAAATATAATAAATAACAATAAATAAACCTCATATAAATATACATAAAAAATAAATAGAAAAACAAAATGGATTCAACAATTTGTGCTAAATTTGAATACGAAACCGACAGCCTTATGAATATGTGCATTCAATTGGAGAATACTCCCGAGGAACTATTTTCGGATTCTTTAATAGAAACCAAACTAGAATCCATTGATGAAGATTGGCACAATGTACGCAGTGCATTTGAATGTGTATATTTAGCAGAAATAGAGGAAGAAGAAGAACAGAGCTACCCAAATGGTCACAAATGGAAGATTTTCTAAAAAACAGACATAGAGTCCTAGAGAGAATAGACAGTCTAAGAAATATAGCAGCTTCAACTGCCTTTCATGATGAATTTCAAGCGCATCAAAATGCGCAATCGACACAATCGAATAGATGTATCATGTGTAATAGAAATCATATTTTAAAGAATTGTTCAAGATTTAATAGTATGAGTGTAAATCAGAGAATTGAATTTGCAAGAGAAAAAAGATTGTGTAACAATTATCTTATATATGGACACATTTCTCAGGAATGCGTTAGTGTGCATAGGTGTATGTTTTGCAAAAAGAAGCACCACACTAAACTGCATTTACCAAATAACGTTCAAGAGAGATCTACACAGCCAAGATTGGTAGCAAGAGAAAGTCAAAACACTTACCGTTCTGAAAATGGACGCTAAACAAATGCTCTAGTTACCACAGAGAATATTGTAGAAGAAATGCCATGTTCGTCCAATTCTGTAGCTCAAACTTCTAATGTGGAAACACATGTGTCAGTGAGTCATGATGACGTTATGCTGCCTACAGCTCTGGTAAACGTAAAATATTCTGGAGAAATATTTACGGTTAGAGCTCTCATTGACTCAGCTCTCATTGACTCAGCTTCGAAACGAACATTCGTTACTCAAAAAATAATTAAACAAATTGGCATATTAACTAAAAAAGCTAGTTTCAAGATTAGGGGACTGAGTGGAACAGTCGTGGCTAATTCAAATAAAAAATGTGTTCTGACACTGTGTTCAGAAATAAATGAAACTGAATTTGAAGCAGAAGCATTAGTTGTGCAAAATTTGACAAGTTTATTGCCGACGCAGACTATTAAAATTTCAGATTTGGGAAGTATTAAGGATTTGAAGTTAGCAGATCCAGGATTTATGATTTCTGCTCAAATTGATATGCTTATAGGTAGCGATGTTATCCCATATATAATCCTAGAGGGAGTTAGAAAGAACATATTGGGCAACATGATAGCTCAAAATTCGATATACGGTTGGTATATCTATGGGCCAATATCAGCCAATGAAATTTGTTTAGCGTCTATAGAAATAAAAAATAATTCTGAAGATGACGTTAGTCAATTATTGAGAAAGTTTTGGGAACAAGAAGAAATAAGTGAAGTGCCCATTTCCACGAAATCAGACGAATATTGCGAGAAATTTTACACCAACACGACATACCGTCGATCAGATGGAAGATTCGTTGTAAAATTACCTTTCAAAGAAGAATTTCCTCAAAAAAATGTACCTAGATTCGTCCAGATTCAAAGCAAAGAAACAATATGAACATATGGAAGTAAAGTTAAGCAAGAATGTAGACCTTGAGGAGTCATATAATGAAGTATTAAATGAATATTTGTCATTAGGTCATATGAAACCCACAGAATCAAGAGAAATATGTACTGGTGGGAAATATTTTTCATATTATTTACCGCATCATGCAGTCTTTCGTCCAGAAAGTTCTAGTACTAAAGCGAGAGTGGTGTTTAATGGATCGAGTAAGACAAAAAGCTCTTATTCTTTAAACGATGTTTTACATACAGGGCCAATATTACAAAATGATTTAGTGTCTGTAATTTTGAATTGGCGCCTGTATAAGTATGTGTTTAACATTGAGAAAATGTACCGACAGATATGTGTTCATGATTCTGATCGGCAATATCAGAGAATTTTATTTAGAAAAGAAGGTCAGAGTGATATTAAAGATTACGAATTGTGTACTATTACCTTTGGTATAAACTGTGCACCTTATTTGGCGATTCGCACATTGTTGCAATTGGCGGAAGAGTCAAGAGATAAATGCCCAATTGCATCGAAAATAATTAAAAATGAGATATATGTTGATGATGTATTGACTGGAGGTCATACTCTTGCCTCAGCTTTGGAAACGGAAAAACAATTAATTTGTGTTTTGAATTCAGGTGGATTTCCGTTAAAGAAGATAACGGCAAATCATCCGACCCTTCTTTCTAATGTCCGATCAGAAGATTTGTTAAATGAAGAATTTTTAAGAATTAAAGATATGAGTTCAACAAAGACATTAGGTATTCGTTGGAATGCCTTAACTGACTCATTTTCTTATAGTATGAAGTCACTAGAGGTGACTACCCCGATAACTAAAAGGAAAATCTTGTCAACCATTTCGAAATTATTTGACCCAGCAGGGTGGTTAACGCCTTTAATTATACAGGCAAAAATTTTGTTGCAAGACCTTTGGTTAGAAGGTGTTAATTGGGATGAAAGAGTAAGTTCATCCACGTATACTAAATGGAAAACATTTTTGGATCAATTTTCAAGTGTTGATTCTATTCAAATACCAAGATGGATTAATTATTGCCTAGAGGGCAATATACAATTTCATGGATTTTGTGACGCTTCTGAGAAAGCGTATTGTGCCGCAGTATACGTTCGAATGTACACAGAATCAAAGTCATCAGTAAACTTGTTAATAGCGAAAAGTAAAGTTGCTCCATTAAAAAGAGTAAGCTTGCCAAGATTAGAGCTTTGTGGTGCCGTATTGCTCTCATCTTTAATGAAGTATGTTGTCTCCAAATTAGATGTGAAAAATTATTCTGTCCACATGTGGACAGATTCAACAATTGTATTGGCATGGTTGCAAAAACATCCATCCACATGGAATACTTATGTTGCAAATAGAACCGCAACTATATTCAAAAATATCGAAAATGCAACTTGGAGACATGTTTCTTCGAAATGTAATCCTGCAGACCTTGGAACAAGAGGTTGTAATTCTGTAGAGTTAAGTAAATGTTCGCTATGGTGGAATGGCCCAATGTGGTTATTAAGTCCTGGTAATAATTGGCCAGAATCTAATATGGTATCGAAAGATCCGCCAGAAAAGCGAAATATTGAAGTACATTGTGCACCAATTATAAAGAAAGATGATTATAAAGAAATGATTCAAAAATTTTCTTCTTATAACAGAACATTGTGGATTATAGGATATATGCATCGTATGAAGAATAAGCGAAGAAAAAATGAATATTCAGATGGAGGAAGTGGAAAACTTCTATCTCAAGATGAGTTGAATCACGCTAAGATGGTTCTAGCCCGAATGGCGCAAAGGGTTCATTATCCCCAAGAATATAATGATTTAATTAATTCGAAAATTATATCACGAAAAAGTCCGTTACGTGCTTTGAATCCATTTTTGGATGAGAATGGGGTAATGCGAGTTAATGGACGTCTAGCTAATGCAAATGTATCTAATGACGAACGATTTCCAGTAATAATGCCAAGTTCGTCTTATTTATGTAATATATTCTTGGAATTTATCCACAAAACATTAATGCATGCTGTTGTAAGACGTATGATGTCCATGGCATGGATAACGGCAATTTTACATCCCTAGACTAAGAAGAACCGTTAAAAAAGTAGTGCATAATTGTGTAATTTGTGCAAGATACAAACAGAATGTTAAGTCACAGATAATGGCTGCATTGCCTTTAGAGAGAACTTCTTTTTCACTTCCCTTTACCTATGTTGGAACAGACTTTGCAGGTCCATTTCAAATTAAAAGTGGCAATTTGAGAAATTCACCGTATCAAAAGTCATATGTATGTATATTTGTGTGTTTTTCGACAAAAGCCATACATCTTGAAGCGTGTTCGTCACTATCCACAGAAGCGTTTCTTGCAACATTTACACGATTCATAGGTAGAAGAGGTTTGCCTAGATGTTTAATGTCAGATAATGGAACCAATTTTGTGGGTGCCAGTCGTACTCTCTCGAGGGAATATCATGAATTTATAAAAAAATCCTCCAAAGAAATTTCAGAGAAGTATATTGTTAATGGCTTCGAGTGGAAGTTTATTCCACCTAGCGCTCCACACATGGGCGGATTATGGGAAGCAGGAGTTAAAAGTTTTAAGACACATTTCAAAAAGGTAATGTCTGAAAGAAAGTTCAATTTTGAGGAATTTGCCACTGTTTTAGTGAGAATAGAGAGTGTATTAAACTCTAGGCCTTTAACACCATTGTCAGAGGATCCGGAAGATTTAGAGGCTTTAACTCCAGCACATTTCCTAAGAGGTGGACCATTATTATTCGCTCAGGAAATGCCTATTGACGATTTATCGTTAATAAATCGTTGGGAAAAAATAAAAGCCCTACATCATACCTTTACTAAGAGATGGAAAACAGAATATATCCAGGAACTTCATAAAAGATACAAATGTCAATATCCCAAACGAAATATTCAAGAGAATGACTTGGTACTAGTAAAAGATGAACTGCTACCTCCGAATGACTGGAAAATGGGACGTGTGGTAAAAGTGCATGAAGGGCACGATCAACACGTAAGAGTAGTTGATGTAAAAACTACAACAGGTATCATATTTCGTCCTATTGTGAAGTTATGTGTACTCCCAGTCAGTGGTTGTCAGTAGAATGTAATATATGTGTATGCGTGCCCCAATCATGGTTAAATATCTAACAGGCAATGCCTTTAATGGCACCCTTTTTTCTCTTGGATATTTTTTCTTTCAATATATTTCTTGCAGTTACATAATAATGAATATGGGCCAAGGTGAAGTCTGTCAGGTTTGCTACGGTATTCATCACCTGAGGAACTGTCCCGCTTTTCAAGTGATGACGGTGGAGCAAAGAGAGAGTGTGGTATTGGCCCGCAGATACTGCAAAAACTGACTCGGACGGAACCACGTAGCGAGATTTTGTTCCTGGCCAGGGACATGTCGTATGTGTGGTTCCCGGCACAATACGATGCTGCATCGTCCTGTAGTGGCAGGTCTAATTGACAGTGGCATAGGGTTTGCCAGGTATCACCCGTATGCCAATCAAAGAGCGCAGCAAACCCAACAGCAACAACAAATTCTTGCTCAACTGCAGACACGACACGCGCACACTGTCATTGAGAGTAAATCAAGGCAAAAAAAGCGGAAGCAACATCAAAACAATAAGCAGAGTCGACAAAACACAAACAAAAAACCAAATAAACAACAAAGTCGACATACCGCACAACAGCCCGAAGTAAAACCCGAAGAAAAGTATTCAATGCAGCAGCCACAGATGATGGACAGGTTCCTGAGCGTGCTGGAAAAAATTGCAACAGCTTTAACGGTTGCACCAGTGCAAGGGGCCCGGCATGTTGGGAATAGACCCAACCCCATAGACGATGATATCGATATGGACCTTATCGATCTCGATAATTAAAACTATCGATGAGGTCACATCGTCAAGGAGTTTTGGTTGGCACTCTTCTTCTTGAAGTTTAAAAAAGTGGATCGCCAGATCAAACAAAATTGTGAATTTTTTATAAATAAAAAGGTTGACCGACAGAGTCATTTTTATTTTGAAATCATAATTTAAGTGCTTTTTCTTTTGTGCAGACAACAAACGTAAGTATCGCCAGAATACTTTTGTGTTTGTTTGTAGTTTGCTAAATAATATTGTTGTTCGTCTTTGTGCAACAATAAATTTCGGCTCAAAATCTACTCAGTAGAATTTGAACCACAACAAGTCCATACGACGGTATTGGAACTTGTACAGGTACCGTTATATGGGGGACATACGAAGACGTGGACCTGCACAGACAATCTCCTGCAATAGGCTGTAGCATCCATTACGAACATCAAATACCAAATTTGAAACAATTCCGGTGAGTTATGTCGCTAAGTTCAAGAAAGTACCGAATATCGGGAGGTACCGTAATATGGGGGCTATACGAAGACGTGGACCTGCACAGACAATGTTCTGTCTTAGGCTTTAGTATTCTATTCGAACTTCAAATACCACATTTGGGACAATTCCGGTGAATAATGTCGCTAAAATAATGAAAGTATCGAATATCGGGAGGTACCGTTATATGGGGGCTATACGAAAACGTGCACCTGCACAGATAATCTTCTGCCATAGGCTGTAGCATCCATTACGAACTTCAAATGTAAATTTGAAACAATTCCGGTGAATAATGTCACTAAAATGGGCTATACGAAGACGTCGACCTGTACAGACAATCTCCTGTCATAGGCTGTAGCATACATTGCGAACTTCAAATACCAAATTTAAAACAATTCCGGTGACTAGTGTCGCAAAAATCAACAAAGTACCGAATATCGGGAGGTACCCATATACGGGGGCTATACGAAGACGTGGACCTGCACAGATTTTTTCTGTCTTTGGCTGTTGTATCCTGTTCGAACTTCAAATACCAAATTTGAGACAATCCCGGTGAATAATGTCGCTAAATTCATCGAAATACCGAATATCAGGAGGTACCGTTATATGGAGGCTATACCAATACGCGGACCTGCACAGAAAATCTTCTGTCATAGGCTGCAGCATCTATTACGAATTTCAAATACCAAATTTGAAACAATTAAGGTGAATAATGTCACTAAAATGGGCTATACGAAGACGTCGACCTGCACAGACAAACTCCTGTCATAGGCTGTAGCATCCATTACGAGCACTACCAAATTTGAAAAAAATCCGGTGAATAATGTCGCTAATTTCAACAAAATGCCGAATATCAGGAGGTACCGTTATATGAGGGCTATACCAAAACGTGGATCTGCAGAGACAATCTCCTGTCATAGGCTGCAGCATCCACTACGAGCAATACCAAATTTGAAAAAAATCCGGTGAATAATGTCGCTAATATCAACAAAATGCCGAATATCGGGAGGTACCGTTACATGGGGGCTATACGAAGAAGTGGACCTGCATAGACAATGTCTTGTCTTAGGGTGTAGTATCCTATTCGAACTTAAAATACTACATTTCAGACAATTCCGGTGAATAATGTCGCAAAACTCATTGAAATACCGAATATCATTAGGTACCGTTATATGGGGACTATACGAAGACGTGGACCCGCACAGATAATCTCCTTCCATAGGCTGTAGCATCCATTACGAAATTTGAAACAATTCTGGTGACTAATGTCGCAAAAATTAACAAAGTACCGAATATCGCGAGGTACCGTAATATGGGGGCTATACGAAGACGTGGACCTGCACAGACAATGTTCTGTCGTAGGCTGTAGTATCCTATTCGAACTTCAAATACCACATTTGAGACAATTCCGGTGAATAATGTCGCTAAAATCATCAAAGTACCGAATATCAGGAGGTACCCTTATATGGGGGCTATACCAACACGTGGACCTGCACAGAAAATCTTCTGTCATAGGCTGCAGCATCTATTACGAACTTCAAATACCAAATTTGAAACAATTCCGGTGACTAATGTCACTAAAATCAACAAAGAACCGAATATCGGGAGGTACCGTTATACGGGGGCTATACGAAAACGTGCACCTCCACAGACAATCTTCTGTCATAGGCTGTAGCATCCATTACGAACTTCAAATGCCAAATTTGAAACAATTCCGATGAATAATGTCGCTAAAATGGGCTCTACGAAAACGTGGACCTGCACAGAAAATCTCCTGTCATAGGCTGTAGCATCCATTACGAGCAATACCAAATTTGAAAAAAATCCGGTGAATAATGTCGCTAATATCAACAAAATGCCGAATATCGGGAGGTACCCTTATATGGGGGCTATACCAACACGTGGACCTGCACAGAAAATCTTCTGTCATAGGCTGCAGCATCTATTACGAACTTCAAATACCAAATTTGAAACAATTCCGGTGACTAATGTCGCTAAAATCAACAAAGAACCGAATATCGGGAGGTACCGTAATAAGGGGGCTATACGAAGACGTGAACCTGAACAGACAATGTTCTGTCTTAGGCTGTAGTATCCTATTCGAACTTCAAATACCACATTTGAGACAATTTCGGTGAATAATGTCGCTAATATCATCAAAGTACCGAATATCAGGAGGTACCGTTATATGGGGTATTTGCAGAGACAATCTCCTGTCATAGGCTGTAGCATCCATTACGAGCAATACCAAATTTGAAAACATTCCGGTGAATAATGTCGCTAATATCAACAAAATGGCGAATATCGAGATGTACCGTTATATGGGGGCTATACGAAGACGTGGACCGGCACAGACAATCTCCTGTCATAGGCTGTAGCATCCATTACGAGCAATACCAAATTTGAAACAATTCCGGTGACTAATATCGCTAAAATCAACAAAGAATCGAATATCGGGAGGTACCGTTATATGGGGGCTATACGAAGACGTGGACCTGCACAGATAATCTCCTTCAATAGGCTGTAGCATCCATTACGAAATTTGAAACAATTCTGGTGACTAATGTCGCAAAAATTAACAAAGTACCGAATATGGGGGCTATACGAAGACGTGGACCTGCACAGACATAGTTCTATCTTAGGCTGTAGTATCCTATTCGAACTTCAAGTACCACATTTGAAACAATTCCGGTGAATAATGTCGCTAAAATCATCAAAGTACCGAATATCAGGAGTTACCCTTATATGGGGGCCATATTAAAACGTGCACCTGCACAGACAATCTCCTGTCATAGGCTGTAGCATCCATTACGAACATCAAATACCAAATTTGAAACAATTCCAGTGACAAATATCGCTAAAATCAACAAAGAACAGAATATCGCAAGGTACCGTTGTACGAGGACTATACGAAGACGAGGACCTGCACAGACAATCTCCTGTCATAAGCTGTAGCATACATTACGAACATCAAATACCAAATTTGAAACAATTCCAGTGACAAATATCGCTAAAATCAACAATGAACCGAATATCGGAAGGTACCGTAATAAGGGGGCTATACGAAGACGTGAACCTGAACAGACAATGTTCTGTCTTAGGCTGCAGTATCCTATTCGAACTTCAAATACCACATTTGAAACAATTTCGGTGAATAATGTCGCTAAAATAATGAAAGTATCGAATATCGGGAGGTACCGTTATATGGGGGCTATACGAAAACGTGCACCTGCACAGACAATCTTCTGCCATAGGCTGTAGCATCCATTACGAACTTCAAATGTAAATTTGAAACAATTCCGGTGAATAATGTCACTAAAATGTTCTATACGAAGACGTCGACCTGCACAGACAATCCCCTGTCATAGGCTGTAGCATACATTGCGAACTTCAAATACCAAATTTAAAACAATTCCGGTGACTAGTGTCGCAAAAATCAACAAAGTACCGAATATCGGAGGTACCCATATACGGGGGCTATACGAAGACGTGGACCTGCACAGATAATTTTCTGTCTTAGGCTGTTGTATCCTATTCGAACTTCAAATAACAAATTTGAGACAATCCCGGTGAATAATGTCGCTAAAATCATCGAAATACCGAATATCAGGAGGTACCGTTATATGGAGGCTATACCAACACGCGGACCTGCACAGAAAATATTCTGTCATAGGCTGCAGCATCTATTACGAACTTCAAATACCAAATTTGAAACAATTCCGGTGACTAATGTCGCTAAAATCAACAAAGAACCGAATATCGGGAGGTACCGTAATAAGGGGGCTATACGAAGACGTGAACCTGAACAGACAATGTTCTGTCTTAGGCTGTAGTATCCTATTCGAACTTCAAATACCACATTTGAGACAATTTCGGTGAATAATGTCGCTAATATCATCAAAGTACCGAATATCAGGAGGTACCGTTATATGGGGTATTTGCAGAGACAATCTCCTGTCATAGGCTGTAGCATCCATTACGAGCAATACCAAATTTGAAAACATTCCGGTGAATAATGTCGCTAATATCAACAAAATGGCGAATATCGAGATGTACCGTTATATGGGGGCTATACGAAGACGTGGACCGGCACAGACAATCTCCTGTCATAGGCTGTAGCATCCATTACGAGCAATACCAAATTTGAAACAATTCCGGTGACTAATATCGCTAAAATCAACAAAGAATCGAATATCGGGAGGTACCGTTATATGGGGGCTATACGAAGACGTGGACCTGCACAGATAATCTCCTTCAATAGGCTGTAGCATCCATTACGAAATTTGAAACAATTCTGGTGACTAATGTCGCAAAAATTAACAAAGTACCGAATATGGGGGCTATACGAAGACGTGGACCTGCACAGACATAGTTCTATCTTAGGCTGTAGTATCCTATTCGAACTTCAAGTACCACATTTGAAACAATTCCGGTGAATAATGTCGCTAAAATCATCAAAGTACCGAATATCAGGAGTTACCCTTATATGGGGGCCATATTAAAACGTGCACCTGCACAGACAATCTCCTGTCATAGGCTGTAGCATCCATTACGAACATCAAATACCAAATTTGAAACAATTCCAGTGACAAATATCGCTAAAATCAACAAAGAACAGAATATCGCAAGGTACCGTTGTACGAGGACTATACGAAGACGAGGACCTGCACAGACAATCTCCTGTCATAAGCTGTAGCATACATTACGAACATCAAATACCAAATTTGAAACAATTCCAGTGACAAATATCGCTAAAATCAACAATGAACCGAATATCGGAAGGTACCGTAATAAGGGGGCTATACGAAGACGTGAACCTGAACAGACAATGTTCTGTCTTAGGCTGCAGTATCCTATTCGAACTTCAAATACCACATTTGAAACAATTTCGGTGAATAATGTCGCTAAAATAATGAAAGTATCGAATATCGGGAGGTACCGTTATATGGGGGCTATACGAAAACGTGCACCTGCACAGACAATCTTCTGCCATAGGCTGTAGCATCCATTACGAACTTCAAATGTAAATTTGAAACAATTCCGGTGAATAATGTCACTAAAATGTTCTATACGAAGACGTCGACCTGCACAGACAATCCCCTGTCATAGGCTGTAGCATACATTGCGAACTTCAAATACCAAATTTAAAACAATTCCGGTGACTAGTGTCGCAAAAATCAACAAAGTACCGAATATCGGAGGTACCCATATACGGGGGCTATACGAAGACGTGGACCTGCACAGATAATTTTCTGTCTTAGGCTGTTGTATCCTATTCGAACTTCAAATAACAAATTTGAGACAATCCCGGTGAATAATGTCGCTAAAATCATCGAAATACCGAATATCAGGAGGTACCGTTATATGGAGGCTATACCAACACGCGGACCTGCACAGAAAATATTCTGTCATAGGCTGCAGCATCTATTACGAATTTCAAATACCAAATTTGAAACAATTCCTGTGAATAATGTCGGAAAAATCTTCAAAATACCGAATATGGGGGCCACACAAAAACGTGCACCTGCACAGACAATCTTCTGTCATAGGCTGTAATATCCATTACGATCTTCAAATGCCAAATTAAAAAAAATTCCGGTGAATAATGTCTCTAAAATCAACAAAGAACCGAATATCGGAAGATACCGTTGTACGGGGACTATACGAAGACGAGGACCTGCACAGACAATCTCCTGTCATAAGCTGTAGCATACATTACGAACATCAAATACCAAATTTGAATCAATTCCAGTGACTAATTTTGCTAAAATCAACAATGAACCGAATATCGGAAGGAATCGTTATATGGGGGCTATACGAAGACGTGGAGCTGCACAGACGATCCCCGCTATAGGCTGTAGCATCCATTACGAAATCAAATACAAAATTTGAAACAATTCCGGTGAATAATGTCGCTCAACAAAGTACCGAATATCAGGAGGTACCGTTATATGGAGGCTATACGAAGACGTGGATCTGCACAGACAATTTTCTGTCTTAGGCTGTTGTATCCTATTCGAACATCAAATACCAAATTTGAGACAATTCCAGTGAATAATGTAGGAAAAATCATCAAAATACCAAATATGGGGCCACACGAAAACGTGCACCTGCACAGACAATCCTCCGTCATAAGCTGTAATATCCATTACGATCTTCAAATGCGAAATACGAAACAATTCCCGTGAATAATGTCTTTAAAATCAACAAAGAACCGAATATCAGAAGGTACCGTTATACAGGGGCTATATGAAGACGTGGACCTGCACAGACAATCTCCCACCATAGGCTGTAGTATTCATTACGAACATCAAATGCCAAATTTGAAACAATTCCGGTGAATAATGTCGCTAAAATGGGCTATACGAACACGTGGACCCGCACAGACAATCTCCTGCCGTAGGCTGTAGCATCCATTACGAACATCAAATACCAAATTTGAACCAATTCCGGTGAATAATGTTGCTCAAGAAAGTACCAAATATCGGTATGCACCGTTATATGGTGGCTATATGAAGAAGTGGACGTGCACAGACAATCTCCTGCCATATGCAGTAGCATCCATTACGAACATCAAATACCACATTTGAAACAATTCCTCCTAATAATGTCGCTTAAATCAACAATATGGGGGCTATACGAAGACGAGGACCTGCACAGACAATCTCCCGCCATAGGCTGTAGCATCCATTACGAACTTAAATGCCAAATTTGAAACAATTCCGGTGAATAATGTCGCTAAAATCAACAAAGTACCGAATATCGGGAGGTACCGTTATATGGGGGACATACGAAGACGTGGACCTGCACAGACAATCTCCTGCTATAGGCTGTAGCATCCATTACGAACATCAAATACCAAATTTGAAACAATTCCGGTGAGTTATGTCGCTAAGATCAAGAAAGTACCGAATATCGGGAGGTACCGTAATATGGGGGCTATACGAAGACGTGGACCTGCACAGACAATGTTCGTGCACCTGCACAGACAATCTTCTGCCATAGGCTGTAGCATCCATTACGAACTTCAAATGTAAATTTGAAACAATTCCGGTGAATAATGTCACTAAAATGTTCTATACGAAGACGTCGACCTGCACAGACAATCTCCTGTCATAGGCTGTAGCATAGATTGCGAACTTCAAATACCAAATTTAAAACAATTCCGGTGACTAGTGTCGCAGAAATTAACAAAGTTCCGAATATCGGGAGGTACCCATATACGGGGGCTATACGAAGACGTGGACCTGTACAGAAAATCTTCTGTCATAGGCTGCAGCATCTATGACAGAATTTCAAATACCAAATTTGAAACAATTCCTGTGAATAATGTCGGAAAAATCATCAAAATACCGAATATGGGGGCCACACGAAAACGTGCACCTGCACAGACAATCTTCTGTCATAGGCTGTAATATCCATTACGATCTTCAAATGCCAAATTCGAAACAATTCCGGTGAATAATGTCTCTAAAATCAACAAAGGACCGAATATCGGAAGATACCGTTGTACGGGGGCTATACGAAGACAAGGACCTGCACAGACAATCTCCTGTCATAGGCTGTAGCATACATTACGAACATCAAATACCAAATTTGAAACAATTCCAGTGACTAATATCGCTAAAATCAACAATGAACCGAATATCGGAAGGTACCGTTATATGGGGGCTATACGAAGACGTGGAGCTGCACAGACAATCTCCCGCTATAGGCTGTAGCATCCATTACGAAATCAAATACAAAATTTGAAACAATTCCGGTGAATAATGTCGCTCAACAAAGTACCGAATATCAGGAGGTACCGTTATATGGAGGCTATACCAACACGCGGACCTGCACAGAAAATCTTCTGTCATAGGCTGCAGCATCTATTACGAATTTCAAATACCAAATTTGAAACAATTCCAGTGACTAATATCGCTAAAATCAACACAGAACCGAATATCGGGAGGTACCGTTATATGGGGGCTATACGAAAACGTACACCTGCACAGACAATCTTCAGTCATAGGCTGTAGCATACATTACAAACTTTAAATGTCAAATTTTAAATAATTCCGGTGAATAATGTCGCTAAAATGGGCAATACGAACACGTCGACTTGCAGAGACAATCTCCTGTTATAGGCTATAGCATCCAATGCGAACTTCAAATACCAAATTTGAAACTTCAAATACCAAATTTTAAACGATTCTGGTGACTAGTGTCGAAAAATTAACAAAGTACCGAATATCGGGAGGTACCGTTGTACGGGGGCTATACGAAGACGAGGACCTGCACAGACAATCTCCTGTCATAGGCTGTAGCATACATTACGAACATCAAATACCAAATTTGAAACAATTCCAGTGACTAATATCGCTAAAATCAACAATGAACCGAATATCGGAAGGTACCGTTATATGGGGGCTATACGAAGACGTGGAGCTGCACAGACAATCTCCCGCTATAGGCTGTAGCATCCATTACGAAATCAAATACAAAATTTGAACCAATTCCGGTGAATAATGTCGCTCAACAAAATGCCGAATATTGGGAGGTACCGTTATATGGGGGCTGTACGAAGACATGGACCGGCACAGACAATCTCCTGCCATAGGCTATAGCATCCATTACGAACATCAAATACCAAATGTGAAACAATTCCGGTGACTAATTTCGCTAAAATCAACAAAGAACCAAATATCGGCAGGTACCGATATACGGGGGCTATACGAAAACGTGGATCTGCACAGACAATTTTCTGTCTTAGGCTGCTGTATCCTATTCGAACATCAAATACCAAATTTGAGACAATTCCAGTTAATAATGTCGGAAAAATCATCGAAATACCGAATATCAGGAGGTACCGTTATATGGAGGCTATACCAACACGCGGACCTGCACAGAAAATATTCTGTCATAGGCTGCAGCATCTATTACGAATTTCAAATACCAAATTTGAAACAATTCCTGTGAATAATGTCGGAAAAATCTTCAAAATACCGAATATGGGGGCCACACAAAAACGTGCACCTGCACAGACAATCTTCTGTCATAGGCTGTAATATCCATTACGATCTTCAAATGCCAAATTAGAAACAATTCCGGTGAATAATGTCTCTAAAATCAACAAAGAACCGAATATCGGAAGATACCGTTGTACGGGGACTATACGAAGACGAGGACCTGCACAGACAATCTCCTGTCATAAGCTGTAGCATACATTACGAACATCAAATACCAAATTTGAATCAATTCCAGTGACTAATTTTGCTAAAATCAACTATGAAGCGAATATCGGAAGGAATCGTTATATGGGGGCTATACGAAGACGTGGAGCTGCACAGACGATCCCCGCTATAGGCTGTAGCATCCATTACGAAATCAAATACAAAATTTGAAACAATTCCGGTGAATAATGTCGCTCAACAAAGTACCGAATATCAGGAGGTACCGTTATATGGAGGCTATACGAAGACGTGGATCTGCACAGACAATTTTCTGTCTTAGGCTGTTGTATCCTATTCGAACATCAAATACCAAATTTGAGACAATTCCAGTGAATAATGTAAGAAAAATCATCAAAATACCAAATATGGGGCCACACGAAAACGTGCACCTGCACAGACAATCTTCCGTCATAAGCTGTAATATCCATTACGATCTTCAAATGCGAAATACGAAACAATTCCCGTGAATAATGTCTTTAAAATCAACAAAGAACCGAATATCAGAAGGTACCGTTATACAGGGGCTATATGAAGACGTGGACCTGCACAGACAATCTCCCACCATAGGCTGTAGTATTCATTACGAACATCAAATGCCAAATTTGAAACAATTCCGGTGAATAATGTCGCTAAAATGGGCTATACGAACACGTGGACCCGCACAGACAATCTCCTGCCGTAGGCTGTAGCATCCATTACGAACATCAAATACCAAATTTGAACCAATTCCGGTGAATAATGTTGCTCAAGAAAGTACCAAATATCGGTATGCACCGTTATATGGTGGCTATATGAAAAAGTGGACGTGCACAGACAATCTCCTGCCATATGCAGTAGCATCCATTACGAACATCAAATACCACATTTGAAACAATTCCTCCTAATAATGTCGCTTAAATCAACAATATGGGGGCTATACGAAGACGAGGACCTGCACAGACAATCTCCCGCCATAGGCTGTAGCATCCATTACGAACTTAAATGCCAAATTTGAAACAATTCCGGTGAATAATGTCGCTAAAATCAACAAAGTACCGAATATCGGGAGGTACCGTTATATGGGGGACATACGAAGACGTGGACCTGCACAGACAATCTCCTGCTATAGGCTGTAGCATCCATTACGAACATCAAATACCAAATTTGAAACAATTCCGGTGAGTTATGTCGCTAAGATCAAGAAAGTACCGAATATCGGGAGGTACCGTAATATGGGGGCTATACGAAGACGTGGACCTGCACAGACAATGTTCGTGCACCTGCACAGACAATCTTCTGCCATAGGCTGTAGCATCCATTACGAACTTCAAATGTAAATTTGAAACAATTCCGGTGAATAATGTCACTAAAATGTTCTATACGAAGACGTCGAACTGCACAGACAATCTCCTGTCATAGGCTGTAGCATAGATTGCGAACTTCAAATACCAAATTTAAAACAATTCCGGTGACTAGTGTCGCAGAAATTAACAAAGTTCCGAATATCGGGAGGTACCCATATACGGGGGCTATACGAAGACGTGGACCTGTACAGAAAATCTTCTGTCATAGGCTGCAGCATCTATGACAGAATTTCAAATACCAAATTTGAAACAATTCCTGTGAATAATGTCGGAAAAATCATCAAAATACCGAATATGGGGGCCACACGAAAACGTGCACCTGCACAGACAATCTTCTGTCATAGGCTGTAATATCCATTACGATCTTCAAATGCCAAATTCGAAACAATTCCGGTGAATAATGTCTCTAAAATCAACAAAGGACCGAATATCGGAAGATACCGTTGTACGGGGGCTATACGAAGACGAGGACCTGCACAGACAATCTCCTGTCATAGGCTGTAGCATACATTACGAACATCAAATACCAAATTTGAAACAATTCCAGTGACTAATATCGCTAAAATCAACAATGAACCGAATATCGGAAGGTACCGTTATATGGGGGCTATACGAAGGCGTGGAGCTGCACAGACAATCTCCCGCTATAGGCTGTAGCATCCATTACGAAATCAAATACAAAATTTGAAACAATTCCGGTGAATAATGTCGCTCAACAAAGTACCGAATATCAGGAGGTATCGTTATATGGAGGCTATACCAACACGCGGACCTGCACAGAAAATCTTCTGTCATAGGCTGCAGCATCTATTACGAATTTCAAATACCAAATTTGAAACAATTCCAGTGACTAATATCGCTAAAATCAACACAGAACCGAATATCGGGAGGTACCGTTATATGGGGGCTATACGAAAACGTACACCTGCACAGACAATCTTCAGTCATAGGCTGTAGCATACATTACAAACTTTAAATGTCAAATTTTAAATAATTCCGGTGAATAATGTCGCTAAAATGGGCAATACGAACACGTCGACTTGCAGAGACAATCTCCTGTTATAGGCTATAGCATCCAATGCGAACTTCAAATACCAAATTTGAAACTTCAAATACCAAATTTTAAACAATTCCGGTGACTAGTTTCGAAAAATTAACAAAGTACCGAATATCGGGAGGTACCGATATACGGGGGCTATACGAAAACGTGGATCTGCACAGACAATTTTCTGTCTTAGGCTGCTGTATCCTATTCGAACATCAAATACCAAATTTGAGACAATTCCAGTGAATAATGTCGGAAAAATCATCAAAATACCAAATATGGGGGCCACACGAAAACGTGCACCTGCACAGACAATCTTCTGTCATAGGCTGTAATATCCATTACGAACTTCAAATGCCAAATTCGAAACAATTCCGGTGAATAATGTCTCTAAAATCAACAAAGAAGCGAATATCGGAAGATACCGTTGTACGGGGGCTATACGAAGACGAGGACCTGCACAGACAATCTCTTGTCATAGGCTGTAGCATACATTACGAACATCAAATACCAAATTTGAAATAATTCCAGTGACTAATATCGCTAAAATCAACAATGAACCGAATATCGGAAGGTACCGTTATATGGGGGCTATACGAAGACGTGGAGCTGCACAGACAATCTCCCGCTATAGGCTGTAGCATCCATTACGAAATCAAATACAAAATTTGAAACAATTCCGGTGAATAATGTCGCTCAACAAAATGCCGAATATTGGGAGGTACCGTTATATGGGGGCTATGCGATGACATGGACCGGCACAGACAATCTCCTGCCATAGGCTATAGCATCCATTACGAACATCAAATACCAAATGTGAAACAATTCCGGTGACTAATTTCGCTAAAATCAACAAAGAACCAAATATCGGCAGGTACCGCTATATGGGGGCTATACGAAGACGTGGACCTGCACAGACAATGTTCTGTCTAAGGCTGTAGTATTCTATTCGAACTTCAAATACCACATTTGGGACAATTCCGGTGAATAATGTCGCTAAAATCATGAAAGAACCGAATATCGGGAGGTGCCGTTATATGGTGGTTATACCAAAATGCGGATGTGCACAGAAAATCTACTAATAGGCTGAAGCATCTATTACGAACTTCAAATACCAAATTTGAAACAATTCCGGTGACTAAGATCGCCAAAATCAACAAAGAACCGAATATCGGGAGGTACCGTTATATGGGGGCTATACGTAAACGTGCACCTGCACGTACAATCTTCTGCCATAGGCTGTAGCATCCATTACGAACTTCAAATGTTAATTTGAAACAATTCCGGTGAATAATGTCACTAAAATGGGCTATACGAGGACGTTGACCTGCACAGAAAATCTCCTGTCATAGGAAGTAGCATACATTGCGAACTTCAAATACCAAATTTGAAACAATTCCGGTGACTAGTGTCGCAAAAATCAACAAAGTACCGAATATCGGGGAGGTACCCATATACGGGGGCTATACGAAGACGTGGACCTGCACAGACAATTTTCTGTCTTAGGCTGTTGTATCCTATTCGAACTTCAAATACCAAATTTGAGACAATTCCGGTGAATAATGTCGTTAAATCATCGAAATACAGAATATCAGGAGGTACCGTTATATGGAGGCTATACCAACACGCGGACCTGCACAGAAAATCTTCTGTCATAGGCTGCAGCATCTATTACGAACTTCAAATACCAAATTTGAAACAATTCCTGTGACTAATGTCGCTAAAATCAACAAAGAACCGAATATCGGGAGGTACCATTATATGGGTGCTATACCAAAACGTGAACCTGCACAAATAATTTTCTGTCTTAGGCTGTTGTATCCTATTCGAACTTCAAATACCAAATTTGAGACAATTCTGGTGAATAATGTCGCTAAAATCATCGAAATACCGAATATCTGGAGGTACCGTTATATGGGGGCTATACGTAAACGTGCACCTGCACGTACAATCTTCTGCCATAGGCTGTAGCATCCATTACGAACTTCAAATGTTAATTTGAAACAATTCCGGTGAATAATGTCACTAAAATGGGCTATACGAGGACGTTGACCTGCACAGAAAATCTCCTGTCATAGGAAGTAGCATACATTGCGAACTTCAAATACCAAATTTGAAACAATTCCGGTGACTAGTGTCGCAAAAATCAACAAAGTACCGAATATCGGGGAGGTACCCATATACGGGGGCTATACGAAGACGTGGACCTGCACAGACAATTTTCTGTCTTAGGCTGTTGTATCCTATTCGAACTTCAAATACCAAATTTGAGACAATTCCGGTGAATAATGTCGTTAAATCATCGAAATACAGAATATCAGGAGGTACCGTTATATGGAGGCTATACCAACACGCGGACCTGCACAGAAAATCTTCTGTCATAGGCTGCAGCATCTATTACGAACTTCAAATACCAAATTTGAAACAATTCCTGTGACTAATGTCGCTAAAATCAACAAAGAACCGAATATCGGGAGGTACCATTATATGGGTGCTATACCAAAACGTGAACCTGCACAAATAATTTTCTGTCTTAGGCTGTTGTATCCTATTCGAACTTCAAATACCAAATTTGAGACAATTCCAGTGAATAATGTCGGAAAAATCATCAAAATACCGAATATGGGGGCACACGAAAACGTGTACCTGCACAGACAATCTTCTGTCATAGGCTGTAGCATCCATTGCGAACCTCATTGCGAAAATTTTAAACAATTCCGGTGACTAGTGTCGCAAAAGTCAACAAAGTACCGAATATCGGAATGTATCGATATACGTAGGCTATACGAAAACGTGGACCTGCATAGATAATTTTCTGTCTTAGGCTGTTGTATTCTATTCGAACTTCAAATACCAAATTTGAGACAATTCTGGTGAATAATGTCGCTAAAATCATCGAAATACCGAATATCTGGAGGTACCGTTATATGGGGGCTATACCAAAACGTGGACCTGCACAGATTATTTTCTGTCTTAGGCTGTTGTATCCTATTCGAACTTCAAATACCAAATTTGAGACAATTCCAGTGAATAATGTCGGAAAAATCATCAAAATACCGAATATGGAGGCCACACGAAAACGTGTACCTGCACAGACAATCTTCTGTCATAGGCTGTAATATCCATTACGAATATCAAATGCCATATTTGAAACAATTCCTGTGAATAATGTCGCTAAAATGGGCTACACGTAGACGTCGACCTGCGCAGACAATCTCCTGTCATAGGCTATAGAATACATTGTGAACTTCAAATACCAAATTTGAAACAATTCCGGTGACTAGTGTCGCAAAAATCAACAAAGAACCGAATATCGGGAGGTACCCATATACGGGGGCTATACGAAGACGTAGACCTGCACAGACAATTTTCTGTCTTAGGCTGTTGTATCCTATTCGAACTTCAAATACCAAATTTGAGACAATTCCGGTGAATAATGTCGCTAAAATCATCGAAATGCCGAATATTTGGAGGTACCGTTATATGTGGGCTATACCAAAACGTGGACCTGCATAGACAATTTTCTGTCTTAGGCTGTAGTATCCTATTCGAATTTCAAATACCAAATTTGAGACAATTCCAGTGAATAATGTCGGAAAAATCATCAAAATACCGAATATGGGGGCCACACGAAAACGTGCACCTTCACAGACAATCTTCTGTCATAGGCTGTAATATCCATTACGAACATCAAATGCCAAATTCGAAAAAATTCCGGTGAATAATGCCTCTAAAATCAGCAAAGAACCGAATATCGGAAGGTACCGTTATAGGGGGCTATACAAAGACGTGCACCTGCACAGACAAGCTCCTATCATAGGCTGTAGCATGTGACGACGAAAGTCATTTCATTTGTTTTCGTCCCCACTTTGTTGTTGAATTTTCAAATTTATTTGTGTAAAGAATGAGTTATTATGTAAATATGAATTTCCAAAAAAAATCACCGTCCTTTTATTTCCAAAACTTAACCAACCCCCCTCATAGTTATTTACATATACTTCTTGTTTGGCATTGATTTTAACACTGGACAGTTAGGTTCAATGACCATCATAGTCAAGGCCACGCAGTAGCAGCAAGAAATATTGTTAGATCAAAACACAACTGCAATGCCAATGCATTAAACCAATGCATAGTCAGCCAACAACAAGCAAGCATCACAAAGATCGATTCAACCAAAGCATTGCGCCAATGCATAAACACACAACAACAAGCAAGCATGGCACAATGCATAAACGCACAACAACAAACAAGACACACTGGGCATTGATGTTAATGCATGGTAGTGGAGACCGGGCAACGCAGGCATAGCATAACAACAAAGACCATGCATGACAGTGAACCATCGTTCGATGATGGCAAAGCGAAGGCATCAAAGACAAAATTTATAACTGTTTCGTGTGACAACAAAAAGGCTTTGGCATAGAAGGTCTGAGATCACGTGACATCCTGCGACGCTATAAAAAGGAAAAATCCTATTAGAAGTTCTTTCAGTTTGTGAAGTGAACTACAGCGAAGAAGACAGGTGAGTCAGAGTGGTGAAAAGATAGGAAAACTGTAAGAGGTGTTCATAAGCCCTTCGGTAACTCGCGTTCTCGAGCTAGATTTTAACAGTTACAGTACCCACATCTACAGTTCCCACTGTTACAATACCCACTGTGACAAATACTTTTTAAGAAACCCAAATCTGAAACAGTGTTGCAGATTCAAAATAAAGAAATTCCAATCTGCAACAATGTCACAGATCAAAACAGCCACCCAAGTTGAATACAAACAAAGAAACCTAAACCTGCAACAATGTTGCAGAACAAAGAACAAATATTATAATAAAACTAAAGAGCAATCCAGAATGGTCAAAATGCAAGCTAAGCATTTTGACCATTGATATGAAATAAGTTCTAGCTATAAGTTAGTCTTAAGTCATTGTTCATGGAATAAAGTTCAAAACCGGAATCACTGCATTTTATTTTTTACAAATTATTACTGGCGCAGTCGGTAGGATCGGTATCAGTATCGGTATTAATTGATTCCGAAAACAAAATTGAACAAATACAATATACCGGATTCTAAAAAGTGAACGTGAAGTTTCGTTTTATAATGAATTCGGATAACGAAGTGACTCTTTAATAATGAATGTAAACGTGAAGTTTAATTAAAATTAAAAAAGGATCACATGAGAACAAAGAAAATATACCGGATTCTAAAAAAAGCAGATGTAAACGTGAAGTTTCATTTAGTATAGAATTCGGACAACGAAGTGATTTCCTAATGATTAATATAAACGTGAACTTTAGAACTCAAACAGAGCGATTCATATGATATCAATATAAACGTGAAGTTTATTTGACAAAGAATTGCATAAGAACTTACAAGCGATCGCTTTATCCAAACGGTATAATAGAAGCATCAACGCCATATCCCGCAATACAACCCCAAGAAAGATAACCACTCACCCAGACAACAATCAACACAGAAGCAGTGACAGAAATCTTGCCCCGAAGGAAGCGAAGAAAGGATCCGTTGGGAGTAGGTAGTATGGCTCAAAATAGAGTAACAATCGACCCCATAAAATACTTATCCAAACTACCATCTTTTGATGGCAGCTTTAAAAATCTTCATACATTTATAGATCTTGTGGATAGAGTAACTTCAATATTGGACACATACGACGATGTATCCAAGAGTATATTTTTGGATATAATAAAGTCAAAGCTAGTTGGTCAAGCCAAAGACGTTAGTGACATTAATAATCATTTGACGTCGTGGACAACACTTAAGACAGTGCTAACAAATAATTTTGGAGACAGATTATCAATAGAGCAACTTTACGATCAAATGCGGTCACTTAAGTTCAAAACGAACGCAAAAAACTTTTATGATGATATTACGTCTACTCTCAGTCGGCTCAATATGAAGAGTCGCATCCTATATCAAAATCAGGTAGGTTATGATGCTATCATAACCGCCAATAAAAGAACTGCATTAGACATATTTAAAAATAAGCTTATAGAACCAATGCGTTCCATAATGATCTGTCGGAATCCGGCAAATATCGAGGATGCTATGAAAATTCTATATGATACCAATTATGCCTTTTACAACCCAAACCCCGATAAAACATCAAATAAAAAGTTTAACAAAAATCAAGGAAAAAATTTTACTAATAACCATTATTCGAGCCCAGATCGATATAATCATACTAATAGTAGATATTATCAAAAAGCAAACCAAACTCGGAATGATAATAATGATCAACCAGTTGCAAACCAATCGGATAATGACAGACCAATTCCGATGGAGGTGGAAAATTTTCAACGGGACAGTTCAACAGACTGGTCCACATAATGATAGGAAAATGTAAATTCCTATTAGACACAGGTGCAACGAATTCCTTAGCCAACCATAACGTTTTCCATTCAACAAGAATTGTAAAATTAAAAAACCCAATAACAATGAATGCATTGAACAACGAACACACAGTCACCAAAAAGGCGATTGTTAACGCTTTCAGTGAATTTGGACTTTCAGGTGAAACTTTTGAATTTTTTATATATAACTTTAACAATGAGTATGAAGGTCTAATAGGTAATGATATTTTACGAAAGTATAAAGCGGTCATAGATTTTGAAAGTAATTACATGATTTTAAATGGGAAAAGAATTCCGTTATATTATGAAGAACGAAGGAAGGTCGTATTGAATATATTTCCGGGGGAAAACCTCTACAGAATTCCAACATGTTCTTATAACTCATATATTCTAATAAATAGTGTAATAAAAAAACCTAAGGATATAACAATCAACGAAGGATTATATACCTGTGAGAATAATGAGGTCGGAATTAAAATATGTAACAAAACAGATAAGAAACTTTTGGTAGATATGAATGAATTATTATGTATTCAGGAAGTTAGTGAAATACACAACTTTAGAAAAGTTCCGGGTATTGAAGTTGATAAGGAAAATATTAGCCCACACTCTATAATGGACAAAATCAGAACCGAACATTTAAATCTAGAAGAAAAAAAGCAATTAAGGAAACTCCTTATTGATTTCCATGAAGTATTCCCAGATAATAAAAAGTTATCCTATACTCATGAAATAAGGCATAGTATAATCACTAAAGACGAAATCCCAATAAGGAGCAAAATATACAGATATCCCTACATTTACAAGGAGGAGATACAAAGACAAATAGCAGAAATGTTGCAAAACGGTATTATTGCACCGAGCATTAGTCCTTACAACAGTCCTGTTTGGGTGGTACCTAAGAAACCAGACTCGTCTGAAATAAAAAAATATAGACTCGTAATTGATTATAGAAAATTAAACGATAAAACGGTGGATGACAATTACCCAATTCCGAATATAACTGATATTCTAGACAAATTAGGGAAATCCAATTATTTTTCTATTATTGATCTTAAAAGTGGATTTCATCAAATAGAGGTTGAAAAGAAAGATAGACCTAAGACTGCATTTTCAGTCGACAATGGTCATTATGAATTTAATAGAATGCCATTCGGATTGAAAAATGCACCGAGAATTTTATAAAGAACTAAAAATAACCAGATGTTTAAATAAATTAATTGACGTGATAAACGAGGAAAATCTACATAATATAATATCGGCAGAACATTCAAGAAATAATCATAGAGGTATAGACGAAAATTTTGCGCAAATAAAAAGCACATACTACTATCCAAAATTAAAAGAAAAAATAACTGAACTCATAAATAATTGCGAGATTTGCAATTTAGCTAAATATGAAAGAAAGCCTCAGTCAATACCATACATGATTTCAGAAACTCCGAAAGTGCCCAACGAAATAATTCATATGGATGTATTTTACTCTATCAATAAATCCCTTTTTATCACAATGATAGATAAGTTCACGAAGATTGCCCTTATTACTAAAATAGAGAACAGATCAGACCCCGAATTCAGGAAGGCTATTTTGAGATACATCAGTACGTATGGACATATAAAAAAGATTATAACTGATAACGAACTGGGAATGAAATCAAAGGGAATGAATAAATTTTTGAAGGACAAAAATATTGAAATCCATTTTACATCAAGTTTAAATCATAATAGTAACAGTGATGTTGAAAGACTCCATAATACCATAAATGAACATCTAAGAATCCTAAAACATACTATGAGACATATTCCAATTGAAGAACAAATGATTCTAATTAATGGTTATTATAACGAAACTATACATAGCACTACCAATATGAAACCTATTGATTTTGTGAATGGTAAAATAAATGAGAAGGAATATAATGAAATACACGAAAAACTCGTAAAGAAGAAAGAACTTAAAATCACAAAATTAAATGAGAGTAGAACTAATGACATACCCATCGAGGACGGCATTAATTATATCAAGGAGACACGAGGAGGAAAAAATTATCTTAAATTTAGGAAGATAGTAGGAACTAAGGTTGACGATAATCATTTAAAAGACGAAAACTCCAATCATATATATTACAAAACACATGTAAAGAAAAGGAAACGATTTCAAAATCCTGATAGTATCGTATTTCCAACTCAGCAAACTTCTAGAAGAGGAAACGTATTAGATACTAATAATAATTAAATTTCGTATGATATATTATTAATTTTTCCCAAATAACTTCGGTTATATTTGTAGAAATGAAACTGACACTGGCCCTCATATTCCTATCCTACGCAACGGCGAAATTAGAAATTGTTGATTTTGACAAAAATGAAGGCTATTTGCCCATCAAGGTTGGAGAAAAGAAGTTAATAGACCACTATATCAAGATTTTACATATCGTGAACATCACCGAATTAGTAGTAGCTAAACTTACAGTTGGGGAAAATGTTAATTTATTGTATAAAACGTTGCCAAGTGACTCCATAAACGATAACATTTATAAAACATTGTCAAGGACCTTTAAAGAATTGGACATCAAATTGAAATCTATATTACCTAAGAAACGGGAAAAAAGAGGACTAATAAACATTATGGGAAGTACATTAAAAATTATTTCGGGAACAATGGACGAAGAAGATAGGCAACAAATAATGGAATCCTTAAGAACCTTGAATACGGAAACTTCAAATTTAATTGACGAAAACAATAAACAAGTTAGGATCAATAAAGAACTACAATCTCAAATAGAAAACCTAAAGCAGAATATAGAAAATCAACAGAGATATATTAAGAATAATATAAACAATCTTATCCTCAATACTCAGATAAAAGACAACTTCCATTATATGAAAATCGTATTTCAGATTCATAATGATATAAATTCTTTATTACATTTCATTGATACCATAGAGGACGTCATTTTGACGAGCAGATTAGGCATATTAACAAGAAATATACTGACGGACAAGGAGAATGATTTAGTTAGGTCAACGGACGAGTTTAGAGAAATAAAAATAGCTTCCTTAATTTTTGAAAATGACATTATTTTGACGCTCTTAATACCACGTTTCAGTACTCACATTTTCGAAAACTATGTTTTGGAGCCATCGGTGAATGAAAAGAATGAAAGTTTATTTTTAACAAGTAATGAGATACTTTTAGATAATAAGACATCCCCTAAGGATAACAAAGTTAAAAATCTTGTAGTTATTAATGATAAATGTATCGAAGATATCTTTAATTCAGCAATAATACAAAACTGTTTAAAAATTAAGAAAGAACCCGAAGAAATTATAAAAGACCTTGGATTTGGTCTTCTAATTGTAAAAAACTTAAAAAGAAAACAAATCATTCAAAATTGCAGTGATGACCCAATATTAATTGAAGTAACTAAAATTATTAAATTTGAAAACTGTTCAGTCAATCTCAACAATCAGTTATTTGTAAATCAAAATGAAATTGTCATTGATCATTATATAAGTCCCGGATACTTAAAACGAATCGAAAGTGACAATTATACCGAGGCATTAACTTTACATTTTATAAATATGAAAACTGTGGAGATCAGAAAAGAACTAGCAAAATCAAAACAAAAGATAACCAATAATAATGTACTATCGCACATATTAATGCTTATTGTATTAATTGGTTCCATTCTACTACTCGCAAAATATTTAATAAAGTATGTGATAATGAACAACAAAAATGTTCCGAGGACGGAAGCATTGACAAACGATGGGGGAGTTACAGTACCCACATCTACAGTACCCACTGTGACAAATACTTTTTAATAAACCCAAATCTGAAACAGTGTTGCAGATTCAAAATAAAGAAATTCCAATCTGCAACAATGTCACAGATCAAAACAGCCACACAAGTTGAATACAAACAAAGAAACCTAAACCTGCAACAATGTTGCAGAACAAAGAACAAATCTTATAATAAAACTAAAGACCAATCCAGAATGGTCAAAATGCAAGCTAAGCATTTTGACCATTGATATGAAATAAGTTCTAGCTATAAGTTAGTCTTAAGTCATTGTTCATGCATTTTATTTTTTACAAATTATTACTTTTAACCCCTTGAGGTGTCGTAAAGCCCTTGGGTTCTTCGGGTTTCTTCGTATTTCATTCCCTTGAGGTGTCGTGAAGCCCTTGGGTTCTTCGGGTATCTTCGCTTCTAAACCCTTGAGGTGTCGTAATAGCCCTTGGGTTCTTCGTATTTCATTCTCTTCGGGTATAAATCCCTTGAGGTGTCGTCAAGCCCTTGGGTTCGTCGTTATTAACCACTTGAGGTGTTTAAGCCCTTGGGTTCTTCGAGTATTAACCCCTTAAGGTGTCATCAAGCCCTTGGGTTCGTCGTTATTAACCACTTGAGGTGTTTAAGACCTTGGGTTCTTCGTATTTCATTCCCTTGAGGTGTCGTAAAGCCCTTGGGTTCTTCGGGTATGAACCCCTTGAGGTGTCGTCAAGCCCTTGGGTTCGTCGTTATTAACCACTTGAGGTGTTTAGGCCCTTGAGTTCTTCGTATTTCATTCCCTTGAGGTGTCGTAAAGCCCTTGGGTTCTTCGGGTATTAGCCCCTTGAGGTGTCGTCAAGCCCTTGAGTTCTTTGGTATTAACCCCTTGAGGTTTTAAAGCCCTTGGGTTCTTCGGGTTTCTTCGTTATTAACCCCTTGGGTCTTAGTATTTCATCCCCTTGCGGTGTCGTGAAGCCCTTGGGTTCTTCGGGTATCTTCGCTTCTAAACCCTTGAGGTGTCGTAAAAGCCCTTGGGCTCTTCGTATTTCATTCTCTTCGGGTATTAATCCCTTGAGGTGTCGTCAAGCCCTTGGGTTCGTCGTTATTAACCACTTGAGGTGTTTAAGCCCTTGGGTTCTTCGTTTTTCACCCCTTGAGGTGTCTGAAGCCCTTGGGCTCATCCATATCAACCCCTTCGGATTTTATCGTTCATTTTAACCCCTTGAGGTGTTAGAGCCCTCGGGTTCTTCGCTATTAACCCCTTGCGGTGATAAAGCCCTTGGGTTTCTTCGTTTTTCATCCCCTTGAGGTGTTTTGGAGCCCTTGGGTTCATCCATGTCAACCCCTTGAGGTGTTTCCAGCCCTTCGGGTTTTTATCCTTTTAACCCCCAGCACCAGGAGAGCACGAACGTCCTAGGTACCGCTGAACTTGCCGCTTTATATATATATTCTTACCCGAACTGTTAAATATAAGTAAACCCCAATCAATTCTGAATAAACTAAACGTATTTGCTTAAAAAACAAACCACTTGCGTTTTTTACTCTCTCGGTCACTTTATAAATTTCTGTGGCAGATCCTCGACCCCGCGAGCATACCTCAGCCAGAAGAAGGGTATTTGGGTCGTTACAGTGGCGGCCGAGCAGGGACCTTGAGAGAGTTTAAACGTTAAAAAAAGAATTGATTGGAAGGTTACGAGAATGCCGGCATCTTTGTGTGTTCCTGGGCCTACGCCCTGAGATGGGAAGACTTGTTGGCCTATTTAGAGGAGTTCGGTTGTCCAACATCTGGTACCGTCGAAGAGCTTCGTAGACGGTTCGCCCTCTTATTATCTGAGGACCACTCCCCGGAACGATTCTCTCGACTCATAGAATTGCAGGAGAAATATGAGAAGCCAGCTACCAGCCAGGAATTAAAGTTTCTTACCCCGCAGAAAACACCCATAATAACGGTCACCGAGTCAACTACTCCATCAGGTGAAATCAATCAACCCACAGACGAAAAGCAAAGGAGACAGGGACTGGCCGTGGCTGCTTCTTCAAATATACCCCCCGTACGGCCTAGTACCGATATTAACACAGATAAGGCGGTTTGGGATCCCCGGGCCCTAGCAGACCAGGTCCGAAAATGGAACATCAGTTATGATGGTAGCCGAGGTCCCCTAGAATTTATCGAAAGATTGGAAGAACTGGCCGTCATGTATGAGGTTAACCTGGAATATTTGCCCCGGATGATGCCTGAAGTATTGAAGGAAAATGCCTTGGTATGGTACCGGAACAACAATCAGCAATGGACAACCTGGAGGACGAAATGCGGAAAAGAAAACAACGGCAACGGGAACCATTTAAATCATATACATTGAGCATGCAAAATTTGATGCGCCACAGCGCATACACGGAAGGCCAGAAGCTTGAGAGAATTTTTCGAAATGCCCTCCCGGAATAACTCTGGTACATACGACGTCGGGATTTTCATACTCTCAGCGACCTGCTCGAAATGGCAGACGATTTGGAGAGTTTACCTCCCGGCTCCGGTCCCGTACGAGAGCAACATCCACAAATAGATCCGACCGACCGGGGAAGCAAACAGGACCGTGTCGATCCAATTACTGCCTGTAGACGCTGTGCTCGACCTGGACATTTTGTATCTGGGTGTAGGAATTCTCAGGTGTTGTTTTGCTGGGATTGTGGTCGTACAGGTGTTTGCACTATTGATTGCTGCCGTGTTATGTCGGGAAACGGCGATCGGATCCGAAAGAACAGAGGGGCAACGGATCCGCGGAAAATGGCCAGTCCTCTCAACTAAGAACTTCGCTTCGCGTAGAAGCAACTAAACTGGTGGCTACTATAATAGTGGCGAGTCAGCCTCTAGCTGCAACGGTGGATACTGGGGCAACCAGTAATTTCATAAGTGAAAAACTACGTGAAACCATTGACTCGGTACTTTTAAGCACCCCACACACTGCCCAAGTTACCTTAGCCGACGGTTCCGAACGGCAAATACGAGAAGCGGTTCAACCCAGGTCATATTTGGAAACCGGCGATTGTCAGTTAGATTTCTAGTTGTGCCTGATGCCACAGAAGACCTACTACTAGGACTCGAATTTTTGGTTAAAAGCGAGGCCCGTATCAGCTGCGCCGGTCTCACCTGCGACTTCGGTGTACAGCCGGAAGCACATCGACTCGGAACAATCATAACCACGTCAGCAGTGAAAGAAGAAGGAGCCAAAGCGGTTGGCCATAAAACGGTAAGTGAGCTTGAAAGAAAGGACCAAGCAAGGATACAATCCTTCTTAGGGGTCGAACTCGGACAATTTGACGAAATTAAAGGCCCGTCTACTGCGGCGATCCATCGAATTAAAATGAAGGACGTCCGGCCCTTTAAGGCCAGATATGCACCCCGAAATCCGGCTATGCAGGCCATCATTGATGAAAAAATAAACGAACTTTTAACATTAGGATACATAGAGCCCTCACATAGCCCGTACAGTTCCCCAATTACGTTGGCCCAAAAAAGAAACGGGACGTGGAGACTATGTATAGACTTCAGGCAACTCAACAGTCGATCTGAACCAGACGCTTATCCACTTCCCAGAATTGATACCATCTTGAATCGACTACGAGAAGCCAGATACGTGAGCAGTCTCGATTTAAAGGACGGCTACTGGCAAATCCCTCTGGAGGAGGACAGTAGAAAATACACTGCATTCACTGTTGCTGGACGAGGGCTATATCAATGGAAAGTCATGCCGTTTGGTCTTCACTCGGCACCCGCAACATTTCAACGCGCATTGGATAGCGTAATCGGACCAGAAATGGAGCCACATGCGTTTGCCTATTTAGACGATATTGTTGTCATCGGAAGAACGTTGGACGAACATTTAGCAAATCTGCGAAAGGTGTTCCAGCGGTTGCGTGAAGTCCGATTACGAATCAACCCCGACAAATGCGAGTTCTTCAAACGGGAGACTAAATATTTGGGCCACGTAATCAGCGGGAAAGGCATTCACACTGACCCCGACAAGGTTGCAGCAATTCAGGGGATAGAGCCACCCAAAACACTTAAGGAGTTACGGCGTTTTTTGGGGGTAGTTTCTTGGTACCGGAGATTTGTACCCGACTTTGCCACTATTGCTCAACCCCTAACGTCACTTCTTAAGAAAGACAAACATTGGAAATGGACGGAAAACCAACAGACAGTGTTTGAAGTGTTCAAAGCCAGACTCACCCAGGCCCCAGTACTCGCCTGTCCTGACTTTTCACGGAGATTTGTCCTTCAGACAGACGCTAGCGATCATGGACTTGGAGCGGTTCTAACCCAGGCTTTCGACGAAGGTGAACGAGTTATAGCATATGCCAACAGAACGTTGAACGGGGCAGAAAACAACTACTCGGCCACAGAAAAGGAGTGTCTAGCGATAGTATGGGGCATTCGGAAAATGCGCCAATACCTCGAAGGCTACAATTTCCTGGTCATAACGGATCACATGGCGCTAAAATGGCTCAACTCCATTGAGAATCCCACTGGAAGATTAGCTCGCTGGGCGTTGGAGTTGCAACAATACACGTTTACCATAGAATACCGGAGGGGAAGCTTAAACGTAGTAGCGGATGCCTTGTCCAGACAGCCGGTGGAACCACTGATGAGGACTGTGGAGGAATCCGTTACTCAGTGTCCCTGGATTAAAGAAAAATTGCAAGCGATCGAGAAGAACCCGGAGAAGTTTCCAGATTACGCCATAGTAGGCTCAAACTTGTACAGGCACATTCAAAGGACCAAGGATGACGAGGACGACACGCCATGAAGTTATGCGTTCCTTCCCAACTGCATGAGCGAGTTCTCCAGGAAAATCATAGCCAACCGGCAGCCGGGCATCTAGGTATCCGGAAGACCATCAACAGAACGTGTGGACGCTATTATTGGCCTGGTATGACTCGTGATGTGACGCGCTTTGTGAAGAAATGTGAGTCGTGTCAAAGATACAAGCCAAGTCAGACAGCCCCGGCGGGAGAAATGTTAACTTCGGTACCGGAGGAACCCTGGGCAGTAGTGTGCGCTGACTTCGTGGGCCCAATGCCACGCACCAAGCACGGAAATAGTATGCTCTTAGTATTTCTGGACCGGTTCACGAAGTGGGTTGAGTTAGTCGCGATGCGGAAAGCCACGGCAGAGGGGGTGATAAAAGCATTTAGGGAAAGGATACTATCTCGATTTGACGCACCGAAGTTATTCGTTACCGATAACGGAAGCCAGTTCACCAGTAAGGTACTGAACGTTTTACTGGAAGAAACTGGAGTACGCCGACAATTTACTGCGCCATATTGTCCACAGGAAAACCCCACGGAGCGAGCCAACCGAACGATAAAGACAGTAATCGCTCAGCTAGCAGGCAATCAGCACAACAAATGGGACGACTTTCTGCCGGAAATTACATTGGCAGTTAATTCAAGTATTTCTGAGTCAACGGGGTACAGCCCGGCTTTTCTTGTGCAGGGTCGAGAACCAAGGCTTCGAGGTGCTCTATTCGATGAGATAACCATCAGTTCGGGTGCTCGAGTTGTAGAGCCTTCAAAGAGGGCGGTCGAACTACGTGAGATTTTCCAAATAGTAAAGAAGAATTTGGCTCAAGCTGGAGAAAATCAGAAAAGACGGTATAATCTCAGACGTCGTAAGTGGACTCCAGTTGTCGGAGACCTGGTTTGAGTAAAACAGCACCCACTGTCAAAAGCTACAGACAATTTCGCGGCGAAATTGGCACCTAAATACGATGGGCCCTTCGAAATTATTAGTTTCCCTTCTCCGGTGATCGCGAGGGTTCGGAAAGTTAACGGGAAACACGAAAGGAACGCTCACCTCGGGGATATGAAACCTTACGTTTTACCGTCTGAACATCTAAATTGTGTAGGTACTAACAAAGATACTGTTTCTTCTACCTCAACAGATTCCTAAAAATCAATAATGTACCAACCTACCCAACCATTACGTACAAAGGATTTTTACAAGCATCAATACCAGCTTGTGGAATCCCTCAAACCCTGCTCCGTTGTGCTCACGAGGTTGGAAGAGAAGGAAACGCATGCACTGCGGAACAAGAATGCAGGGTCCAGTCCCACCCCTAAGCCATCTAAAAGGGCCAACACCACCAAGCTCAAAAAGAGTAGGCTCCCCAGCCAAAAGAAGATGCGGCGTGATGTACCATCCTCATCACCGGTAGTAGTCGAGACTATCGTCATCTCATCTGACGATGAGTTACCATCTACCCCGCCTCGAAGACCACCTGTGGTACACGACTACCCGGTCACCCCCCTCCTACAGTGTCACCCATGGCAGCCGGAGACACCATACCCGACTTACCACCGACGCCAGGTCGCACACTTTTTATGACCATGGGATTTTCACCGGCGACCGTACGCAACATAGGTTTGGATCTGTCCCCTCGGTATGCACCGGACTCGGATTCGGAGACCGAATGCTACCAACCACATATTAATCGCCGGTTGGAGCAGGTGAGAAGCCCGAACCCCCAGACAGTATCCAGTGTGGTGGTCGTACCGGTAACCTCGAAAAAATCTGTTGAGGACATCCAATTTGAATGCCGGGAAATGCTACCAGAGGAAATTAGGAGCGAATTACAGCCGTGTCTACGAGATGCCATTCGCCGCTGGATACCTCACCACCAACACAAGCGGGTTTTAACCATTGGCGGGAAAAAGCTCCGGGTCCACGTCAATCGACAAGGGAAAATTTTTGTGCGGATGTTGTGAAGGCAGCCGGCTCGTTTAGAGAGGGGAGGCAGTGTGACGACTAAAGTCATTTCATTTGTTTTCGTCCCCACTTTGTTGTTGAATTTTCAAATTTATTTGTGTAAAGAATGAGTTATTATATAATTATGAATTTCCAAAAAAATCACCGTCCTTTTATTTCCAAAACTTAACCAACCCCCCTCATAGTTATTTACATCAACTTCTTGTTTGGCATTGATTTTAACACTGGACAGTTAGGTTCAATGACCATCATAGTCAAGCCCACGCAGTAGGAGCAAGAAATATTGTTAGATCAAAACACAACTGCAATGCCAATGCATTAAACCAATGCATAGGCAGCCAACAACAAGCAAGCATCACAACGATCGATTCAACCAAAGCATTGCGCCAATGCATAAACACACAACAACAAGCAAGCATGGCACAATGCATATGCACAAATGCATGGTAGTGGAGACCGGGCAACGCAGGCATAGCATAACAACAAACACCATGCATGACAGTGAACCATCGTTCGATGATGGCAAAGCGAAGGCATCAAAGACACAATTTATAACTGTTTCGTGTGACAACAAAAAGGCTTTGGCATAGAAGGTCTGAGATTACGTGACATGCTGCGACGCTATAAAAAGGAAAAATCCTATTAGAAGTTCTTTCAGTTTGTGAAGTGAGCTACAGCGAAGAAGACAGGTGAGTCAGAGTGGTGAAAAGATAGGAAAACTGTAAGAGGTGTTCATAAGCCCTTCGGTAACTCGCGTTCTCGAGCTAGAGTTTAACCCCTTGAGGTGTCGTAAAGCCCTTGGGTTCTTCGGGTTTCTTCGTATTTCATCCCCATGAGATGTCATAAAGCCCTTGGGTTCTTCGGGTATTAACCCCTTGAGGTGTCGTAAAGCCCTTGGGTTCTTCGGGTATTAACCCCGTTAGGTGTCGTCAAGCCCTTGGGTTCGTCGTTATTAACCACTTGAGGTGTTTAAGACCTTGGGTTCTTCGTATTTCATTCTCTTCGGGTATTAATCCCTTGAGGTGTCGTCAAGCCCTTGGGTTCGTCGTTATTAACCACTTGAGGTGTTTAAGCCCTTGGGTTCTTCGTCTTTCATTCCCTTAAGGTGTCGTAAAGCCCTTGGGTTCTTCGGGTATTAACCTCTTGAGGTGTCGTCAAGCCCTTGGGTTCGTCGTTATTAACCACATGAGGTGTTTAAGCCCTTGGGTTCTTCGTCTTTCATTCCCTTAAGGTGTCGTAAAGCCCTTGGGTTCTTCGGGAATTAAGCCCTTGAGGTGTCGTAAAGCCCTTGGGTCCTTCGGGCTTCGTCGTTATTAACCCCTTGAGGTGATAAAGCCCTTGGGTCTTCGTATTTCATCCCCTTGAGGTGTCGTGAAGCCCTTGGGTTCTTCGGGTATCTTCGCTTCTAAACCCTTGAGGTGTCGTAAAAGCCCTTGGGTTCTTCGTATTTCATTCTCTTCGGGTATTAATCCCTTGAGGTGTCGTCAAGCCCTTGGGTTCGTCGTTATTAACCACTTGAGGTGTTTAAGCCCTTGGGTTCTTCGTATATCATTCTCTTCGGGTATTAATCCCTTGAGGTGTTTTCAAGCCCTTGGGTTCGTCGTTATTAACCACTTGAGGTGTTTAAGCCCTTGGGTTCTTCGTATTTCATTCCCTTGAGGTGTCGTAAAGCCCTTGGGTTCTTCGGGTATGAACCCCTTGAGGTGTCGTCAAGCCCTTGGGTTCGTCGTTATTAACCACTTGAGGTGTTTAAGCCCTTGGGTTCTTCGTATTTCATTCCCTTGAGGTGTCGTAAAGCCCTTGGGTTCTTCGGGTATTAGCCCCTTGAGGTGTCGTCAAGCCCTTGGGTTCTTTGGTGTTAACCCCTTGAGGTGTTAAAGCCCTTGGGTTTCTTCGTTTTTCATCCCCTTGAGGTGTTTTGGAGCCCTTGGGTTCATCCATGTCAACCCCTTGAGGTGTTTTGGAGCCCTTGGGTTCATCAATGTCAACCCCTTGAGGTGTTTCCAGCCCTTCGGATTTTTATCCTTTTAACCCCCAGGAGAGAGCACGAACGTCCTAGGTACCGCTGAACTTGCCGCTTTATATATATATTCTTACCCGAACTGTTAAATATAAGTAAACCCCAATCAATTCTGAATAAACTAAACGTATTTGCTTAAAAAACAAACCACTTGCGTTTTTTACTCTCTCGGTCACTTTATAAATTTCTGTGGCAGACCCTCGACCCCGCGAGCATACCTCAGCCAGAAGAAGGGAATTTGGGTCGTTACAAGCATACATTACGAACGTCAAATACCAAATTTGAGACAATTCCAGTGACTAATATTGCTAAAATCAACAAAGAACCGCATATCGGGAGGTACCGTTATAGCGGGGCTATACGAAGACGAGGACCTGCACAGACAATCTTCTGCCATAGGCTGTTGCATCCATTACGAAATTTGAAACAATTCCGGTGAATAATGTCACAAAAATCAACAAAGTACCGAATATCGGGAGGTACCGTAATAAGGGGGCTATACGAAGACGTGGACCTGAACAGACAATGTTCTGTCTTAGGCTGTAGTATCCTATTCGAATTTCAAATACCACATTTGAGACAATTTCGGTGAATAATGTCGTTAAAATGATCAAAGTACCGAATATCAGGAGGTACCGTTATATGGGGACTATACAAAACGTGGATCTGCAGAGACAATCTCCTGTCATAGGCTGTAGCATCCATTACAAACATCAAATACCAAATTTGAAACAATTCCGGTGACTAATATCGCTAAAATCAACAAAGAACCGAATATCGGAAGGTACCGTTATATGGGGGCTATACGAAGACGTGGACGTGCACAGACAAATTTCTGTCATAGGCTGTATCATCCATTATGAACTTCAAACTCCAAATTCAACAAAGTACCAAATATCGGGAGGTACCGTAATATGGTGGCTATACGAAGACTTCGACCTGCACAGACAATCTCCTGTCATAGGCTGTAGCATCCATTGCGAACCTCAAATACCAAATTTTAAACAATTCCGGTAACTAGTGTCGCAAAAATCAACAAAGTACCTTATATCGGGAGGTACCGATATACGGGGGCTATACAAAGACGTGGACCTGCACATACAATTTTCTGTCTTAGGCTGTAGTATGCTATTCGAACTTCAAATACCAAATTTGAGACAATTCCAGTGAATAATGTCGGAAAAATCATTAAAATACCGAATATGGGGGCCATACGAAAACGTGCACCTGCACAGACAATCTTCTTTCATAGGCCGTAATTCCATTACGAACTTCGAAACAATTCCGGTAAATAATGTCTCTAAAATCAACAAAAAACCGAATATCGCAAAGTACCGTTATACGGGGGCTATACGAAGACGTGGACCTGCACTGACAATCTCCTGTCATAGGCTGTAGCATCCATTACGAACATCAAATACCAAATTTGAAACAATTCCAGTAACTAATATCGCTAAAATCAACGAAGAACAGAATATCGGAAGGTACCGTTATATGGGGGCTACACGAAGACGAGGACCTGCACAGACAATCTTCTGCCATAGGCTGTTGCATCCATTACGAAATTTGAAACAATTCCGGTGACTAATGTCACAAAAATCAACAAAGTACCGAATATCGGGAGGTACCGTAATAAGGGGGCTATACGAAGACGTGGACCTGAACAGACAATGTTCTGTCTTAGGCTGTAGTATCCTATTCGAACTTCAAATACCACATTTGAGACAATTTCGGTGAATAATGTCGCTCTAGTCAACAAAATGCCTATATGAAGTCGTGGACTTGCACAGAAAATCTCCTGCCAAAGGCTGTAGCATATATTACGAACATCAAGTACCAAATTTGAAAAAAATCCGGTTAATAATGTCGCTAAAATCAAGAATATGGGGGCTATACGAACACGTGTACCCGCACAGACAATCTCCTGCCGTAGGCTGTAGCATCCATTAGGAACATCAAATACCAAATTTGATACAATTCCTCCTAATAATGTTGCTTAAGTCAACAATATGGGGCCTATACGAAGACGAGACCCTGCACAGACAATCTCCCGCCATAGGCTGTAGCATCCATTACGAACTTCAAATGCCAAATTAGAAACAATTCCGGTGAATAATGTCGCTAAAATCAACAAAGTACCGAATATCGGCAGGTACCGTTATATGGGGGACATACGAAGACGTGGACCTGCACAGAGAATCTCCTGTTATAGGATGTAGCATCCATTACGAACTTCAAATACCAAATTTGAAACAATTCCGGTGAGTTATGTCGCTAAGATCAAGAAAGAACCGAATATCGGCAGGTACCGTAATATGGGGGCTATACGAAGACGTGGACCTGCATAGACAATGTTCTGTCTTAGGCTTTTGTATTCTATTCGAACTTCAAATACCACATTTGGGACAATTCCGGTGGATAATGTCGCTAGAATCATGGAGGTACCGAATATCGGGAGGTAACGTTATATGGGGGCTATACGAAAACGTGCACCTGCACAGACAATCTTCTGTCATAGGCTGTAGAATCAATTACGAACTTCAAATGTAAATTTGAAACAATTCCGGTGAATAATGTAGCTAAAATGGGCTATACGAAGACGTCGACCTGTACAGACAATCTCCTGTCATAGGCTATAGCATACATTGTGAACTTCAAATACCCAAATTTGAAACAATTCCAGTGACTAATATCGCTAAAATCAACAAAGAACCGAATATCGGAAGTTACCGTTATATGAGGGCTATACGAAAACGTGCACCTGCACAGACAATCTCCTTCCATAGGCGGTAGCATCCATTACGAACTTCAAATACCACATTTGAAACAATGCCGGTGACTAATATCGCTAAAATCAATAAAGAACCGAAAATCGGAAGGTACCGTTATATGGGGGCCACACGAAAACATGCGAACTTCAAATCGCATATTTGAAACAATTCCTGTGAATAATGCCGGTAAAATGTGCTACACGAAGACGTCGACCTGCACAGATAATCCCCTGTCATAGGCTATAGCATACATTGTTAACTTGAAATACCAAATTTGAAACAATTCCGGTGACTAGTGTCGCAAAAATCAAGAAAGAACCGAATATCGGGAGGTACCCATATACGGGGGCTATACGAAGACGTGGGCCTGCACAGACAATTTTCTGTCTTATGCTGTTGTATCCTATTCGAACTTCAAATACCAAATTTGAGACAATTCCGGTGAATAATGACGCTAAAATCATCGAAATACCGAATATCTGGAGGTACCGTTATATGGGGGCTATACCAAAACGTGGAACTGCATAGACAATTTTCTGTCTTAGGCTGTAGTATCCTATTCGAACTTTAAATACCAAATTTGAGACAATTCCGGTGAATAATGTCGGAAAAATCATCAAAATACCGAATATGGGGCCACACGAAATCGTGCACCTGCACAGACAATCTTCTGTCATAGGCTGTAATATCCATTACGAACATCAAATGCCAAATTTGAAACAATTCCGGTGAATAATGCCTCTAAAATAAACAAAGAACCGAATATCGGAAGGTACCGTTAAAGGGGGCTATACGAAGACGTGGACCTGCACAGACAAGCTCCTGTCATAGGCTGTAGCATACATTACGAACATCAAATACCAAATTTGAAACAATTCCGGTGACTAATATCGCTAAAATCAATAAAGAACCGAATATCGGAAGTTACCGTTATATGAGGGCTATACGAAGACGTGGACCTGCACAGACAATTTTCTGTCTTAGGCTGTAGTATCCTATTCGAACTTCAAACACCAAATTTGAAAAGATTCCGGTGAATAATGTCGCTCAAATCAATAAAATGCCGAATATCGGGAGGTGCCGTTATATTGGGGCTATATGAAGTCTTGGACCTGCACAGAAAATCTCCTGTCATAGGCTGTAGCATATATTACGAACATCAAGTACCAAATTTGAAAAAAATCCGGGTAGTAATGTCGTTAAAATCAACAAAATGGGGGCTATACGAACACGTGGACCCGCACAGACAATCTCCTGCCGTAGGCTGTAGCATCCATTAGGAACATCAAATACCAAATTTGATACAATTCCTCCTAATAATGTCGCTTAAGTCAACAATATGGGGGCTATACGAAGACGACGACCTGCACAGACAATCTCCCGCCATAGGCTGTAGCATCCATTACGAACTTCAAATGCCAAATTTGAAACAATTCCGGTGAATAATGTCGCTAAAATCAACAAAGTACCGAATATCGGCAGGTACCGTTATATGGGGCCTATACGAAAACGTGAACGTGCACAGACAATCTTCTGTCATAGGCTGTAGCATCTATCATGAACTTCAAATACCAAATTTGAAACAATTCCGGTGACTAATTTCGCTAAAATCAACAAAGAACCGAATATCGGCAGGTACCGTTATATGGGGCCTATACGAAAACGTGAACATGCACAGACTATCTTCTGTCAGAGGCTGTAGCATCCATTACGAACTTCAAATACCAAATTTGAAACAATTCTGGTGAGTTATGTCGCTAAGATCAAGAAAGTACCGAATATCGGCAGGTACCGTAATATGGGGGCTATACGAAGACGTGGACCTGCACAGACAATGTTCTGTCTTAGGCTGTTGTATTCTATTCAAACTTCAAATACCACATTTGGGACAATTCCGGTGGATAATATCGCTAAAATCAATAAAGGACCGAAAATCGGAAGGTACCGTTATATGGGGGCCACACGAAAACATGCACCTGCACAGACAATCTTCTGTCATAGGATGTTACATCCATTACGAACTTCAAATCGCATATTTGAAACAATTCCTGTGAATAATGCCGGTAAAATGTGCTACACGAAGACGTCGACCTGCACAGACAATCTCCCGCCATAGGCTGTAGCATCCATTACGAACTTCAAATGCCAAATTTGAAACAATTCCGGTGAATAATGTCGCTAAAATCATCGAAATACCGAATATCTGGAGGTACCGTTATATGGGGGCTATACCAAAACGTGGAACTGCATAGACAATTTTCTGTCTTAGGTTGTAGTATCCTATTCGAACTTCAAATACCAAATTTGAGACAATTCCGGTGAATAATGTCGGAAAAATCATCAAAATACCGAATATGGGGGCCACACGAAATCGTGCACCTGCACAGACAATCTTCTGTCATAGGCTGTAATATCCATTACGAACATCAAATGCCAAATTTGAAACAATTCCGGTGAATAATGCCTCTAAAATAAACAAAGAACCGAATATCGGAAGGTACCGTTAAAGGGGGCTATACGAAGACGTGGACCTGCACAGACAAGCTCCTGTCATAGGCTGTAGCATACATTACGAACATCAAATACCAAATTTGAAACAATTCCGGTGACTAATATCGCTAAAATGAGGGCTATACGAACACGTGGACCCGCACAGACAATCTCCTGCCGTAGGCTGTAGCATCCATTAGGAACATCAAATACCAAATTTGATACAATTCCTCCTAATAATGTCGCTTAAGTCAACAATATGGGGGCTATACGAAGACGACGACCTGCACAGACAATCTCCCGCCATAGGCTGTAGCATCCATTACGAACTTCAAATGCCAAATTTGAAACAATTCCGGTGAATAATGTCGCTAAAATCAACAAAGTACCGAATATCGGCAGGTACCGTTATATGGGGCCTATACGAAAACGTGAACATGCACAGACAATCTTCTGTCATAGGCTGTAGCATCCATCATAAACTTCAAATACCAAATTTGAAACAATTCCGGTGACTAATTTCGCTAAAATCAACAAAGAACCGAATATCGGCAGGTACCGTTATATGGGGCCTATACGAAAACGTGAACATGCACAGACTATCTTCTGTCAGAGGCTGTAGCATCCATTACTAACTTCAAATACCAAATTTGAAACAATTCTGGTGAGTTATGTCGCTAAGATCAAGAAAGTACCGAATATCGGCAGGTACCGTAATATGGGGGCTATACGAAGACGTGGACCTGCACAGACAATGTTCTGTCTTAGGCTGTTGTATTCTATTCAAACTTCAAATACCACATTTGGGACAATTCCGGTGGATAATGTCGCTAAAATCATGAAAGTACCGAATATCGGGAGGTACCGTTATATGGGGGCTATACGAAAACGTGCACCTGCACAGACAATCTTCTGTCATAGGCTGTAGCATCAATTACGAACTTCAAATGTAAATTTGAAACAATTCCGGTGAATAATGTCCCTAAAATGGGCTATACGAAAACCTGGACTTTAAAGACAATCTCCTGTCATAGGCTGTACTTCAAATACAAAATTTAAAACAATTCCGGTGTCTAATATCGCTAAAATCAACAAAGAACCGAATGTCGGGAGGTACCGTTATATGGGGGCTATATGAAGACGTGGACGTGCACAGACAAATTTCTGTCATAGGCTGTAGCATCCATTACGAACTTCAAATAACAAATTTGAAACAATTCCGGTAACTAATAACGCTAAAATCTACAAAGAACCGAATATCGGGAGGTACCGTTATATGGGGCCTATACGAAAACGTGCACCTGCACAGACATTCTTCTGTCATACGCTGTAGCAGCCACTAAGAACTTGAAATGCCAAATTTAAAACAATTCCGGTGAATAATGTCGCTAAAATGGGCTATACGAAAACGTGGACCTGCAAAGACAATCTCCTGTCATAGGCTGTAGTATCCATTGCGAACTTCAAATACCAAATTTGAAACAATTCCGGTGACTAATGTCGCAAAAATCAATAAAGTACCTAATATGGGGGCTATACGAAGAAGTGGACCTGCACAGACAATGTTCTGTCTTAGGCTGTAGTATCCTATTCGAACTTCAAATACCACATTTGAGACAATTCCGGTGAATAATGTCGCTAAAATCATAAAAGTACTGAATATCGGGATTTACCGTTTTATGGGGGCTATACCAAAACGCGGACCTGCACAGAAAATCTTCTGTCATAGGCTGTAGCATCTATTACGAACTTCAAATGCCAAATTTGAAACAATATCGGTGACTAATGTCGCTAAAATCAACAAAGAACCGAATATCGGGAGGTACCGTTATATGGGGGCTATACGAAAACGTGCACCTGCACAGACAATCTTCTGTAATAGGCTGTAGCATCCACTACGAACTTGAAATGCCAAATTTAAAACAATTCCGGTGAATAATGTCGCTAAAATGGGCTATACGAAAACGTGGACCTGCAAAGACAATCTCCTGTCATAGGCTGTAGTATCCATTGCGAACTTCAAATACCAAATTTGAAACAATTCCGGTGACTAATGTCGCAAAAATCAATAAAGTACCTAATATGGGGGCTATACGAAGAAGTGGACCTGCACAGACAATGTTCTGTCTTAGGCTGTAGTATCCTATTCGAACTTCAAATACCACATTTGAGACAATTCCGGTGAATAATGTCGCTAAAATCATAAAAGTACTGAATATCGGGATTTACCGTTTTATGGGGCTATACCAAAACGCGGACCTGCACAGAAAATCTTCTGTCATAGGCTGTAGCATCTATTACGAACTTCAAATGCCAAATTTGAAACAATATCGGTGACTAATGTCGCTAAAATCAACAAAGAACCGAATATCGGGAGGTACCGTTATATGGGGGCTATACGAAAACGTGCACCTGCACAGACAATCTTCTGTAATAGGCTGTAGCATCCACTACGAACTTCAAAAGCTAAATTTGAAACAATTCCGGTGAATAGTGTCGCTAAAATGGGCTATACGAAGACGTGGACCTGCACAGACAAATTTCTGTCATAGGCTGTAGCATCAGTTGCGAACATTAAATACCAAATTTTAAACAATTCCGGTGACCAGTGTCGCAAAAATCTACAAAGTTCCGAATATCGGGAGGTACCGACATATGGGGACAATACGAAGACGTGCACCTGCACAGACAATTTTTTGTCTTAGGCTGTAGTATCCATCACAAACAATACCAAATTTGAGAAATTCCGGTGAATAATGTCGCTACAATGGGCTATACGAAAACGTGGACCTGCAAGGACAATCTCCTGTCATAGGCTGTAGTATCCATTGCGAACTTCAAATACCAAATTTGAAACAATTCCGGTGACTAATGTCGCAAAAATCAATAAAGTACCTAATATGGGGGCTATACGAAGAAGTGGACCTGCACAGACAATGTTCTGTCTTAGGCTGTAGTATCCTATTCGAACTTCAAATACCACATTTGAGACAATTCCGGTGAATAATGTCGCTAAAATCATAAAAGTACTGAATATCGGGATTTACCGTTATATGGGGGCTATACCAAACCGCGGACCTGCACAGAAAATCTTCTGTCATAGGCTGTAGCATCTATTACGAACTTCAAATGCCAAATTTGAAACAATATCGCTGACTAATGTCGCTAAAATCAATAAAGAACCGAATATCGGGAGGTACCGTTATATGGGGGCTATACGAAAACGTGCACCTGCACAGACAATCTTCTGTAATAGGCTGTAGCATCCACTACGAACTTCAAAAGCTAAATTTGAAACAATTCCGGTGAATAGTGTCGCTAAAATGGACTATACGAAGACGTGGACCTGCACAGACAAATTTCTGTCATAGGCTGTAGCATCAGTTGCGAACTTTAAATACCAAATTTTAAACAATTCCGGTGACCAGTGTCGCAAAAATCTACAAAGTTCCGAATATCGGGAGGTACCGACATATGGGGACAATACGAAGACGTGCACCTGCACAGACAATTTTCTGTCTTAGGCTGTAGTATCCATTACAAACAATACCAAATTTGAGAAATTCCGGTGAATAATGTCGCTACAATGGGCTATACGAAAACGTGGACCTGCAAAGACAATCTCCTGTCATAGGCTGTAGTATCCATTGCGAACTTCAAATACCAAATTTGAAACAATTCCGGTGACTAATGTCGCAAAAATCAATAAAGTACCTAATATGGGGGCTATACGAAGAAGTGGACCTGCACAGACAATGTTCTGTCTTAGGCTGTAGTATCCTATTCGAACTTCAAATACCACATTTGAGACAATTCCGGTGAATAATGTCGCTAAAATCATAAAAGTACTGAATATCGGGATTTACCGTTATATGGGGGCTATACCAAAACGCGGACCTGCACAGAAAATCTTCTGTCATAGGCTGTAGCATCTATTACGAACTTCAAATGCCAAATTTGAAACAATATCGGTGACTAATGTCGCTAAAATCAACAAAGAACCGAATATCGGGAGGTACCGTTATATGGGGGCTATACGAAAACGTGCACCTCTTCTGTAATAGGCTGTAGCATCCACTACGAACTTCAAAAGCTAAATTTGAAACAATTCCGGTGAATAGTGTCGCTAAAATGGGCTATAGGAAGACGTGGACCTGCACAGACAAATTTCTGCCATAGGCTGTAGCATCAGTTGCGAACTTTAAATATCAAATTTTAAACAATTCCGGTGACCAGTGTCGCAAAAATCTACAAAGTACCGAATATCGGGAGGTACCGATATATTGGGACAATACGAAGACGTGCACCTGCACAGACAATTTTCTGTCTTAGGCTGTAGTATCCATTACAAACAATACCAAATTTGAGAAATTCCGGTGAATAATGTCGCTAAAATGGGCTATACGAAAACGTGGACCTGCAAAGACAATCTCCTGTCATAGGCTGTAGTATCCATTGCGAACTTCAAATACCAAATTTGAAACATTTCCGGTGACTAATGTCGCAAAAATCAATAAAGTACCTAATATGGGGGCTATACGAAGAAGTGGACCTGCACAGACAATGTTCTGTCTTAGGCTGTAGTATCCTATTCGAACTTCAAATACCACATTTGAGACAATTCCGGTGAATAATGTCGCTAAAATCATAAAAGTACTGAATATCGGGATTTACCGTTATATGGGGGCTATACCAAAACGCGGACCTGCACAGAAAATCTTCTGTCATAGGCTGTAGCATCTATTACGAACTTCAAATGCCAAATTTGAAACAATATCGGTGACTAATGTCGCTAAAATCAACAAAGAACCGAATATCGGGAGGTACCGTTATATGGGGCTATACGAAAACGTGCACCTGCACAGACAATCTTCTGTAATAGGCTGTAGCATCCACTACGAACTTCAAAAGCTAAATTTGAAACAATTCCGGTGAATAGTGTCGCTAGGTACCGATATATGGGGACTATACGAAGACGTGGACCTGCACAGACAATTTTCTGTCTTAGGCTGTAGTATCCATTACAAACAATACCAAATATGAAAAATTCCGGTGAACAATGTCGCTAAAATCAACAACGGGAGGTACCGTTATATGGGGGCTATACGAGGAAGTGGACCTGAACAGACAATATTCTGTCATAAGCTGTAGCATCCATTACGAATATCAAATACCAAATTTGAAACAATTCCAGTGAATAATGTCGCTAAACAAAGTACCGAATATCGGGAGGTACCGTTATATGGGGGCTATACGAACACGTTTACCTGCACAGATAATCTGATGTCATAATCTGTAGCATCCGTTGCGTACTTCAAATACCAAATTTGAAACAATTCCGGTGAATAATGCCGCTAAAATCCAGAAAGTACCGAATATCGGGAGGTACCGTTGTATGGGGGCGTGGACGTGCACAGACATATTTCTGTCATAGGCTGTAGTATCCATTACAAACAATACCAAATTTGAAAAAATTCCGGTGAATAATGTCGCTGAAATGGGCTACACGAAAACGTGGACCTGCAAAGACAATCTCCTGTCATAGGCTGTAGTATCCATTGCGAACTTCAAATACCAAATTTGAAACAATTCCGGTGACTAATGTCGCAAAAATCAATAAAGTACCTAATATGGGGGCTATACGAAGAAGTGGACCTGCACAGACAATGTTCTGTCTTAGGCTGTAGTATCCTATTCAAACTTCAAATACCACATTTGAGACAATTCCGGTGAATAATGTCTCTAAAATCATAAAAGTACTGAATATCGGGATTTACCGTTATATGGGGGCTATACCAAAACGCGGACCTGCACAGAAAATCTTCTGTCATAGGCTGTAGCATCTATTACGAACTTCAAATGCCAAATTTGAAACAATATCGGTGACTAATGTCGCTAAAATCAACAAAGAACCGAATATCGGGAGGTACCGTTATATGGGGGCTATACGAAAACGTGCACCTGCACAGACAATCTTCTGTAATAGGCTGTAGCATCCACTACGAACTTCAAAAGCTAAATTTGAAACAATTCCGGTGAATAGTGTCGCTAGGTACCGATATATGGGGACTATACGAAGACGTGGACCTGCACAGACAATTTTCTGTCTTAGGCTGTAGTATCCATTACAAACAATACCAAATTTGGAAAATTCCGGTGAACAATGTCGCTAAAATCAACAACGGGAGGTACCGTTATATGGGGGCTATACGAGGAAGTGGACCTGAACAGACAATATTCTGTCATAAGCTGTAGCATCCATTACGAATATCAAATACCAAATTTGAAACAATTCCAGTGAATAATGTCGCTAAACAAAGTACCGAATATCGGGAGGTACCGTTATATGGGGGCTATACGAACACGTTTACCTGCACAGATAATCTGATGTCATAATCTGTAGCATCCGTTGCGTACTTCAAATACCAAATTTGAAACAATTCCGGTGAATAATGCCGCTAAAATCCAGAAAGTACCGAATATCGGGAGGTACCGCTGTATGGGGGCGTGGACGTGCACAGACATATTTCTGTCATAGGCTGTAGTATCCATTACAAACAATACCAAATTTGAAAAAATTCCGGTGAATAATGTCGCTGAAATGGGCTACACGAAAACGTGGACCTGCAAAGACAATCTCCTGTCATAGGCTGTAGTATCCATTGCGAACTTCAAATACCAAATTTGAAACAATTCCGGTGACTAATGTCGCAAAAATCAATAAAGTACCTAATATGGGGGCTATACGAAGAAGTGGACCTGCACAGACAATGTTCTGTCTTAGGCTGTAGTATCCTATTCAAACTTCAAATACCACATTTGAGACAATTCCGGTGAATAATGTCGCTAAAATCATAAAAGTACTGAATATCGGGATTTACCGTTATATGGGGCTATACCAAAACGCGGACCTGCACAGAAAATCTTCTGTCATAGGCTGTAGCATCTATTACGAACTTCAAATGCCAAATTTGAAACAATATCGGTGACTAATGTCGCTAAAATCAACAAAGAACCGAATATCGGGAGGTACCGTTATATGGGGGCTATACGAAAACGTGCACCTGCACAGACAATCTTCTGTAATAGGCTGTAGCATCCACTACGAACTTCAAATGCCAAATTTGAAACAATTCCGGTGAATAATGTCGCTAAAATGGGCTATACGAGGAAGTGTACCTGCACAGACAATCTCCTGTCATAAGCTGTAGCATCCATTACGAATAACAATTACCAAATTTGAAACAATTCCGGTGAATAAGGTCGCTAAAATGGGCTATACGAGAACATGGACCTGCACAGACAATCTCCTGTCATAGGCTGTAGCATCAATTGCGAACTTCAAATACCAAATTTGAAACAATTCCGGTGACTAATGTCGCAAAAATCAATAAAGTACCCAATATGGGGGCTATACGAAGTCATGGACCTGCACAGAAAATAGTCTGCCTTAGGCTGTATTATCCTATTCGAACTTCAAATACCACATTTGAGACAATTCCGGTGAATAATGTCGCTAAAATCATCCAAATACCGAATATCAGGAGGTACTGTTGTATGGGGGTTATACCAAAACGAGGACCTGCAAAGACAATCTCATGTCATAGGCTGTAGCATCCGTTGCGTACTTCAAATACCAAATTTGAAACAAATCATCAAAATGCAGAATATCAGGAGGTACCGTTATATGGGGGCGTGGACGTGTACAGACATATTTCTGTCATAGGCTGTAGCATCTATTACGAACTTTAAATTCCAAATTTGAAACAATTCCGCTGACTAATATTGCTAAAATCAACAAAGAACCGAATATAGGGAGGTACCGTTATATGGGGGCTATACGAAGAAGTGAACCTGCACAGACAATGTTCTGTCTTAGGCTGTAGTATCCTATTCGAACTTCAAATACCACATTTGAGACAATTCCGGTGAATAATGTCGCTAAAATCATAAATGTACCGAATATCGGAAGGTACCGTTATATGGGGGCTATACCAAAACGCGGACCTGCACAGAAAATCTTCTGTCATAGGCTGTAGCATCTATTACGAACTTCAAATGCCAAATTTGAAACAATTTCGGTGACTAATGTCGCTAAAATCATCAAAATACCGTATATCAGGAGGTACTGTTATATGGAGGCTATATCAAAACGTGGACCTGCACAGACAATCTCTTGTCATAGGCTGTAGCATCGATTGCGAACTTCAAATACTAAATTTGAAACAATTCCGGTGACTAATGTCGCTAAAATCAACAAAATACCGAATATCGGGAGGTACCGTTATATGGGGGCTATATGAAGATGAGGACGTGCACAGACAAATTTCTGTCATAGGCTGTAGCATCAATTGCGAACTTCAAATACCAAATTTGAAACAATTTCGGTAACTAGTGTCGCAAAAATCAACAAAGAACCGAATATCGGGAGGTACCGATATATGGAGGCTGTACGAAGACGTGGACCTGCACAGACAATTTTCTGTCTTAGGCTGTAGTATCCTTTTAGAACTTCAAATACCAAATTTGAGACAATTCCGGTGAATAATGTCGCTAAAATCGTCAAAAAAACGGAATATCAGGAGGTACCGTTACATGAGGGCTATATCAAAAAGTGGACCTGCACGGACAATCTCCTGTCATTGGCTTTAGCATCGATTACAAACTTCAAATACTAAATTTGAAACAATTCCGGTGACTAATGTCGCTAAAATCAACAAAATACCGAATATCGGGAGGTACCGTTATATGGGGGCTATACGAAGACGTGGACCTGCACAGGCAGTCTCCTGCCAATTCTGTAGTATCTATTACGAACATCAAATACAAAATTTGAAAAAATTTCGGTGAATAATGTCGCTAAAATCAACAAAGTACCGAATATCGGGAGGTACCATAATATAAGGGCTATACGAAGACGTGGACCTGCAAAGACAATTTTCTGTCTAAGGCTGTAGTATCCTATTCGAACTTTAAATACCACATTTGAGACAATTCCTGTGAATAATGTCGATAAATTCATCAAAGTACCGAATATCGGGAGGTACTATTATATGTGGCCTATACCAAAACGCGGACCTGTACAGAAAATCTTCTGTCATAGACTGTAGCATCTATTACGAACTTCAAATACCAAATTTGAAACAATTCCGGTGACTAATGTCGCTAAAATGGGCTATACGAAAACGGCACCTGAACAGACAATCTTCTGTCACAGGCTGTAGCATCCATTACCAACTTCAAATGCCAAAATTGAAAAAATTCCGGTGAATAATGTCGCTAAAATGGGCTATACGAAGCCGTCGACATGCACAGTCAATCTCCTGTCAGATGCTGTAGCATCCATTGCGAACTTCAAATACCAAATTTTAAACAATTCCGGTGACTAGTGTCGCAAAAATCAACAAAGTACCGTAATATGGGGACTATACGAGGAAGTGGACCCTCACAGGCAATCTCCTGTCATCCATTACGAACATCAAATACCAATTTTGAAACAATTCCGGTGACTAATATCGCTAAAGTAAACAAAGAACCGAATATCGGGAGGTACAGTTATATGGGGACCACATGAAAACGTGTAGCTGCACCAATCTTCAATCTTCTGTCATAGGCTGTAACATCCATTACGAACTTCAAAAGCCAAATTTGAAACAATTCCGGTGAATAATGTCGCTCAACAAAGTACCGAATATCGGGAGGTACCATATGTGGGCTTTACGAAGACGTGGACCTGCACAGATAATCTCCTGCTATAATCTGTAGCATCACTTACGAACATCAAATACCAAATTTGAAAAAATTCCGGTGAATAATGTCGCTATAATCAACAACGGGAGGTACCGTTATATGGGGGCTATACGAGGAAGTGGACCCTCACAGACAATCTCCTGTCATCCATTACGAACATCAAATACCAAATTTGAAACAATTCCGGTGAATAATGTCGCTAAACAAAGTACCGAATATGGTTAGGTACCTTTATATGGGGGCTATACGACGACGTGGACCTGCACAGATAATCTCCTGCCATAATCTGTAGAATCCATTACGAACATCAAATACCAAATTTGAAACAATTCCTGTGAATAATGTCGCTAAAATAATCAAAGTACCGAATGTCGGGAGGTGCCGTTATATGGGGGCTATACGAAGACGTGGACGTGCACAGACAAATTTCTGTCATAATCTGTAGCATCCATTACGAACTTCAAATACCAAATTTGAAACAATTCTGGTGACTAATATCGCTAAAATCTACAAAGAAACGAATATCGGGAGGAATCGTTATATGGGGCCTATACGAAAACGTGGACCTGCACAGACAATCTTCTGTCATAGGCTGTAGCAGCCATTACGAACTTCAAATGCCAAATTTGAAACAATTCCGGTGAATAATGTCGCTAAAATGGGCTATACGAAAACGTGGACCTGCACAGACAATCTCCTGTCATAGGCTGTAGCATCCATTGCGAACTTCAAATACCAAATTTGAAACAATTCCGGTGACTAATGTCGCAAAAATCAATAATGTACCTAATATCGGGAGGTACGGTTATAGGGGGCTATACGAAGACGTGGACCTGCACAGAAAATATTCAGCCTTAGGCTGTAGTATCCTATTCGAACTTCAAATATCACATTTAAGACAATTCCGGTGAATAATGTCGCTAAAATCATCAAAATACCGTATATCAGGAGGTACTGTTATATGGGGCTATATCAAAACGTGGACCTGCATTTACAATCTCCTGTCATAGGCTGTAGCATCGATTACGAACTTCAAATACTAAATTTGAAACAATTCCGGTGACTATAATCGCTAAAATCAACAAAATACCGAATATCGGGAGGTACCGTTATATGGGGGCTATATGAAGATGAGGACGTGCACAGACAAATTTCTGTCATAGGCTGTAGCATCCATTACTAACTTCAAATACCAAATTTGAAACATTTCCGGTGTCTAATATCGCTAAAATCAACAAAGAACGAAATGTCGGGAGGTACCGTTATATGCGGGCCACACGAAAACGTGCACCTGCACAGACAATCTTCTGCCATAGGCTGTAACATCCATCACGAACTTCAAATGCCAAATTTGAAACAATTCCGGTGAATAATGTCCCTAAAATGGGATATACGAAAACGTGGACCTGCACAGCCAATCTCCTGTCATACGCTATTGCATCCATTGCGAACTTCAAATACCAAATTTGAAACAATTCCGGTGACTAATGTCGCAAAAATCAATAAAGTACCTAATTTGGGGGCTATACGAGGAAGTGGACCTGAACAGACAATATTCTGTCATAAGCTGTAGCATCGATTACGAATATCAAATACCAAATTTGAAACAATTCCAGTGAATAATGTCGCTAAACAAAGTACCGAATATCGGGAGGTACCGTTATATGGGGGCTATACGAACACGTTTACCTGCACAGATAATCTGATGTCATAATCTGTAGCATCCGTTGCGTACTTCAAATACCAAATTTGAAACAATTCCGGTGAATAATGCCCCTAAAATCCAGAAAGTACCGAATATCGGGAGGTACCGTTGTATGGGGGCGTGGACGTGCACAGACATATTTCTGTCATAGGCTGTAGTATCCATTACAAACAATACCAATTTTGAAAAAATTCCGGTGAATAATGTCGCTGAAATGGGCTACACGAAAACGTGGACCTGCAAAGACAATCTCCTGTCATAGGCTGTAGTATCCATTGCGAACTTCAAATACCAAATTTGAAACAATTCCGGTGACTAATGTCGCAAAAATCAATAAAGTACCTAATATGGGGGCTATACGAAGAAGTGGACCTGCACAGACAATGTTCTGTCTTAGGCTGTAGTATCCTATTCAAACTTCAAATACCACATTTGAGACAATTCCGGTGAATAATGTCGCTAAAATCATAAAAGTACTGAATATCGGGATTTACCGTTATATGGGGGCTATACCAAAACGCGGACCTGCACAGAAATCTTCTGTCATAGGCTGTAGCATCTATTACGAACTTCAAATGCCAAATTTGAAACAATATCGGTGACTAATGTCGCTAAAATCAACAAAGAACCGAATATCGGGAGGTACCGTTATATGGGGGCTATACGAAAACGTGCACCTGCACAGACAATCTTCTGTAATAGGCTGTAGCATCCACTACGAACTTCAAATGCCAAATTTGAAACAATTCCGGTGAATAATGTCGCTAAAATGGGCTATACGAGGAAGTGTACCTGCACAGACAATCTCCTGTCATAAGCTGTAGCATCCATTACGAATAACAATTACCAAATTTGAAACAATTCCGGTGAATAAGGACGCTAAAATGGGCTATACGAGAACATGGACCTGCACAGACAATCTCCTGTCATAGGCTGTAGCATCAATTGCGAACTTCAAATACCAAATTTGAAACAATTCCGGTGACTAATGTCGCAAAAATCAATAAAGTACCCAATATGGGGGCTATACGAAGTCATGGACCTGCACAGAAAATAGTCTGCCTTAGGCTGTATTATCCTATTCGAACTTCAAATACCACATTTGAGACAATTCCGGTGAATAATGTCGCTAAAATCATCCAAATACCGAATATCAGGAGGTACTGTTGTATGGGGGTTATACCAAAACGAGGACCTGCAAAGACAATCTCATGTCATAGGCTGTAGCATCCGTTGCGTACTTCAAATACCAAATTTGAAACAAATCATCAAAATGCAGAATATCAGGAGGTACCGTTATATGGGGGCGTGGACGTTCACAGACATATTTCTGTCATAGGCTGTAGCATCTATTACGAACTTTAAATTCCAAATTTGAAACAATTCCGCTGACTAATATTGCTAAAATCAACAAAGAACCGAATATAGGGAGGTACCGTTATATGGGGGCTATACGAAGAAGTGGACCTGCACAGACAATGTTCTGTCTTAGGCTGTAGTATCCTATTCGAACTTCAAATACCACATTTGAGACAATTCCGGTGAATAATGTCGCCAAAATCATAAATGTACCGAATATCGGGAGGTACCGTTATATGGGGGCTATACCAAAACGCGGACCTGCACAGAAAATCTTCTGTCATAGGCTGTAGCATCTATTACGAACTTCAAATGCCAAATTTGAAACAATTTCGGTGACTAATGTCGCTAAAATCATCAAAATACCGTATATCAGGAGGTACTGTTATATGGAGGCTATATCAAAACGTGGACCTGCACGGACAATCTCCTGTCATAGGCTGTAGCATCGATTGCGAACTTCAAATACTAAATTTGAAACAATTCCGGTGACTAATGTCGCTAAAATCAACAAAATACCGAATATCGGGAGGTACCGTTATATGGGGGCTATATGAAGATGAGGACGTGCACAGACAAATTTCTGTCATAGGCTGTAGCATCAATTGCGAACTTCAAATACCAAATTTGAAACAATTTCGGTAACTAGTGTCGCTAAAATCAACAAAATACCGAATATCGGGAGGTACCGTTATATGGGGGCTATACGAAGACGTGGACCTGCACAGGCAGTCTCCTGCCAATTCTGTAGTATCTATTACGAACATCAAATACAAAATTTGAAAAAATTTCGGTGAATAATGTCGCTAAAATCAACAAAGTACCGAATATCGGGAGGTACCATAATATAAGGGCTATACGAAGACGTGGACCTGCAAAGACAATTTTCTGTCTAAGGCTGTAGTATCCTATTCGAACTTTAAATACCACATTTGAGACAATTCCTGTGAATAATGTCGATAAATTCATCAAAGTACCGAATATCGGGAGGTACTATTATATGTGGCCTATACCAAAACGCGGACCTGTACAGAAAATCTTCTGTCATAGACTGTAGCATCTATTACGAACTTCAAATACCAAATTTGAAACAATTCCGGTGACTAATGTCGCTAAAATGGGCTATACGAAGCCGTCGACATGCACAGTCAATCTCCTGTCAGATGCTGTAGCATCCATTGCGAACTTCAAATACCAAATTTTAAACAATTCCGGTGACTAGTGTCGCAAAAATCAACAAAGTACCGTAATATGGGGACTATACGAGGAAGTGGACCCTCACAGGCAATCTCCTGTCATCCATTACGAACATCAAATACCAATTTTGAAACAATTCCGGTGACTAATATCGCTAAAGTAAACAAAGAACCGAATATCGGGAGGTACAGTTATATGGGGACCACATGAAAACGTGTAGCTGCACCAATCTTCAATCTTCTGTCATAGGCTGTAACATCCATTACGAACTTCAAAAGCCAAATTTGAAACAATTCCGGTGAATAATGTCGCTCAACAAAGTACCGAATATCGGGAGGTACCATATGTGGGCTTTACGAAGACGTGGACCTGCACAGATAATCTCCTGCTATAATCTGTAGCATCACTTACGAACATCAAATACCAAATTTGAAAAAATTCCGGTGAATAATGTCGCTATAATCAACAACGGGAGGTACCGTTATATGGGGGCTATACGAGGAAGTGGACCCTCACAGACAATCTCCTGTCATCCATTACGAACATCAAATACCAAATTTGAAACAATGTGAATAATGTCGCTAAACAAAGTACCGAATATGGTTAGGTACCTTTATATGGGGGCTATACCAAAACGCGGACCTGCACAGATAATCTCCTGCCATAATCTGTAGCATCCATTACGAACATCAAATACCAAATTTGAAACAATTCCTGTGAATAATGTCGCTAAAATCATCAAAGTACCGAATGTCGGGAGGTACCGTTATATGGGGGCTATACGAAGACGTGGACGTGCACAGACAAATTTCTGTCATAATCTGTAGCATCCATTACGAACTTCAAATACCAAATTTGAAACAATTCTGGTGACTAATATCGCTAAAATCTACAAAGAAACGAATATCGGGAGGAATCGTTATATGGGGCCTATACGAAAACGTGGACCTGCACAGACAATCTTCTGTCATAGGCTGTAGCAGCCATTACGAACTTCAAATGCCAAATTTGAAACAATTCCGGTGAATAATGTCGCTAAAATGGGCTATACGAAAACGTGGACCTGCACAGACAATCTCCTGTCATAGGCTGTAGCATCCATTGCGAACTTCAAATACCAAATTTGAAACAATTCCGGTGACTAATGTCGCAAAAATCAATAATGTACCTAATATCGGGAGGTACCGTTATATGGGGGCTATACGAAGATGTGGACCTGCACAGAAAATATTCAGCCTTAGGCTGTAGTATCCTATTCGAACTTCAAATATCACATTTAAGACAATTCCGGTGAATAATGTCGCTAAAATCATCAAAATACCGTATATCAGGAGGTACTGTTATATGGGGCTATATCAAAACGTGGACCTGCATTTACAATCTCCTGTCATAGGCTGTAGCATCGATTACGAACTTCAAATACTAAATTTGAAACAATTCCGGTGACTATAATCGCTAAAATCAACAAAATACCGAATATCGGGAGGTACCGTTATATGGGGGCTATATGAAGATGAGGACGTGCACAGACAAATTTCTGTCATAGGCTGTAGCATCCATTACTAACTTCAAATACCAAATTTGAAACATTTCCGGTGTCTAATATCGCTAAAATCAACAAAGAACGAAATGTCGGGAGGTACCCTTATATGCGGGCCACACGAAAACGTGCACCTGCACAGACAATCTTCTGACATAGGCTGTAACATCCATCACGAACTTCAAATGCCAAATTTGAAACAATTCCGGTGAATAATGTCCCTAAAATGGGATATACGAAAACGTGGACCTGCACAGCCAATCTCCTGTCATACGCTATTGCATCCATTGCGAACTTCAAATACCAAATTTGAAACAATTTCGGTAACTAGTGTCGCAAAAATCTACAAAGAACCGAATATCGGGAGGTATCGTTATATGGGGCCTATACGAAAACGTGCACCTGCACAGACATTCTTCTGTCATAGGCTGTAGCAGCTACTACGAACTTCAAATGCCAAATTTAAAACAATTCCGGTGAATAATGTCGCTAAAATGGGCTATACGAAAACGTGGACCTGCAAAGACAATCTCCTGTCATAGGCTGTAGTATCCATTGCGAACTTCAAATACCAAATTTGAAACAATTCCGGTGACTAATGTCGCAAAAATCAATAAAGTACCTAATATGGGGGCTATACGAAGAAGTGGACCTGCACAGACAATGTTCTGTCTTAGGCTGTAGTATCCTATTCAAACTTCAAATACCACATTTGAGACAATTCCGGTGAATAATGTCGCTAAAATCATAAAAGTACTGAATATCGGGATTTACCGTTATATGGGGGCTATACCAAAACGCGGACCTGCACAGAAAATCTTCTGTCATAGGCTGTAGCATCTATTACGAACTTCAAATGCCAAATTTGAAACAATATCGGTGACTAATGTCGCTAAAATCAACAAAGAACCGAATATCGGGAGGTACCGTTATATGGGGGCTATACGAAAACGTGCACCTGCACAGACAATCTTCTGTAATAGGCTGTAGCATCCACTACGAACTTCAAATGCCAAATTTGAAACAATTCCGGTGAATAATGTCGCTAAAATGGGCTATACGAGGAAGTGTACCTGCACAGACAATCTCCTGTCATAAGCTGTTGCATCCATTACGAATAACAATTACCAAATTTGAAACAATTCCGGTGAATAAGGTCGCTAAAATGGGCTATACGAGAACATGGACCTGCACAGACAATCTCCTGTCATAGGCTGTAGCATCAATTGCGAACTTCAAATACCAAATTTGAAACAATTCCGGTGACTAATGTCGCAAAAATCAATAAAGTACCCAATATGGGGGCTATACGAAGTCGTGGACCTGCACAGAAAATAGTCTGCCTTAGGCTGTATTATCCTATTCGAACTTCAAATACCACATTTGAGACAATTCCGGTGAATAATGTCGCTAAAATCATCCAAATACCGAATATCAGGAGGTACTGTTGTATGGGGGTTATACCAAAACGAGGACCTGCAAAGACAATCTCATGTCATAGGCTGTAGCATCCGTTGCGTACTTCAAATACCAAATTTGAAACAAATCATCAAAATGCAGAATATCAGGAGGTACCGTTATATGGGGGCGTGGACGTGCACAGACATATTTCTGTCATAGGCTGTAGCATCTATTACGAACTTTAAATTCCAAATTTGAAACAATTCCGCTGACTAATATCGCTAAAATCAACAAAGAACCGAATATAGGGAGGTACCGTTATATGGGGGCTATACGAAGAAGTGGACCTGCACAGACAATGTTCTGTCTTAGGCTGTAGTATCCTATTCGAACTTCAAATACCACATTTGAGACAATTCCGGTGAATAATGTCGCTAAAATCAACAAAATACCGAATATCGGGAGGTACCGTTATATGGGGGCTATATGAAGATGAGGACGTGCACAGACAAATTTCTGTCATAGGCTGTAGCATCAATTGCGAACTTCAAATACCAAATTTGAAACAATTTCGGTAACTAGTGTCGCAAAAATCAACAAAGTACCGAATATCGGGAGGTACCGATATATGGGGGCTCTACGAAGACGTGGACCTGCACAGACAATCTTCTGTCATAGGCTGTAGCAGCCATTACGATCTTCAAATGCCAAATTTGAAACAATTCCGGTGAATAATGTCGCTAAAATCGTCAAAAAACGGAATATCAGGAGGTACCGTTACATGAGGGCTATATCAAAAAGTGGACCTGCACGGACAATCTCCTGTCATTGGCTTTAGCATCGATTACAAATTTCAAATACTAAATTTGAAACAATTCCGGTGACTAATGTCGCTAAAATCAACAAAATACCGAATATCGGGAGGTACCGTTATATGGGGGCTATACGAAGACCTGCACAGCCAATCTCCTGTCATACGCTATTGCATCCATTGCGAACTTCAAATACCAAATTTGAAACAATTTCGGTAACTAGTGTCGCAAAAATCTACAAAGAACCGAATATCGGGAGGTATCGTTATATGGGGCCTATACGAAAACGTGCACCTGCACAGACATTCTTCTGTCATAGGCTGTAGCAGCTACTACGAACTTCAAATGCCAAATTTAAAACAATTCCGGTGAATAATGTCGCTAAAATGGGCTATACGAAAACGTGGACCTGCAAAGACAATCTCCTGCCATAGGCTGTAGTATCCATTGCGAACTTCAAATACCAAATTTGAAACAATTCCGGTGACTAATGTCGCAAAAATCAATAAAGTACCTAATATGGGGGCTATACGAAGAAGTGGACCTGCACAGACAATGTTCTGTCTTAGGCTGTAGTATCCTATTCAAACTTCAAATACCACATTTGAGACAATTCCGGTTAATAATGTCGCTAAAATCATAAAAGTACTGAATATCGGGATTTACCGTTAAATGGGGGCTATACCAAAACGCGGACCTGCACAGAAAATCTTCTGTCATAGGATTTAGCATCTATTACGAACTTCAAATGCCAAATTTGAAACAATATCGGTGACTAATGTCGCTAAAATCAACAAAGAACCGAATATCGGGAGGTACCGTTATATGGGGGCTATACGAAAACGTGCACCTGCACAGACAATCTTCTGTAATAGGCTGTAGCATCCACTACGAACTTCAAATGCCAAATTTGAAACAATTCCGGTGAATAAGGTCGCTAAAATGGGCTATACGAGAACATGGACCTGCACAGACAATCTCCTGTCATAGGCTGTAGCATCAATTGCGAACTTCAAATACCAAATTTGAAACAATTCCGGTGACTAATGTCACAAAAAACAATAAAGTACCCAATATGGGGGCTATACGAAGTCGTGGACCTGCACAGAAAATAGTCTGCCTTAGGCTGTATTATCCTATTCGAACTTCAAATACCACATTTGAGACAATTCCGGTGAATAATGTCGCTAAAATCATCCAAATACCGAATATCAGGAGGTACTGTTGTATGGGGGTTATACCAAAACGAGGACCTGCAAAGACAATCTCATGTCATAGGCTGTAGCATCCGTTGCGTACTTCAAATACCAAATTTGAAACAAATCATCAAAATGCAGAATATCAGGAGGCACCGTTATATGGGGGCGTGGACGTGCACAGACATATTTCTGTCATAGGCTGTAGCATCTATTACGAACTTTAAATTCCAAATTTGAAACAATTCCGCTGACTAATATCGCTAAAATCAACAAAGAACCGAATATAGGGAGGTACCGTTATATGGGGGCTATACGAAGAAGTGGACCTGCACAGACAATGTTCTGTCTTAGGCTGTAGTATCCTATTCGAACTTCAAATACCACATTTGAGACAATTCCGGTGAATAATGTCGCTAAAATCATAAATGTACCGAATATCGGGAGGTACCGTTATATGGGGGCTATACCAAAACGCGGACATGCACAGAAAATCTTCTGTCATAGGCTGTAGCATCTATTACGAACTTCAAATGCCAAATTTGAAACAATTTCGGTGACTAATGTCGCTAAAATCATCAAAATACCGTATATCAGGAGGTACTGTTATATGGAGGCTATATCAAAACGTGGACCTGCACGGACAATCTCCTGTCATAGGCTGTAGCATCGATTGCGAACTTCAAATACTAAATTTGAAACAATTCCGGTGACTAATGTCGCTAAAATCAACAAAATACCGAATATCGGGAGGTACCGTTATATGGGGGCTATATGAAGATGAGGACGTGCACAGACAAATTTCTGTCATAGGCTGTAGCATCAATTGCGAACTTCAAATACCAAATTTGAAACAATTTCGGTAACTAGTGTCGCAAAAATCAACAAAGTACCGAATATCGGGAGGTACCGATATATGGGGGCTCTACGAAGACGTGGACCTGCACAGACAATCTTCTGTCATAGGCTGTAGCAGCCATTACGATCTTCAAATGCCAAATTTGAAACAATTCCGGTGAATAATGTCGCTAAAATCGTCAAAAAACGGAATATCAGGAGGTACCGTTACATGAGGGCTATATCAAAAAGTGGACCTGCACGGACAATCTCCTGTCATTGGCTTTAGCATCGATTACAAATTTCAAATACTAAATTTGAAACAATTCCGGTGACTAATGTCGCTAAAATCAACAAAATACCGAATATCGGGAGGTACCGTTATATGGGGGCTATACGAAGACCTGCACAGGCAGTCTCCTGCCAAAGGCTGTAGTATCTATTACGAACATCAAATACAAAATTTGAAAAAATTTCGGTGAATAATGTCGCTAAAATCAACAAAGTACCGAATATCGGGAGGTACCATAATATAAGGGCTATACGAAGACGTGGACCTGCAAAGACAATTTTCTGTCTAAGGCTGTAGTATCCTATTCGAACTTTAAATACCACATTTGAGGCAATTCCTGTGAATAATGTCGCTAAAATCAACAAAGTACCGAATATCAGGAGGTACCATAATATAAGGGCTATACGAAGACGTGGACCTGCAAAGACAATTTTCTGTCTAAGGCTGTAGTATCCTATTCGAACTTCAAATACCAAATTTGAAACAATTCCGGTGACTAATGTCGCTAAAATCAACAAGGAACCGATTATCGGGAGGTACCGTTATACGAAAACGGCACCTGAACAGACAATCTTCTGTCACAGGCTGTAGCATCCATTACCAACTTCAAATGCCAAAATTGAAAAAATTCCGGTGAATAATGTCGCTAAAATGGGCTATACGAAGTCGTCGACATGCACAGTCAATCTCCTGTCAGATGCTGTAGCATTCATTGCGAACATCAAATACCAAATTTGAAACAATTCCTGTGAATAATGTCGCTAAAATCATCAAAGTACCGAATGTCGGGAGGTACCGTTATATGGGGGCTATACGAAGACGTGGACGTGCACAGACAAATTTCTGTCATAATCTGTAGCATCCATTACGAACTTCAAATACCAAATTTGAAACAATTCTGGTGACTAATATCGCTAAAATCTACAAAGAAACGAATATCGGGAGGAACCGTTATATGGGGCCTATACGAAAACGTGGACCTGCACAGACAATCTTCTGTCATAGGCTGTAGCAGCCATTACGAACTTCAAATGCCAAATTTGAAACAATTCCGGTGAATAATGTCGCTAAAATGGGCTATACGAAAACGTGGACCTGCACAGACAATCTCCTGTCATAGGCTGTAGCATCCATTGCGAACTTCAAATACCAAATTTGAAACAATTCCGGTGACTAATGTCGCAAAAATCAATAATGTACCTAATATCGGGAGGTACCGTTATATGGGGGCTATACGAAGACGTGGACCTGCACAGAAAATATTCAGCCTTAGGCTGTAGTATCCTATTCGAACTTCAAATATCACATTTAAGACAATTCCGGTGAATAATGTCGCTAAAATCATCAAAATACCGTATATCAGGAGGTACTGTTATATGGGGCTATATCAAAACGTGGACCTGCATGGACAATCTCCTGTCATAGGCTGTAGCATCGATTACGAACTTCAAGTACTAAATTTGAAACAATTCCGGTGACTATTATCGCTAAAATCAACAAAATACCGAATATCGGGAGGTACCGTTATATGGGGGCTATATGAAGATGAGGACGTGCACAGACAAATTTCTGTCATAGGCTGTAGCATCCATTACTAACTTCAAATACCAAATTTGAAACATTTCCGGTGTCTAATATCGCTAAAATCAACAAAGAACGAAATATCGGGAGGTACCGTTATATGCGGGCCACACGAAAACGTGCACCTGCACAGACAATCTTCTGACATAGGCTGTAACATCCATCACGAACTTCAAATGCCAAATTTGAAACAATTCCGGTGAATAATGTCCCTAAAATGGGATATACGAAAACGTGGACCTGCACAGCCAATCTCCTGTCATACGCTATTGCATCCATTGCAAACTTCAAATACCAAATTTGAAACAATTTCGGTAACTAGTGTCGCAAAAATCTACAAAGAACCGAATATCGGGAGGAACCGTTATATGGGGCCTATACGAAAACGTGCACCTGCACAGACATTCTTCTGTCATAGGCTGTAGCAGCTACTACAAACTTCAAATGCCAAATTTAAAACAATTCCGGTGAATAATGTCGCTAAAATCAATAAAGTACCTAATATGGGGGCTATACAAAGAAGTGGACCTGCACAGACAATGTTCTGTCTTAGGCTGTAGTATCCTATTCGAACTTCAAATACCACATTTGAGACAATTGCGGTGAATAATGTCGCTAAAAGCATCAAAATACCGTATATCAGGAGGTACTGTTATATGGAGGCTATATCAAAACGTGGACCTGCACGGACAATCTCCTGTCATAGGCAGTAGCATCGATTGCGAACTTCAAATACTAAATTTCCGGTGACTAATGTCGCTAAAATCAACAAAATACCGAATATCGGGAGGTACCGTTATATGGGGGCTATATGAAGATGAGGACGTGCACAGACAAATTTCTGTCATAGGCTGTAGCATCAATTACTAACTTCAAATACCAAATTTGAAACAATTCCGGTGACTAATATCGCTAAAATCAACAAAGAACGAAATATCGGGAGGTACCGTTATATGCGGGCCACACGAAAACGTGCACCTGCACAGACAATCTTCTGACATAGGCTGTAACATCCATCACGAACTTCAAATGCCAAATTTGAAACAATTCCGGTGAATAATGTCCCTAAATGGGATATACGAAAACGTGGACCTGCACAGCCAATCTCCTGTCATACGCTATTGCATCCATTGCGAACTTCAAATACCAAATTTGAAACAATTTCGGTAACTAGTGTCGCAAAAATCAACAAAGTACCGATATATGGAGGCTGTACGAAGACGTGGACCTGCACAGACAATTTTCTGTCTTAGGCTGTAGTATCCTTTTTGAACTTCAAATACCAAATTTGAGACAATTCCGGTGAATAATGTCGCTAAAATCGTCAAAAAAACGGAATATCAGGAGGTACCGTTACATAAGGGCTATATCAAAAAGTGGACCTGCACGGACAATCTCCTGTCATAGGCTTTAGCATCGATTACAAACTTCAAATACTAAATTTGAAACAATTCGGGTGACTTATGTCGCTAAAATCAACAAAATACCGAATATCGGGAGGTACCGTTATATGGGGGCTATACGAAGACGTGGACCTGCACAGGCAGTCTCCTGCCAAAGGCTGTAGTATCGATTGCGAACTTCAAATACTAAATTTGAAACAATTCCGGTGACTAATGTCGCTAAAATCAACAAAATACCGAATATCGGGAGGTACCGTTATATGGGGGCTATATGAAGATGAGGACGTGCACAGACAAATTTCTGTCATAGGCTGTAGCATCAATTACTAACTTCAAATACCAAATTTGAAACAATTCCGGTGACTAATATCGCTAAAATCAACAAAGAACGAAATATCGGGAGGTACCGTTATATGCGGGCCACACGAAAACGTGCGCCTGCACAGACAATCTTCTGACATAGGCTGTAACATCCATCTCGAACTTCAAATGCCAAATTTGAAACAATTCCGGTGAATAATGTCCCTAAAATGGGATATACGAAAACGTGGACCTGCACAGCCAATCTCCTGTCATACGCTATTGCATCCATTGCGAACTTCAAATACTAAATTTGAAAAAATTTCGGTGAATAATGTCGCTAAAATCAACAAAGTACCGAATATCGGGAGGTACCATAATATAAGGGCTATACGAAGACGTGGACCTGCACAGACAATTTTCTGTCTTAGGCTGTAGTATCCTTTTTGAACTTCAAATACCACATTTGAGACAATTCCGGTGAATAATGTCGCCAAAATCATAAATGTACCGAATATCGGGAGGTACCGTTATATGGGGGCTATACCAAAACGCGGACCTGTACAGAAAATCTTCTGTCATAGACTGTAGAATCTATTACGAACTTCAAATACCAAATTTGATACAATTCCGGTGACTAATGTCGCAAAAATCAATAAAGTACCTAATATGGGGGCTATACGAAGTCGTGGACCTGCACAGAAAATATTCTGCCTTAGGCTGTATTATCCTATTCGAACTTCAAATACCACATTTGAGACAATTCCGGTGAATAATGTCGCTAAAATCATAAAAATACCGAATATCAGGAGGTACTGTTGTATGGGTGTTATTCCAAAACGAGGACCTGCAAAGACAATCTCATGTCATAGGCTGTAGCATCCGTTGCGTACTTCAAATACTAAATTTGAAACAAATCATCCAAATGCAGAATATCAGGAGGTACCGTTATATGGGGGCGTGGACGTGCACAGACATATTTCTGTCATAGGCTGTAGCATCTATTACGAACTTTAAATTCCAAATTTGAAACAATTCCGCTGACTAATATCGCTAAAATCAACAAAGAACCGAATATAGGGGGGTACCGTTATATGGGGGCTATACGAAAACGTGCACCTGCACAGACAATCTTCTGTAATAGGCTGTAGCATTTACTACGAACTTCAAAAGCTAAATTTGAAACAATTCCGGTGAATAGCGTCGCTAAAATGGGCTATACGAAGACGTGGACCTGCACAGACAAATTTCTGTCATAGGCTGTAGCATCCGTTGCGAACTTTAAATACCAAATTTTAAACAATTCCGGTGACCAGTGTCGCAAAAATCTACAAAGTACCGAATATCGGGAGGTACCGATATATGGGGACTATACGAAGACGTGGACCTGCACAGACAATTTTCTGTCTTAGGCTGTAGTATCCATTACAAACAATACCAAATTTGAAAAATTCCGGTGAATAATGTCGCTAAAATCAACAACGGGATGTACCGTTATATGGGGGCTATACGAGGAAGTGGACCTGAACAGACAATATCCTGTCATAAGCTGTAGCATCCATTACGAATATCAAATACCAAATTTGAAACAATTCCAGTGAATAATGTCGCTAAACAAAGTACCGAATATCGGGAGGTACCGTTATATGGGGGCTATACGAAGACGTGGACCTGCACAGATAATCTCCTGTCATAATCTATAGCATCCGTTGCGTACTTCAAATACCAAATTTGAAACAATTCCGGTGAATAATGCCGCTAAAATCCAAAAAGTACCCAATATCATGAGGTACCGTTATATGGGGGCGTGGACGTGCACAGACATATTTCTGTCATAGGCTGTAGTATCCATTACAAACAATACCAAATTTGAAAAAAATTCCGGTGAATAATGTCGCTGAAATGGGCTACACGAAAACTTGCACCTGCAGAGACAATCTTCTGTAATAGGCTGTAGCATCCACTACGAACTTCAAATGCCAAATTTGAAACAATTCCGGTGAATAATGTCGCTAAAATGGGCTATACAAGGAAGTGTACCTGCACAGACAATCTCCTGTCATAAGCTGTAGCATCCATTACGAATATCAATTACCAAATTTGAAACAATTCCGGTGAATAAGGTCGCTAAAATGGGCTATACGAGAACATGAACCTGCACAGACAATCTCCTGTCATAGGCTGTAGCATCAATTGCGAACTTCAAATACCAAATTTGAAACAATTCCGGTGACTAATGTCGCAAAAATCAATAAAGTACCTAATATGGGGGCTACACGAAAACGTGCACCTGCACAGACAATCTTCTGACATAGGCTGTAACATCCATCACGAACTTCAAATGCCAAATTTGAAACAATTCCGGTGAATAATGTCCCTAAAATGGGATATACGAAAACGTGGACCTGCACAGCCAATCTCCTGTCATACGCTATTGCATCCATTGCGAACTTCAAATACCAAATTTGAAACAATTTCGGTAACTAGTGTCGCAAAAATCAACAAAGTACCGAATATCGGGAGTACCGATATATGGAGGCTGTACGAAGACGTGGACCTGCACAGACAATTTTCTGTCTTAGGCTGTAGTATCCTTTTTGAACTTCAAATACCAAATTTGAGACAATTCCGGTGAATAATGTCGCTAAAATCGTCAAAAAAACAGAATATCGGGAGGTACCGTTATATGCGGGTCACACGAAAACGTGCACCTGCACAGACAATCTTCTGACATAGGCTGTAACATCCATCTCGAACTTCAAATACTAAATTTGAAACAATTCCGGTGACTTATGTCGCTAAAATCAACAAAATACCGAATATTGGGAGGTACCGTTATATGGGGCTCTAAGAAGACGTGGACCTGCACAGGCAGTCTCCTGCCAAAGGCTGTAGTATCGATTGCGAACTTCAAATACTAAATTTGAAACAATTCCGGTGACTAATGTCGCTAAAATCAACAAAATACCGAATATCGGGAGGTACCGTTATATGGGGGCTATATGAAGATGAGGACGTGCACAGACAAATTTCTGTCATAGGCTGTAGCATCAATTACTAACTTCAAATACCAAATTTGAAACATTCCGGTGACTAATATCGCTAAAATCAACAAGAACGAAATATTCGGGAGGTACCGTTATATGCGGGCCACACGAAAACGTGCACCTGCACAGACAATCTTCTGACATAGGCTGTAACATCCATCTCGAACTTCAAATACTAAATTTGAAACAATTCCGGTGACTTATGTCGCTAAAATCAACAAAATACCGAATATTGGGAGGTACCGTTATATGGGGGCTCTACGAAGACGTGGACCTGCACAGGCAGTCTCCTGCCAAAGGCTGTTGTATCGATTGCGAACTTCAAATACTAAATTTGAAAACAATTCCGGTGACTAATGTCGCTAAAATCAACAAAATACCCAATATCGGAGGTACGATATATGGAGGCTGTACGAAGACGTGACCTGCACAGACAATTTTCTGTCTTAGGCTGTAGTATCCTTTTTGAACTTCAAATACCACATTTGAGATAATTCCGGTGAATAATGTCGCTAAAATCATAAATGTACCGAATATCGGGAGGGTACCGTTATATGGGGGCTATACCAAAACGCGGACCTGTACAGAAAATCTTCTGTCATAGACTGTAGAATCTATTACGAACTTCAAATACCAAATTTGAAACAATTCCGGTGACTAATGTCGCAAAAATCAATAAAGTACCTAATATGGGGGCTATACGAAGTCGTGGACCTGCACAGAAAATATTCTGCCTTAGGCTGTATTATCCTATTCGAACTTCAAATACCACATTTGAGACAATTCCGGTGAATAATGTCGCTAAAATCATAAAAATACCGAATATCAGGAGTACTGTTGTATGGGTGTTATACCAAAACGAGGACCTGCAAAGACAATCTCATGTCATAGGCTGTAGCATCCGTTGCGTACTTCAAATACCAAATTTGAAACAAATCATCCAAATGCAGAATATCAGGAGGTACCGTTATATGGGGGCGTGGACGTGCACAGACATATTTCTGTCATAGGCTGTATCTATTACGAACTTTAAATTCCAAATTTGAAACAATTCCGCTGACTAATATCGCTAAAATCAACAAAGAACCGAATATAGGGGGTACCGTTTTATGGGGGCTATAAGAAGAAGTGGACCTGCACAGACAATGTTCTGTATTAGGCTGTAGTATCCTATTCGAACTTCAAATGCCACATTTGAGACAATTCCGGCGAATAATGTCGCTAAAATCATAAATGTACCGAATATCGGGAGGTACCGTTATATGGGGGCTATACCAAAACGCGGACCTGCACAGAAAATCTTCTGTCATAGGCTGTAGCATCTATTACGAACTTCAAATGCCAATTTGAAACAATTTCGGTGACTAATGTCGCTAAAATCATCAAAATACCGTATATCAGGATGTACTGTTATATGGAGGCTATATCAAAACGTGGACCTGCACGGACAAACTTTTCTGTCTTAGGCTGTAGTATCCTTTTTGAACTTCAAATACCAAATTTGAGACAATTCCGGTGATAATGTCGCTAAAATCGTCAAAAAAAACGGAATATCAGGAGGGTACCGTTACATGAGGGCTATATCAAAAAGTGGACCTGCACGGACAATCTCCTGTCATAGGCATTTAGCATCGATTACAAACTTCAAATCCTAAATTTGAAACAATTCCGGTGACTTATGTCGCTAAAATCAACAAAATACCGAATATCGGGAGGTACTTCAAATACCAAATTGAAACAAATCATCCAATGCAGAATATCAGGAGGTACCGTTATATGGGGGCGTGGACGTGCACAGACATATTTCTGTCATAGGCTGTAGCATCTATTTACGAACTTAAATTCCAAATTTGAAACAATTCCGCTGACTAATATCGCTAAAATCAACAAAGAACCGAATATAGGGGGGTACCGTTTTATGGGGGCTATACGAAGAAGTGGACCTGCACAGACAATGTTCTGTCTTAGGCTGTAGTATCCTATTGAACTTCAAATACCACATTGAGACAATTCCGGCGAATAATGTCGCTAAAA